>NW_027362761.1:454465801-455105523 GCF_046119375.1 Phyllobates terribilis | reverse complement strand
TGGACCAGGCGAGAGGCCCGAATCTATAAATGGAAAAGTGAACAGCTCTTCAGAGTGTCCAAGTGTGGGATCAGTTGTCTCTGGGTACTCGGCATGGTGGGAGGAAGGAGGATCAGGATGAGGAATATTCTGTCCAGACTCACGGCTACTGAGACTTGACCGTGTGGAAGACAGGGTGGTGGTGGTGGCTGCTAAGTGACTGGAAGCATTATCCGCTATCCAACCAACAACCTTTTGACACTTCTCTGGGTTCAATAGTGGTGTGCTGAGGTCCCCTAGAAATTGGGACAGGAAGGTCAGGCAAGAAGATGTGGGTGTTTGTGGTCGCACAATTTCAGCTTGCCCACGGACTTGTCCTCGGCCTCTGCGTGCACCATTACCATCACGTCCAGTTCCCCGTCCCTAGCCACGTGCCTTGCCTATTTTAAATGGAGGACAGTATCTTCCACGCTCACTACAAATGACTGAGTTTTGAGCGAATTTATATGTGATCCGTGTGACGGAGAAAACAGAGTTTTAAATACCTGGCCTGTAGATAAGTAGTTTGACCAGCAAACTGCTGTGAATTGCTTCACTGACACACTGAAAGAAATTTTTAATGGAGGCCAGAAATGGCAGTATTTTCTGACAACGTATATGTGAGTCGTGTGACCGAGAAAACACAGTTTTACATACTTGGCCTGTAGGTAACTATTTTGAACAGCAATCTGGGGTCAATTGCTTCACTGACACACTGAAATTTTTTTTTAATGAAGGCCAGAAATGGCGGCATTTTCTGAAAACGTATATGTAATCCGTGTGACGGAGAAAACACAGTTTTAAATACCTGGCCTGTAGGTAACTGTTTTGAACAGTAAACTAGTGTCAAAAAATTTGCTGACACACTGAAGAAATTTTTTAATGGAGGCCAGAAATGGCAGTATTTTCTGAAAACGTATATGTGATCTGTGTGACGGAGAAAACAGAGTTTTAAATACCTGGCCTGTAGGTAACTGTTTTGAACAAAAAACCAGTGTCAAAAACTTTGCTGACACACTGAAAAATTTTTTTAATGGAGGTCAGAAATGAAAGTATTTTCTGACAACGTATATGTGAGCCTTGTGACGGAAAAAATACAGTTTTATATACCTGGCCTGTAGGTAAATATTTTGAACAGCAGTCTGGTGTCAATTGCTTTACTGACACACTGAAAATTTTTTTAATGGAGGCCAGAAATGGCAGTATTTTCTGAAATCGTATATGTAATCCGTGTGATGGAGAAGACACAGTTTTAGATACCTGGCCTGTAGGTAACTATTTTGAACAGCAAACCAGTGTCAAAAACTTTGCTGACACACTGAAAACTTTTTTTAATGGAGGCCAGAAATGGCAGTATTTTCTGAAGACGTATATGTGATCCGTGTGACGGAGAAAACACAGTTTTAAATAGATGGATTTTTAGCGGTGTAATATGGAAAGGATCTGGCTGTATTCTGCAGTGCCAGCAAGCAAATGGCGCAGAAAAACCATGTTCTCTGGATTGCTTTTTAAGCAAATAATGAGGATTAAGATGCAAAAAAATTATTCCTGGCCCCTGAGACCTGGGCCTATTTCCAGAAATATCTAACAGCAGCAGAAGGCAGAACTGGAATGGAGCCTCTTGTGCTATGTGCACTGCAGTCTGCTATATACACCGCCTGCCTATACACCCTGCCTGCCTGATATCTATGCAGATGGATTAGTCCTCAGAAGGACTGTTTGTTAAGATGGATATGTGTAATGTACGGTTTTTCTCCCTACACTACCTAATACACAATCAAATCTCTCCCTGACACAGCAGCTCTCCCTACTCTGTCTGATCCGGAGTGACTGTGACAAGCATGGCGGCGCCAGGTCTGATATACACCTGATGACGCTGTGCGGCCAGCCAATCACTGTAATGCCCTCAACCAACATGGCTACGGCATTACAGTGCATGGCAGGCAATCCCTGCATGTTCATTGACTCTCTAAAGAGCGCCAAACATGCAGGGAGGGGACCCGAGTTCCCGCCCGAGCAACCCGGAAATGCTTGCCGAGCGCCGAGCTTGTCGAGCACCACGATGCTCGGGCGAGTACCGAGTAGTGGCGAGCACATTCGCTCATCACTAATAACTAGTAGATCGAAATCTGAGGTGTGAAGAGAGAGCTGATTGCTGAATTATTTATATCACCCTATGGTGAAAAACAAAAAATATTTACTCTTATTATCACTTAGCTATATAAATTATGGTTATGGCTTAAACTATGTGTGCTAACACTAAGCAGTGCTAGTACGACTCCTTTGCCTTTCCAGCCCCATGTCCTGTATACTGTATACGTGTAGCACTGCTGCGTTCTTCTTTACAATAGTTCTTTTTAGAATTAGGGGAGAAGATTTCTGTAGGAACATTCCAAGTCTTGAATCTTGACATTGTTAGATGAAATCTATGGAAAGCTTCTTTAAAGCTATGTACACATATGTGTGCTTTGATTTGTAGCAGTGATTATCTAAGTCTAAGTGAGACAATAAATTCCTCACTTCAATAGGATATGAGTTGTAAAACCTGGACTTCATCTCAGGTCTCAAATGACATCCAGCAGTCTGGTACATTTTAAAGTGAAGTCTAACATGCTTTGACTTGTGAACTTACAGAAGGAAGTCAGAAGGCCAGCTGAAGATTACCCCTTACTTTTCCTTATTACATTTTCCCCTGCATGCACACGAAAATACAGTCATGCACACTCCCTCTAATTTTATTATGTACACAACACTTATTTTTCCACCCATTTCTTCCACGAATAGATAAAGCTTGAAATAAAGTGTCATTGATATCATTGAAAGAAACAGAGTTTTGGCATTGTGTACAGATTTACTGTGTCTATTTAGGGGTTTGCTTTTGAGGTGTGGATAGCGTTTTTAGGGATATACTGCATATCTGATGTGGCTACATGCTCCTCTTCTCACATTTTATGAATGTATACATGTATAGCAAATATCACCACAAAGCTATCTAAAGGTTCTACACCATAGTCATATAAGTCACACTGACAGATAGTGATTAGCAAGTGACTGTGATATGATATACTATGTAGTTTAAGACAACTACTATGTAATGCACCAAGGCAGAGCAACAGCATGCAAATATTTTCCAAACCAACAAAAACATGTTTTTCACACACTCCTTTAAGCCATGACACCTTAATATGTTTGATAATTAACAATAATAATAATAATTATTATTATTATTATTGTTGCTTTTACTATATCTATTAGACCCAATGAGGATAGCAAACTTACATTGAAAATCCATGTTAGAATGGCTGTTAAGTTATTTTTGAAAGTTGTAAAGTCTAATTAATAATGAAATGAAAATGCTTATTTTAGATGGATGATTCAGTCATTCTGACATTTTTTCAAAGTAAGTATACCAATGTCTTTAGGTCAATAAGATCTACTTAATAAGGTATAAAGTTTGTACTGTGAAATCTGGTGTCATCTGCTTTAACTAGTTTATCTACTAGTCTTGGAGCTATGCATTGCAAGAGAAAGTGGATTCTTAGAAAGTGATATTATTAAGTTGTTTTCTTACTGTAGGCCTTCACTTTGCTTAACCACTTCTTCAGCTCTGTCAACAGTGTCATTGCCCTACTAGTTTAAAGGTTAAACAAAGCACCAAGTGTGTCAAAGTGAGTGGAACCAACTGGTTCTTGGCTTTTAGGAGATAATCAGTGCTTAATAGGTACATAATAGCTAACAGCAGAGCTGTTAACACAGAGATACATCACAGGAGACAGAACGCAGGCTTCACTGCAGACACAACTTAATCAAAACAATGAAGGCCTTGAGTGTCTACCAGCTAAAATACAGCTAAAAAACAGATTCACTTCTAGCAGGAATCAGAAAGCAGCATTTCAAGGGAAGAATCATTACTTTTTTAATTAAAAGTGTTTCTTATTGTCCTAGGAATCTTTACCATCCAATATTTGATTTACATTATATTGAACAGTAGTGATTTGCTTAGCAGAAAATGTATGAACACAATTAAACATATATAATAATTAAGGCTTTCTTATAGCTAAATTTGTAAAAAGAGATAAGAATGTTTTCCAAATTAGTGATTTTTTTTGTGGAAACAAATGCAATTTGTGTGTCAGAACAGGTAAAGTTTTTTCAGCTTCTGAGGTCCAGTGTAGGTTCCTTTCAATGCATTTTGCAGGAAATGACACCACAATTTCACCGATAAGTCTCCTTACCCTGGCATGTCAAGCATGTCATTTTCTACAAGGATAAATTTTACCCCTTATACCGCAGTCAGAAGCCTCTCATACAACCTGTTATGCTTCTGGGTTTGAACCCTTGAGCCTGTGTTTTGCGGTCAGCTTCTCTGTCCGCCGAGCCACAGCAGCTGTGTTTAGGTTCTGTTATCCAGGCTGCAGTCTGTTTAGCTTAACACAGGTATTTTTATTTGTCTACCCTATCACCTTTGGGTGCGGCTTTATATTCTTTCCCCTGCTGGCATTTCCTGCTGGTGATAGTCTCATTTGGATGTTCAGCCATTCTGCTGTTGTTTAAAGCCAGTCAGTGAAATTTCAGCTAGGCTTTATCTCATTGCTGTTTCTGTTTCTTTACTCTGCACCTATCTTCTGTTTCTTTTAGGAAGTAGGTGCCATATTCTCTATCAGTATGTACTTTATAATTTATTTTGTATTTAGTGGTTTATGTTACTCACTGTGGGATGTCTACTTTTTTCAGCACTTTTTCACTTCTGTAGGTAATTTGCACTCTGCTCTGCCCTCCGGTTCTTTTGGAGAAAAGTCAAATGCTCGATGGCCTTTCAGACAGCATAGGTCCAAGTTGTCATCGTCCAGCCTGTAGTTAGGGCTATCTTAGCTCATGCAGGAACCATTAGGGACTGCGGGGTCAGGATCTCTAGTCTATACAGGAACTGGCTGGGTCAGTTGCAGTTTTTAACTTTTCCTATTATCCCGAGTGAGTTGCTACACTAGCATAACACAGCCAAATCATATGGCATGCTTTGCACTGGCGAGGGTCAACATCCCGAAACACGTGTCTGCAAATTGAGATTCTCGTTTGCCATTTATCTTAAGTCATATGGCAAGGCTTGTGAAAGGGTTGATATTGAGTTTTAGGATTGCTACATCCAGAACGTGGAACTAGAGTTCAAGCCTTCTACCTCTCTGAAGAGATAATTTGCATATTTAATTTCCCAGAGAAGAATTGCATGGCCTATAAGTCTCCTTACACTGGTATGTCAGGTATGTCACTCTCCACAAGGAGAAACCTTACTCCAGTCAGAGGCCTCTCATACAGCCAAATCATATCTCATGCTTTGCATTGAGGAGGGGTAACACACCGGAAAATGTGTTTTCAAATTGTGATTCTGGTTTGGCTTTTATTCCAAGTCATGTGGCAATACTCATTAAAGGGTTGATGTTGACTTTTAGGATTGCTACTTCTAACAGGTGGAACTAGAATTCAAGCCCTCTTCCTCTCTGAAGAGACAATTTGCATAATATGGTAGGGACAGTGTGCAAAGCCATCTCAGAAAAAAAGTAATAAAAAAAGGGGGAATATATATTTTAATTAGGAACCCTCAGGATTGTTGCAAAATAATGGGATACTAAAGGCAATTCAATTATATATCATTGTAAAATATCATTGTTTTTAAGATGTAGTGATAGCGCCAAGAATCCATAGGTGTTTTTGATCAATGATGAGTATAGCTAGCATTTCATTAGGTCTATTGCATGTATGTCAGGGCTCAAAACTGAGATCCCAGTCATTTTACATTTGTGATTTTATGCAATCAGTCATTTAAAGGGAACCATGTCATTAGATTCCTGCTGCCAGAACCATGAGTAGCATGAATCAGAGTATGGTTGCATGATTGCAGCCACATATGTTTTTCTCTCCAATACTGTGTTGTTTCAAAGAAAACATAGCTTGAAAAGCTGGCCAAAGACTGTAGGGAGAGACCTAAGTAGTCAGATGAGGCCCCTCTGCTGGCTTTTATCTGCTCCAGTTGATTGATTTCCCTATGTAAACACATGGGAAAAACATGGGCAGCATGCAGCCACACCAATTCTAAATTGTGTGAATGCAGTCTAACAAGTTCAAAGGGTCCAGTTCATCACAGTATTAATATGTTGCACTCTAAAGAATTTTAATTACATGCTAACTGTATTGTACTGGAAAAAAATACTTAAAGAGGTTTTCTAGACTTTTTTCTTCTTCACAGGCTTGCTGAAGTTAAAAATAACAAACTACAGTGATGAGCAAAAGGGTAACAAAGGTTTGAACTTTTGATTTTCAGGCTCCATATCTCAGCAGACACTACTGCTTTGAACTCTAAAAATCTAGATTTTAATTTTTATTTTGATAGTATCTTCTAAATCCATCTTTGTTTTTCAGCACTGGCTGAATCCTTCTAGGCATGCTTTCGATCACACTTTCCCAAAGTTGGTGCATACTGGTAGACTCACTTGGGTATGTATACAGATTTTTCTTCAACCCTGTGGGGGCCAATACAACACCTCTACTTCATTGTCATTAAACCATTTCTTCACCAATCTTGACGTACGATTCTGGTTGTTGTCCTGCTTGAACACTATGTCATCTTTTTCATACCCATAGCTCTTGAGTGTACAAAGTAACTAGTTTTGTATATATATATATATATATATATATATATATATATATATATATAGCTCAGCATTGAGACCACCATCAATCCTGGTCAATTATCCAATGCCTTTGGTGGTGAACCAACCCCATATTATCAGGCTTCCTCCATCGAACTTGACAGTTTCTTCAATTTCGCGACCCGTTAGCCCCTTTTTCATTTGTTTCTTTCAGACAAATTTGTACCCATCAGAGCTGTGTCTATTGACTTTTTGTCTCATCACTCCAAATCACCCGTTTACAATCTTCTACTGTCCACTTTTCGCACTTCTTTGCAAACTTTAGCCGACACCTCTAATGATGATATTGAAGTCGAGGCTTCTTCACCTTTTTTTGGGCCACCATTCCAAACTTGTATAATGTGCGTCGCACTGTGTTTGCATGGCAGTCTGTGATCTCACTATTATGAAGCATATAAGACACCTCTACTGCTTTTTCGTGCCAAAACTGATAGTCCTTGTGATGAGCTGACTTGTTGACTCCAATATTTTGCCTGGACGTCCACCTCTTCGCTTTGGAATGAATGGATGGACTTCATTTCGTATTCTTCCTACTGTCATGGCACTCACATGATGCAGTTTGGCAATTTTCTTGGCTGAGAGACCGCTATCAATGAACTGGATGATGCTGTTTCTCTTTTCTTTTGAAATCTTCTTCATGGCCGCTCCTTTATTCAAACCAGTGACCTTTTGCTTGTGAATCAACCTAGTAATACACTGAGCTATTAGGGAATGTGAGAACAGGTTGTAATTTGTAGTATACAGCAAGAAAAATATTTTTCCACACCAGGAGCAAAACAGTAACAATGCATTGACCTGACAAGAATTTGCATAATTAATCATATGCTAAATAGTTGCAAGTCAAATTTATGTATGAGATAGCCAAGATGATTGTCTATAAAATGATGGTAGTCTCACATTAGAAACAGTAGTGGATGGTGAGATATGGAGCCTGAAAGTCAAAAGTTCAAAACATTGTTACCCTTTTGCTCGTCACCGTATATGACCCCATCCTGGTATAAGGTCCCCATCATGGGCCCCTTCCAGTAATATCTTTCCCCTATCCTGGGCTTCTACCAGTAATTATTTCCCTGTTCTGCAGTACTTCTTCAGCAAATATAAAAGATGTCACAATTCTAATCACCTTCCTCTGCTCCCATGACATGCAATGTCCTCTTCCATAGCTGGTTCAGAAACTGACAGCTAACTACAGAGTGCAAGCAATAGGGGGCGCCTGACGTCACTGCCATGTGCTGCCAGTGACTTGCATGCTGACGTCAGCTGCTGGCTTTTGATTGGTCGACAGCATGTATTGCAGTGCTTGGACACGCATCCAGCCATAATAGGTACTGGCGTCCATGGGCCCCCTCCACAGGCCCAGTCGCGGTTGCATCCTCTGAGATCTGAATCATGACGTCCCTGCTTGCAGTTTTGAAACTGACATAAAAAATGTTTTCACAAAGTTTGCTTCTCTAGTGTTATAGTTCTTTTAGTCAGATGTTTCTATAGTTACCTAAGTAATCAAACAATAATTTCAAGTTTTTAACCTTTTAATGACAAATATATAAAGTTTATGCAAAGACTTAAGATTTAAAGTGTTGTCCCTTATTTTTCAGAACTTCAGCAATTCGAACTCACTGCTGGATATCAACTTCTAGGCCAAATCCTGACTGATGATGACCTATTCTTACCAAATCAGTGCTTGGAATTTATCACAATTTCTGTGTTTGTGTTTGTCCACCCATTTTTTGAGGATCAACCACAGGTTCTCTATGGGATTGAAATTTGGGGAGTTTCCTGTCCATGGACACGTCAATGTTTTTTTTCACCAAGCCACTTATCACTTTTGCCTTGTGACATGGTGCTTCATCATGCTGGGAAAAACATTGTTCATCATCAAATTGCTCCTAGATTGTTGGTAGAAGTTGTTCTTGGAATAAGTTAAGTGTAAAAGTGTTATTACAATGGAGAAGTGATCCCACTTGAAGGGTTATATTAGGAAACATTACAGAAATTAATCTGTGCTAGTCCATGGGAGTAAAGGCTGGGGCCTCCAAAAGTAACAGATCTCATATCCAGCATATATTCCTAGGAGAAACACTTCCAAAGAGAAAAAGTCTAAACTACAAGCCGGTTGCTAACTGCATATCAGCGGATCTAAAAATGAATAAAGGAATTGCAGACTGAAATTTCATTCTACTTTTTAACTCAAGGTAACCACTATCATATGTAAAATTTCTAATATACCAAAGATCTACTTAGCCTTTAAATGGGTGTCTCATTGCACAAAGAAAGACACTTTGTCAGACTGACTCAACAAGGGGAGTTGTCTACCTGAAAGGAACATAGTTTGTCAGGTAAAGAATGTGGTCCAAAATATGATGTCATTTGCCAAAATTGTGCAAAATTATTAGCACAAAATAAGCCACACGCCACAGTTCTGCTCCACCCTATGTCTCCTCCATCTCTGTCTACCACCCTACTCGTGCTCTCCATTCCACTATTGACATAAGACTAACATCCTCAAATATCAGAACCTTACACTTACGTCTCCAAGAATTCGCTTGTGCTGCACCAGTTCTTTGGATTTCACTAACCCAGACAATCCAGTTAATTCCAATTCCCAGTATACACCGTTTTTAGTGTGCTCTAAACTTATTTCTTTAAAGTGGCCTATCACCTCACCTCACTTATATTTCTGTTCCCTGTTCTCTCTTTCTAAATTTTCTTCAGAATTTGATCCTTCCTAACATCTGGCTACTCATTCTCCATGCGCTCAGCAGCACTGTGTACTTGTCCTTGTACAGATACTGGCTGGTGACTTGTTCATGTAATTAGTAGTGTTGAGCGATACCTTCCGATATCGGGAAATATCGGATCGGATTGGATCGGACCGATACCCAAAAAATATCGGATATCGCCGATTCCGATACCGGAAACCAATGCAAGTCAATGGGACACAAATATCGGAATGAAAATAAACCCTTTCTTTCCTTGTAGGTTAATTCTACATGAAGGAAAACAACTAAGAATAATGTAGAATGTATTACATGAAAAGCCGGCAATTCAGCAGCGGCATACACCGGTACCCGACAATTTAGAAAAGAAAGAATAGAGCATCACACATAGATTAGATAGATAGAAACATGTCAGTCACATATATAAGAAGTACAGTGACAGTGCTGCTTACTGTACTTGTCATTTAGTGTTAAAGAATTTATTAAAAAAAATAATAGTGTTTTCATGTACCGTCTCTTTAAAAAAGCCGGCCGGCAATTCAGCATCGGTACCCGACAATTTAGAACAGAAAGATTAGAGCATCACACATAGATTAGATACATAGAAACATGTCAGTCACGTATATAAGATGTACAGTGATAGTGTTGATTACTGTACTTGTCATTTAGTGTTAAAATAAAGGATTTATTAAAAAAAAAATTGGCGTGCGGTTCCCCGTAATTTTAGTCTCTAGAGGAGGTTAAGCAGACGGCTGGGGCAGATGTTTGAAGCCTGGGAAGGGGGTAATACTCACGGAGTTTCCCAAGCTACTAATATCAGCCCCCAGCTGAATACCTAGCCTTTACTAGCTATTAAAATGGGGGATCCCCCAAAAAAATGACGTGGGGTCCCCCCTATTTTAATAGCTAGCAAAGGCTAGGCAGACAGCTGGGGGCTGATATTAATAGCCCCACGTATTTTTTTTAAAATTATTTCATGAATTTCATGAAATAATTTAAAAAAAAAATACGTGGGGCTTCGCCGTATTTTTGTGTCCAGCCAAGTACAACTAGAACTAGGCAGCTGGGGGCTGGAATCTGCAGCGCAGGGAGGCCCAAGCTTTCTGCCCCCTCCCTGCTGCAAATTGCAGTCTGCAGCCACCCCAGAAAATGGCGCGTTCATAGAAGCGCCATCTTCTGACGCTGTACCCAACTCATCCAGGGCCCTGGTGCGGTGGCTTACTGGGTAATAAAGGGGTTAGGGCCAGCTTGGCATTATCAGCTGGCCCTAAGCCCGAAATTCATGGGGTCACGCCAATATTAGACATGACCGCCATGAATTTCTAGTAAAGTATTTAAAAAAAACACAACACCCAGAATAAAGTCCTTTAATTGAAATAAACACACAATTTTTTAATGTTCTAAATTAAACCATACTTACCATCACGCCCATTCCAGCTGAAGCCAATGTCTTCTACAATAAAAGTAAAATAAAAAGCAACCTCATCCTTACCTTTCCATGGTTCCCAGGACAGCTCCAGCTCTGCTACATTCACATGACAGGCTGGATCGCAGCCGAAAGCTGCCATCCAGCTTGCCATACCGCAGACACTGAGAAGCGCAGGCATGCTTGCGCTCCTCAGTGTCTGGCTGTGACGGCATCCAGATGAGCCGAGATCATGTCCAATGAACTCAGCTCACCTCATGCACATCACTGACAGCGTGGGAAAATTCTCCTGCGCTTGCGCTTGCCGTGAGCGCAGGAGAATTCTCTCACGCTCACCGCATGCACAGGAGAATTCTCCCACGCTATCAGTGACGTGCATGAGGTGAGCTGAGTTCATTGGACATGATCTCGGCTTATCTGGATGCCGTCACAGCCAGACACTGAGGAGCGCAAGCATGCCTGCGCTTCTCAGTGTTTGCAGCATGGCAAGCTGGATGGCAGCTTTCGGCTGCGATCCAGCCTGTCATGTCAATGTAGAAGAGCTAGAGCCGTCCTGGGAACCATAGAAAGGTAAGGATGATGTTGGTTTATTATTTTATTCTTATTGCAGGAGATCGTTGGCTTCAGCTGGAATGGGCGTGATGATAAGTATGGTTTAATTTAGAACAATAAAGAATTGTGTGTTTATTTCAATTAACGGACTTTATTCTGGGTGTTGTGGTTTTATTTTTAACTTTGACTATGGGTTTAGTAATGGGGGTGTCTTATAGACTCCTCTCCATTACCAACCTGAGTTTGATGTCAGCTGGCATTATAAGCTGACATCAACCCCAGCCCTATTACCCCACTGCCACCGCTGCAGGGCAGTGGGAAGAGTGAGGCAAAGTGCCAGAATTGGCGCATCCTATGGATGCGCCATTTCTGGGGTGGCTGACGGCTGGTGTTTCTAGCCTGGGAGGGGGCTAATATTCATGGAACCCTTCCTGGGCTATTAATATCAGCCCCCAGCTGTCTGCCTAGCCTTTGCTAGCTATTAAAATAGGGGGGACCCCACGTCATTTTTTGGGGGGATCCCCCATTTTAATAGCTAGTAAAGGCTAGGTATTCAGCTGGGGGCTGATATTAGTAGCCTGGGAAGCTCCGTGGGTATTACCCCCTTCCCAGGCTTCAAACATCTGCCCCAACCGTCTGCTTAACCTCCGCTAGAGACAAAAAATTACTGGGAACCCCATGCCAATTTTTTTTTTAATAAATCCTTTATTTTAACACTAAATGACAAGTACAGTAATCAACACTATCACTGTACTTATTATATATGTGACTGACATGTTTCTATCTATCTAATCTATGTGTGATGCTCTATTCTTTCTGTTCTAAATTGTCGGGCCGGCTTTTTTAAAGAGAGTGTCTTCTGAGCAGTTTGTCAGCTTTTGGACACCTTTGAAGGTATGTGTTTTTATTTGCCTGCAATTGGTTTTAACGGTGTTCGACGTTGTTCAACAGTGTTCTAAGGTGTTCGACGAACAGTTCCACGAACATCCCGGTGTTTGACGAACCGATCCGAACCCGAACACTACGGGGGTGGCTTAACACTAGTCATGTCCAATGAACTCGGCTCACCTCATGCACGTCACTGACAGCGTGGGAAAATTCTCCTGCGCTTGCCTTGAGCGCAGGAGAATTCTCTCACGCTGGGATGGCATTCTGATGACAGGCTGGATCGCAGCTGAGCACTGCCATCCAGCTTGTCATCCTTCAGAGACACTGCAGAGCGCAGGCATTATAGGAACTTCCGATTCCGGTATTTGATATTCTAAAAGTATCAGAACTCAGTATCGGAACTCCGATACCGCGAATATCGGTCGATACGCGATATTTCAGTATCGGAATGCACAACACTAGTAATTAGTATATCTACTGCAATATTCAGTTCCTTTATGACTTTTTCAACAATATATAAAATATAATTTTCAAAATAATGATAATAATATATTGTATAATACTATTACCACCACCACCACTACTACTACCACTACTCCTACTACTACTACTACTACTAATAATAATAATAATAATAATAATAATAATAACAAAGAGGGATATTTTGATAATATATATCTTAATTGCATAGTTTTATGGCTATTTTTGTATTGGTAGTTATTTCCGATATTAAAGTCTACCCAAATTTTCCGTACTTTGGGATTTAACACCAATTCCACAGGTGAATATTTCAAATTTTATATTTTGTAGGACAAAAATAGACTAAGATTAACATATAGGTGTGATGAATTTCTCTTATTTTAGATTGTTGTTCAATTATGTTAAGGGTGTGTTGCTTTGTATTTCAAGGATAATAAAGGAAATGTCAAAGAAAATACACAGAAAACATTGCTATTCCCTTGAAACCTGTACTACAGAGTGCAATACTGAAAATAAAACTAAATATAATAGGCTGGTGGTCTTTAAGAGTATTTAAGAAGAAATCCAGATGCCTATTTTACATGGGGCAGAATAAATACTGACCACCCTCTATGACTTCAACTTTGATAAGGAAAACTATCTGTAACCTAACATAATGTAGAGTCATTAGCAAACACACTGTTAAAACAAATCATATGGTAATTGTTATGAATGTTAATATTTAACAGCAAAGATATCACTCAATCAACCCTTCCTCTACAGTAGATGTTTATTCACACTTGGCAGATTTCTTGCAGACATATCTTTGCCATCTTATGAATCTGAATAGGACTTTCAGAAATCTAGATATTTTCCTTGAAAACCCATTCCATTTAAATTAAGTGGTTTTCACAAATATCTGTAACAAATCTGCTGTGTGAATATATCTGAATGTCTGTGTGTCTTTTTCTGTGTGCTCATAATTTGGGTTTTCAAATCACGCTGTAAAAGATGATTGAAGCAAAATCCAAGGGCACATTAAAACTACTATTTACTGGGTTTTTATAAAGCATCTGTCACTGGAATTCAGAATTAAAAAGCCTTACATTATAAAATAGGTATCTTAGACCTGATAAGTCTGATGTACTCACATTCAGAAGCTACTGTATATCAGAAAGTGTTTCCTTCTGATACTGAAATTAGACAGAGCTGAACTCGTAGAAGTAAATACACCAGTAACATCAATCAGGTTTGAGAGATCTTTATATTAGTGTATGCAGTTTGTATATGTAATCTGGTGACAAATTCTCTTTATGATATTAGCATTAATTAAAGGGAACCTGTCACCAGAAATAACGCTGTTAACCTGCAGATATGGCGTAAATCTGTAGGTTAACAGTGACGCGCCCCCTGGGGGCCTTGTAGATGCTGGGGTTTGTAGTCACCGTGGCGGCGACCCAGTCCGTGACCCAGGGCGGTCAAACCAGGGTAGTCTATGTGCACTAATATCAATGTCCGACTACGCCACCTGTGGATTGCGGTTATTGGTAACCGCCACTGCGGGGCAGTCCGCTGAAGCTGGTGGTGTGTGCAGCAAGGTGATGTAACTCCCCACAGGAAGAGTGGAGCTTCAGGGCAGCGTGTATGGATGATGGTGGTGATGGTGCAAGGTGATGGTGCAAGGTGTTGCGGTGCAGGAATAACCACAGAGTCCAAACGATGCAGTCCCAGATCCTTTACTCACAGTCAAAGCAGTTACAGTTACAGGCGCCAGTGTAAGGCCCACGGCGTCCTGTGTTCACGCAGTGAGGGGTTCAGCCGACCCTCAGATATCTCCAGAGTATATATCAGGACCCCCTTCTGTCTGTCCTCTCTGGCCTTCTCTCCTTGTACCTCACACCTAGCGGCACTTCTGTCCAGTGTCCTCGGGCCTTAGCGGGTGACGTATGTTCCGTCCCCTGGGTCCTATGTGGCTACTTTCCTAGTGGCTGGTGTGGACGGCCTGCTGTACCTAAAGTCCTGAAGCCTCCCGTTCCTAGTTGAGCCCTGTAGTATCTGCTGGTTGGGGGACCCGGTTCCCCTTCTCTGGCCTGACCCCCCCTTACTCTTCTAGTAGCGGCGGGCATACGGGTGGCTTGCTGCACGGCCCGTACCCCTAGGGTCCCTTCGGTTCCTGGAGCCTTCCTGCTCCCTGTCCTCTCTTCTCCTTCCAGGCTCAGGCCTCCTGACTAGGCCCGCCTGTGGAGCAGAGCTCATGCAGAGCCTCTGCTCCCTGTCACTTCTCCTCAGACTGAACTCCACCACTCTCCTGATGAACCAAGATGGTTCCTTCCTTTTATGCCTCCTACTCCAGTGCTCCCAGGAACTACATCCTCCACCCACCCACTACTTAGTTCCCCCTCTCTAAGTGGTTCCTCCCCACGCCAGCCAGGGATCAGGGTCACTTGTGCTCTACTGTAGGAGCATTATCGCCCTGTCTCCCGGAAATGTGGTGTAGTGAATGTAGTGTTAGGGTCCTGAGCCATACTCCTTCCTTACCTGAGAGTGAGATACCACACCTCTGGGTGAGATGCAATAACTCTGTGGCGACCGAACCCTCAGGGGCGCCACAATAGCGTTATTATGCTGCCCGGCGCCTGCACGCAGTCGAATGCAGCAGGGAGAAAATTAACTTTATTTTCCCTGACAGCATTTGGTTTCAGTCATGGGGGCGGGGGCGGCGCTGGTTCAGTCATCACTCTGAGAATACAGAGCGGCGGCTATAACCGTACACCGGTACTGACTGACAGCATGCCTAGATGCAGAGGGAGCATCAGTCAGGGCCAGGGGCTCCACGGGTTCAGGCATTGCTTTGAGAATACAGAGCGGCAGCTATAACCGTACCCCGATTATAGCCGCCACGCTGTATTCTCAAAGCGATGACTGAACCAGATAATGCTTACAGTCACTTTGTCAGCACCACCCTGTCTTCCACACTGTCCAGTCTCAATAGCCGTGAGTTTGGACTACATAATCCTCTCACTGATCCTTATTCCTCACAACATGCCCAGTGCCTGGAGACAAGTAATCTTACACTTGGACACTCTGAAGAGCTGTTCACATTTCCATTTATAGATTCTTGCCTTTTGCCCTGCCCACTTCAAGCGGGACATGAGGAGATTGCATGTAGGGATGCCCAAATTTTTGAGCAGCCACAGTCACAAGAAGGTGATGGTGAGAAAGTGCAATTACTGTTGCAAGAGGTGGATGATTATGAGACACAATTGACAGCAAGTCAGGAGGAGGACCACGATGTGGAAGTGAAAGACGAGGCGTGGACGATGAAGTCACTGACCCAACCTGGAAAGGTGACATGCAGAGTGAGGACAGCAGCACACAGGGGGAAGGATCCATAGCACCACAACAGGCAGGAATAGGCAGTGGGGTGACCAGAGACACAAGGTGAACAACTGTTCCCCAGAACACCAACATTACAGAAGGTACCAGTCCAAGGGTTAGGTCTTCCAGAGTCTGGCGCTTTTTTAAAGACTGCCCAGTTAACCCCAAAAAAGGCCATTTGCAACATCTGCCATGCCAGCATCAGAGGGGGCAGCAAAACTACCAGCCTGACCACCACCAACATGCTCAGGCACATGACAGCAAAGCATCCGACTAGTTGGGCCGAACACCAGTGTTCAGAAATAGTGTCTGTGGATGACACCACTGCCTCTTCCCCTGTTCTACGTGCACGCCAATATTCTGTCCATGATGTAGGTGAAGATGCCTCCCCACTCTGCACCTGTCGTTGCACACTTTAGCCACCATCAGCAACCACACCACGTCCTTGTCCCAGCGCAGCGTTCAGTTGTCCCTACCTCAGTCCTTGGAACGCAAACGTAAATACACAGCTACCAACCCACTAGCCACAATACTAACTGGCCACTTTTCCAGACTGCTCACACTGGAAATGTTGCCATTTAGGCTTGTAGAGATGAAAGCTTTCTGCAACCTCATGGTGGCAGCCATCCCTCGGTACTCGGTCTCCAGCCGACACTATTTCTCCCAGTGTGCTGTCCCGGCCTTACACAATCACGTGTCCCATAACATCAGCCATGCCATGAACAATGCTGTTACTGGGAAGGTCCATTTAACCACGGACATGAGGCACTTACTTGTGGCCAGAACACTACATTTCCAATGCGGCACAATGGGCAAACATTGTGGAAGCTGGGACCCAGTTGGACCCTGGGATGGAACATGTGCTACTGACACTGAGGATTGCAGGCACAGGTTTAATCAGGGTTTCCCCACCTTCTACAGCAGTTCCTGCATGTCCTCCTCCTCCTCACCCTCCATCTCTGGAACGTCAACATCAGTAACAAGTGGGAATCACTGCAGCAGTCCCTCGGCCAAGCAGCAACAGGTTCTACTGAAGCAAATCTGCTTAGGTGACAAATCGCACATTGTCGCAGAGTTGTTGAAAGGTTTAACAGACCAGATTGATCTGTGGCTCTTACCCCTGAACCTACAGCCAGACATGGTCCTGTGTGACATTGGCCGGAACCTGGTAGCGGGTTTGAAGCTTGGCAAACTTGCACACATACCATGCTTGGCCCACGTGCTCAATTTAGTGGTTCAGCGGTTTCTCAAAACCTACCCTGACCTGCCTGAGCTGCTTGTGAAAGTGCACCGCATGCAAGCCCATTTCCGTAAGTCAGCTACAGCTTCCACTGCCCTGGCAGTGCATCAGCAGCATTTGCATCTTCCAGCTCACCGACTGGTGTGTGATGTCACCACTCTGACAATAGTGAGGGCCACCTGCTGGCCCTCTAACAATAGTGAGGGAGACTGCTGATCTTTAAAAAATAGTAAGGGCCGCCTGATGGCCCTTTACAAATAGTGAGTACCGCCTGATGGGCCTGAAAAAAAAATGTGATTTTCAGAGTCCCTCCTTCATAAATTAAACAGGATGTGAGTGTCTCACACACCACATGGCCAGATAAGGTATTAAAATGTTAAAATTAAATTTACTGGTGAATGTTTTTTTCACCGTTAAAATCAATGCGAGCATGCAAAAACGCAGCAAAAACACTATGTGTGAACATAGCCCAAGGTGTTGAGGAGGATTTTTTTGTTCTCTTATTTATTTTGCCCTATATACAAGTCATTACCCTGGAAAGAATGTTTCTTAACATTCTTTCCAGTAAAATCTATTTTAGCTTTGGTTTTGCATGTTTTATTGTCAGTCTGTTAAAGTTGTGTAATACTCTGACAACATTGTTCACCGCAGCGACCTAGGATTTAGAGATGCTTCCAGGGGTCTTCTCAATGCTGTTCCCATGTCATTTCATCTCTGTTTCAATCGATTTGAGCTATTTTTAGACCCCTCTAGAGCTTCGGGGAGGTCGCCAGAAAATTGCTCAAGTTTCCCATTGACTTCCATTATACTGATTACTTGCGTTGAGCACCCGAGCATTATAATTTGCACAAGCCGAGGAACGATTACCCGAGCATTTTAGTTCTCGCTCATGACTAAACATGATCTGATTCTGACTGTATTCCCCTGCCAATCAGTTACGCCTAATACAGGTGCTTCTCACCAAATTAGAATATCATGAAAAAGTTAATTTATTTCAGTTCTTCAATTCAAAAAGTGAAACTCATACATTAAATAGAGCTATTACAAACAGAGTGATCTCTTTCAAGTGTTTATTTCTGTTAATGTTGATGATTATGGCTTACAGGCAATGAAAACACAAAAGTTATTATCTCAATAATTTAGAAAAATTAACAAAAAACCTGCAAAAGCTTCCTACGCATTTAAAAAGGTCCCTTAGTGTGTTTTTGTAGACTCCACAATCATGGGGAAGACTGCTGACTTGACAGATGTCCAGAAGTCAGTCATTGACACCCTCCACAAGGAGGGTAAGCCACAAAAGGTCATTGCTAAAGAAGCTGGCTATTCACAGAGTGCTGTATCCAAGCATATTAATGGAAAGTTTAGTGGAAGGAAAAACTGCGGTAGGAAAAGGTGCACAAGCAATTGGGATAACCGCAGCCTTGAAAGGATTGTTAAGAAAAGGCCATTCAAACATTTGGGGGAGATTCGCAAGGAGTGGATTGCTGCTGGAGTCATTGCTTCAAGAGCCACCACACACAGACGTATCCAGGACATGGGCCACAAGTGTCACATTCCTTGTGTCAAGCCACTCATGGCCAATAGACAATGGCAGAAGCATCTTAAGTGGGCAAAGGAGAAAAAGAGCTGGACTGTTGCTCAGTAGTCCAAGGTGTTGCTTTCAGGTGAAAGTAAATTTTGCATTTCATTTTGAAATCAAGGTCACAGAGTCTGGAGGAAGAGTGGAAAGGCACGCAATCTAAGCTGCTTGAGGTCTAGTGTGAAGTTTCCACAATCAGTGATGGTTTGGGGAGCCATGTCATCTGCTGGTGTAGGTCCACTGTGTTTTTTCAAGACCAAAGTCAGCGCAGCCGTCTACCAGGAAATTTTAGAGTACTTCATGCTTCCCTCTGCAGACAAGCTTTTTGGAAATGGAAATTTCATTCTCCAGCAGGACTTGGCACCTGTCCACACTGCCAAAAGTACCTATACCTGGTTTAAAAACAACAGTATCACTGTGCTTGATTGGCCTGCAAACTCGCCTGACCTTAACCCCAGAGAGAATCTATGGGGTATTGTCAAGAGGAAGATGAGAGACACCAGACCCAACAATGCAGATGAGCTGAAGGCTGCTATCAAAGCAACCTGGGCTTCCATAACACCTCAGCAGTGCCACAGGCTGATCGCCTCCATGCCACGTCGCATTGATGCAGTACTTGTTGCAAAAGGAGCCCCGACCAAGTATTGAGTGCATTTACTGAACATACATTTCAGTAGGCCAACATTGCGGATTTTAAAAACATTTTTCAAGCTGTTGTTCTAGAGTATTCTAATTTATTGAGATAATGACTTTTGTGTTTTCATTGGCTGTAAGCCATAATCATCAACACTAACAGAAGTAAACACTTGAAATAGATCACTCAGGTGTGGTTGACTCTGGAGTGCTGTGGTGCTTTCAGAGAAAAAATACTTTAAAAACTGCAGGGGACCGAGACACATAGCAGACTGATTGGACAGGCGGGTGCCCGGTGGCTTCTCCCCACCTACTGCCAGTGATTGACAGATCTCTCCCTATACATGCATATATATATACATTATACACAATACTTAATGGTGACAGCTATCTTTTTTTTTATAACAGTGATAGGAAACTTTTTATGGTTATTTTTTTTGCATAACTAGAATCTTCTGAAAAGCTCAGTTTCTAATGCAATTCCTATTTACAAAAAATCTTGAAAGCTGGTGGGAACCCCATGGACCCAAAGCCAAAAGGGAGCTTCAGATTAAACTTGTCGGTTGAATGGAAATGGTTAATAATGAATCTAGTAATTTAATATATATTGTATAAATTCATATAGATATCTCAGTTTTTATTGTTCTTGATTTACCAGTGTTGAATAGAATTAAGTGACCTCTTTGTTTCAATTTCTATTATTAAAATTGCGAAGCTAAAACATTTACATTTATAAATTGTGACGCTAGTATTCTAGGGATTATGCTAACAGACTGTGTTGTATATTCACATTAGCATCTTATGAGTAATAACATTCAAATGTATTCATAAGAAACAACAAATTAATATACATTTAAACAAGATGTATAAATAATTAAATAGTAATAGAAAAGAAAACCAGAGATAAAACCATTCAGTGCCGTTACATAGGAAAATCATTCTGCTAACTCAAATGAATTTGAAAAAATATATATATCTACGGTATATATGTGCTGTGTATATATAAATACACACACACATATATATATATACATGTATGTACATAAATTTGTATGTATATATACATACATGTGTGTAGATATATACACAGCTCTGGCAAAAATTAAGAGAACACTGAACAGTTTTCTGTTGGAAAGCATGGAAAGACTGGTGGAAAGGATGCCAAGACGCATGAAAGCTGTGATTAAAAATTATGGTTATTCCACCAAATATTGATTTCTGAACTCTTCCTGAGTTAAAATATGAGTAATTTGAGGTCTGAAAGCACTCTAACTTTTTTAGTATTTTGAAGCTTTATCATTTGCTGCAAATAAATACAAAATTTTTAGCTTTGAATTTCGGAGACATGTTGTCAGTAGTTTATAGACTAAAACAACAATGTACATTTTACTCAAAAATATACCTACAAAGAGAAAAATCTGAGAAACTGAAAATTTTGCAGTGGTCTCTTAATTTTTGACAGAGCTGTATATATAAAACACTTTTTAGTTTTTTATGACAGCGTATGGATAGCCTTGAGATCAAAAATCCTCCGTATAATTGGTGATGTATTAAGGAGTTGTCCCAGTGCAAAAAAGATTGTAGAATGGACCTAGAAAAACAAGTGTGACCATTGCAATAAAAATATTAGATTTTTCAAGCAAAGGCTTTTTCAATACAGAGATTTGTGGTTTTCAAAATATTAAAACTCAGTATTTCAGTACATGTAGACATACCCTAGTAATGTTTGGTAACATGTAGAATGTAGAATGCATCGGTGGATAGTTTTTACTGCACCAAAATTCATTTTAACAATTTGCTCATAAAGAAAAGAATAATTTTTAACTTTGGATCAAGCTTGAGAAATACCTTTTCAAGTATGTACAATCTGCTTCTTACTTTTATATCCTAGTAATGTACCTGATATTAACCCTTATATTAACAAGAGCATTATTAGATTACATAAACAACTGTTCTATATCCAGGGGATCATAATAAATTTAATATGGTTGTAATGTTGATAACGTCATCAGGAAGGAGCAGCAAATACAATCTTCACACTGCCATTCTTGCCTATTACAAGGAGGTTTTGATAAATGCATCCAATTATCAGTAAAGTCCATCTCCAAATTAGCCAATCCAAAGTAATCCCTCACACAGCATAGCAGGCATTTAAATTCACAGACCTATTGGAACAGCAAATTCACATGTCTTTGCGCTTAGAAACACACCAAAACAAACACACGCAAAAATGTAACTGTACTTCATCAGTGTGATGGATCCATTTTTTCTTCAACATTTTGTCTGTGTGTCTATTTTATTCATCCGTGTATTATCCTTTTTTATTTTTTTCTCACATGAATTAAAAAATCTGATAGTTTCTCTTTGCAAACACTCACTGAAAAATGGATATCACATGGATGTAGCATGTTTTTTTTCATTGACCTATTCACTTGAATGAGCAAGTTTGACCAAAGTAGATCATTTCTCGTTTTGATTTTGTGTGGACTATCGATTTAGAAAAAAATTGTTTATGAAAAGACAAAACTTCTACTAATAACAAAACAATTCTACTTTTTCCATCCATAAGCAACACTTTCTAAAAAAATTCTATATAATTTTTTTTGTGTGAATTGTGTTTATTTATGGTTTAATTAAAGTATTTCATTATTGTTCAGTTACTTAAAATGTCTTTACAATTTTACAATAGTATGTGTTTACTGAGACAATATATCCTCATTATGTTTGTGTTTTAGTATAACACACGTATAACCAAAAAAATATATATATTTTTTACATTTTTAAAACCAGGATAAGCATACAGTAAATTATGTGAAGATTTGATAAGCTTTCAAAGTAGCACAAGTCTTGTGCTACTTTGAAAGCTTATCAAATCTTCACATAATTTACTGTATGCTTATCCTGGTTTTAAAAATGTAAAAAATATTATTTTTTTTGGTTATACGTGTGTTATACTAAAACACAAACTTAATTTAGATCACACACAAAGATAAATATTCTTATAAATAAGGAAGTCCCAAGCATTCAAGGTAAGATAAGATTTAAAGATACACATCACTACGATCAGGGAAAGTGCAAGTGAAAGGCCCAACCTACTGTCTCCTTCCCCACCATCCTGTAGAATGTAAGCCCGCAAGGGCAGGTTCCTCTTCCCTCTATACCAGTCTATCATTGTTAGTTTGTTTACTGTAAATGATATCTGAATTTTGTATGTAACCCCTTCTTATGTACAGCACCATGGAATCAATGGCGCTATATAAATAAATAATATTAATAATAAATAAATCAATATTAATTTTAATATTAAGTTAATTAATTAAATATTTTCTGCCACGTCAAACCTGTATGGCATTTGTAGCAGACAATGCTACAGGGGAAATTGTGGATTCTTTTTGCTTTTTATTCTTATATGGTGGATAGATCTGTATAGGAGTGTCTCACTAGATACCAATCTTTAAGGGAATACAGATACTATAGACTTATTGAAAATAAACCCCTGTTATCTAGCCAATGACTGATATTTAAGCGTGCCTGTCATTTCAGGTAACTTTTTAGAATAAGCTGTCATGTTTGTGTACATCAGAAACAGCACTACACCGTGGCCTGAATTATTAGGCAAATGTGTATTTTGATCACTTTGATACTTTTTATACATGTTGTCCTACTCCAAGCTGCATAGGCTTGAGAGCCAACTACCAATTAAGTAAATCTGGTGATGTGCATCTCTGTAATGAGGAGGGGTGTTGACTAATGACATCAACACTCTATATAAGGTGTGCTTAATTATTAGGCAACTTCCTTTCCTTTGGCAAAATGGGTCAGAAGAGAGATTTGACGGGCTCTGAAAAGTCCAAAATTGTGAGATATCTTGCAGAGGGATGCCGCAGTCTTGACATTTCCAAACTTTTGAAGCGTGATCACCGAACAATCAAGCGTTTCATGGCAAATAGCCAACAGGGTTGCAAGAAGCATGTTGGCCAAAAAAAAGGCGCAAAATAACTGTCCATGAATTGAGCAAAATCAATCGTGAATCTGCCAAGATGCCATTCGCCACCAGTTTTGCTATATTTCAGAGCTGCAACGTTACTGGAGTATCAAAAAGCACAAGGTGTGCGATACTCAGGGACATGGCCAAGGTAAGGAAGGCTGAAAAACGACCACCTTTGAACAAGAAACATAAGATAAAACGTCAAGAATGGGTCAAGAAATATCTTAAGACTGATTTTTCAAAGGTTTTATGGACTGATGAAATGAGCGTGACTCTTGATGGGCCAGAGGCTGGATCAATAAAGGGCAGAGAGCTCCACTCCGACTCAGACGCCAGCAAGGTGGAGGTGGGGTACTGGTATGGGCTGGTATCATCAAAGATGAACTTGTGGGACCTTTTAGGGTTGAGGATGGAGTGAAGCTCAACTCCCAGACCTACTGCCAGTTTCTGGAAGACAACCTCTTCAAGCAGTGGTAAGGAAGAAGTCGGTATCGCTCAAGAAAAACATAATTTTCATGCAGGACATTGCTCCATCACATGCATCCAACTACTTCACAGCGTGGCTGGCCAGTAAAGGTCTAAAAGAAGAAAAAATAATGACATGGCCCCCTTGTTCACCTGATCTGAACCCCATAGAGAACATGTGGTCCATCATAAAATGTGAGATCTACAGGGAGGGAAAACAGTACACCTCTCGGAACAGTGTCTGGGAGGCTGTGGTGGCTGCTGCACACAATGTTGATCGAAAATAGATCAAGCAACTGACAGAATCTATGGATGGAAGGCTGCTGAGTGTCATCATAAAGAAAGGTGGCTATATTCATCACTATTTTTTTTGGTTTTTGTTTTTGCATGTCAGAAATGTTTATTTCTAAGTTTTGTGCACTGATATTGGTTTACCTGGTGAAAATAAACAAGTGAGATGGGATTATATTTGGTTTTTATTAAGTTGCCTAATAATCCTGCACAGTAATAGTTACCTCCACAAACAGATATCCTCCTAAGATAGCCAAATCTAAAAAAAAAAACACTCCAACTTCCAAAAATATTAAGCTTGGATATTTATGAGTCTTTTGGGTTGATTGAGAACACAGTTGTTGATCAATAATAAAAATAATCCTCTAAAATACAACTTGCCTAATAATTCTGCACACAGTGTATTTCTGGACATTATATGCCTTGGGTCCTGCAGTGTTCCATTTTGCATAATCTATCTCTACTATTCAGTTCTCGCTTAGCTAGTGACTGGGCTGCTATACCTCCAATACACAATACACAGAAACAGAGGGATATCTGCTCTTCTTTTTCTGCTTAGGATATGTTCACAAGTAGCAGCATCATCATGGAAGACACCATAGAAAAGTACTGAGCACAGTATCTGTGAATCCAGATCTGATAAGTCGCTTATTAACTCCAGCAGGATTTTCCTGTCTCTGCCTCTGCTTGTTTTCTCTCTTTACTCCATTCGCCTCCTCCTATCCTCCCCATAGACTTTAATAGCTTGTTGTGACCTGACACCTCACTATGCTGGCAGTCTATCTTGCTTTGACTAAGATAGCTTTCAGCTGTTTTTCAGACTAAATGATGATTTTAGAAGGCAAGTGGAGGAGAAGAAGTGACTCATAAGTGGATAAAAAAAATATTTTTCTAATAAAATGTATTACAAAGTGTCTTAGATTTTCTTATTATATAATTTATTGATTACACAATATGTAAAGATACACAGTAATAGTATAAATAATGCTTTCCATCATTCGCATCCAAAATACAATATTGTACAAATCTGGACTTATTCACTTAGAACATTTGCATTCATTTTCCTGATTGTGCATTTTATATCTTCATTCCCAGCAGCGCTCTCTTGGTTGGTCTCATCATAGGTACACCCTGTCATTTATATTCCTGGTTGTCTGTTTTCTTTATATGTTTAATGTCTTGTGGGAAACTATAGACTTCTGGAAAGGACAAATACTTGTGATGTTTTGTCATAAGGCTTTTCATGAAATGACATTAGGCAGTGTCACTCATCACTTTTAGCTATTTGAAACTGCAGGACCTTTGGGATTTCCAATTGACTGGGGATTGGTGTTGCTTTCAGGGTGAAGCATTGTAACCTCTTCAAAGATAAGACAGAACTGACCCTAAAGCCATTTTACTTTTTTTTACTTTTTTTGTGACAGCCAGATTCAAGGTGATTACCTATGTGTTGTATGTCAAATGTAATGCTTGCTCATGATAAATTAGAAGATTTTGGTTTTAAAAGGATAAAATGAACAATTCTGAATACTATTGTGAAGAATATTTTTATTTCTGCTTCTAATTATCAGAATTAAAATATGCATTATTATTATTCCTGAAACTGGTACCATTAATTATTATTATTATTACTACCAATAATGATAATAATACATATAATAAATAATAAATAGTTCTCTGTATTTGGCTACTATCAACATGTGTCTGCTATTGTAGTTCTGCTCATGTGATGTTACTTCTGAAACAGAACAGCCATATTTTTAAAAAAGCAGTAAAACACCTGTAAAATACCAATACACGCATCACTTACGTACTGCCGCCCATGCCGCCCTAGTGTTGTTTCTCCACTACTTCCAGACACTCAATGTTAGGACTGCATCAGTGCTGCCATATCTACTACACGTGACAGCTGCAGCCAATGAGTGGGCTTACCAACCTTGTCATGTCTACCTCAGCAGTGCCGCTAAGAGGCAGTGATTGGCTGCAGTGGTAATGTAATATAGACAGGGCTTTTAAAAGATAAGTACTGGATGCTTTGTTATTTTACAAGATAAGCAGTTTTATTGTCCAGTTTTGAATTATAATCTAAAACATTTTAAAGGGAATCTGTCACCAGATTTTTGCTACCTCATCTGAGAGCAGCATAACAAAGGGCAAGAGATCCTGATTCCAGTGATGTATAACTTAATTTATTAATTTTTATAACAGTTGTGATACAATCAGAGTTTTCTTTGCAGTAGCAGTGCTCAGAAAGCTGATCCCACCCACACAATTGATTAGCAGCTTTCTATGTACATTGTATATTGACAGCAAGCTGCTAATCAGTGATAGGGGTGTGGTTGGACTAGGAGACCAGTGGGCAGCATGTCCAACAGTGATAATCTCCTGCTGATAAAGCACTGTTTGTATTGAAACAACTAGTGTTGAGCATTCCGATACTGAAATATCGGGTATCGGCCGATATTCGCATTATCGGAATTCCGATACTTAATTCCGATACTTTTGCAATATCGTATACCGGAATCGGAAGTTCCCATAATGCAATGAGCCATTTTCATTTTATTCAGCCAATGAGGATCCTAAGAAGTGTGGGCACATCCTGTTAGGCATGTAGGCATCTTAACTAATGGCATGGCTGTGATTGGCTGCTGAAATGATGTCATGATGCACTATAAAAGCTGCCGCCGCCATTTTGAGCTCACTCTGCTGTGAATTCAGTTAGGGATAGGATGCTGTTGTTCTGAGGGACAGTTTTAGCTACCTATTTGGTCTATTCTGCTTTACCCAAGCTACTTTATAAATCGCTGTGCCTTGCAGTGCTAGTGCACAGTTCTCTGTGCTGTTCACCGCTTTCTGCAAGGTCTCTGTGTGTGAGTGCAGCTCACCCTGTAGTGTGTGCTTCAGCCACGTCTGGCTATAGTGCACTCAGTGTGTGTCACTGCCTCATACATTGTCCTTTTTTGCCAATTCATAATTTTTCCTGATATCTCCTATTAGTGTGGTGGTTCCATCCGTATTCAGCTAAATTTGTTGCAAACACACTATATAGGAGTAGATAGAGAAATTTTTTTGGTCTTGCAGCGCTAGTGCACAGTGCTCTGCATCTGTACTGTTCACCGCTGTCTGCAAGGTCTGGTGTGTGAGTGCAGCTCACCCTGTAGTGTGTGCTTCAACTACGTCTGGTTGTAGTGCACTCAGTGTGTGTCACTGCCTCATACATTGTCCTTTTTTGGCAATTCATTATTTTTCCTGATATCTCCTATTAGTGTGGTGGTTCCATCCGTATTCAGCTAAATTGGTTCCAAACACACTATATAGGAGTAGATAGAGAAATTTTTTTGGTCTTGCAGCGCTAGTGCACAGTGCTCTGCATCTGTCCTGTTCACCGCTGTCTGCAAGGTCTGGTGTGTGAGTGCAGCTCACCCTGTAGTGTGTGCTTCAACCACGTCTGGTTGTAGTGCACTCAGTGTGTGTCACCACCTCATACATTGTCCTTTTTTGCCAATTCATAATTTTTCCTGATTTCTCCTATTAGTGTGGTGGTTCCATCCATATTCAGCTAAATTGGTTCCAAACACACTATATAGGAGTAGTTAGAGGAGCCTTTCTGCAGCATTGGGCCCTGCAGCCCCAGCCAGATTAGTATTAGCCTATTTTTTGCAGCCTCATCTATTGTAGGTTACCTTCCTACATTGTAATAGCTACAAAAAGTTTGTGATACTATCGTTATTACATCTTTAGGCACATCCAGTGTCTTTTTGTGACAAAAAAAACCTAAATAAAGTTCACCAAACACTCCACTTTACAGTTGTGTAGGCCACATTAGCTCATATTAAAGTCTAGTCCACACTTTATAAAATTAGTGTTTCTTATACCTGTTAGCAGCTGTTCAGGAATAAGCACACTAAGCCCTTATTACTTTTCTGCCTATCTTTATCAGTCTACCAAGATGAAGAAGGCAGGGAGTAAGGCATGTGGTCGTGGGCGTGGGCGTGGGCGTGGAGTTTCTGCAGGGAGAGGACGTGAGGATTCTGTGCCTGCAGGGAGAGGACGTGGGGATTCTGTGCCTGCTGCGGGCACCAGTGACTCAGCATCCCCCAGTTTTACCAGGGAACAGTCCTTTATGCGCAGCTTTGTAGGTGCTAGCCATACCCCACTGCTGCGGGAGGACCAAATTGAAGCCGTTGTCGGGTGGATGGCAGCTAACGCATCGACTTCAATTAGTTCCAGATCCTCTCAGGTCCTGAGCACTGAAGAGCACCCATCTGTCTCTTCACCACCTGCCAAATTGCCCAGGCAGTCAGAGAGCCCTGGACAGGAGCCATCTCTACTTCTGTTCTCTGAATCTCTTGGCTTGGAAAGAGGGGGCCAGCCAAGCAGAATTCGAGAATTTGAAGAGGTAGTATGCAGTGATGCGCAACCGTTTTGTCTCTCTGAATCTGAAGAGGCGGGTGGGCCAGTGCCTATGGTCAGCAGCACACCTCAGTACGCATCTGATGATGAGACTCAGGTGCCACTTTCTGGTGCGTACTGTGCTGTCGAGACTACCCAGGAGAAGCAGTTGTTTGAAGAGGGTGGTGTAGATGATGAGGTCCTTGACCCATCATGGCGTGAGGGACAGGAAGGTGGTGGGAGCAGCTCTGAGGAAGAGATTCCCCGAACAGCCCAAAAAGGAGGGAGAGGGAGGGGGCAGACTTGGTTGCCTGTAGCCTCCACTTTGGCACCCATTAGGAGCATGGCTCTTCCAAAATCCAAAGCGGGCGCTCCCAAGACTTGCAGTGCCTGGTCGTTTTTTGACACAGTTGCAGATGACATTTGCTTTGTCAAATGCAAGCTGTGTAATCAGAAGGTGAAAAGAGGGAAAAGTGTCAGCAACCTCAATACCACAAATATGTGGAAACATGAGCGGACCAAGCACGTGGTGGAGTTACAAAAACACACTGAAGACCTAGGCCAACCTACAGCGCCACCTACCACCTCTTCAGCTCGTGTTGTAGCCTCTTCCTCCAGCTCACACACAGCTGGTTCGGCTTCCTCACAGGATCGCCATGGAAGAATCTCTGGCACTGTTGTACAGAGACACAGTGTAATTCCACCCACAGCACCACTTTCCCAGTCATCCTCACACTCCCAGGCCAGTCTACAGCCATCGTTAGCACAGGCATGGGAGAAAAGGCGCCCATACTCGGCAAACCACCCCCGAGCACTGGCCCTTAAAATGCTATCATTCAGGCTGGTGGAGACTGACACATTCCATAACTTTATGGCATTGGCAGACCCACAATACAACGTGCCCAGCCGATTTTATTTCAGCAGGCAAGCCGTCCCTGCCCTGCAACATCATGTGGAGGGAAAAATTAAACATGCGCTACAAAACGCCGTCAGTAGCAAGGTCCACCTGACCACCGATGCGTGGACCAGTAAGCATGGACAGGGACGATACCTTTCCCTCACTGCCCATTGGGTAAATGTTGTGGAGCCGGGTACAGATCTTGAGAGTGGCGCTGTACGTGTTCTGCCAACTCCAAGGATTGAAGGAATCCAGTCTGTACACATTGACTCCTCCTCATACTCCAGTTCCTCTGAATCAGCGCTGCAGGAGCCGTCACGGTCTACCTCCACATCGACCCGTGAACGGTTACCTGTTATGGTGACCAATATGAGCACAGCCGTGGCCAAACGTCAACAGGCCGTATTAAAATTAATTTCTTTGGGGAATCGAAGCCACACAGCGCAGGAGCTCTGGAATGCCATTAAGCAGCAGAGCGACGTGTGGTTTGTGCCAGCGAATCTCCAGCCAGGCATGGTAGTGTGTGACAATGGCCGAAATCTGGTGGCAGCTCTGGGCCTAGGCAACCTCACTCACATCCCATGTTTGGCACATGTGCTCAACTTGGTCGTGCAGAGTTTTTTGAGGGACTATCCGGATCTTGATGCACTGCTTCACAAGGTCCGCATAGAGTGCGCTCACTTGCGGCGTTCCAGCAATGCAAGATCACGCATTGCAGCTCTGCAGCGCCAATTACGTCTTCCGAAACATCGCATCATATGTGACCTACCCACCAGGTGGAATTCAACGTTACATATGTTGGAGAGGTTGTGTGAGCAGCAGGCAGCAGTAATGGAATACCAGCTGCAGCAGGCGCAAACAAGTCGCAGTGCGCGCCGTTCACACTTCACCACCACTGAGTGGGCCTCTATGAAGGACATTTGCCACGTTTTGCGTGCCTTCGATTATTCCACGCGGATGGCGAGTGCAGATGATGCACTAGTCAGCATGACTATCCCCCTTATCTGCCTGCTTGAAAAAACACTGCAAGCACTAAGGGACGAGGTTTTGGAAGAGGTGGAGGATGAGGAGTCACAAATGCCATCTGCTTCTCTACAGTCTGCGCAACGTGGTTCCTCACAAAGGCCTAGGCAGGGGACACTTTGTGAGGAGGAGTCAATGGATGAGGAAGACATCTGTCCAGAGGAGGGAGGTACACAATGCTCTAGTAGTCAGTATCTAGAGCGAGGGTGGGGTGATGCAGAGCAGGCAGAGATCACGCCTCAAGCAGGGGACAGCGTTTCTTGGCCAGTTGGCAGTCTGCAGCACATGGTTGATTTCATGCTGCAGTGCCTGAGAAATGACCGCCGCATCGCCCACATTCTCAACACGGCTGATTATTGGGTGTCCACCCTCCTAGATCCTCGCTACCGGGACAACTTACAAAGCCTCATAACACCATTGAACCGGGAGCGTAAAATGCGGGAGTACCAAGACGCACTGGTGCATTCCATCATGTTCTCCATTCCAACCGAGAGCAGTGCTGCTAGTGCTTTACAAAGCAGCTCAGTGCGTCGAGGCAGTGGAGGAAGCTCTGCACAAAGAGGGAGCAGAAGCAGCGCCTCAGCACAAGGCAAGACCAGTATGGCCGAAATGTGGCAAAGTTTTGTGTCCCCGCCGCCACAAATGTCTACACCATCACAAACGGCTCCAGTCAGCAGGAGGCAACGTTTCCGTCAGATGGTAACAGACTACATGTCTTGCCCTCTTAGTGTACTCCCAGACGGCTCTTCTCCCTTCAAGTTTTGGGTCTGTAAGCTAGATACATGGCCAGAGCTAAGTCAGTATGCATTGGAGGTGCTAGCTTGCCCTGCTGCTAGTGTATTATCGGAACGCGTCTTTAGTGCCGCAGGTGGTGTACTAACAGACCGTCGCATGCGACTATCCTCCGATAACGTTGACCGGCTTACTTTTCTCAAAATGAACAAGGCCTGGATCTCTCATGAATTTGCCAGTCCTCTTCCAGAATAAATAATTGTTGGCAAAAGTATCCAGGTCTCCTGTTCTGTTCATGTTTCTACCACCTGAACTGTAATCCCTGAGCTCCAACACCGCCAGTTGGCGCTCGGAAGTGCCGTCTGCACAGTCAACACTTGCTGCCGTGTCATTGGGGTTCAGTAACGTCAGCTGTTCCCCGGCTGTGCGGACAGCAATTTCTCCTGCTCTGTCCACATTCTCACTACTACAGATTTTAAAGTTGCTTCAATTACACCTCTGGCTCCTCTGTTTTCAGTATTATCCCTGAGCTCCAACACCGCCAGTTGGCACTCGGAAGTCCCGTCTGCACAGTCAACACTTGCTGCCATGTCATTGGGGTTCAGTAACGTCAGCTGTTCCCCTGCTGAGCGGACGGCAATTTCTCCTGCTCTGTCCACATTCTTACTACTACAGATTTTAAAGTTGCTCCAATTACACCTCTGGCTCCTCTGTTTTCAGTATTATCCCTGAGCTCCAACACCGCCAGTTGGCGCTCGGAAGTGCCGTCTGCACAGTCAACACTTGCTGCCGTGTCATTGGGGTTCAGTAACGTCAGCTGTTCCCCTGCTGAGCGGACGGCAATTTCTCCTGCTCTGTCCACATTCTTACTACTACAGATTTTAAAGTTGCTCCAATTACACCTCTGGCTCCTCTGTTTTCAGTATTATCCCTGAGCTCCAACACCGCCAGTTGGTGCTCGGAAGTGCCGTCTGCACAGTCAACACTTGCTGCCATGTTATTGAGGTTCAGTAACGTCAGCTGTTCCCATGCTGTGCGGACGGCAATTTCTCCTGCTCTGTCCACATTCTCACTACTACAGATTTTAAAGTTGCTCCAATTACATCTCTGGCTCCTCTGTTTTCAGTATTATCCCTGAGCTCCAACACCGCCAGTTGGCGCTCGGAAGTGCCGTCTGCACAGTCAACACTTGCTGCCATGTCATTGGGGTTCAGTAACGTCAGCTGTTCCCCTGCTGTGTGGACGGCAATTTCTCCTGCTCTGTCCACATTCTCACTACTACAGATTTTAAAGTTGCTCCAATTACACCTCTGGCTCCTCTGTTTTCAGTATTATCCCTGAGCTCCAACACCGCCAGTTGGTGCTCGGAAGTGCCGTCTGCACAGTCAACACTTGCTGCCGTGTTATTGGGGTTCAGTAACGTCAGCTGTTCCCCTGCTGTGCGGACAGCAATTTCTCCTGCTCTGTCCTCATCCACTGTACTACTGATTTAAAGCCTCCTCCAAATACACCTCTGGCTCCTCTGTTTTCAGTATTATCCCTGAGCTCCAACACCGCCAGTTGGCGCTCGGATGTGCCGTCTGCACAGTCAACACTTGCTGCCGTGTTATTGGGGTTCGGTAACGTCAGCTGTTCCCCTGCTGTGCGGACGGCACTTTCTCCTGCTCTGTCCACATCCACTGTACTACTGATTTAAAACCTCCTCCAAATACACCTCTGGCTCCTCTGTTTTCAGTATTATCCCTGAGCTCCAACACCGCCAGTTGGCGCTCGGAAGTGCCGTCTGCACAGTCAACACTTGCTGCCATGTTATTGGGGTTCAGTAACGTCAGCTGTTCCCCTGCTGTGCGGACGGCAATTTCTCCTGCTCTGTCCACATTCTCACTACTACAGATTTTAAAGTTGCTCCAATTACATCTCTGGCTCCTCTGTTTTCAGTATTATCCCTGAGCTCCAACACCGCCAGTTGGCGCTCGGAAGTGCCGTCTGCACAGTCAACACTTGCTGCCATGTCATTGGGGTTCAGTAACGTCAGCTGTTCCCCTGCTGTGTGGACGGCAATTTCTCCTGCTCTGTCCACATTCTCACTACTACAGATTTTAAAGTTGCTCCAATTACACCTCTGGCTCCTCTGTTTTCAGTATTATCCCTGAGCTCCAACACCGCCAGTTGGTGCTCGGAAGTGCCGTCTGCACAGTCAACACTTGCTGCCGTGTTATTGGGGTTCGGTAACGTCAGCTGTTCCCCTGCTGTGCGGACGGCAATTTCTCCTGCTTTGTCCACATCCACTGTACTACTGATTTAAAACCTCCTCCAAATACACCTCTGGCTCCTCTGTTTTTAGTATTTACCCTGGGCTCCAATACCGCTAGTTGCTGCTCAGAAGTGCCGTCTGCACAGTCAACGCTTGCTCCAGTGTTATTGGGGTTCAGTAACGTCAGCTGTTCCCCTGCTGTGTGTCCGGCAAATTCTCCTGCTTTGTCCACATCCACTGTACTACTGATTTAAAACTTGCTCCAATTACACCTCTGGCTCCACTCTGTTTTTAGTATTTACCCTGGGTTCCAGCACCGCCAGCTGGTTCTCGGTAGTTCCATTTGCTCTTGTACCTTCTACTACCCATCCGGGTTCCAGTACCGTCAGCTGGTTCTCGGCAGTGCCTTTGGATTAGGTGCCTCCTTCTCGATATCCAAGTTCCACCAACGTCTGCTGGTTCTTGGTAGTGCTTTCTGGCACAGGTACCTCCTGCTTAGTAACCGAGTTCCAGTACCGTCAGCTGGTCTTCGGCAGTTCCATTGGCTCTTGTACCTTCTGCTACCCATCCGGGTTCCAGTACCGTCAGCTGGTCCTCGGTAGTTCAATTTGCTCTTGTACCTTCTACTACCCATCTGGGTTCCAGTACCGTCAGCTGGTTCTCGGCAGTGACTTTGGCACGGGTACTCCCTCCTGCCCAGCCTGGTTCCAGCACGCCAGCTGTTTCCGGGTAGTGTCAACGTCACTTTGCCTCCAATGCGTTGTCCTGTCGTGTTGCGGTCGGGTTAGCCGACTCTATGGTGCCTGCAGTTTAGGTGACTCCTATGTGGGCTGCGGGATCTGGCAATGAAGGCTGGTTTCATAGTGCTAATAGGACAAGCACCCCCTGTAGGACTGTGGGTTTTGGTAACTGCGGCCGGCTCGCGGCCTTGAACTTTTTTTTACATGGGTACCTTCTGCTACCCATCCGGGTTCCAGTACCGTCAGCTGGTTCTCGGCAGTGCCTTTGGATTAGGTGCCTCCTTCTCGGTATCCAAGTTCCACCAACGTCTGCTGGTCCTTGGTAGTGCTTTCTGGCACAGGTACCTCCTGCTTAGTAACCGAGTTCCAGTACCGTCAGCTGGTCTTCGGCAGTTCCATTGGCTCTTGTACCTTCTGCTACCCATCCGGGTTCCAGTACCGTCAGCTGGTCCTCGGTAGTTCCATTTGCTCTTGTACCTTCTACTACCCATCCGGGTTCCAGTACCGTCAGCTGGTTCTCGGCAGTGCCTTTAGATTAGGTGCCTCCTTCTCGGTATCCAAGTTCCACCAACGTCTGCTGGTCCTTGGTAGTGCTTTCTGGCACAGGTACCTCCTGCTTAGTAACCGAGTTCCAGTACCGTCAGCTGGTCTTCGGCAGTTCCATTGGCTCTTGTACCTTCTACTACCCATCCGGGTTCCAGTACCGCCCGCTGGTTCTCGGCAGTGCCTTTGGATTAGGTGCCTCCTTCTCGGTATCCAAGTTCCACCAACGTCTGCTGGTCCTTGGTAGTGCTTTCTGGCACAGGTACCTCCTGCTTAGTAACCGATTTCCAGTACCGTCAGCTGGTCTTCGGCAGTTCCATTGGCTCTTGTACCTTCTGCTACCCATCCGGGTTCCAGTACCGTCAGCTGGTTCTCGGTAGTTCCTCAGCTTTCTTGTACCTTCTGCTACATTTCCAAGTTCAAGCTTTTTGAAATGGTTCTTGGTAATCACTCTGGATCTCCCTGACGAGGACCCTGAAGACGAGGACCCTGAAGACCAACCCTAAGAAGACGAGGACCCCGAAGACAACGACCCTGAAGACGAGGACCCTGAAGACCACCCCGAAGAAGACGAGGACCCTGAAGACCACCCCGAAGAAGACGAGGACCCTGAAAACCACCACGAAGAAGATGAGGACCCCAAAGACGAGGACCCAGAAGACCAACCCGAAGAAGACGAGGACCCCGAAGATGAGGACCCCCGAAGATGACGACCCTGAAGACCACCCCGAAGAAGACCAAGAAGATGACCCTGAAGAAGTTGACCAAGAGGACAAAGAAGAGAAGACAAGCACCAAGATACAGAAGAACAAGAGACAGAAAACCAAGAAGCAGAAATACTAGAAGCTGCAGAACAAAAAGCGGAAGAACATTAAGCATAAGACTAAAAATCAGAGCAAAAGATAATATCTAAATTATAAGCAGAAGATGACTAAGCAGTGTATGGGGGTGAGTCCGTTCCTCCTCGTGGTGCCCCTGGAAAAGACCTGCTGCTGCAGGCCAAACTGAACGCGGACAAATCCTGTTGTAAATCTTTTGTGACGGGCAGAACGAAAGGTGTAATGTCCAACTTTTTATAGATAACAACTACAGGAATGCCTGTCACAAATAAGAATATGATGAAGAAGAAGAATATGAAGAAGATGAAGAAGTAGAATATGAAGAATGTAAAAAAAAAGAATAATACGAAGAAGGTGAAGAAGAAGAAGATGAAGAAGGTGAAGAAGAAGAGGATGAAAAAGATGCTGAGGATGATGAAGGAGAAAGTGTGGGAGAAGTAAAAAAGAAGGTGAAGAGCATGGAAGTAGTGAAACATAAATATCTGACAAAATATAAAAATACTTAACATAGTCAATATTTCCGTAACTCAGAACGTCTTAAAAAATATATTAATTCCTGATATTCCATTTGATTGGGCTAAACCTCTATGCCTTTATTGTCTCCCCCACCTCCCCCAATACATTCTACATTATTCTTAGTTGTTTTCCTTCATGTAGAATTAACCTACAAGGAAAGAAAGGGTTTATTTTCATTCCGATATTTCTGTCCCATTGACTTGCATTGGTTTCCGGTATCGGAATCGGGGATATCCGATACTTTTTCGGTATCGGTCCGATCCAATCTGATCCGATATTTCCCGATATCGGAAGGTATCGCTCAACACTAGAAACAACAGCACATAGCCTAACAAGTGTCACTGAAATCAGGGTTTCAGCCCCTAGCTCATGCTGCCCTCAGATTACATACATAGCAAAAACTTGCTGACAGATTCCCCTTAAGGCTAGACTCTCATGGTGTTTTGTAGAATTTTGGGGGCATTTTTTGCATCTAAACTTTAAACATAGCGTTTTGGGTTATTTTTGCAATTTTTAGAATAATAGCAAGGCCAAATAATTGAATAATAATAACTAGCATCTGAAACTACAAAAATCTGATCCTGTAAGCGTATGAAAGGAAGTAAAAAATGCCAGCCACTTCTTCTACCCAGAGGAACTTGCAATGGCTTAAGATTATGGTATTAGAAAAGATCAAGGTTAAGAAAGATAATAAAATCATTTAGGAACAATATTCTTATCTGAATCTTGGTCATGTATAATTAAATATGTAAATTGGTATGGACATACCATAAATAGAGATCAGGACAATTTGCTAAATCTAATTTTGTTGCAGTATGTGGGTTAACAATTTTGACCTTATTTGCTTAATTGCAAGTCCTGGCAATGATTTGCAGATGTGATATATAGGTAACAAATATGATTTGTTATTTTTTTTGTATACCTCATTTTAGTTTAAAATTTCTGGAAAATATAATCATTCACAAAAAAAGCATTTTTTTCTAGGTAAAGGAATGAGTGATCATTCAAATTCTTGTACAGATACTTATTTGACATGACATTTGATCAGTTTTAAAAAATAATTGCCACCCTTTTCGTTTCATTGCTTAAATATATTTGCCTATCTATTTCCACTAATCCAGCTAATGTACATCACCTGTCTTATTGCAATGGGTGACGAAGGGGCAGGAAAGTAAAGACAATCACAGCAAGGTATGTTTTTTTATTAGGTCCTTAAGGACATGTATAATTTTACCCTTCATATTTTTATATTGCTATCATTCTGAGATGCATAACCTGTTTTTTTCACTGATGCTATTATGTGAGGCCTGGTATTTTTCCATCTTGAAGTGTAATGATTGTACATGTAATATATCATTTATTTTTTATTCTTTTTTTTTCATGAAGTTTGATGTAGTAAATGTCCTGATTGCATAAAAATATTGTGACACCGTTCATCAGTACAAGGTAACCTCAGATTATTGTAGGGCATATTCAATGCAGCATGGACTGCTGCAGCTTGTCAAGAAAAGCTCTAGTTACATTGCACCATCTGCTCAGTAGACAGGATGATATAAGTTTCCCAGACACTATAAGCGTCCTAGCCAGAGGTGTAACTATGTATGTTTAACGGGGTTGTTTCAAGTTCTTAAATGGGTTAACTTGAAGAGTATTTGTAAAAATAAGCATTTTTTTCTATTTATTTATTTTTTGAAAATACTCTGTTCTTAAAAACAGAAGAATTTTTAATTTTATAGTGTACAGCTCTCTTAGGTTACCGGCTACCCTGTGGTCGTAGAGTGCTGAGTTACGTAGGTAAGGAACATGTGATGTTTGCATGCTCTATGCTTTAGGGCCTGCTTGTTCTGTTCTGACTAGATAACTGCATCCAACCAGCCTCAGTCCGGCTGGGCCTCTATCAAACTACAGAGACAAAGCTGCCTCTACTAGTAGCCATGGACAGCACTCAGTTCAGATCAGCAATGCAATCGTGCAGCCAAGTTTGAAAAGCCTTGTCGGGAACTATATGGAGAGACTTCCATAGTAGGATGACGTCCAATCTGGATTTTCTCAAATTGATTGACAGGTCTCTCTTTATGTGCACACAAGGGAAAGACAAATAAGGAGTGTGCCGGGTAGAAGCCAACTTAGTTCATCGTCGGACTAATGTCAGCACTAGTGATGAGCGAGCATGCTCGCCACTGCTCGGTACTCGCGCGAGCATCTCAGTACTGGAGATGCTCGGAGCTCGCCGAGTACTTTCGAGATGCTCGGGCTGGAGCTCGGATCCCCGTCCTGCATGTTTGGCGCCATTTAGAGCACCAATCATGCAGGGATTGTCTACCACTCACTGTAATGTCACAGCCATGGTGGTTGTGGCATTACAGTGATTGCCCAAATCGATGGGAACAGTGCTCACAGTGAAACATGAAAAGCCGACAATGCAGCAGCGGCATACACCGGTATCCGACAATTTAGAACAGAAAGAATAGAGCATCACACATAGATTAGATAGATAGAAACATGTCAGTCACATATATAATAAGTACAGTGACAGTGTCGGTTACTATACTTGTTATTTAGTGTTAAAATAAAGGATTTAATAAAAAAAAAATAGTAGTGTTTTTGTCTCTTTAAAAAAGCCGGCCGGCAATTCATCAGCGGCATACATCGGTACCAGACAATTTAGAACAGAAAGAATAGAGCATCACACATAGATTAGATATATAGAAACATGTCAGTCACATATATAATAAGTACAGTGACAGTGTTGGTTACTGTAGTTGTCATTTAGTGTTAAAATAAAGGATTTATTAAAAAAACTGGCGTGGGGTTCCCCCTAATTTTAGTCTCTAGCGGAGGTTAAGCAGACGGCTGGGGCAGATGTTTGAAGCCTGGGAAGGGGGTAATACCCACGGAGCTTCCCAGGCTACTAATAGCCCCCAGCTGAATGCCTAGCCTTTACTAGCTATTAAAATGGGGGACCCAAAAAAAAATGATGTGGGGTCCCCCCTATTTTAATAGCTAGCAAAGGAAAGGCAGACAGCTGGGGGCTGATATTAATAGCCAAGGAAGGGTGCCATGAATATTGGCCCCCTCCCAGGCTAGAAACACCAGCCGTCAGCCGCCCCAGAAATGGCGCATCCATAGGTTGCGCCAATTCTGGCACTTAGCCTCGCTCTTCCCACTGCCCTGCAGCGGTGGCAGTGGGGTAATAGGGTTGGGGTTGATGTCAGCTTATAATGCCAGCTGACATCAAGCCCAGGTTAGTAATGGAGAGGCGTCTATAAGACACCCCCATTACTAACCCCATAGTGAAAGTTAAAAAAAAACACAAACACCCAAAACAAAGTCCTTTAATTGAAATAAAGACACCATTCTTTAATGTTCTAAATTAAACTCCACTTACCATATCGCCCATTCCAGCTGAAGCCAACGATCTCGTGCAATAAAAGTAAAATAATAAACCAACCTCATCCTTACCTTTCCATGGTTCCCAGGACGGCTTCAGCTCTGCTAAATTGACATGACAGGCTGGATCGCAGCAGAATGCTGCCATCCAGCTTGCCATGCCGCAGACACTGAAGCTCCTCAGTGTCTGGCTGTGACGGCATCCAGATGAGCCGAGTTCATGCCCAATGAACTCTGCTCACCTCATGCACGTCACTGACAGCGTGGGAGAATTCTCCTGCGCATGCGGTGCCGGCAAATGACGTCACCGCTTGAGCAGGAGAATTCTCCCATGCTGGGACGGCACTGAGATGGCAGGCTGCATTGTAGCAGAAAGCTGCCATCCAGCATGCCATCCTTCAGAGACACTGAGGAGCGCAAGCAGTGTCTGCGGCATGGCAAGCTGGATGGCAGCATTCTGCTACAATCCAACCTGTCATGTCAATGTAGCAGAGCTGAAGCTGTCCTGGGAACCATGGAAAGGTAAGGATGAAGTTGGTTTATTATTTTACTTTTATTGCAGGAGATCGTTGGCTTCAGCTGGAATGGTAAGTAGAGTTTAATTTAGAACATTAAAGAATTGTGTCTTTATTTCAATTAAAGGACTTTATTCTGTGTGTTTGTGTTTTTTTTAACTTTCACTATGGGGTTTGTAATGGGGGAGTCTTATAGGCGCCTCTCCATTACTAACCTGGGCTTTTTTTTATTAATAAATCCTTTATTTTAACACTAAATGACAAGTAGAGTAACCAACACTGTCACTGTACTTATTATATATGTGACTGACATGTTTCTATCTATCTAATCTATGTGTGATGATCTATTCTTTCTGTTCTAAATTGTCGGGTACCGATGTATGTCGCTGATGAATTGCCGGCCGGCTTTTTTAAAGACACAAAAACACTATTATTTTTTTTTTAATAAATCCTTTATTTTAACACTAAATAACAAGTACAGTAACCAACACTGTCACTGTACTTATTATATATGTGACTGACATGTTTCTATCTATCTAATCTATGTGTGATGCTCTATTCTTTCTGTTCTAAATTGTCGGGTAGTGACTGACATGTTTCTATCTATCTAATCTATGTGTGATGCTCTATTCTTTCTGTTCTAAATTGTCGGGTACTGGTGTATGCCACTGATGAATTGCCGGCCGACTTTTTTAAAGAGACGGGTGCATGAAAATCGAAGGGCACTAGTGTGTCCCAAGTGCCCTGCTATGTTTTTCATGCACCCTCCTATACACCCTGCCTGCCTGTCTGCCTATATATTTTGCCTGCCTGATGTTTAATTGAGCACTGTTCCCATCGATTTGGGCAATTTTTGACCTTCTGCAGACTGCCGTGGGGGACCACCAGAAAAATGCTTGAGTTTGCCATAGACTTACATTGGGCTCGTTGCTCAGGTCGAGCACCCGAGTATTCCAATGTGCTCGACCCGAGCTTCGAGCACCCGAGCATTTTAGTGCTTGCTCATCACTAGTCAGCACATATGTAGAGATAAGCTAAGCCAATCATATTGTTAACAATTGTTAACAAGCTATAAAACCCTGACCAATGATGTAATAAAGTCTGATCTCCCTGATGAACAATGTATCAGACATGGTTCTTCCATGCACGTATTTGAATTTTACAATTTAATTTGGAACAGTCACAATGTCTCAGAACATCTCAAATTATGTGGCGACGACTCATCTAATGACAGGTGCCCTTTAATTGTCATTGTGTCATTGTGAAACATATAGCGCAAGTTCTTAATGAACAAATGTCATACAAAATAAACATTAATATATTAAAAGCATTAGTACTGATGAGTGAACCCGAACTTTAAAGTTTGGGGTCCGTACTGAACACCTAGTGTCCGGTACCGAACACCTAGAGTCCAGTACGGAACACCTCGTGTCTGGTACTGAACACCTAGTAAACTCTGGTAAAGGTTACCAGAATTCACACCCACCGGGTCTCCAGGCAGCTGGGATGCCTGGAAACCTTACTGTAGCCTTTAAGGGAGACTTTAAGGTTACTGGGGTTTCCAGCTGCTGTAACACCTGGAGGCTGTTAACTCTGGTACTCTTAGTTCACAGCCTCCAGTTATTCAAGCAGCTGGAAACTCCAATACCCTTAAAGTCTCCCTGAATACTCTAATCAGCAAGAGTAGGAGATGCTGATGACAGTAGTAGTTATCAGCCGGCGCCTGACCGACGATAACCTTGTCACTTCCAGTCACAGCTGCTGGCTCACTCACTGTCCTTTGTGTGAGAGCGTGGTAACTGCAACCCCCAGCGGCTGTCACCAGAGGTGACTTCAGTAAGGTTGCCCCTTGTCAGAGCTACTTTTTCCTAAGCTGTCACCGGATATTTGGACCCCCCAATGACTTGAATGGGATTTCGGTATCAAGTTGGGGTACCATTCTGGTGCCCGAACTGAACTTTTTTTTTAAAGTTCAGCAGAACCCGACGAATCCAAACATCCATGGGTCCTCTCATCCCTAATCATTAATAAAACAAACAATCTCAGCTTCATTCACCCATCGATGCTCCAGCGCTGCCTCTCCTACACTGCTTGGAGTCTTAGTTAAATGGGTGCTTTAAAACAACAGCATGTGACTGCTGCCAATCGCTGGACTCAACAGTGATGCTGAGCTAGTTGTAGCACTGATAAACCTAAAGCATGATTTAAAATTGAATTTATTATGCTTATTTAAATAGTGCTATCATATTCCACAGTGCTTTACAGGCATTCTCTTCATTGTCCCCACTGGGGCTCACTAAATTCCCTATCAGTATGTCTTAGGAGTGTGGGAGGAAACCAGAGAATCCCACACAAACATGGGCAGAACATATCATTTCTTTGCAGATGTTATCTTTGGTAGGAGTTGAACCCAGGATCCCAGTGCTACAAAGCCAAATACTTATTTTCCACCAAAATTTGAAAAAAAATTCTTTCCAAATCAGACAATGTGATTTTCAGGATTTGTTTTCTCATTTTGTCTCTCATAGTTGAGGTCTACCTATGATGTCAATTACAGGCCTCTCTCATCTTTTTAAGTGGGAGAACTTGCACAATTGGTGGCTGAGTAAATACTTTTTTTCCCCACTGTATATTTTGTAGTACAATCCAACAGGGGTAAAATGACTGAGCAGCTAATCAAAAAGCACAGAAGATGAGAGTAGTCTGTGAGTAAGGCCACGTGCATACGTTCAGTATTTGGTGAGCTTTTTACCTCATTATTTGTAAGCCAAAACCAGCAGTGGGTGAAAAATGCAGAAGTGGTGACGTGTTTCTATTATACTTTTCTTCTGATTATTCCACTCCTGGTTTTGGCTTACAAATACTGAGGTAAAAAAAACCTCCAAATACTCAACATGTGAATGGGTCCTAATACAGAGATTCAATTGTTAGAAGGAAAGAGACATGAGAAAAGTGGCCAGCAGCAATGCCAGACTCAGTGTGATCAGTGATATATTGTAGCTGGCATTTGTTCTGCTGCATTTGAATTATAATTGCACAATTTTTTTCTTCATTCTTACAGAGGTTGTCCACTACTGGGACAACTCCTTTTTAAATAAAGTAATCTCCCTTAGAAAATAAAAACACTGTACAGTCACCTCCCATACTGGTGCCATTCCAGCCATGTTGGCGCAGGGTCTCACAGGGCTCCTGTGACATTTTTATGCCACATGAGCTCTGTAGCCAATCAGCATCCACTATTAGTCTGCTGTACTCTCACTACTTCTATTTCTCCAAGATTCATCTGTAGGCATGAATCTCAGACAAGCAGAAGTGAGAGTGCAGCAGCCATTAGCAGTCTCCGACTGGCTACACTGCACACGTGGTATAACAATGTAACATGAGTTCTGGAAGACCCGGCGCTGATATGGGAGGTGAGTATACGGTGTTTTATTATATAAGGGGTCTAATATATTTTAAAACAGGTCTTCAGGTGGAGGACAACCTCTTTAATGCACAAGAAACCATCAGAAAGCCTGCACAAATTTTCTTACAGTAAAAAAAATGAAATCAATGTCAGAGATGGTGTACTTGCTAGTCACAAGTGACTGTATTGAAGGGGGGGGGATATTTTTGTTTTTAAATCCCCAAAGTACCTACACTTAACTGCAACAGTCTACCTCATATGTATGTGTTGCTAGCAATTTTTTTTTAGTAGTACAAAAGTACATCTGATGTAATCTATTCCCAACCAATATGGTCCCTCCAAATTTCACTATGGTGCTGTTATTGATATATTGCATGCTGCATCATTAGAATTTCCAGGTGACTAAATATTAAATGTAAAGGGTTTTTACTGAAAGTCTATCCTGATGCTTGATATATTTAGTGCTCATATGTATAAGGTTATCAATATCAGACATATGGCACCTCCACAGGACAGCTGTTGTAAGCCCTGGCATATTGCCACTAAGTACCCTATATTTAATATAATTTAATATGCAACTTTGCTTTACATTTATATATAATGATGGTAGGGTATGAGATATGTTTTTTGTCTTTTGTAGGTTTTGCTTCTTTTTGCTAGGGTAAACATGCTTCTATTTCTTGCATGTGTACCATCTTAGACCTCAGTTCACATTGCTTGGTTTTTTGTATTGTTTATAATCCAAGTGTGTAGTCCTATAGGCACTGCTCAATGGGAAAAGTATGCAAATTAGCTCTCTTTCAGAAGAAAACTATCTTGCAAGTATCACCAAGGAGAGGTGGCTACCCTATAAGTCAAGCTTCTATCTTGGCATTTACAGTGGGTACTGAAAGTATTCAGACCCCTTTAAATTTTTCACTCTTTGTTTCATTGCAGCCATTTGGTAAATTCTAAAAAGTTCATTTTTTTTCTCATCAAAGTACACTCTGCACCCCATCTTGACTGGAAAAAAAATGAAAAAATGTAGAGATTTTTGCAAATTTATTAAAAAAGAAAAACTGAAATATCACATGATCATAAGTATTCAGACCCTTTGCTCAGACACTTAGGTCACATGCTGTCCATTTCCTTGTGATCCACCTTGAGATGGTTCTACTCCTTCATTGGAGTCCAGATGTGTTTAATTAAACTGATAGGACTTGATTTGGAAAGGCACACACCTGTCTATATAAGACGTCACAGCTCACAGTGCATGTCAGACCAAATGAGAATCATGAGCTCAAAGGAACTGCCCAAGGAGCTCAGAGACAGAATTGTGGCAAGGCACAGATCTGTCCAAGGTTACAAAATAATTTCTTATTACAGTGGCCTCCATAATCTTTAAATGGAAGAAGTTTGGGACCACCAGAAGTCTTCTTAGACCTGGCCGTTCAGCCAAACTGAGCAATCGTGGGACAAGATCCTTGGTGAGAGAGGTAAAGAAGAACCCCAAGATCAATGTGGTTGAGCTCCAGAGATGCAGTAGGGAGATGGGAGAAAGTTACGCAAAGTCAACTATCACTGCAGCCCTCTACCAGTTGGGCCTTTATGGCAGAGTGGCCCGACAGAACCCTCTCCTCAGTGCAAGACATATGAAAGTCCACATAGAGTGTGCTCAAAAACACATGAAGGACTCCCAGACTATGAGAAATAAGATTCTCTGGTCTGATGAGATGAAGATAGACCTTTTTGGGGATAATTCTAAGCAGTATGTGTGGAGAAAACCAGGCACTACTCATCACCTGCCCAATACAATCCCAACAGTGAAACATGGTGGTGACAGCATCATGCTATGGGGGTGTTTTTCAGCTGCAGGGACAGGACAACTGGTTGCAATTGAAGGAAACATGAATGCGGCCAAGTACAGAGATATCCTGGATGAAAACCTCTTCCAGAGTGCTCTGGACCTCAGACTTGGCCGAAGGTTCACCTTCCAACAAGACAATGATCCTAAGCACACAGCTAAAATAACAAAGGAGTGGCTTCAGAACAACTCTGTGACCATTCTTGACTGGCCCAGCCAGAGCCCTGACCTAAACCCAATTGAGAATCTCTGTAGAAACCTGAAAATGGCTGTACACCAACGTTCACCATCCAACCTGACGGAACTGGAGAGGATCTGCAAGGAAGAATGGTAGAGGATCCCCAAATCCAGGTGTGAATAACTTGTTGCATCATTCCCAAGAAGACTCATGGCTGTACTAGCTCAAAAGGGTGCTTCTACTCAATACTGAGCAAAGGGTCTGAATACTTATGACCATGTGATATTTCAGTTTTTCTTTTTTAATAAATTTTCTACATTTCTGTTTTTTTTCAGTCAAGATGGGGTGCAGAGTGTACTTTAATGAGAAAAAAATGAACTTTTTAGAATTTACCAAATGGCTGCAATGAAATAAAGAGTGAGAAATTTAAAGGAGTCTGAATTCTATACGTACCCACTGTGTACCTAGTCATGTTGCAAGACTAATTAAATGGTCAGATATTGACATACAGGGATTCACCTCTCCTCGATGATACTTGTAAAATAGTTTCTTTCTAAGAGAGAGCTAATTTTCATACTTTTCCCATGGATCATTGCCTATGAGACTCCATACGGCAGACAGTCTGTAGATGAGTTTCTGGCTTGGCATTCAACCCTGGTCATGTTGCAAGGCTAGTTAAAGGGTCGGACATTGACTTATAGGATAACATTTGACACTCAGACGCATATACCAATGTAGTGTCCTCTCTTGATAAATAACTCCATACTCGTCATATAATGGAGAGTTTCATAATACATTATAATGAGCATTTCATTCATGCTTACATTGTACCTAGTATCATTCATGCTACTTGCATTGCCCTCACGGGACAGTCCTGCATGTGAAAATAGTTTAGTCTTACTGACAGTATCTGTGCAGTACCATTAGGAGGTCAATAACCAGACGATATGAACTCACAAGGAAACAGTGCAAGTTTATGCTGACAGAAAAAAAATGACACAATCAATTTCTGCGGTGATATGTCTCGCTGCACAGTCTTTTGCATGGTTTAATTCTGCAAGATTAAAAACTCTTTCCAGCAAATGTGTATCAGTATTTTGTATTCCTCCCAATGCTCTGAATGAAAAAGGAGTTACAGAGCAAAATAATGTCCTTGTCTGTCCCTTCCTCATACAAACCTCCAATCAAATTTAATAAAGCTAGTTTGATACAATGCCAGCCTACACATGGTTTACCCTTGGTCGACTTTAATAGGGTCAAAAATATTTTCACATTGGCAGTGTACGCATTAATCATTTTTCCAGAGGATTTAGAAAATTGAAAGAGACAAGGCCAAGCAAAATTTTAAATTAATTGGGCCTACCCCAGCATTCAAGGGTCACCTTGTGTCAGTTGTCCCACATTTTCCAGGTCACAGACTTCCTGTGTATCCTACAACTGCCATGAGGAGAGATCCATGCTGAGGGCTCACAAAGGTGAAAGAATTTCTCTCAGAAAGTGCGAGTTTTCTTACAAGCTACTAGAATAATTACAGCTTCCAGATAGTCGCCAGACACTAACCACTTAAATAATGCACGCTCGGCTGACGTCTCTACTTGCGCCTTCTATAATGCAGTAGCTATGAACATTGGAAAACATTCTGTCACTTGCTATAAATCTGCTGCCAGCCAAAAATATGGATTATTTAAGAGAAAACTCTTTTTTTTTGTTAGAAAAATTGCTTTTATTTGAACTCAAATAATATAATTAATCTGCCATCTTCCGTGAAAAAAACTCAAGTTACTAAAAATCATGGATAAGTGTATTAATAATAATATTGGAACAATGTGAACCTGTAACCTTAAATTGTCACGTATTAAAGAGGTTGTCCACTTTCAGGAAAGAGTACACAAGCACTTTAAAATAACTAAAATAACAAATACAGCAGATACGCACCCTTCCCTATATCCAGAGCCGGCTCCCGGCCACTGCCCGTCTCAGTGTTTAGTCTGCAACGGTGACCTCATATTGTCAGTGTGTATCATGGCTGCAGCCAATCACTGATCTCAGCTGCTGAGTGGATGTACATAGCATGAACCGCCAAGCTCTGTGATTACCTACAGCGGCAACGTGACGTCACCTCTGCAGCCAAAACACTTAGACCTGAGTAGTGGCGAAGACCCAGGGAAGGTGACTACATGCTGTGTTTGTTATTTCGGGTGTTTTCTAGTTTTTGAGGGTCTACTTTCCTGAAAGTGCTCAATCCAAGGGTGGACATATCATTGGTGCAACCTGTTTGGCCACACAGGGACCCAAGAGGTAAGGAGGCACATTTATATCTCCAAAACAGGTGCAATTTTGCATTTTTACGTGCTCTTGGACTATGTCTGTGTCCCCCAGTGGCTCAAGCTATTTAATGCTGTAGATCATGAAGCTATATTATAACACTTAGGCTTTCTGACGCAACTTCAGGGAATGCTAGTATATGAAGTGAAGTGTTTGGAATATCATAGTGGGGCACTCGAGTGCGACCCAACATTCAGTTTTTTATTACAAATGTAATGCAGTTTTGTTCATTATCTTTCAGCAAAAAAAAATAAAAGAACAGAAAAAGACCCAGCAATATCATGGAATTAAAATTGGGTTGGGAGTGTAATGCTATAGTGGGGACCTGCCACAATGCCAAAAACAAATGGTGATGCTCAGCTATCAGTTCAAAAAATGGAAAAGTGTGACAAAAGGAAAGTGAATAAAGAGTATAGCGGCGCTCAGCATAATGAGTGCCGCTATATAGAGAATTTTTATGATTATGGTAAGTGCCGCTATACTCTTATTTCCCGTTTTTTATTGTGTTGAGTTGTTGTTCCCACTTGTTTTTACAATGTTATGTATTAAGAAGGGAAATACTGGTGTTTGAACAGGAAAAGGATTTTTTTCCATACATGCCCCCTTCTGGTGCTGTGAAAGATCGATCTTCCCCCATTTCTGCACTATGTTTGTGTCTTTTTTTAATTTTTATTATTATTTTTTACTCACTTATATAGCACCATTAATTCCACAGCGCTTTTTACAGACATTATCGGTACTGTCACCTTTGGGGCTCACAATCTACATTCTAGTCAGTATTTCTTTGGGGTGTGGGAGGAAACCAGAGGAAACTCATGTAAACACGGGTAGAACATACAAACTCCTTGCAGATGTTGTTCCTGGTGAGATTTGAATCCAGGACTCCAGAACTGCAGGGCTGCAGTGCTAACCACTGAGCCACTGTGCTGCCCATGTTTTTGCAGAGAGTAGACTGAGAAGCGTTCTTGAAATGCTATGGTGTAATGGTGTAATACTAGTGGCGCTGTGCAGCAGGGAGGTCTTCTTTCATGCATGATCTCTATTGCGGTAGTGGGATGATGAATCGTCTCCCCGGGCTGCACAGTGTTTAGGTCCTTGTGTGTGGCTCTGGAAGATAGTCTGCAGCAAAAGAGAGAAGCAGCCTAGATTCAGCAGTGATAAGTACCCCAGACGGGTCCTGTGTGTGGTGCTGGAAAAGGGGAAGGAGTTATTTGAGGGATGTTCAGAGAAGCATATTTAGGTCTAGGTTTTCAGCTGATTTAGGCAGGAGAATGTATTACGAGTATAAGTGAGTGTGTCTGAAGGATTGATAAGAGGAGGTTGGAATAACACATCAGAAGCTAGTGTTATAAGAAATCCTGATTTGACAAATTACTACCAGAGGAGCTGGAACTGATCAGACTACCAGAGGAATGAAAAAAGAGATACTAATAAATTGACCAAATTGCGCTGAACCAGAGAAATAGGAACTGTTTCATCTTCTAGGATTGCTGTTGTAGCATCGGCATCTCTGCACCTTGCCTCCCTCCCCGGGCAGAGACGCTGACTCACTCAACGCCGCGGTCCTGCACTTCCTCCTTCTCCTGCTGCCCGGGGTCTGCATACGGCTCACAGATCCCTGGGCACTGTGCTTAGGGCTTGCGGTCCCGTCCTCTTAAAGGGACAGCGCATGCCATTCTAAAGTGTCCCCACCCAATGGCACTTATTATTTAAGTTACCTCCACCTGATCGGAGGGGTTACCGCCAGTCAGTTACTTGTTCCATACCTGCCTGTCCATACTTACCTTTTGTCTGCATTCCAGCATCAGCCAGCCTGTATATCAGCCATGCTTGCTAGCATCAGCCTCCCTGTATATCAGCCGTGTCAGTCTGTATACCTGCCGTGTCTATGTGTACTTGCCAAGTCTTCCCATTCCTGGCCGTTCCAGCTTCCTGTCCCTCAAGGGTCTGCTGTTGTGCACCTGAGGTCAGTCCTTGTGAAGCACTGGGTCGCTCCCCCGGACTCTTCTCAGATCCCGGCACCGTCAGTTGCCATGCATCCAAGGTCAGTGTAGTGTGGCACCTAGTCACACCCCTCCAGGCTCTCCTCAAGCCACAGCCCAGTGGTTCCACCACCCAGTCCATTACAGCTGTAACAATATAGAAGTGGACTGTGAGGTAAAACAAGAATGTGTTAATTAAATTGGTTGTCCGGCCTTGTTATAAAAATCTGCAGTAACTCTGGATGACTGCAGACTTCTGAATCCTTACAGTGCACCACTTTACAATGTCAGGATTATCTGGTATTGCCAAAGAGAGCAGGTAGTCACATGACCACAAATATATGATTTGCGTACTTGAGATTATGTGCCAACTATATGTGCTCGGCCTTGCTCAATTCACTTGTATTGAGCAAGTCCGAGCATCTCTAGTTAAAATGTGGCCAGGAGTATGCAAAACACATAATTACGGTCACGTGACCGCATGCACTTGGACTCAACATCAGAGAATCCACACATCTGTTGTGTGCCCTGTAGGGATTTAGAAGTCTGCAGTCACCCAGAGTTTGATAATAAAAATAAATCCATAACTTCAGATTGTAGTTTATTCCAATCTATATTCAACAAGTGAACCTAACTATACTGTAATTGTGGACATCTGTCAACGAAATTATAGAAATTATAGCGGTTATCTGGGGAAAATTAGGAAAATATCACCTTTGTGAGTGATAAATGTATGTAAACCTTCACTTTCAGTATCTAATGTTACCTCCTTATGCTGGAATAACTGCATTTAAACATGTCTGTAATTGTTGATTAGTACTGCACAATGTTTTGGAGAAATTTTAGCCCATTTCTCCATATAAAACAATTTCAACTTTGTGGGTTTTCCTTCATGAACTGCTTGCTTCATATCTTTCCAAAACATATCTATAGGATTATGGTCAGATCTTTTACTTGGCTATTCCAACACTTGATCCCCAATTGATCAAAGTTTTAATGCCAGAAAATTGTCATAAAATGCACTGAAAATTTGCAAAATTTTTGTGCAACACAAGGCTGTGCCAAAATTTTACAACTTTTGACATTTTAATGCCATTCCTGCCCAGCATCAACAAAGTGGATGGAGCTATGGCGTGATGGGGCACAACGTAGCATGGTGACCACAACTCATTAAATTCATGATGAGTTGTGGTGTTCCTTACATGACAAATCTTACTGCAGTCCCTGACTGGAGTAACATTTGTGCCGAGGCCCACACAGCCATTTTGCGCCTTGCCTTATTTACTAAGAGGAATGCGCCATGATTAAGGCTATACACCAAAACACGTAGGTCAATTATCCTTATGTAGATTACTCTTTATTCGTAATAGAGTTACTGTGTTAAACTTTCCCAATAAGTGTGAAATTTTAATACTTTTCTAGTTCACTGGATTCACTACACTTTTTAAAAGCATTTATTTTTAATATTCTTCGACCTTTTTGAGAGCCTGGATGCTGGATGGAAAGTGATGTTCTGTTTTAAATTTCCCATAGGTGTTTGATTGGGTTTAGATCAGGAGACATACTTTTTCCACTGAATCGCTTTCACTCTGTTCTTCTTCAGAAATGCAACAGTGGCCTTAGATGTGCATTTTAGATCATTTTCATGTTGAGAAAGTGCACGTCTACCAAGGGCATGGAGTGATGGTAGCATCTCTGCTTCCAATATAGAACAGTATATCTGTGAATTGAATTCATGATACCATGAATGATATATAGCTCCCCAACATCAGCAGCACTCGTGCAGCCCCACATAAGGTCCCTGCCACCGCGATGTTTTACTCTAGGCACCATGAAATTTTCTTTGCACTACTCACCTTTGCAACATCATATGATTTTGAAGCCATCAGTTCCAAAAACATTTACCTTGCTTTCATCACTTCAGTATAGAGTCCCAGTAGCCTTCATATTTTTCAACATGGGCCCAGGCAAATTGTAGGGTGACGTTTTGTGCATGGGCTTGAGGAGAGGCTTCCTTCGTGGACAATGAGAGGAGATAAAAAGCCGGGCTAATCCTCCACGCTGATCCAGAGACACACAAGGATTAATGATAAACCAAAACTTTCTTTATTCCTTGTCAGCGGGGTCTCCTGCAGCGGCCATCTGACAGTTGCTTCACAGTTGGTTGTGACTCACACAACCTCAGAAGGTGAGTCAGACTGATTGTGGGACCTGGTATTTACTTTTATACGGATAAAGCCCTATGTGCGCTGTCTTTTCTATCTCTTCCTTCGTGGACGACACTCATGCATGCCATTTCCCATCAGTGTACGTCATATTGTGCTATGGGAAACACTCACCAGGGTTTGGCTGTCTGCTTCTTTAGCTAACTGCAGCGAACTTGCATGTCGATTTTCCTCAACTTTTCTTATCATAAGACGCTGCTGTTCAGGTGTTAACTTCCATGGTCAGCCCGGACATCTCTGTGAGATGGTTGCAGATTTATCTTTTTTAAATTTCCATGTTGTTTTTGCTACTGTATTCTGACTGATAGATAAAGCCTTCATTTTTCTTTAAAATTAAAAATGCTTCACAGAAAGCGTAGTATTAAAAATGCACACAGATGGGGCTTGCATAGGACGCCAGTCACACAGATACGTGTGATGAACCAACCAACACTAAAGGGCCTGCCTGCGTGTATCTGTGTGACTGGCATCCTATGCAAGCCTCATCTGTTTGCATTTTTAATACTATACAGCCACCCGCTCCATGAATTGGTAGGTTAGTGAGTGGTTGTTGCATCAGTATTTTGCACCTGTGCTGCCCCCACCTTTATCATGGTGGTCTGCTTCATCCTGCTAGTGCATTGATGGTAATCTGACCTGGCGTTGGTAAGGCTATTTTCTTTTCTGTGATGTCCTTCACCTTTCTTGTGTAAAAAAAACATTTTCTTTCTCAGGTCTGTAATATTTCTCTTCCAGGTGGTGCCATTGCTGACCACATAAAATGAGAAGGGGTTTTCTTTGTTAAGTAATGCCCTTATGTGATCAATTGTCTTGACACATCTTTAATGAATAACTAGACTTATCTGTGGTTGATTTCTGGTTAATTAGAATTTTGTAGTCTAAACTTTAGCTTTGCTCCTAAGATTTTCATTGGGTGTACTCATTTTTGCAACATGATCTTCAATGAATTTCTTAGGAAAATAACAAATCTTGTTTGTAATCAATGGCCCATATTTGTGGGACTATTTTGTAGTATGTAGTGATGAGTGAATGTGCTCGCCACTGCTCGGTACCCGCCCGAGCATCACTGTGCTCAACGAGCTCGGCGCTTGGCGAGTATTTCCGGGTTGCTCGGGCGGGAACTCGGTTTCCCTCCCTACATGTTTGGCTCTCTTTATAGAGCCAATGAACATGCAGGGATTGCCTGCCATGCACTGTAATGCCGTAGCCATGTTGGTTGTGGGCATTACAGTGATTGGCTGGCCGCACAGCATCATCAGGATAAGACCGGGCGCAGCCATGCTCGTCACAGTCTACTCCGGAACCAGGCAGAGTAGGGAGAGCTGCTGATGCGTCAGGGAGAGATTTTCTTCTTCATAGTTAGTATAGGTATTCCACAACATATATATATATATATCCAACTGAACTAACAGTCCTTCTGAGGACTATTCCAGCTGCATATATTCAGTGGTGATAGCAGGAGTTAGGCAGGCAGTGTATGTGGCAAACTGCAGTGCATGATACAGCACAAGAGGGTCCATTGAACGTCCTGTTAGTATAAGTATTCCACAACATATATATATATCCATCTGAACTAATAATCCTTCTGAGGACTAATCCAGCTGCATATATTCAGTGTTGATAGCAGGAATTAGGCAGGCAGGCAGTGTATGTGGCAGACTGCAGTGCATATAGTGCTAGAGGGTCTACTGAACATTCCTGCTGCTGCTGTTCTTACAGATATTTGTAGACATAGCCCCAGATATCAGGGGCCAGGGAAATTAATTTTTTCTTAATCCTGGTTATTTGCTTAAAAAGCAATACAGAGTACACCATTTTTCTGCTCCATTTGCTTGTTCTCACTACAGAATAAAGCCAGATCTGTTCCATATTTCAGCGATAAAATTCCAGAAATTTAAACAGAACGTGGAAAATATTGGAAAATAGTTGCATCCTTTTCCATTTTGTTGCAGTGTGTCGGTCAAGCTATTCACAATAGGTGTCTGTGAAGGATAGTATTAGCAAATTACAGGCCTGCTATTTAAAATTGTGGTTCTCTGTCAGACGTATCACATATAACTGCGTTCCAAAATCCATAACTGCGTTACAGAATCAGCCATTTCTCGTGAACGTGGAAAATAGAAGAGCTGTTCACTTTTCCATTTGTAGATTTGGGCCTCTCGCCAGGCCAGCTTCAAGCGAGTCAAGAGGAAAACGCGTGTAGCGATGCCCAAATATTGGAGCAGCCACATTCACACGAAGGCGATGGTGAAAAAGTGCAATTACTGTCGCAAGAGGTGGATGATGATGATGATGGACACAATTGCCAGAAAGTCAGGAGGAGGACCAGGGTGCGGAAGTGGAAGACGAGGTGGTGGATGATATAGTAACTGCCCCAACCTGGCAGTGGGACTTACAGAGCAAGGGCAGCAGCACACAGGGGGAGGGAGGTGTAGCACCACAACAGGCAGGAAGAAGCAGTGTGGTGGCTACAGACACAAGGCGGGAAAGAGTTCCTCGTAACGCCAACATGACGGAAGTTCAACTGTTAGGTCCTCCCGAGTTTGGTTATTTTTTAAAGACTCTGCAGATAACCCCAGAAAGGCCATTTGCACCACCTGCCAGGCCAGCATCAGCAGGGGTAGCAAAACTAGCAGCCTGACCACAACCAGCATGATCAGGCACATGGCTGCAAAGCATCCGACTAAGTGGGCCGAACCCCAGGGTCCAGAAACAGTGTCTGCGGGTGACATCACTGCTTGTTACGCTGTAGTGTGTGCACGCCAATCCCCTGTCCATGGTGCATGCCAAGATGCCTCCCGCCCTGCACCTGTCATTGCACACTCTGAACTAGCACCATCAGCAAGCACGTCCATATCCTTGTCTCAGCACAGCGTTCAGTTGTCCCTACCCCAGTCCTTGGAACGCAAGCGCAAATACGCAGCCAACGCCCCACAGGCCACACTACTAAATTCACACATTTTGCGAATGCTTGCGCTCAAAATGTTGCCTTTTAGGCTCGTGGAGACAGGATCTTTCCGCAACCTGATGGCGACACCATCCCTCGGTACTCCCTCCCCAGCCGTCACTATTTCTCCCAGTGTGCCATCCACGCATTACCCGAGCACGTGTCCCACAAGATTACATTAGACGTGCCCTCTACAATGCAGTTACTGGGTAAGTCCACCTAACCACGGACACGTGAACAAGTGCTTGTGGGCAGGGACGGTACATATCATTGACGGCGGCACGCTGGGTTAATATAGTGGAAGCCGGAACCCATTCAGACCTTGGATGGAACATGTCCTCCCGACGCCGAATATTGCGGGCCCTGGGTCAATCAGGGTTGCCCCCACATTCTACAGCTCCTGCACCTCCTCCTCTTCAGCATCCATCTCCGAAATGACCACATCAGTCACAAGCTGGAAGCACTGCAGCACTGCCTCGGCCAAGCGGCAACAGGCTGTGCTGAAGCTAATATGCTTAGGTGACAAACCGAAGAGTTGTGGACAGCTCTGAAAGAGCAGGCAGATCTGTGGCTGACACCGCTGAACCTACAGCCAGGCATGGTCCTGTGTGATAATGGTTGGAACCTGGTGGTGGTTCTGAGGCGAGGCGAGCTCACACACGTACCATGCCTGGCACATGTGCTTAGCCTCGTTGTTCAATGGTTTCTCAATACCTACCCAGATCCGTCAGATCTGCTTGTCAAAGTACGCCGCCTGTGTGCCCATTTTAGAAAGTCATCTACTGATTCCGCTGCCTTTGCCGTGCTTCAGCAGTGTTTGCAGCTTCCATCTCACCAACTGATCTGCTATGTCCCCATGTGTTGGAACTCTGCATTGCAGATGTTGAGAAGAATTTGTGAGCAGAAGAGGGCAGTTGTTGACTACCAGTATCAACAAGGCCATCGTTATTCAGGTCAGACTCCACACATAAAAGCTCAGGAGTGGACATGGATGTCAGACATTTGTACCATCCTCCAAAACTTTGAGGACTCCACCGAGATGGTGAGCGGCGATGACGCCATAATTAGCGCCACCATCCCGCTTCTCTGTCTTCAGAAATGCTTTCTGCTCACAATTAAAGAGGATGCATTGCCGGCGGAGCACGATGAGATGAAGCAAGGAACCATACAGGTTGATTACACACAGCCCAGCCTCATCTGATCCCAAAGTGGGTTGGGTGACAATGAGGAAGAGGAGGAGGAAGAACAGGAGCTAGTTTTCTGCGCTATAGACGGTACTACCTGCACAACTGTCATACCGTCTGTTCAGCGTGGATGGCCTGAGAACAGGGAGGAGGAAGAGGAGAAGGAGGATGAGGAGGAGAGCATGGTCAGTCGTCCTCTTGGTGAGGACATGGAAGTCTTGCCTCTTTGCAGTCTGGCACACATGGCTGAGTTTTTGTTAAGCTGCCTTTCCCATGACCTTCGCGTTGTCCAAATTTTGGGTGACAATCATTGCTAGTTGGTGACACTTCTAGACCCACACTACAAAAATAAATTTTTGTCTCTTATTCCATTGCAGGACAGGCCTAATAAAATAGGGCAGTACGAGAAGGCCCTTGTTGCGGAATTATTTAAATAATTCCCATCTGAAAACGCTGGCGGAGGAGGTTACAGTTCATTGGACAACCAAGGAGTACAGGCAAGAGAGACACAAATGCAATCCAGCAGAGGCAGGGGAACACTGTCAAAGTTCTGGGACAGTTTTCTCAGGCCCTCCCATCTTACAGGCCCTGAAGCACAGGGTATTCTCCTAAGGAAGGAAAAGTTTCGGAAGATGGTGCGGGAGTACCTTGCCAACCGTACCAACGTCCTCCGTGATTCCTCTGTGCCTTATAATTATTGGGTATCCAAGCTAGACACGTGGCATGAACTGGCTCTCTACGCCTTTTAGGTTCTGGCCTGCCCTGCCGCTAGCGTTTTGTCAGAACGGGTTTTAAGTGCCGCTGGTGGAATTATAACCAATAGGCACATCTGCCTGTCAACTGAAAAGGCTGACTTTATAGGCTTATAAAAATGAACAAGGGCTCGATTGGGCCAGACTTCTCAATACCACCGAATGACAGCAGCGTAACATAAACTCAAATACAGTGTCTTTTTTTTGGGAGGTCTAAGTCTATTTCCTTGCACCTCTGTCTTCACACCAGACATGGGTATACGCTTCCGGATTTTGTCTATTTGCTCTTGTCGTCCTCCTTCTCCGTATCCTCATCCTCCACCACCATATCACCACCATATGTACCATATCAACATATCAACATATCTTGTCTCTTGCAAGGGGCATTGGAGTTCCTCCAAATTTTTGTCAGCAGTTGCTTCACTGCATAGGCAAACAGTATGGAAGACACACTTCCTAATAATGGGAGCATATTTGCAGGAGGCCCTCCGACCTCTACATCTCTTGCAAGGGGCATTGGAGTTCCTCCAAATTTTTGGGAGTTAGAAATTCTTCAAGGGGTCTTCCCCATGCTGTTCCCATGTCATTGGAGTACTGTTCCCATCGATTTGGGCAATTTTTATGCCCTCTGCAGACCGCCGGGGGGAGGCGCAGGAAAAATGCTTGAGTTTCCCATAGACTTACATTGGGCTCGTTACTCGGACCGAGCACTTGAGCATTCCAATTTGTTCAACTCGAACAAGTACCCAAGCATTTTAGTTCTCGCTCATCACTAGTAGTATGGTATCACACAGAAAATGTTGATTCTGAAAACAAAATAAAGGTTTTCTGACAAATCTGCTGGGGTGTACGCTTTTATACTGACCACTGTATATTTCTTTTTTGGTCATTCACTTTGCATTTTGTTAGTTGATAAAACTAAAGTATTAGCACTTCTTTTTTAAGAGAATTCTTACTTTTCATCCTTTTCTACAATTGCATAAAAGTTTTGCTCAGTACTGTATATGCATATTGTTTCATGTGGTTTCCGTACTCTAAATTTTGTTACAATCTTTTGTTACATCTAAGTGTATCATCAATTTGTTTGTACATTGGGATGGTGTTTACTATATTTTCAGTAGTGAGCAAACAGGTGGATATATGTACACCCAACTGGATACCTGCCTTCTTACTTATTTCAATAACTACTGTTTATTGATCCATATGAATCTCTCAGCAGCATTTAACATCACAGATTGTCAACTCCTGGTCGGCATGCTGGCTGGCACATTTTATCCTTGGGGACAAGCACAAAGCACTGGCCCATAAGTGGTGCAGCCCGACCTTAGACTTTGATCTAAGACATTCGTTTCTTAAAACGCATGGCCTCTTTCTGCAGCATCATTAGAAATTAATTACAAAATGGATCACTTATTGTTAGAGGTGGCACAGATTCTGCAAGTAAATTGCATTCAATTTTTAATTATACAGTGGAAAGACACCCAATTTTTTCCCTCATATCAAAATCACATAACATTTTGCAGTCCATATACTGGCATGCCAGGGCCGGTATGTCACTCTACACAAGAAGAAACGTTACCCCTTAGACCTCAGTCCTAGCCAAATCAGATCTCACACTTTGCACTGATGAGGGGCAATACCCAGAAATACCGTGTCTGCAAATTGATATTCAGATTTTTCTTTTATTCTAATTCATATTGCAAGGTTCGTTAAAAAGTCGATATTGGCTTGTAGAATTGCTGCTTCCAACAGGTGGCGCTATAGAGTTCTAGTCCTCTTCCTCTCTGAAGAGGCAATTTGCACATTTAAATTTCCTTTCCAGTAAAATTCACCCCCTCCTCATGATTATAATATCATACCCCCTTGCCGAGATCAACCCTAGTATAATAATTAACCCCCACTTTTGTTATAACTTATCCTCCCCTGCAGTAATCAGTCGACCCTTTCCCTAGAATATAATCACATATAGCCTGTAGCATAGTAATTTATCACCCCCCAAGACTGTAACATATTCCCATTGAGTAATTAAAAACACACACACCCTCAAGTAATTAAAAAGTTCTTCCCAAAAAATTAAGTTATCCACTGTAGGGGATAGTACAGGATATTATTTACTGATTGCTGGGGATCTGACTACTGGGACCCCTAGCAATCCTGAAAGCAGGACCCTGGAACCCTTGAGAACAAGGGCAAAAAAAGCTAAGCCTCTTTCCTGAAGTTCTAGCACCCAGCAAGTTATTCCCTATATTATGGATAGTTCACCTTCCCATCACAGATTTAAATAACATTCCCCACACTGTGCAATTCTGTAATCTTAAGCTTAATGTTTGATAAAAATTGGTGTTTTTGCAACAGCTATTTCAGTTTGATATATGTAATAACTGTTGGACACAGTAATGTTTCTGCCTTGAAATGAGGTTTATTGTACTAACAGAAAATGTGCAATCTGCATTCAAACAAAATTTTACAGGTGCATAAGTATGGGCACCTCACCAGAAAAGTGACATTAATATTTAGTAGATCCTCCTTTTGCAAAAATAACAGCAACTAGTCGCTTCCTGTAGCTTTTAATGATTCCCTGGATCCTGGATGAAGGTATTTTTGACCATTCCTCTTTACAAAACAATTCCAGTTCAGTTAAGTTTGATGGTCGCCGAGCATAGACAGCCCTCTTCAAATGAGCCCACAGATGTTCAATGATATTCAGGTCTGGGGACTGGGATGGCCATTCCAGAACATTATAATTGTTCCGCTGCATGAATGTCTGAGTAGATTTGGAGCGGTGTTTTGGATCATTGTCTTGCTGAAAGATCCATCCCCTGCGTAACTTCAACTTTATCACTGATTCTTGAACATTATTGTCAAGAATCTGCTGATACTGAGTGGAATCCATGCGTCCCTCAACTTTAACAAGACTCCCGGTGCTGGCATTGGCCACACAGCCCCAAAGCATGATGGAACCTCCACCAAATTTTACTGTGGGTAGCAAGTGTTTTTCTTGGAATGCTGTTTTTTTGCCGCCATGCACAACGCCTTTTTGTATGACCAAACAACTCAATCTTGGCTTCATCAGTCCACAGGATCTTCTTCCAAAAAGAAATTGGCTTCTCCAATTGTGCTTTTGCATACCTCAGCCGACTCTGTTTGTGGCGTGCTTGCAGAAACGGCTTCTTTCGCATCACTCTCCCATACAGCTTCTCCTTGTGCAAAGTGCATTGTAGAGTTGACCGATGCACAGTGACACCATCTGCAGCAAGTTGATGCTGCAGCTCTCTGGAGGTGGTCTGAGGATTGTCCTTGACTGATCTCACCATTCTTCTTCTCTGCCTTTCTGATGTTTTTCTTGGCCTGCCACTTCTGGCCTTAACAAGAACTGTCCCTGTGTTCTTCCATTTCCTTACTATGTTCCTCACAGTGGAAACTGACTGGTTAAATCTCTGAGACAGCTTTTTGTATCCTTCCCCTGAACAACTATGTTGAATAATCTTTGTTTTCAGATCATTTGACAGTTGTTTTGAGGAGCCCATGATGCCACTCTTCAGAGGAGATTCAAACAGGAGAGCAACTTGCAAGTGGCCACTTTAAGTAGCTTTTCTCATGATTGCATACACCTGGCTATGAAATTCAAAGCTCAATGAGGTTACAAAACAAAAAAAAGTGCTTTAGTAAGTCAGTAAAAAGTAGGTAGGAGTATTTAAAACAAGAAAATGATAAGGGTGCCCATACTTATGCACCTGTAAAATTTTGTTTGAATGCAGATTGCACATTTTCTGTTAGTACAATAAACCTCATTTCAAGGCAGAAACATTACTGTGTCCAACAGTTATTACATATATCAAACTGAAATAGCTGTTGCAAAAACACCAATTTTTATCAAACATTAAGCTTAAGATTAATAGGGGTGCCCAAACTTTTTCATATAACTGTAAATGTATACGATGTTATCTAAATCAATCCTCATACCCTCATTTCAAATTATGCAGAGCATGGCCACACCCCTTTGTCACATAAAACATATAACCATTTGGGCGCTGCTGTCAACACAACACACGCACAAACCAGTGGCACACTGAAAGCAGCACTCAATAACCCGAGTACTATTTTATGAGTAATAAATGTCACCTGGTGTAACAGCCATGGACAATGGCATCTCCCAGCCCACAAGCGCTGCACTCTGTCTTTTACATAAATAGGCATCATGCTAAGTGGGAAAGTCTTACAGAATTGATGATTTACTCCTCTCAGTCCCCTCTCATCACTCCGCTCAGTCCTTCTATTACTATTACTTCTCTTAGCTCTCTCTATAAACAGCTGCAAAATGCAGAACATCAGTTCTTTCAGCCCACTCTATATACAGCCCCATCATGCTGCACATCACTCAGGTCCTCTTTATAAATCCCCTACTGCAATATATTGCTCTTCTGCCACTTTATATAAAACCCTGGCAGCAGTACTTCCCTCCTCTTAGCCTCTCTATAAAAAGCCCCATCCTGCAGTACATTGTTTCTCTCTGCTACTCTATATTCAGGCCTGTCATGCAGAACATCACTTTTCTCAGTCCCATCTATAAACAGCTCCATCATGTAGTACATCATCCCTTTCAGCCCCTCTATAAATAATCCATTCTGCAATATATCACTCTTCTCAGCCACTCTAAATATAGATTGTCATGCAGTACATCAGTCCTTTTAGCCCCTGCTATATACAACCCTGTCATACAGTACATCACCCCTCTCAGCCCCTTCAATATATAGATCCATTATGCACTTCATCACTCCTCTTAACCATGCTATATACAGCCCCATCCTGCATTATATCACTCCTCTCAGCAGCTCTATAAACAGCCTCATTATTCAAGACATCACTTATTTGAGCCCCTTTAAATACAGACACATTCTACAATATATCACTCCTTTTAGCCCCTCCAAATAGAGCTCGTCATGCAGAACATCACTTCTCAAAGCCCATTTGACATACAGCCCCATAATGCAGTACATCACTCTTTTCAGCCCCTTCTATAAACAAGAATACCTAAACAGAAATGTGCAAGGCTCAAAATCAATAAAACATATATTCTTTATTGGATAACAAAATAATTAAAAGCATAAAAATAGACATACAAATGTCAGACATATAAAATAGAGACCCCATTGATAGGCTTAAACTAATTTCAAAACACTTTATAATGGTACAGTACATGGTTGCGGTATATCGCTTTTCCCTGTTTGCAGAATTGATCACATTATTCCTGGACCCAGATGCGGAAATTGGAAGCACTGATTGCCCAGTGTGAGTCATGGTGGATTATAAACTTGAGAAATTATGTCCACTAGGCCTCAATGAAAATATCAGTTTTCCCCTCACCTAAGGTACGAAAACTTATTTGACTTTAGATTAGAGGTGGTACTACTAATGTCATATGCAGTCAATACTAACATGCTCCACTCCTCCGGATGAGTGTTCCATGGTAAGGACGGTGGTTGTAGACTCTGAAGTGGTTGCAAGCGCTGAAGTATTGTACACAGTATTAATTATTTAATACATATTCATTTGAATTGAGAAGACTAATTCCTTTACATCAGTTTTTAATCTTTTAATGGTGTCAGGAATGGAGCAGTACCAAAATCTATCAGCACAATATGATTTGAATGTCTCTTCCACTGTCTTGGGCTATTACTGTACCTAAATTAATCCATCATGGAGCCATTTTGGTATTGTGTGTAATAGGTAGTACTACAACAATGTTTACATAGGTTCCATCACAAAATGTTACTTTATTTACACATGCATAGGTGAAACTGTTTCAACATAGGATAACATACACATACACATATACACATACACATACTGCATATTTCATGCTCACTTCTTCGAGAAATAGAAAATATTCTTGCTGCTAGAGCAATACTTATAATAGCTTTCTACTGAGTGTGTGTCACTTTTAAACTGATAAGTAGTAAACTAAATAAAAGAGATTTGTGGTTATGGAAATAAGCTAATTTCGCATACCCACAATTTAGAGATGTTGTAAGGTATTTTATTTTCACAGACTTAGCCCTGGCTTACCACTGGTAGCATTGCATTAAAGAGATTTGTGACTATGCTAATAGACTAGCTTTCCTGGTCTCATTTCGGTGTTATATGGGATTTTATTTTCAGAGGCTAACCTGCAATTATAGACTCATAAGTTTTATTCCTATTTCCAGAACATAGAGTGTTTTCTCCTTCATAACAAATTTGCCTATTGGGAAATAAGTGCATGAATTCTAACAAAAGTTTTCAAAGGTTTTATTAAAACATTTTTCTTGCCATGAGCTGATTTAGCGACTGTATTCATTGTGGATCATGGCATAAAAAAGAAAGAAGAAATGAAACAAATAAAGCCTATTCTAGATACAAATTAACAGATTGATGGTGTTGAAATATTTATCAAATGTGTTATTGGACAAGTATTGGAAAATATTTATCAAAAAACATTAACGTTCTACCTTAGGGAGCGAGGCCACAGCAGAGCAGTAGTAATAATGGTCCAGTAAAGGTTAGATGAACAGCTATAATTTAAAGGGAAATTTAAGTAAAGTACGGTACATAGTTTCTCATGTGAATTCTTACCATTCTTATTTGATGCCATTGCTGCCTCTAGTAGGTTTCTTAATAATAAATGATCAGATAGAATATATCTGAGCCAATGCACCACAACAGTTGAAGAATGCAAAGCCTGACAACCACAAATCTTCTTAGCTCTGTTTTCTGTGATTGTTACTAGACCTCAACCAGGATGCTTCTGTTAACAGCAGAAAGTGTAGTTATTAACAATGAAGTTGTCTCTGTCTATATTTTCTTTCACATGCATGCCATTGCATGGTGTACAATCTACAGTCCCTAATGTATCTTAGGGCCCCCTACTCAGTACAGAAAGATCAGTCAAACCAGAGATTTCAGTGGGATTGGCCTGCTATCTTATGTGCATGGGGGCCTCTTTACTAATCCCCAACTCTTGTTAGGAGAAAGCAGGATCAGGCCCATTAAAATTAGAAAGCCTGGTTCTTTCAATCTCTCCGTCAGGCTGAATTATCATGTTTATGGGAAAATTGAGAGAGATTGTTCAATTTAGAGCTAACTAAAGTGAATAGGCACCCTCAGACCTGAATCTGTGGCTGATCAACATTTTATTCAAAACTCTGAATAAGAGCTGTCCAAAACTGTATTGTTGCCTTCAATTGCTTCTGATAGCATGTTTCCAGGGCATACTTTCCTATGTGATACATGAACAAAGAATTTCTTTCCCAAATATTGATTTTTTTAAAATCAAAATAGAATTCAAAAACTGGAACGTTGCCATGTAAAGATTAAGAGGATACAGTAGTGTCTACTGGAGTTTCTCTGTAAAGAACTGTAAAGAAATCCAAAGCCATGTTAATCTTACTAGAAGACCTACCTTGAAGACTTCATCAACTTACCAATCCAAACATATATCATGTCTAGTGTTGAGCGAACATGCTCGACACTGCTCGGTACTCGCCCGAGCATCACGCTACTCGGGATGTTCGTCGAGCACCGAGCATTTCCAGGTTACTCGGGCGGGAGCTTGGGTCTCCGCCCTGCATGTTTGGCGCTCTTTACAGAGCCAATGAACATGCAGGGATTGCCAGCCAGTCACTGTAATGCTGCAGCCATGTTGGTTGTGGGCATTACAGTGATTGGCTGGCCGCACAGCGTCACCTCGAGTATTTAAAACCGGGCGCCGCCATCTTGGACACAGTCGCTCCGGATTAGACAGTGTAGGGACAACGCTGCTGATTTAGGGAGAGATATAAACTGCGAAATAGTTAGTGTAGGGTCTGTAAAGGCTGCCAGAACAAACAAACAGTCCTTTTCAGGACTAATATCCATCCCAGATACCAGGCAGGCAGGCTGTATAGGAGATACAGTGGTTATACCAGAAAACGCTGCATTACAGTCCTGTGTGCTCCTGTTGCTCAAATTGCTGGACTTAGCACTAGAGATGAGCGTTGTTCTACTCGAACTGTTCGCCAATCTCAAATTCGAGCTGTTTTGGGCGGTGTTCGAACCATTCGGCGAACACGAACAATTTGAGAAAAATTCGGCTGTTCGAGGTTATGTTCGATAACTGTTCGTGCACCAAAATCATAACTGGATTTTTTCTCAGTAATGATGAAAATTAATGTTAATACGCAGTTTGAGTGTACAGTGGGGTGGGGGGAGGGGCAGGTGATGGATCTCTGCAGGAACAATGAAGATCTCCATTTTTTTTTCTCTTTCCCGCATTTGCAGTGGGGAGGTGCAATCTGTCAGCCTATCAGCAGCGCACACACAGAGCGAAGTGCTTTTTTTCACACAAGCAAGGGCATGTGTCATTGGCAGTGTATGTCACATGTCCTTGCCCTATAAGACCAAGCCATTTTCCCCGTCGCCACCATTTTCTCACTGCTGCAGCTGCGTGTTAGACGGCACCGCTGTTGCTGTGTGCGCTATACCTTGTTAATTTCAAGCCAATTTTCGCACAAATCTACAGATAGCTTGGGAGTAGGGAATAGTTGTGATTGCAGTCCTTTTAAGGACTAGGTTACAGCATTTCCTACGACTTTTATCAGGCAGGTCTGTGCTCTTAAATAGATAGATTGTGGGAGTAAAGACTAATTGTAATTGGAGTCCTTTTCAGGACTAGGTTACATCAGTTCCTATCAGTTTTTGCCAGGCAGGTCTGTGCCAGTGCTGTGCAAGTTTTTTTCACAGCATTTGGCTGAATCTAGCAAAGCTAATCCTTTTTGGCCTATTGCAGAGTGTGTTAGTCAGTGGAGTAGCCTATCTGTGTTGCAAGATATACCACCTGTGTATAGAATACCAATTTTTTTACTGCACCTAGTGAAGTAAAATCTTTTGGGCATAGCATCATTCTATTAGTCCATCTATACTGACCTCCATCAGGTTGCAAATTGAATATAATTTTTTTCTGCATCTAGCTCTGAAAAAATATTGGGCTTCTAGCTGTGTGTGGGACTTGTTTTATTAATCCATCTATACAGACCTCCATCAGGTTGCAAACTGAATATATTTTTTTCTGCATCTACCTCTGAAAAAATATTGGGCTTCTAGCTGTGTGTGGGACTTGTTCTATTAATCCATCTATACAGACCTCCATCAGGTAGCAAACTGAATATATTTTTTTCTGCATCTACCTCTGAAAACATATTGGGCTTCTAGCTGTGTGTGGGACTTGTTCTATTAATCCATCTATACAGACCTCCAACAGGTTGCAAACTGAATATATTTTTTTCTGCATCTACCTCTGAAAAAATATTGGGCTTCTAGCTGTGTGTGGGACTTGTTCTATTAATCCATCTATACAGACCTCCATCAGGTTGCAAACTGAATATATTTTTTTCTGCATCTACCTCTGAAAAAATATTGTGCTTCTAGCTGTGTGTGGGACTTGTTCTATTAATCCATCTATACAGACCTCCATCAGGTTGCAAACTGAATATATTTTTATCTGCATCTACCTCTGAAAAAATATTGGGCTTCTAGCTGTGTGTGGGACTTGTTGTATTAGTCCATCTATACTGACCTCCATCAGGTTGCAAACTGAATATATTTTTTTCTGCATCTACCTCTGAAAAAATATTGGGCTTCTAGCTGTGTGTGGGACTTGTTGTATTAGTCCATCTATACTGACCTCCATCAGGTTGCAAACTGAATATATTTTTTTCTGCATCTACCTCTGAAAAAATATTGGGCTTCTAGCTATGTGTGGGATTTGTTGTATTAGTCCATCTATACTGACCTCCATCAGGTTGCAAACTGAATATATTTTTTTCTGCATCTACCTCTGAAAAAATATTGGGCTTCTAGCTGTGTGTGGGACTTGTTCTATTAATCCATCTATACAGACCTCCATCAGGTTGCAAACTGAATATATTTTTTTCTGCATCTAGCTCTGAAAAAATATTGGGCTTCTAGCTGTGTGTGGGACTTGTTCTATTAATCCATCTATACAGACCTCCATCAGGTTGCAAACTGAATATATTTTTTTCTGCATCTACCTCTGAAAAAATATTGGGCTTCTAGCTGTGTGTGGGACTTGTTCTATTAATCCATCTATACAGACCTCCATCAGGTTGCAAACTGAATATATTTTTTTCTGCATCTACCTCTGAAAAAATATTGTGCTTCTAGCTGTGTGTGGGACTTGTTGTATTAGTCCATCTATACTGACCTCCATCAGGTTGCAAACTGAATATATTTTTTTCTGCATCTACCTCTGAAAAAATATTGGGCTTCTAGCTGTGTGTGGGACTTGTTGTATTAGTCCATCTATACTGACCTCCATCAGGTTGCAAACTGAATATATTTTTTTCTGCATCTACCTCTGAAAAAATATTGGGCTTCTAGCTGTGTGTGGGACTTGTTCTATTAATCCATCTATACAGACCTCCATCAGGTTGCAAATTGAATATAATTTTTTTCTGCATCTAACCCAGCCAATAGTTTTGGCCTAATACCACAGTTTGGCCACTCAGCTCTGCTCGGTTCCCATCCATTGTTTTTTTGTGCAAACAACTCCAGAGTTGTGAATTAGTTAACCACCAAAATGAGTGGAAAAAGGCCTGCTGCTGGTGGAAAGGGGAATAGGCGTGTTGGGAAGGGGAAAAAAGTTTGTGTCCGTGGGGTAGGTGTTAAAGCAACAGTAACATCTGCAGAAGAAAGACCATCTTCCAGCCAAACTAAAATGTCTACTTCTTTTAGCGGACAATGTGATAAGATCCCTTTCTTACGGCCACGCCAATCGCTACAAATTCCAGATGAGGCACAAAAACAGCAGGTGCTTCAACGGATATCAAGTGCTCCTTTAAGTGGGCTCTCCTCCACATCAACTTCAACATCACAAATACTCCAGTCCTCAAAGGTGTCACCCCAATCGCACTTGCTTCCTCACAGCTCCCAAATCTCCAGCTGCCCGTCTGAGTATGAGGTAGAACAGATGGTTGAGTCTGCAGAGCTGTTTACTCATACTATAGCCTGGGAATCAGAGGTCGACTCCAGCGCTTCTGTGAATCCAGACGAGGAAATGATCTGCACTGATGTCCAGAATCTTTATGAGTCGGATCCAGGACCAGACGCAGAAGGTTCTGACCATAATGTAGACCCTCATTCCCAAACTGTAACTCCTGTTGGTGGAGACAATGAGGAAGACGATGATAAGACTCAAATACCTGATTGGAGCGACAACTTTAGTTTTTTGTCAGGGCAGGAACAGGTTGGCTCTGAGGACGACGGGTGTGATAACGCACAGGGTGATGATGATGAGGTTGGAGATCCCACTTACTGTCAACCCACAGTCAGCCAAGAGATGAGGTCAGCAGAGGAGGTGGAGGAAGATGCTAGTGACGACGAGGTCAGGTTGCGCCTTCCTGGACAGAGACGTAGTACTGGAAGCACGTCAACAACTGCATCCTCAAACACAACTCTGCCTCTCACCACAAGTCGTGGTGGCTCTTCAGGTCGCATGGGTGCTAAGCCTTGCATAGCCTGGGCATTTTTTCAGATCGATAAAGATGACCCAACTCGTGTTATCTGTAACATTTGTCAGCAAAAGCTAAGTAGAGGCCAAAAAATACATAGTTTGAGTACTTCATGCATGAACCGGCACATGGACATGAAGCATAAGTTGCAGTGGGAAGCTCAGTGTGCTACAATGCGGCCTAGCCGGCCGGGCCAACCACCGTCTGCCATATCTTGTGCATCCGCGGCCTCTTCATCCTCTGTGACTGGGGGGACAGCAGTCACACCTGTTTTGGGGCGCAGACCTGCCACCTCTTTACCCGCAACAGCCAGCGTGATTGGCAGGTCATCATTTTCTTTGGAGGTGGTAACACCAGCTGGTGTTGAGCGCTGTCCGACATCGATAGCACCACCTTTGGATCAAGGCAACCTAACATGTCCGCCTGCATCTTCCTCACAGACCGGCAGTTTGCCGGGGACACCCTTATCCACCCCGTCTAAGCACAATAGCCAGCCCTCGGTCCCTCAGATGTGGACAAGTAAAAGACCATTTCCTCCTAGCCATGAGAAAGCTAAGAGGTTGAATTTCACCATCTGCAAGCTCTTGGCTACAGAAATGCTGCCTTTCCGCCTGGTGGACACAGAGGATTTTCGAGACCTTATGTCCGTTGCAGTGCCCCAGTACCAGATGCCCAGTCGGCACTACTTCTCAAAGAAAGGTGTGCCTGCGCTCCACCAGCATGTCGCACACAACATCACCGCTTCTTTGAGAAACTCTGTGTGTGACAGGGTGCATTTCACCACAGACACTTGGACGAGTAGGCATGGACAGGGGCGTTACATGTCGCTGACTGGGCACTGGGTAACTATGGTGACAGCAGGACAAGGGGCTGCTGTCCAAGTCTTGCCGTCCCCACGAGTTGTGCGTCAATCCTCTTTATGTCAAAGTTCCTCCACTGCTTCTGCCTCCTCAACCTCCTCTCGGTCTTCCACCTGCACCCAAAGCCTGTCTGGTCATGCCACAAGCTTTCTAACTGCGCAGAAGGGATCCTGCACACCTCCTTACTATGCTGGCAGTAGGGCTCAACGTCATCAGGCGGTTTTTACATTGAAATGTCTGGGAAATGTGAGTCACACAGCTGAGGAGTTGTGGTCAGCTCTGGAGAACCAATTTCATGAATGGTTGTCTCCACTGGACCTGAAACCAGGGAAGGCCGTGTGCGACAATGCTGCAAACCTGGGTGCGGCCCTTCGCCGGGGCAATGTCACACACGTGCCTTGTATGGCTCACGTGTTGAACCTGGTTGTCCAGCAATTTTTAGCCCACTATCCCAGACTAGATGGCCTTCTGCAGAGGGCACAGTCGCTGTGTGCTCACTTCCGCCGTTCGCATCCCGCAGCTCAGCGACTTACATCTCTACAGAAGTCGTTGGGCCTGCCACTTCACCGGCTAAAATGCGATGTGCCTACCCGGTGGAATTCAACTCTGCACATGTTGCAGCGACTGTGGCAGCACCGACAAGCCCTGGTGCAATACGTTCTGACGTATAGCCTGGGCCAACGAGATTCAGAGGTGGGGCAAATCACCCTGGAGGAGTGGTCTCAGATCAGGGACCTATGCACCCTTCTGCACAGTTTTGAAATGGCGACGAAGATGTTTAGTGCTGACGATGCCATTATCAGCATGACTATTCCGGTGATTTACATGCTGGAGCACATGTTAAACAGAATTCGGAGTCAGGTGGTGGCACAAGAGGAGGTGGAGGAAGTAGAGGAGGAGGAGTTGTATGCGGAAGGGCTAACATCTGCAAGGTCCAGACGGTTGGCAGCACCAAGGCGGCAGGCATGTGAGGGTGGGGGAGATGGTTTTACCAGGGCGCATGGTAGCAGCCAAACTAGTGAGGAAGGTGCAGGAGCCCAGGAAGAAGTGGAGGACGAACTGATGGAAGACTCATCAGATGAGGGAGACCTTGATCACATTTCTGTTGTGCGAGGTTGGGGGGAGAGGACAGAGGAAGGAAGCATGATTGTTACCTCGCCACCAACACAACAGGGACTTGGTGCTCCTGGATGCGCAACACACATGAGTGCCTTCTTGCTGCACTACCTGCAACATGACCCTCGAATTGTGAGAATTAGAAATAATCCTGACTACTGGGTTGCCAAACTGTTAGATCCCCGGTACAAAAGTAAATTTGCAGAAATTATTCCTGCCATAGAAAGGGATGCACGCATGCAGGAGTATCAGCAGAGACTGTTGCAGAATCTTACATGTGCTTTTCCACAAAATACCAGTGGTGCACGTAGTGAATCTCACAGTTCCAACTTGCCAACCGTGGGACCGTCAAGTGTTCAGCACTCAAACCGTAACAGAACCACAGTATCTGCTGGTAACATCAATTTTGCGGAATCATTTCACCACTTTTTTAGCCCATCCTTTGCAAGGCCACAGGAGACAAGAAGTCTGACACATAGTCAACGCCTAGAGACGATGGTACAGGAGTATCTCCAAGTAAACATTGAAGCCACGACTGTGTCACTGGACCCTTGCTCTTTTTGGGCTTCCAATCTGGATAAATGGCCGGAGCTAGCCACTTACGCCATGGAGATCTTGTCATGCCCCGCAGCCAGCGTTCTCTCTGAATGTGTGTTCAGCCCTGCTGGTGGTGTGCTGACAGATAAGCGCACGCGGCTCTCCACTGATAATGTAGACAGACTCACGTTCATAAAGATGAACAAATCATGGATCCGAAATGACTTTTCTACCCCTGTGTCATCCTGGGGAGAGTAAAAGCTTGATGATTGTTTAAAATCACCCTACCAACCGTTTTAAGCTTTCAAATTACTAATCATGTTTATCTGTATCTTGGCTGGAAAATAATTTGGGCTTTGTAGCAGTGTGCAGCACTGATCCTATTAGGCCATCTATACTAAAGCTTCACCAGATTTAAAATTAATAATAATTTTTAGCTGCATCTAGCCCGGAAAATAATTTTGGGGCTCCGAGATGCGCAAGACACATAAGTGCCTTCTTGCTGCACTACCTGCAGCATGACCCTCATATTGTCAGAATTCGAAGTAATCATGACTACTGGGTTGCCACACTCTTAGATCCCCCAAACTTTTCGATCAACCTTTTCATTTTAATAAAGACCAAAAAAATGGTCATTTTTGAAATTATAAGCATTAGCAGGTTGTTAGAAACTGAAATCAAACAGTTTTCAACTCAAAACTTTATTCTAGGTGATGTTACATTTTCACATAGGACCCCTTGTTCGAAAGGAGCTTCTGAACTCTCTCGTCCATTGAATTTGTCAAGTTTTGGATGGTTTCTGCTTCAATTGTTTTGCATGAGGACAGAATACCCTCCCAGAGCTGTTGCTTAGATGTGAACTGCCTCCCGCCATCATAGACACTCCTTTTAATGATGCTCCAAAGGTTCTGAATGGGGTACAGGTCAGGGGAGCATGGGGGTCACACCATAAGTTTGTCCCCTTTTATGCCCATATCAGCCAGAGATGCAGATGTTTTATGTGCAGCATGAGATGGTGCATTATCATGCAGAAAAATGATCTTGCTGTGAAATACACGGTTCTTCTTCTTGAACCATGGCAGGAAGTGCTGTTTGAGAAAATCCACATACATTATGGAGTTCATCTTTAGCGCCTTCAGGGATCCTAAAGGGGCCGACAATCTCTCTCCCCATGATTCCAGCCCAAAACATTACTCCACCTCCTCCTTGTTGGCGCTGTAGCCGTGTTTGCGTGGGGTGTCCATCAACCAGCCATCCTCCACTCCATCCATCTGGACCATCGAGCGCTGCACGGCACTCCTCCGTGAACAAAACAGTTTTGAAATCAGTCTTCATGTAATGTTTGGCCCACTGGAGCCGTTTCTGCTTGTGTGAAGTGGATAGAGGAGGTCGACAGGATGGCGTATGCACAGCTGCAAACCTCTGAAGGACCCTGCATCTTGTTGTTCGGGGGACGTTGGAGGCACAAGCAGCTTCAAAAACTTGTCTGCTGCTATGACAAAGCTTTTTGCCGCTGCTCTTTCAACCTGACGTAATTGCCTGTAGGAAAGAGTCCTCAATTTGCCCTTATCAGCACGCACACGTGTGTACTGTGAATCAGCTACATACTTCTTGATTGCCAAGACACTTCATCCTGATCATCGCACAATGTTGATTGTAGTCATGCCTTGACCTAAACACTCCACAATTTGTTGCTTCTCAGCAGCCGACACATCCTTTTTCTTTCCCATTTTGGCAGAAAATGTAGGCTGCTTCATAATGTGAGACAGCCTTCTTAAGTAGTCTTGCCTTTCATTGGACACACCTGCCAAACTAATTAGCACAGGTGTCTGCAATTGCTTACAGTGATATAAAGAGCCCTGACACACATCACCATCAATGAGTTTAACTGACAAACAAACAAATTCTTCCCTTATCACTCCTAAACACTTTTTGCATAATAATTTGGAACGCAGTGTACATGTGCTTTTCCACAAAACACCAGTGGTTCACGTAGTGAATCTTACAGTTCTAACTTGCCAACCGTGGTCTGTATGGAGTTGTTCAATAAAGGGCCCAAAATTAAGATAACATAGATGGGAGAGGTCTCTATGAATAGGAATTCCTAAGTATTTGATACCCTGTGAGGGCCAGGCAAAGGGAAAGTTGGACTGGATGGAATCCTGTATGGATTTGGGGAGGGAGACATCGAGGGCCTCAGACTTCGCTGCATTGATTTTAAAATTTGACCATGTAACAAAGTGATTTATTTCAGCCATAACAGCATGGATGGATGTATGTGATTGAGTGATATATAGTAGGACATCATCAGCAAATAGAGAGCACTTGTACTCGGTGCCTCCCACCTCAATCCACCTAATATTGGGGTTATGGCGAATTGATGAGAGCAGGTGCTCCGTCACTAGGATGTATAAGAGAGGGGACAGAGGACATCCCTGCCTTGTCCCATTGGTGATTGTGAAAGGTGATGAAAATGTTCTGATGCACCCCCTGGGCCTTGGGACACCCGGAGCCGGACCCTTTTTGGTGGATGCTGGTGGTTGTAGTCTTCGTGGCGGCGACCCGGTTCCGTGGCTCAGGGTGGTCAAACCAGTGGCGGAACTATTTATGTGGTTTTGATGTTTAAATGTCCGACTACGCCACCCGTGGATTGCGGTCAGAGTGAACCGCCGCTGCAGGGCAGACCGCTGAGGCTGGTGTTGTGGGTGCAGCAGAGCGTAGCATAACTCCCCACGGGAGGAGTATAGCCTCAGGGCAGTGTATGCGGAGGATGGGGGTGATGGTGCAGGGCAGCAGCAGTAACGACACGGAGTCAGTGATGCAGTCCAGGGCCTTTACTCACAGTTCTTATTATCCAGACCACGTCTGCAGGTAACGGCTGCCCACGTTGTACTGTGCTCACCAGGTGAGGGGCTCAGACAACTCCCAGATAACTTTGGAGCGCTTCACAGGACCCCCTTTGTGTGTCCTTTGTCTGGCCTTTCTTACCAACCCTTCTGTCCTGCTGCCTCGGGCCTCCTCTTGGTAAACTTGGCGCCAGTTTCCCTGACCCTATGTGATGCCTTGCTAGCGGGTGTAGCGAGGGGCTGCGCCACATAAAATGTCACAGCCTCCGGTTTCTAGCTGAGGGTCGTTTCCTGCCTCCACTAGTTTCGGGGACCGGTCTCCCCCTTTGGCCTGACCCCTCCACGCAGGTGGATTCGGGCGTGCGGTGGCGACTCGCCCGTCCGCACCCCTGGGATCCCTTCATTCCTCGTTCCTGGAGCCTTCTCCGCTCCTCTTCCTTCCTTCTCCCTCTTCCAGGCCTGGGCCTCTGTTACTAGGCCCGCCTCCGGAGCAGAGCTCATGCAGAGGCCCTGCTCCCTGCCACTTCTGCTCAGACTTCTCTGCACTGAACTAAGATGGTGCCCACCTTTTATACTCCCTTCTCAATGCACCCAGGAACTGCTTCCTCCCTGCTCCTGCACTACAGGGTTCCCCTTCCTCAGTGTTCCCTCCCCCCACTCCAGCCAGGGACACGGACTGTCGTGCCCATCTCAGAGGCATATTGGTCGCCCTGCCCCACGGCAATGTGGTGTAATGCATGCAGGTGTCGGGTCCTGATCCACACTCCATCCTTACCTGAGAGTGAGATATCACACCTCTGGGTGAGGTGCAATACCTCTGTAGCAACCGAGCCCTCAGGGTGCTACAGTTCCATTTATCTTCAGCCTAGGTGACGTATTGTGACACAGGGCCGTGATTTTGGCTATAAATGGGTCCCCTAGACCCCTACCCCAAGCTTTTTAAGAGAATCATATATGGCGTGCCAGGAGACTCTATGGAATGCTTTCTCAGCATCCAACGAGAGTATCTAATTACAAATTTTTAACTGCATCTAGCCCAGGAAATACTTTGTGCCTAGTAGCAGTGTCTGCTAGTCAGCGGATTATCCCGGCTGTTAAGCAAGCTACACCACCTGTAGTTTAGACACTTAATTTTTTCAAAGGAAATGCTTCGGGACCATGGGATACTCAGTGAAGAGCATCAGGAGGCACCCCAAGGCATAGGGGCTGGGACTGGCAGTAGGATGCCTTGCGGTGGACAGCCGAGCTCGATCCTTATAAAAGCTTTTTAACTGCAGCAGCTTTAGTGGACGCTACTGGAGCTGGAATTATGCGGCTGCTGGCATGAGACTTGCCCTCCAATAGATCCTTGTAAATGGATTTAAAGTGTATTCATTCAAATTAGAGAGACAATTTAAATTAAAAAGCTTAGAGCTGCCTCCACCACAGGGGGCTCGCTCGACCCACCAGCGGACAGGCACCAGTATTGGGAGAGGGGGGCTGGCCATCAGGGTTCACCGCGGCTCTGGCACAAACCCGGCGACACGGAGGTGGCACGGGCAGGAGCGGACTGGCCGTGTCGGCTTCTCACTTTTTGGATTTTAGAAGGGCATGACATGCCTATATCTGTGTCTCCCCCTCCTTTTACTCCTCCACCTCTTTTATTTTCGCATGACTATATGTACTTGTCACTTTTCCATGTGTTAGTTATGTCTTCTGAGCAGTTTGTCAGCTTTTGGACACCTTTGAAGGTGTTTTCTATGTGTTTCTATGTGTTTTTGTTTGCCTGCCATTGGTTTTAACGGTGTTCGAAGGTGTTCGACGAACAGTTCGACGAGCAGTTCGGCGAACACACGGGTGTTCGACGAACCGAACCGAACTCGAACACTACGGTGGTGGCTCAACACTACTTAGCACCAGGTGTCGGGGGCCAGGAAAAATCCTTTTTTTCCATCTAAATCCTCCTTTTTTTTTCCTCCTTCACACTGTACAAATAACCGTCTTATTAACCTTTTGGTGTGTCCCACCTCTCCTCACCCCCCAAAAAAAGAGTGTCTCTGATTTTTCAGACACAAATATAACTGTTGAAAATAGTCTGGTGTAGGCTAGAGAAACAGAAGTGTTGTTTTGCACTTCCACGGTTCGAACCTCTGTATTATCCATTTTGGGCCATTTGAATCTAAAAAAAAAAACAGTTTGAGTGTGTCGCTCACTGTTCAGCCGCAAATATCTCTATTTAAAAAAGTGTGGTATACCCCAGTAAACAATAACTGTGGTTTTGCCATCCCACGGTAAAAAATCTCTATTATTCAGGTTTTGGTAGTTTTTTCCGTAAAGAAAAACAGTAGTGTCTCCTGACTGTTGTGACACAAAAATATATCTGTTGAAAATAGTCTTGTGTAGGCCCAACATCCCAGTGTGGTTTCGCAGTTCCACGGGTCAAATCGCTGTACTATCCAGTTTTGGGCCTTTGGTATCTAAAAAAAAGCAGTTTGAGTGTGTCGCTCACTGTTCAGCCGCAAATATCTCTATTTAAAAAAGTGTGGTATACCCCAGTAAACAATAACTGTGGTTTTGCCATCCCACGGTAAAAAATCTCTATTATTCAGGTTTTGGTAGTTTTTTCCGTAAAGAAAAACAATAGTGTCTCCTGACTGTTGTGACACAAAAATATATCTGTTGAAAATAGTCTTGTGTAGGCCCGACATCCCAGTGTGGTTTCTCAGTTCCACGGGTCAAATCGCTGTACTATCCAGTTTTGGGCCTTTGGTATCTAAAAAAAAGCAGTTTGAGTGTGTCGCTCACTGTTCAGCCGCAAATATCTCTATTTAAAAAAGTGTGGTATACCCCAGTAAACAATAACTGTGGTTTTGCCATCCCACGGTAAAAAATCTCTATTATTCAGGTTTTGGTAGTTTTTTCCGTAAAGAAAAACAGTAGTGTCTCCTGACTGTTGTGACACAAAAATATATCTGTTGAAAATAGTCTTGTGTAGGCCCGACATCCCAGTGTGGTTTCGCAGTTCCACGGGTCAAATCGCTGTACTATCCAGTTTTGGGCCTTTGGTATCTAAAAAAAAAGCAGTTTGAGTGTGTCGCTCACTGTTCAGCCGCAAATATCTCTATTTAAAAAAGTGTGGTATACCCCAGCAAACAATAACTGTGGTTATGCCATCCCACGGTAAAAAATCTCTTTTATTCAGGTTTTGGTAGTTTTTTCCGTAAAGAAAAACAGTAGTGTCTCCTGACTGTTGTGACACAAAAAAAATATCTGTTGAAAATAGTCTTGTGTAGGCCCAAAATCCCAGTGTGGTTTCGCAGTTCCACGGGTCAAATCACTGTACTATCCAGTTTTGGGCCTTTGGTATCTAAATAAAAAGCAGTTTGAGTGTGTTGCTCACTGTTCAGCCGCAAATATCTCTATTTAAAAAAGTGTGGTATACCCCAGTAAACAATAACTGTGGTTTTGCCATCCCACGGTAAAAAATCTCTATTATTCAGGTTTTGGTACTTTTTCCGTAAAGAAAAACAGTAGTGTCTTCTGACTGTTGTGACACAAAAATATATCTGTTGAAAAGAGTCTTGTGTAGGCCCGACATCCCAGTGTGGTTTCGCAGTTCCACGGGTATAATCGCTGTACTATCCAGTTTTGGGCCTTTGGTATCTAAAAAAAAAGCAGTTTGAGTGTGTTGCTCACTGTTCAGCCACAAATATCTCTATTTAAAAAAGTGTGGTATACCCCAGTAAACAATAACTGTGGTTTTGCCATCCCACGGTAAAAAATCTCTATTATTCAGGTTTTGGTAGTTTTTTCCGTAAAGAAAAACAGTAGTGTCTCCTGACTGTTGTGACACAAAAATATATCTGTTGAAAATAGTCTTGTGTAGGCCCGACATCCCAGTGTGGTTTCGCAGTTCCACGGGTCAAATCGCTGTACTATCCAGTTTTGGGCCTTTGGTATCTAAAAAAAAGCAGTTTGAGTGTGTCGCTCACTGTTCAGCCGCAAATATCTCTATTTAAAAAAGTGTGGTATACCCCAGTAAACAATAACTGTGGTTTTGCCATCCCACGGTAAAAAATCTCTATTATTCAGGTTTTGGTAGTTTTTTCCGTAAAGAAAAACAGTAGTGTCTTCTGACTGTTGTGACACAAAAATATATCTGTTGAAAATAGTCTTGTGTAGGCCCGACATCCCAGTGTGGTTTCGCAGTTCCACGGGTCAAATCGCTGTACTATCTAGTTTTGGGCCTTTGGTATCTAAAAAAAAAGCAGTTTGAGTGTGTCGCTCGCTGTTCAGCCGCAAATATCTCTATTTAAAAAAGTGTGGTATACCCCAGTAACAATAACTGTGGTTTTGCCATCCCACGGTAAAAAATCTCTATTATTCAGGTTTTGGTAGTTTTTTCCGTAAAGAAAAACAGTTGTGTCTCCTGACTGTTGTGACACAAAAATATATCTGTTGAAAATAGTCTTGTGTAGGCCCGACATCCCAGTGTGGTTTCGCAGTTCCACGGGTCAAATCGCAGGACTATCTAGTTTTGGGCCTTTGGTATCTAAAAAAAAAGCAGTTTGAGTGTGTCGCTCGCTGTTCAGCCACAAATATCTCTATTTAAAAAAGTGGGGTATACCCCAGTAAACAATAACTGTGGTTTTGCCATCCCACAGTAAAAAATCTCTATTATTCAGGTTTTGGTAGTTTTTTCCGTAAAGAAAATCAGTAGTGTCTCCTGACTGTTGTGACACAAAATTATATCTGTTGAAAATAGTCTTGTGTAGGCCGGACATCCCAGTGTGGTTACGCAGTTCCACGGGTCAAATCGCTGTACTATCCAGTTTTGGGCCTTTGGAATCTAAAAAAAAGGCAGTTTGAGTGTGTCGCTCACTGTTCAGCCGCAAATATCTCTATTTAAAAAAGTGTGGTATACCCCAGTAAACAATAACTGTGGTTTTGCCATCCCAAGGTAAAAAATCTCTATTATTCAGGTTTTGGTAGTTTTTTCCGTAAAGAAAAACAGTATTGTCTCCTGACTGTTGTGACACAAAAATATATCTGTTGAAAATAGTCTTGTGTAGGCCCAACATCCCAGTGTGTTTTCGCTGTTCCACGGGTCAAATCGCTGTACTATCCAGTTTTGGGCCTTTGGTATCTAAAAAAAAAAGCAGTTTGAATGTGTCGCTCACTGTTCAGCCGCAAATATCTCTATTTAAAAAAGTGTGGTATACCCTAGTAAACAATAACTCTGTTTTTGCCATCCCACGGTAAAAAATCTCTGTTATTCAGCATTTGTTAGTTTTTTCCGTAAAGAAAAACAGTAGCGTCTCCTGACTGTTGTGACACAAAAATATATCTGTTGAAAATAGTCTTGTGTAGGCCCGACATCCCAGTGTGGTTTCGCAGTTCCACGGGTCAAATCGCTGTACTATCTAGTTTTGGGCCTTTGGTATCGAAAAAAAAAGCAGTTTGAGTGTGTCGCTCGCTGTTCAGCCGCAAATATCTCTATTTAAAAAAGTGTGGTATACCCCAGTAACAATAACTGTGGTTTTGCCATCCCACGGTAAAAAATCTCTATTATTCAGGTTTTGGTAGTTTTTTCCGTAAAGAAAAACAGTTGTGTCTCCTGACTGTTGTGACACAAAAATATATCTGTTGAAAATAGTCTTGTGTAGGCCCGACATCCCAGTGTGGTTTCGCAGTTCCACGGGTCAAATCGCAGGACTATCTAGTTTTGGGCCTTTGGTATCTAAAAAAAAAGCAGTTTGAGTGTGTCGCTCGCTGTTCAGCCACAAATATCTCTATTTAAAAAAGTGGGGTATACCCCAGTAAACAATAACTGTGGTTTTGCCATCCCACAGTAAAAAATCTCTATTATTCAGGTTTTGGTAGTTTTTTCCGTAAAGAAAATCAGTAGTGTCTCCTGACTGTTGTGACACAAAATTATATCTGTTGAAAATAGTCTTGTGTAGGCCGGACATCCCAGTGTGGTTTCGCAGTTCCACGGGTCAAATCGCTGTACTATCCAGTTTTGGGCCTTTGGAATCTAAAAAAAAGGCAGTTTGAGTGTGTCGCTCACTGTTCAGCCGCAAATATCTCTATTTAAAAAAGTGTGGTATACCCCAGTAAACAATAACTGTGGTTTTGCCATCCCAAGGTAAAAAATCTCTATTATTCAGGTTTTGGTAGTTTTTTCCGTAAAGAAAAACAGTATTGTCTCCTGACTGTTGTGACACAAAAATATATCTGTTGAAAATAGTCTTGTGTAGGCCCAACATCCCAGTGTGTTTTCGCAGTTCCACGGGTCAAATCGCTGTACTATCCAGTTTTGGGCCTTTGGTATCTAAAAAAAAAAGCAGTTTGAATGTGTCGCTCACTGTTCAGCCGCAAATATCTCTATTTAAAAAAGTGTGGTATACCCTAGTAAACAATAACTCTGTTTTTGCCATCCCACGGTAAAAAATCTCTGTTATTCAGCATTTGTTAGTTTTTTCCGTAAAGAAAAACAGTAGCGTCTCCTGACTGTTGTGACACAAAAATATATCTGTTGAAAATAGTCTTGTGTAGGCCCGACATCCCAGTGTGGTTTCGCAGTTCCACGGGTCAAATCGCTGTACTATCTAGTTTTGGGCCTTTGGTATCGAAAAAAAAAGCAGTTTGAGTGTGTCGCTCGCTGTTCAGCCGCAAATATCTCTATTTAAAAAAGTGTGGTATACCCCAGTAAACAATAACTGTGGTTTTGCCATCCCACGGTAAAAAATCTCTATTATTCAGGTTTTGGTAGTTTTTTCCGTAAAGAAAAACAGTAGTGTCTCCTGACTGTTGTGACACAAAAATATATCTGTTGAAAATAGTCTTGTGTAGGCCCGACATCCCAGTGTGGTTTCGCAGTTCCACGGGTCAAATCGCTGTACTATCCAGTTTTGGGCCTTTGGTATCTAAAAAAAAAGCAGTTTGAGTGTATCGCTCACTGTTCAGCCACAAATATCTCTATTTAAAAAAGTGTGGTATACCCCAGTAAACAATAACTGTGGTTTTGCCACCCCACAGTAAAAAATCTCTATTATTCAGGTTTTGGTAGTTTTTTCCGTAAAGAAAAACAGTAGTGTCTCCTGACTGTTGTGACACAAAAATATATCTGTTGAAAATAGTCTTGTGTAAGCCCGACATTCCAGTGTGGTTTCGCAGTTCCATGGGTCAAATCGCTGTACTATCCAGTTTTGGGCCTTTGGTATCTAAAAAAAAAGCAGTTTGAGTGTGTCGCTCACTGTTCAGCCGCAAATATCTCTATTTAAAAAAGTGTGGTATACCCCAGTAAACAATAACTGTGGTTTTGCCATCCCAAGTAGAGATGAGCGTTGTTCTACTCGAACTGTTCGCCAATCTCAAATTCGAGCTGTTTTGGGCGGTGTTCGAGCCGTTAGGCGAACACGAACAATTTGAGAAAAATTCGGCTGTTCGAGGTTATGTTCGATAACTGTTCGTGCACCAAAATCATAACTGGATTTTTTCTCAGTAATGATGAAAATTAATGTTAATACGCAGTTTGAGTGTACAGCGGGGTGGTGGGAGGGGCAGTGGATGGATCTCTGCAGGAACAATGAAGATCTCCATTTTTTTTTCTCTTTCCCGCATTTGCAGTGGGGAGGTGCAATCTGTCAGCCTATCAGCAGCGCACACACGGAGCGAAGTGCTTTTTTTCACGCAAGCAAGGGCATGTGTCATTGGCAGTGTATGTCACATGTCCTTGCCCTATAAGACAAAGCCATTTTCCCCGTCGCCACCATTTTCTCACTGCTGCAGCTACGTGTTAGACGGCACCGCTGTTGCTGTGTGCGCTATACCTTGTTAATTTCAAGCCAATTTTCGCACAAATCTACAGATAGCTTGGGAGTAGGGAATAGTTGTGATTGCAGTCCTTTTAAGGACTAGGTTACAGCATTTCCTATGACTTTTATCAGGCAGGTCTGTGCCCTTAAATAGATAGATTGTGGGAGTAAAGACTAATTGTAATTGGAGTCCTTTTCAGGACTAGGTTACATCAGTTCCTATCAGTTTTTGCCAGGCAGGTCTGTGCCAGTGCTGTGCAAGTTTTTTTCACAGCATTTGGCTGAATCTAGCAAAGCTAATCCTTTTTGGCTTATTTCAGATCGTGTTAGTCAGTGGAGTAGCCTATCTGTGTTGCAAGATATACCACCTGTGTATAGAATACCAATTTTTTTACTGCACCTAGTGAAGTAAAATCTTTTGGGCATAGCATCATTCTATTAGTCCATCTATACTGAAATCCATCAGGTTGCAAATTGAATATAATTTTTTTCTGCATCTAGCTCTGAAAAAATATTGGGCTTCTAGCTGTGTGTGGGACTTGTTCTATTAATCCATCTATACAGACCTCCATCAGGTTGCAAACTGAATATATTTTTTTCTGCATCTACCTCTGAAAAAATATTGGGCTTCTAGCTGTGTGTGGGACTTGTTCTATTAATCCATCTATACAGACCTCCATCAGGTTGCAAACTGAATATATTTTTTTCTGCATCTACCTCTGAAAAAATATTGGGCTTCTAGCTGTGTGTGGGACTTGTTCTATTAATCCATCTATACAGACCTCCATCAGGTTGCAAACTGAATATATTTTTTTCTGCATCTACCTCTGAAAAAATATTGGGCTTCTAGCTGTGTGTGGGACTTGTTGTATTAATCCATCTATACAGACGTCCATCAGGTTGCAAACTGAATATATTTTTTTCTGCATCTACCTCTGAAAAAATATTGGGCTTCTAGCTGTGTGTGGGACTTGTTGTATTAGTCCATCTATACTGACCTCCATCAGGTTGCAAACTGAATATATTTTTTTCTGCATCTACCTCTGAAAAAATATTGGGCTTCTAGCTGTGTGTGGGACTTGTTGTATTAGTCCATCTATACTGACCTCCATCAGGTTGCAAACTGAATATATTTTTTTCTGCATCTACCTCTGAAAAAATATTGGGCTTCTATCTGTGTGTGGGACTTGTTCTATTAATCCATCTATACAGACCTCCATCAGGTTGCAAACTGAATATAGTTTTTTCTGCATCTACCTCTGAAAAAATATTGGGCTTCTAGCTGTGTGTGGGACTTGTTCTATTAATCCATCTATACAGACCTCCATCAGGTTGCAAACTGAATATATTTTTTTCTGCATCTACCTCTGAAAAAATATTGGGCTTCTAGCTGTGTGTGGGACTTGTTCTATTCATCCATCTATACAGACCTCCATCAGGTTGCAAACTGAATATATTTTTTTCTGCATCTACCTCTGAAAAAATATTGGGCTTCTAGCTTTGTGTGGGACTTGTTCTATTAATCCATCTATACAGACCTCCATCAGGTTGCAAACTGAATATATTTTTTTCTGCATCTACCTCTGAAAAAATATTGGGCTTCTAGCTGTGTGTGGGACTTGTTCTATTAATCCATCTATACAGACCTCCATCAGGTTGCAAACTGAATATATTTTTTTCTGCATCTACCTCTGAAAAAATATTGGGCTTCTAGCTGTGTGTGGGACTTGTTGTATTAGTCCATCTATACTGACCTCCATCAGGTTGCAAACTGAATATATTTTTTTCTGCATCTACCTCTGAAAAAATATTGGGCTTCTAGCTGTGTGTGGGACTTGTTGTATTAGTCCATCTATACTGACCTCCATCAGGTTGCAAACTGAATATATTTTTTTCTGCATCTACCTCTGAAAAAATATTGGGCTTCTAGCTGTGTGTGGGACTTGTTCTATTAATCTATCTATACAGACCTCCATCAGGTTGCAAACTGAATTTATTTTTTTCTGCATCTACCTCTGAAAAAATATTGGGCTTCTAGCTGTGTGTGGGACTTGTTCTATTAATCCATCTATACAGACCTCCATCAGGTTGCAAACTGAATATATTTTTTTCTGCATCTACCTCTGAAAAAATATTGGGCTTCTAGCTGTGTGTGGGACTTGTTCTATTAATCCATATATACAGACCTCCATCAGGTTGCAAACTGAATATATTTTTTTCTGCATCTACCTCTGAAAAAATATTGGGCTTCTAGCTGTGTGTGGGACTTGTTCTATTAATCCATCTATGCAGACCTCCATCAGGTTGCAAACTGAATATATTTTTTTCTGCATCTACCTCTGAATAAATATTGGGCTTCTAGCTGTGTGTGGGACTTGTTCTATTAATCCATCTATACAGACCTCCATCAGGTTGCAAACTGAATATATTTTTTTCTGCATCTACCTCTGAAAAAATATTGGGCTTCTAGCTGTGTGTGGGACTTGTTGTATTAGTCCATCTATACTGACCTCCATCAGGTTGCAAACTGAATTTTTTTTTTTCTGCATCTACCTCTGAAAAAATATTGGGCTTCTAGCTGTGTGTGGGACTTGTTCTATTAATCCATCTATACAGACCTCCATCAGGTTGCAAACTGAATATATTTTTGTCTGCATCTAGCTCTAAAAAAATATTTGGCCTTCTATCTGTGTGTGGGACTTGTTCTATTAGTCCATCTCTACTGACCTTCATCAGGTTGCAAACTGAATATAATTTTTTTCTGCATCTACCTCTGAAAAAATATTTGGGCTTCTAGCTGTGTGTGGGACTTGTTCTGTTAGTCCATTTATACTGACCTCCATAAGGTTGGAAACTGAATATAATTTTTTTCTGCATCTACCTCTGAAAAAATATTTGGCCTTCTAGCTGTGTGTGGGACTTGTTCTATTAGTCCATCTATACTGACCTCCATCAGGTTGCAAATTGAATATAATTTTTTTCTGCATCTAGCTCTGAAAAAATGTTTGGCCTTCTAGCTGTGTGTGGGACTTGTTCTATTAGTCATCTATACTGACCTCCATCAGGTTGCAAATTCAAAATAATTTTTTGTCTGCATCTACCTCTGAAAAAATATTTGGCCTTCTAGCAGTGTGTGGGACTTGTTCTATTAGTCCATCTATACTGACCTCCATCAGGTTGCAAACTGAATATAATTTTTTTCTGCATCTAACTCTGAAAAAATATTTGGCCTTCTAGCAGTGTGTGGGTCTCATTGTATTAGGCCATCTATACCAAGCACCACCAGCTTTTCAATTAATAATAATTTTTCGCTGCATCTAGCCCTGAAAATAATTTTTCTTCCCAATAGTGGTAGCAATAGAAATATGGGGCGCTCTCCTGGCTTACAAAAATATACGCTTCATAACAAAAAACACCAGCTTAGCGCACTGCATTAATAAGATGGCATCATCGTCTCTCCCAGTGCTAGGCCTACTACCCAGGCTAGCATTCCTGTGCCTAAAACACAATGTATGGGTCCGCGCTAGCCACTATGCTGAGGGGTCTAAAGCTGCTGCTAACGCTTTATAACAATTCAATTGGCAGATTTTCACAGAGCTCTTACACAATGCCTACCCATCGGGACAACAGTTGCCCACCTTCCCTATGGGATCTAGTGGCGAATAGTTGATGCCATTAATCAGAGCGTCAGTTGCCCCGTCGACGTGGCAAGCATACGGTAAGGCATGGGATGAGTGGACACGACTAGTAGCAGGCAGACGGGTTGACCAATGTGAACAAGCCAGATCACAAGTCACCATAGAATTTCTCCACCAGCTAATGATGAGGGGCATATCAGGGGCGTCAGCGCAGCGGTGTCTGACCGGAGTAGCATTTCACTTCCAACTACTGAATTGGGGAGATGTGACAAAGATTCATCATCAGACAATCCATAAAAGGGTGGAAAAGGGGTCAGCCAAGTCAGGAGTGTAGACGTCCCGTCCCGTGTCACTAAAACTGATTTCTCACATCATATCCCTAACACCATTAACATGACACTCACAATTTGAAGCAACACTACTGTCTACTGCATTTGTGATCGCCTTCTTCGGGGCGCTATGCATAAGCGAATTAGTCCCTCAATCCAAAATTAGCACCAGTGGAGGCTTATTACACCAGGACGTAGTCATAGGCAATAATGCAATACGTCTACGCATACACAAATCGAAAATGGTTCCAGCGGGCAAGGGCACTTGGGTACTTCTACAACCCACAAACGGTACACTGAGTCGGGTAACAATAGTAAAACCATATCTAACCATCAGATCACAAAGTAATTTGTTCCTATCACACATTGATGGGACGCCATTATCAAGATACCAGTTCCAAGCTATATTTAATAAATGCATAACATCGGCAGGGAACCACCCCAAAGATTACGGGACACACTCATTCCGCATAGGCGCGGCCACAGAAGCAGCAAGAGCAGGACTGTCAGAAACGGAAGTTCAGAGGATAGAGAGATGGTGATCCACGTGTTTGGAAAGATACATAAGACCGGACTTGTTATCCTAACGTGGTTTGTTTCTTTTACAGGTGATGCTAAGCCAACAGTGTGGGTGATAGGCCACTCGTATATATATTGGGCAGATTAAAGGGCGAAAGTCCGCCCAGGCGGCAGGAAATTAGAGTTTCATAACACATATTTCAACTGGAGAGGTATTAGAGGCCTGCTATGGCCACAGGTACTAATGGAGGTAATCAAGGTAGGGAGAGAGGCAAGATGTCTGGTCATCTTAGTTATACAGGCCGGGGGAAACAACCTAGGTCATCACAAGAGCGCATAACTAATGGCAATAATGAAACTAGACACTGAGCGCTTCAGAGAATTTTTCACAAAACTAGCTATAGTATGGTCAGAGATTGTGCCGATAGCGGTATGGCAAGGTGCGCGAGACATCACGGCCATCGAACGGACAAGGCGGGTAATAAATATTCGGATGGCAAAATTTAGAAGAGGCGGTGTAGTGGTACGACACCGACAACTGGAAGGAGATAAAGCAGGCCTCATACGGCCCGACGGTGTTCACTTAATGGATATTGGACTGGACATATTCCTGTCAGGACTCCAGGACGGAGTGGAACAAGCATTAAGAGTGATGGGTGGGGGTCAGAGTCCTGCATACGAGTACGCAGGATCCTCCGTGGCCTGGAAATAGAAAGGACATGTTGGAGAGTTACACTTGTTGGCCAAGTTGCCGGAGTGGAGACCCAGGGCATGCTGCAACAAGCTGAATTATTTTAGAAATAAAATGTCTTTCTAATGGAATGAGTATAAAGAGTTAATAAAGCTGTGACCGATCCTCACCCATCCAGTTGTAAGAGTTACATTATTGTATTGTCAAGGAAAGGGGGGCGGTAGGGGGGCTGAGCATCTGGGTTTGGTTGGGGGTCCCCACAGTCTGCCTAGGCTAGATGCATTTAAAAATTCTTATTAGATACACAGGCGGTGCAGCTTGCTTCGCAGCTGGGCTACTACGCCCAAAGTATTGCCTAGGCTAGATGCAGTTAAAAATTCTACGCTGACTAGCAGACACTGAAGATTTGGAGCAGACCTCTGAGTAAACAGCTCTTCAGACTCAATCATCTGTGTTACCCCAAGCCATAGTGTATGTAGTTTCTTACAGTTAAAAGGGGGGGGGAGCGACCCAACCCACCTGGAATTGACGATGCCAACGTCACGTAAGACACAGCAAGGGGACTCCAAAAAGAGTTTCCATTTTTTCCCAAAATTGTGGCACAGACACCACTTAACCCTAGAACGCATACCTGGGGCCTCGCAGTCCCGCCCTGTTAATTGTTTTCTATTTTCTGCAAGATTACTTTAGTTAGAATTTTGAAACTCTAGGTATTCTTCATGTATATAGTTGTTTGTCATTTGAGTTTGAGTTATTCAATGTTATTTGCACACGGGCCTAAAAGGCCCCAGGTATATGAAAGTGTAGATTTTTATGGTCATGCGTTCTAGGGTTAAGTGGCATCAATTGCCCCACAGTTGCTTAAAACGGTTGGTGAGGTGATATTACCAAATCCTCAAGCTTTTAGCCTCCCAAGGATAACACAGGATTAGAAAAGTCCTTGCGAATCCATGATTTGTTCATCTTTATGAACGTGAGTCTGTCTACATTCTCAGTGGACAGCCGCGTGCGCTTATCTGTCAGCACACCATCAGCAGCGCTGAACACACGTTCAGAGAGAACACTGGCTGCAGGGCATGACAAGATCTCCAAGGCGTGAGTGGCGATCTCCGGCCATTTTTCCAGATTGGAATACCAAAATGAGCAAGGGTCCAGTGACACAGTCATGGCTTCGATGTTCACTTGGAGATACTCCTGCACCATCCTCTCTAGGCATTGACTATGTGTCAGACTTCTTGTCTCCTGTGGCCTTTGATGGTCTAAAAAAGTGGTGAAACGATTTCACAAAATTGCTGTTACCAGCAGATACTGTGTTACTGTTACGGTTTGAGTGATGAAGACTCGACAGTCCCGCGGTTGGCAAGTTAGAACTGTGAGATTCACTTCGTGCACCACTGGTGTTTTGTGGAAAAGCACATGTAAGATTCTGCAACAGCGTCTGCAGATACTCCTGCATGCGTCAATCCCTTTTTATGGCAGGAATTATTTCGGCAAATTTACTTTTGTACCGGGGATCTAAGAGTGTGGCAACCCAGTAGTCGAGATTACTTCGAATTCTGCAATCTGAGGGTCATGTTGCAGGTAGTGCAGCAAGAAGGCACTCATGTGTCTTGCGCATCCAGGAGGACCAAGTCCTTGTTGTGTTGGTAGCGAGGTAAGAATCATGCTTCTTTCCTCTGCCCTCTCCCCCCAACCTCGCACAACAGAAATGTGATCAAGGTCTCCCTCATCTGATGAGTCTTCCATGCCCATCGCCAGTTCATCCTCCACTTCTTCCTTGGCTCCTGCACCTTCCTCAACAGTTTGGCTGCTACCATGCGCCCTGTTTAATCCCTCTCCCCCACCCTCCCATGCCTGCCTCCTTGGTGCTGCCAACCGTCTGGACCTTGGTGATGTTATCCCTTCCGCATACGACTCCTCCTCTACTTCCTCCACCTCCTCTTGTCCGACCACCTGACTCTGAATTCTGTTTAATGTGTGCTCCAGCATGTAAATCACCGGAATAGTTATGCTGATAATGGCATCGTCGTCAGCACTAAACATCTTCGTCGCCATTTCAAAACTGTGCAGAAAGGTGTGTGGCGCCCCTGAGGGTGCAGTCACCACAGAGTTACTGCATCTCACCCAGAGGTGTGGTATCTCACCCTCAGGTAAGGAAGGCGTATGGCTCGGAACCCTAACACCTGCATCCAACACATACCCGCAGTGGGGTTAGGGCGAGATTGCTCCTAAGGGAGAGCACAGTCCCAGGTCCCTAGCTGGTGGGAGGATCCTATGTAGTGGGTGCTTAGGGGAGCAGCTAGGGGAGCACATGACAGGGAGAGTATAAATAGGAAGCCATCTTAGAAAGAGCAAGCCAGTCAGAGGAGGAAAAGTGACAGGAGCAGAGGCTCGGCATGAGCTCTGCTCCGGAGGCGGGCCTAGCCTGGGAGGCCCAGGACTGAAGGAGAGAAGAGAGGAGTGGGAGCAGGAAGGCTCCAGGAACCGAAGGGACCCTAGGGCTACGGGCCGTGCAGAAGGCCACCTGTACTCCCGCTGCTACCAGGAGGTAGAGGGGTCAGGCCAGATAAGGGGAACCGGTCCCTCAACTAGAGGAGAAACAGCAAGGCTCAACTAGAAACCGGAGGCTGCAGCATTTCATGTACTGCAGGCAAAAGTCCACACCAGTCTCACTAAGTAGGTAGCCACATAGGACCCAGGGGACGGAACACAAGTCGCCCGCCAAGGCCCGAGGATACCGGATAGAAGTGTCACTGGGTGAGAGGTGCAGGGAGAAGGCCAGAGAAAGGACACACAGAAGGGGGTCCTGCTAAGTACTCCGGAGCTATCTGGGGGTGGACTGAGCCCCTCACTGAGTACGCACAGCACGACGGGTGAGATAGCTCTGGTACCTGTAATCTGGACTGCAACAACTGTGAGTAAAGATCTTGGGACTGCATCACACGGACTCTGTGTTCATTACTGACTCCCTGCACTACAACCACCATCATCCACCCACACTGCCCTGAAGCTACACTCTTCCTGTGGTGAGTAATAATACCATTGCAGCAAAACCACCAGCTTCAGAGGACTGTTCCGCAGCGGCGGCCCCTTTGGCCGCACTCCACAGGTGGCGTAGTCGGACATTATAAAATCCATATATACAAATTACCGTTGGATTGACCGCCCTGGGTCACGGACCGGGTCACCGCCACAGTGACTACAACCCCCAGCGTCTACCGGCCTGGCTCCGGGTACCCCATGGCCCAGGGGGCGCGTCAACTTCATAGGTCCCTGATCTGAGACCACTCCTGCTGTTTGATTTGCCCCACCTCTGGATCTCGTTGGCCCAGGCTATACATCAGAAACTATTGCACCAGGGCTTGTCGGTGCTGCCACAGTCGCTGCAACATGTGCAGAGTTGAATTCCACCGTGTCGGCACATCGCATTTCAGCCGGTGAACTGGCAGGCCCAACGACTTCTGTAGAGATGTAAGTCGTTGAGCTGCGGGATGCGAACGGCGGAAGTGAGCACACAGCGACCGTGCCCTCTGCAGAAGGCCATCTAGTCCGGGATAGTGGGCTAAAAATTTATGGACAACCAGGTTCAACACGTGAGCCATACAAGGCACGTGTGTAACATTGCCCCGGCGAAGGGCCGCACCCAGGTTTGCAGCATTGTCGCACACGGCCTTCCCTGGTTGCAGGTCCAGTGGAGACAACCATTCATGAAACTGGGTCTCCAGAGCTGACCACAAGTCCTCAGCTGTGTGACTCACATTTCCCAGACATTTCAAAGTAAACACTGATGCCGTTGAGCCCTGCTGCCAGCATAGTAAGGAGGTGCGCAGTTAGAAAGCAGGTGGCATTACCAGACAGGCTTTGGGTGCAGGTGGAGGACCGAGAGGAGGTTGAGGAGGCAGAAGCAGTGGAGGAACTTCTAGATAAAGAGGATTGACGAACAACTCGCGGGGACGGCAAGACTTGGACAGCAGCCCCTTGTCGTGCTGTCACCATAGTTACCCAGTGCCCTGTCAGCGACATGTAATGCCCCTGTCCATGCCTACTCGTCCAAGTGTCTGTGGTGAAATGCACCCTGTCACACACAGAGTTTCTCAAAGAAGCGGTGATGTTGTGTGCGACATGCTGGTGGAGCGCAGGCACACCTTTCTTTGAGAAGTAGTGCCGACTGGGCATCTGGTACTGGGGCACTGCGACGGACATAAGGTCTCAAAAATCCACTGTGTCCTCCAGGCGGAAAGGCAGCATTTCTGTAGCCAACAGCTTGCAGATGGTGAAATTCAACCTCTTAGCTTTCTCATGGCTAGGAGGAAATGGTCTTTTACTTGTCCACCATCTGAGGGACCGAGGGCTGGCTGTTGTGCTTTGACGGGGTTGAGTAGGGTGTCCCTGGCAAACTGCCGGTCTGTGAGGAAGATGCAGGCGGACATGTTAGGTTGCCTTGATCCAAAGGTGGTGCTCTCGATGTCGGAGAGCGCTCAACACCAGCTGGTGTTTCCACTTCCCAATGAACTGACGACCTGCCAATCACACTGGCTGTTGCAGGTAAAGAGGTGGCAGGTCTGCGTCCAAAAACATGTGTGACTGCTGTCCCCCCAGTCACAGAGGATGAAGAGGCCGCGGATGCACAAGATGGGGCAGACGGTGGTTGGCCCAGCCTGCTAGGCCGCATTGTAGCACAGTGAGCTTCCCACTGCAACTTATGCTTCATATCCATGTGACGGTACATGCATGAAGTACTCAAACTATGGATTTTTTGGCCTCTACTTAGCTTTTGGTGACAAATATTACAGATAACACGAGTTGGGTCATCCTTATCGATCTGAATAAATGCCCAGGCTATGCAAGGCTTAGAGCGCATGCGACCTGAAGAGCCACTACGACTTGTGGTCAGAGGCGGAGTTGTGGTTGAGGATGCAGTTGTTGACGTGCTTCCAGTACTCCGTCTCTGTCCAGGAAGGCGCAACCTAACCTCGTCGTCAATAGCATCTGTGACGCCCCGCTGCGCTTGGTATCACAGATCCTAGAAGAGTGTATTGATGGAATCCTCCACAAGAGGCCCCCATAAACATTCACACATCTCCACCTTCCACCTCAGACCAGCAGAGGGAGCCCGTTAGGGTTATAAATAGGGAAGGTGGAGCTAGGCAGTTCAGTTCCTCTGAAGAGTTCCTGCAATAGAGAAGCCTAAGAGAGGTCAGTCTGCAGTGGAGCTCAGTCTAGTCTAGAGAACTCAGTTGATAGTTCAGCAGTGGAGCACGAGGCTCCTGCTAGCTAGATTCAGGGAGCCAGATAGAGCTTAAGGTGTGCCGGCGTCATAAGATCGGTGAAGCGCGGCAAGCTGCCGTTAGTGTGTATAGCCTATTGAGGGCCCGAGTAGGCCGAAGGCGAGTGGCGAGTTAGTACATAAGGGGCAGAGGAGCTTAACCAGCTCACCCCGAAGCATTTACCGAACACCGGATCCGAGCTTACCGGGATCTCTATGACCCAGTAAGGCATAACCGGAATCCCTGGAGAACTACAAGTCCCAGGATCGCTAAGGTGCTGATACGTAACAGAGCCAGGAGACGCTTAGGCCCCGCATACTGGGAGCGTGAACTTCAAGAGAAGGCCCTACCACAAGGTCAGCCAGCGCAGGACAGAGACAAAGTTAGGCCTAGCTCCAGGCAGGTCAGAAACTTACTGCGCAGAGGCAAGAAACAGGAGGCCCTACACCCGCTCATTGGGGAGAATCCTGATATGCACCCTTCACCCTACAGTGCTCCAGGATGTGCCTGAATTTCCTCCAGTAAAAGGTACTGAAGTGACTACCGTGTCCGTTTCCGTTCTTGCTCTGACCCAGCTGGGTCTCGCTTGTCCTGCATTCCCCCTGCATACGCTGCCCTGAGACCTAGCTCCACCTGTGGGGAGCTATACCATCGAGCTGCCTTATCACGGGCCTCAGTGGACTACTGCAGCGCTGGTGCTTCTCACCAGATACCACAGGTGGTGTCACAAACTCTTATAAAATTAACAATTATCCACCCTTTTAAAGAGTGACCCCAGGGTACGGGCCAGGGAGCCGACCACGGCGACATCCCAAAGGCCAGGCAAAGGCCCGGGTGACCTCATCGACTGGCTGACTGTGGGTTGACAGTAAGTGGGATCTCCAACCTTGTCATCATCACCCTGTGTGTTATCACACCCGTCGTCCTCAAAGCCAACCTCTTCCTGCCCTGACCGAAAAGTCAAGTTGTCGCTCCAATCAGGTATTTGAGTCTCATCATTGTCTTCATCATTGTCTCCACCAACAGGAGTTACAGTTTGGGAACGAGGGTCTACATTATGCTCAGAACCTTCTTCATCTGGTCCTGGATCCGACTTATAAAGATTCTGGGCATCAGTGCAGATCATTTACTCGTCTGGATTAACAGAAGCTCTGGAGCAGACCTCCGTTTCCCAGGCTATAGTATGAGTAAACAGCTGTGCAGACTCAACCATCTGTGTTACCCCATACTCAGACGGGCAGCTGGAGACTTGGGAGCTGTGAGGAAGCAAGTGCGATTGGGGTGACACCTCTGAGGACTGGAGTATTTGTGATGTTGAAGTTGAGGTGGCCTTGATATCCGCTGAAGCACCTGCTGTTTTTGTGCCTCATCTGGAATTTGTAGCGATGGGCGTGTCCGTAACAAAGGGATCGTATCACATTGTCCACGAAAAGAAGTCGACATGTTAGTTTGGCTGGAAGATGGTCTTTCTTCTGCAGATGTTACCCCCCCCCCACCGCGGGGGGCTCGACCCACCAGCGGACAGGCACCAGTATTAGGAGAGGGGGGCTGGCCGTCAGGGTCCACCGCGGCTCTGGCACAAACCCGGCGACACGGAGGTGGCCTGGGCAGGAACGGACTGGCCGTGTCGGCTTCTCACTTTTTGGATTTTAGAAGGGCATGACATGCCTATATCTGTGTCTCCCCCTCCTTTTACTCCTCCACCTCTTTTATTTTCGCATGACTATATGTACTTGTCACTTTTCCATGTGTTAGTTATGTCTTCTGAGCAGTTTGTCAGCTTTTGGACACCTTTGAAGGTGTTTTCTATGTGTTTCTATGTGTTTTTGTTTGCCTGCCATTGGTTTTAACGGTGTTCGAAGGTGTTCGACGAACAGTTCGACGAACAGTTCGGCGAACACACGGGTATTCGACGAACCGAACTCGAACACTACGGGGGTGGCTCAACACTAATCCCAAGGTAAAAAATCTCTATTATTCAGGTTTTGGTAGTTTTTTCCGTAAAGAAAAACAGTATTGTCTCCTGACTGTTGTGACACAAAAATATATCTGTTCAAAATAGTCTTGTGTAGGCCCGACATCCCAGTGTGGTTTCGCAGTTCCACGGGTCAAATCGCTGTACTATCCAGTTTTGGGCCTTTCGTATCTAAGAAAAAAAGCAGTTTGAGTGTGTCGCTCACTGTTCAGCCGCAAATATCTCTATTTAAAAAAGTGTGGTATACCCCAGTAAACAATAACTCTGTTTTTGCCATCCCACGGTAAAAAATCTCTATTATTCAGCATTTGGTAGTTTTTTCCATAAAGAAAAACAGTAGCGTCTCCTGACTGTTGTGACACAAAAATATATCTGTTGAAAATAGTCTTGTGTAGGTCCGACATCCCAGTGTAGTTTCGCAGTTCCACGGGTCAAATCGCTGTACTATCCAGTTTTGGGCCTTTGGTATCTAAAAAAAAAGCAGTTTGAGTGTGTCGCTCACTGTTCAGCCGCAAATATCTCTATTTAAAAAAGTGTGGTATACCCCAGAAAACAATAACTGTGGTTTTGCCATCCCACATTAAAAAATCTCTATTATTCAGGTTTTGGTAGTTTTTTCCGTAAAGAAAAACAGTAGTGTCTCCTGACTGTTGTGACACAAAATTATATCTGTTGATAATAGTCTTGTGTAGGCTGGACATCCCAGTGTGGTTTCGCAGTTCCACGGGTCAAATCGCTGTACTATCCAGTTTTGGGCCTTTGGTATCTAAAAAAAAAGCAGTTTGAGTGTGTCGCTCACTGTTCAGCCGCAAATATCTCTATTTAAAAAAGTGTGGTATACCCCAGTAAACAATAACTATGGTTTTGCCATCCCACGGTAAAAAATCTCTATTATTCAGGTTTTGGTAGTTTTTTCCGTAAAGAAAAACAGTAGTGTCTCATGACTGTTGTGACACAAAAAAGTATCTGTTGAAAATAGTCTTGTGTAGGCCCGATATCCCAGTGTGGTTTCACAGTTCCACGGGTCAAATCGCTGTACTATCCAGTTTTGGGCCTTTGGTATCTAAAAAAAAAGCAGTTTGAGTGTGTCGCACACTGTTCAGCCGCAAATATCTCTATTTAAAAAAGTGTGGTATACCCCAGTAAACAATAACTGTGGTTTTGCCATCCCACGGTAAAAAATCTCTATTATTCAGGTCTTGGTCGTTTTTTCCGTAAAGAAATACAGTGGTGTCTCCTGACTGTTGTGACACAAAAATATATCTGTTGAAAATAGTCTTGTGTAGGCCCGACATCCCAGTGTGGTTTCGCAGTTCCACAGGTCAAATCGCTGTACTATCCAGTTTTGGGCCTTTGGTATCTAAAAAAAAAGCAGTTTGAGTGTGTCGCTCACTGTTCAGCCGCAAATATCTCTATTTAAAAAAGTGTGGTATAGCCCAGTAAACAATAACTGTGGTTTTGCCATCCCACGGTAAAAAATCTCTATTATTCAGGTTTTGGTAGTTTTTTCCGTAAAGAAAAACAGTAGTGTCTCCTGACTGTTGTGACACAAAAATATATCTGTTGAAAATAGTCTTGTGTAGGCCCGACATCCCAGTGTGGTTTCGCAGTTCCACGGGTCAAATCGCTGTACTATCCAGTTTTGGGCCTTTGGTATTTAAAAAAAAAGCAGTTTGAGTGTGTCGCTCACTGTTCAGCCGCAAATATCTCTATTTAAAAAAGTGTGGTATACCCCAGGAAACAATAACTGTGGTTTTGCCATCCCACGGTAAAAAATCTCTATTATTCAGGTTTTGGTAGTTTTTTCCGTAAAGAAAAACAGTAGTGTCTCCTGACTGTTGTGATACAAAAATATATCTGTTGAAAATAGTCTTGTGCAGGCCCGACATCCCAGTGTGGTTTCGCAGTTCCACGGGTCAAATCGCTGTACTATCCAGTTTTGGGCCTTTGGTATCTAAAAAAAAAGCAGTTTGAGTGTGTCGCTCACTGTTCAGTCGCAAATATCTCTATTTAAAAAAGTATGGTATACCCCAGTAAAAAATAACTGTGGTTTTGCCATCCCACGGTAAAAAATCTCTATTATTCAGGTTTTGGTAGTTTTTTCCGTAAAGAAAAACAGTAGTGTCTCCTGACTGTTGTGACACAAAAATATATCTGTTGAAAATAGTCTTGTGTAGGCCCGACATCCCAGTGTGGTTTCGCAGTTCCACGGGTCAAATCGCTGTACTATCCAGTTTTGGCCTTTGGTATCTAAAAAGAAAGCAGTTTGAGTGTGTCGCTCACTGTTCAGCCGCAAATATCTCTATTTAAAAAAGTGTGGTATACCCCAGTAAACAATAACTGTGGTTTTGCCATCCCACGGTAAAAATCTCTATTATTCAGGTTTTGGTAGTTTTTTCCGTAAAGAAAAACCGTAGTGTCTCCTGACTGTTGTGACACAAAAATATATCTGTTGAAAATAGTCTTGTGTAGGCCCGACATCCCAGTGTGGTTTCGCAGTTCCACGGGTCAAATCGCTGTACTATCCAGTTTTGGGCCTTTGGTATCTAAAAAAAAAAGCAATTTGAGTGTGTCGCTCACTGTTCTGCCGCAAATATCTCTATTTAAAAAAGTGTCGTATACCCCAGTAAACAATAACTGTGGTTTTGCCATCCCACAGTAAAAAATCTCTATTATTCAGGTTTTGATAGTTTTTTCCGTAAAGAAAAACTGTAGTTTCTCCTGACTGTTGTGACACAAAAATATATCTGTTGAAAATAGTCTTGTGTAGGCCCGACATCCCAGTGTGGTTTCGCAGTTCCACGGGTCAAATCGCTGTACTATCCAGTTTTGGGCCTTTGGTATCTAAAAAAAAAGCAATTTGAGTGTGTCACTCACTGTTCAGCCGCAAATATCTCTATTTAAAAAAGTGTGGTATACCCCAGTAAACAATAACTGTGGTTTTGCCATCCCACGGTAAAAAATCTCTATTATTCAGGTTTTGGTAGTTTTTTCCGTAAAGAAAAACAGTAGTGTCTCTTGACTGTTGTGACACAAAAATATATCTGTTGAAAATAGTCTTGTGTAGGCCCGACATCCCAGTGTGGTTTTGCAGTTCCATGGGTCAAATCGCTGTACTATCCAGTTTTGGGCCTTTGGTATCTAAAAAAAAAGCAGTTTGAGTGTGTCGCTCACTGGGCAGTCGCAAATATCTCTATTTAAAAAAGTGTAGTATACCCCAGTAAACAATAACTGGTTTTGCCATCCCACGGTAAAAAATCTCTATTATTCAGGTTTTGGTAGTTTTTTCCGTAAAGAAAAACCGTAGTGTCTCCTGACTGTTGTGACACAAAAATATATCTGTTCAAAATAGTCTTGTGTAGGCCCGACATCCCAGTGTGGTTTCGCAGTTCCACGGGTCAAATCGCTGTACTATCCAGTTTTGGACCTTTGGTATCTAAAAAAAAAGCAGTTTGAGAGTGTCGCTCACTGTTCAGCCGCAAATATCTCTATTTAAAAAAGTGTCGTATACCCCAGTAAACAATAATTGTGGTTTTGCCATCCCACGGTAAAAAATCTCTATTATTCAGGTTTTGGTAGTTTTTTCCGTAAAGAAAAACAGTAGTGTCTCCTGACTGTTGTGACACAAAAATATATCTGTTGAAAATAGTCTTGTGTAGGCCCGACATCCCAGTGTGGTTTCGCAGTTCCACGGGTCAAATCGCTGTACTATCCAGTTTTGGGCCTTTGGTATCTAAGAAAAAAGCAGTTTGAGGTGTCGCTCACTGTTCAGCCGCAAATATCTCTATTTAAAAAAGTGTGGTATACCCCAGTAAACAATAACTTTGGTTTTGCCATCCCACGGTAAAAAATCTCTATTATTCAGGTTTTGGTAGTTTTTCCGTAAAGAAAAACAGTATTGTCTCCTGACTGTTGTGACACAAAAATATATCTGTTGAAAATAGTCTTGTGTAGGCCCGACATCCCAGTGTGGTTTCGCAGTTCCACGGGTCAAATCGCTGTACTATCCAGTTTTGGGCCTTTGGTATCTAAAAAAAAAGCAGTTTGAGTGTGTCGCTCACTGTTCAGCCGCAAATATCTCTATTTAAAAAAGTTTGGTATACCCCAGGAAACAATAACTGTGTTTTTGCCATCCCACGGTAAAAAATCTCTATTATTCAGCATTTGGTAGTTTTTTCCGTAAAGAAAAACAGTAGTGTCTCCTGACTGTTGTGACACAAAAATATATCTGTTGAAAATAGTCTTGTGTAGGCCCGACATCCCAGTGTGGTTTCGCAGTTCCACGGGTCAAATCGCTGTACTATCCAGTTTTGGGCCTTTGGTATCTAAAAAAAAAGCAGTTTGAGTGTGTCGCTCACTGTTCAGTCGCAAATATCTCTATTTAAAAAAGTGTAGTATACCCCAGTAAACAATAACTGTGGTTTTGCCATCCCACGGTAAAAAATCTCTATTATTCAGGTTTTGGTAGTTTTTTCCGTAAAGAAAAACAGTAGTGTCTCTTGACTGTTGTGACACAAAAATATATCTGTTGAAAATAGTCTTGTGTAGGCCCGACATCCCAGTGTGGTTTTGCAGTTCCATGGGTCAAATCGCTGTACTATCCAATTTTGGGCCTTTGGTATCTAAAAAAAAAGCAGTTTGAGTGTGTCGCTCACTGGGCAGTCGCAAATATCTCTATTTAAAAAAGTGTAGTATACCCCAGTAAACAATAACTGTGGTTTTGCCATCCCACGGTAAAAAATCTCTATTATTCAGGTTTTGGTAGTTTTTTCCGTAAAGAAAAACAGTAGTGTCTCCTGACTATTGTGACACAAAAATATATCTGTTGAAAATAGTCTTGTGTAGGCCCGACATCCCAGTGTGGTTTCGCAGTTCCACGGGTCAAATCGCTGTACTATCCAGTTTTGGGCCTTTGGTATCTAAGAAAAAAGCAGTTTGAGGTGTCGCTCACTGTTCAGCCGCAAATATCTCTATTTAAAAAAGTGTGGTATACCCCAGGAAACAATAACTGTGTTTTTGCCATCCCACGGTAAAAAATCTCTATTATTCAGATTTTGGCAGTTTTTTCCGTAAAAAAAAACTGTAGTGTCTCCTGACTGTTGTGACACAAAAATATATCTGTTGAAAATAGTCTTGTGTAGGCCCGACATCCCAGTTTGGTTTCGCAGTTCCACGGGTCAAATCGCTGTACTATCCAGTTTTTGGGCCTTTGGTATCTAAAAAAAAAGCAGTTTGAGTGTGTCGCTCACTGTTCAGCCGCAAATATCTCTATTTAAAAAAGTGTGGTATACCCCAGTAAACAATAACTGTGGTTTTGCCATCCCACGGTAAAAAATCTCTATTATTCAGCTTTTGGTAGTTTTTTCCGTAAAGAAAAACAGTAGTGTCTCCTGACTGTTGTGACACAAAAATATATCTGTTGAAAATAGTCTTGTGTAGGCCCGACATCCCAGTGTGGTTTCGCAGTTCCACGGGTCAAATCGCTGTACTATCCAAATTTGGGCCTTTGGTATCTAAAAAAAAAGCAGTTTGAGTGTGTCGCTCACTGTTCAACTGCAAATATCTCTATTTAAAAAAGTGTGGTATACCACAGTAAACAATAACTGTGGTTTTGCCATCCCACGGTAAAAAATCTCTATTATTCAGGTTTTGGTAGTTTTTTCCGTAAAGAAAAACAGTAGTGTCTCCTGACTGTTGTGATACAAAAATATATCTGTTGAAAATAGTCTTGTGCAGGCCCGACATCCCAGTGTGGTTTCGCAGTTCCACGGGTCAAATCGCTGTACTATCCAGTTTTGGGCCTTTGGTATCTAAAAAAAAAGCAGTCTGAGTGTGTCGCTCACTGTTCAGTCGCAAATATCTCTATTTAAAAAAGTATGGTATACCCCAGTAAAAAATAACTGTGGTTTTGCCATCCCACGGTAAAAAATCTCTATTATTCAGGTTTTGGTAGTTTTTTCCGTAAAGAAAAACAGTAGTGTCTCCTGACTGTTGTGACACAAAAATATATCTGTTGAAAATAGTCTTGTGTAGGCCCGACATCCCAGTGTGGTTTCGCAGTTCCACAGGTCAAATCGCTGTACTATCCAGTTTTGGACCTTTGGTATCTAAAAAAAAAGCAGTTTGAGAGTGTCGCTCACTGTTCAGCCGCAAATATCTCTATTTAAAAAAGTGTCGTATACCCCAGTAAACAATAACTGTGGTTTTGCCATCCCACGGTAAAAAATCTCTATTATTCAGGTTTTGGTAGTTTTTTCCGTAAAGAAAAACAGTAGTGTCTCCTGACTGTTGTGACACAAAAATATATCTGTTGAAAATAGTCTTGTGTAGGCCCGACATCCCAGTGTGGTTTCGCAGTTCCACGGGTCAAATCGCTGTACTATCCAGTTTTGGCCTTTGGTATCTAAAAAGAAAGCAGTTTGAGTGTGTCGCTCACTGTTCAGCCGCAAATATCTCTATTTAAAAAAGTGTGGTATACCCCAGTAAACAATAACTGTGGTTTTGCCATCCCACGGTAAAAATCTCTATTATTCAGGTTTTGGTAGTTTTTTCCGTAAAGAAAAACCGTAGTGTCTCCTGACTGTTGTGACACAAAAATATATCTGTTGAAAATAGTCTTGTGTAGGCCCGACATCCCAGTGTGGTTTCGCAGTTCCACGGGTCAAATCGCTGTACTATCCAGTTTTGGGCCTTTGGTATCTAAAAAAAAAAGCAGTTTGAGTGTGTCGCTCACTGTTCAGCCGCAAATATCTCTATTTAAAAAAGTGTCGTATACCCCAGTAAACAATAACTGTGGTTTTGCCATCCCACAGTAAAAAATCTCTATTATTCAGGTTTTGATAGTTTTTTCCGTAAAGAAAAACTGTAATTTCTCCTGACTGTTGTGACACAAAAATATATCTGTTGAAAATAGTCTTGTGTAGGCCCGACATCCCAGTGTGGTTTCGCAGTTCCACGGGTCAAATCGCTGTACTATCCAGTTTTGGGCCTTTGGTATCTAAAAAAAAAGCAGTTTGAGTGTGTCACTCACTGTTCAGCCGCAAATATCTCTATTTAAAAAAGTGTGGTATACCCCAGTAAACAATAACTGTGGTTTTGCCATCCCACGGTAAAAAATCTCTATTATTCAGGTTTTGGTAGTTTTTTCCGTAAAGAAAAACAGTAGTGTCTCTTGACTGTTGTGACACAAAAATATATCTGTTGAAAATAGTGTTGTGTAGGCCCGACATCCCAGTGTGGTTTTGCAGTTCCATGGGTCAAATCGTTGTACTATCCAGTTTTGGGCCTTTGGTATCTAAAATAAAGCAGTTTGAGTGTGTCGCTCACTGGGCAGTCGCAAATATCTCTATTTAAAAAAGTGTAGTATACCCCAGTAAACAATAACTGTGGTTTTGCCATCCCACGGTAAAAAATCTCTATTATTCAGGTTTTGGTAGTTTTTTCCGTAAAGAAAAACCGTAGTGTCTCCTGACTGTTGTGACACAAAAATATATCTGTTCAAAATAGTCTTGTGTAGGCCCGACATCCCAGTGTGGTTTCGCAGTTCCACGGGTCAAATCGCTGTACTATCCAGTTTTGGACCTTTGGTATCTAAAAAAAAAGCAGTTTGAGAGTGTCGCTCACTGTTCAGCCGCAAATATCTCTATTTAAAAAAGTGTCGTATACCCCAGTAAACAATAATTGTGGTTTTGCCATCCCACGGTAAAAAATCTCTATTATTCAGGTTTTGGTAGTTTTTCCGTAAAGAAAAACAGTATTGTCTCCTGACTGTTTTGACACAAAAATATATCTGTTGAAAATAGTCTTGTGTAGGCCCGACATCCCAGTGTGGTTTCGCAGTTCCACGGGTCAAATCGCTGTGCTATCCAGTTTTGGGCCTTTGGTATCTAAAAAAAAAAGCAGTTTGAGTGTGTCGCTCACTGTTCAGCCGCAAATATCTCTATTTAAAAAAGTTTGGTATACCCCAGGAAACAATAACTGTGTTTTTGCCATCCCACGGTAAAAAATCTCTATTATTCAGCATTTGGTAGTTTTTTCCGTAAAGAAAAACAGTAGTGTCTCCTGACTGTTGTGACACAAAAATATATCTGTTGAAAATAGTCTTGTGTAGGCCCGACATCCCAGTGTGGTTTCGCAGTTCCACGGGTCAAATCGCTGTACTATCCAGTTTTGGACCTTTGGTATCTAAAAAAAAAGCAGTTTGAGAGTGTCGCTCACTGTTCAGCCGCAAATATCTCTATTTAAAAAAGTGTCGTATACCCCAGTAAACAATAATTGTGGTTTTGCCATCCCACGGTAAAAAATCTCTATTATTCAGGTTTTGGTAGTTTTTTCCGTAAAGAAAAACAGTAGTGTCTCCTGACTATTGTGACACAAAAATATATCTGTTGAAAATAGTCTTGTGTAGGCCCGACATCCCAGTGTGGTTTCGCAGTTCCACGGGTCAAATCGCTGTACTATCCAGTTTTGGGCCTTTGGTATCTAAGAAAAAAGCAGTTTGAGGTGTCGCTCACTGTTCAGCCGCAAATATCTCTATTTAAAAAAGTGTGGTATACCCCAGGAAACAATAACTGTGTTTTTGCCATCCCACGGTAAAAAATCTCTATTATTCAGGTTTTGGCAGTTTTTTCCGTAAAAAAAAACTGTAGTGTCTCCTGACTGTTGTGACACAAAAATATATCTGTTGAAAATAGTCTTGTGTAGGCCCGACATCCCAGTTTGGTTTCGCAGTTCCACGGGTCAAATCGCTGTACTATCCAGTTTTTGGGCCTTTGGTATCTAAAAAAAAAGCAGTTTGAGTGTGTCGCTCACTGTTCAGCCGCAAATATCTCTATTTAAAAAAGTGTGGTATACCCCAGTAAACAATAACTGTGGTTTTGCCATCCCACGGTAAAAAATCTCTATTATTCAGCTTTTGGTAGTTTTTTCCGTAAAGAAAAACAGTAGTGTCTCCTGACTGTTGTGACACAAAAATATATCTGTTGAAAATAGTCTTGTGTAGGCCCGACATCCCAGTGTGGTTTCGCAGTTCCACGGGTCAAATCGCTGTACTATCCAAATTTGGGCCTTTAGTATCTAAAAAAAAAGCAGTTTGAGTGTGTCGCTCACTGTTCAACTGCAAATATCTCTATTTAAAAAAGTGTGGTATACCACAGTAAACAATAACTGTGGTTTTGCCATCCCACGGTAAAAAATCTCTATTATTCAGGTTTTGGTAGTTTTTTCCGTAAACAAAAACAGTAGTGTCTCCTGACTGTTGTGATACAAAAATATATCTGTTGAAAATAGTCTTGTGCAGGCCCGACATCCCAGTGTGGTTTCGCAGTTCCACGGGTCAAATCACTGTACTATCCAGTTTTGGGCCTTTGGTATCTAAAAAAAAAGCAGTCTGAGTGTGTCGCTCACTGTTCAGTCGCAAATATCTCTATTTAAAAAAGTATGGTATACCCCAGTAAAAAATAACTGTGGTTTTGCCATCCCACGGTAAAAAATCTCTATTATTCAGGTTTTGGTAGTTTTTTCCGTAAAGAAAAACAGTAGTGTCTCCTGACTGTTGTGACACAAAAATATATCTGTTGAAAATAGTCTTGTGTAGGCCCGACATCCCAGTGTGGTTTCGCAGTTCCACAGGTCAAATCGCTGTACTATCCAGTTTTGGACCTTTGGTATCTAAAAAAAAAGCAGTTTGAGAGTGTCGCTCACTGTTCAGCCGCAAATATCTCTATTTAAAAAAGTGTCGTATACCCCAGTAAACAATAACTGTGGTTTTGCCATCCCACGGTAAAAAATCTCTATTATTCAGGTTTTGGTAGTTTTTTCCGTAAAGAAAAACAGTAGTGTCTCCTGACTGTTGTGACACAAAAATATATCTGTTGAAAATAGTCTTGTGTAGGCCCGACATCCCAGTGTGGTTTCGCAGTTCCACGGGTCAAATCGCTGTACTATCCAGTTTTGGCCTTTGGTATCTAAAAAGAAAGCAGTTTGAGTGTGTCGCTCACTGTTCAGCCGCAAATATCTCTATTTAAAAAAGTGTGGTATACCCCAGTAAACAATAACTGTGGTTTTGCCATCCCACGGTAAAAATCTCTATTATTCAGGTTTTGGTAGTTTTTTCCGTAAAGAAAAACCGTAGTGTCTCCTGACTGTTGTGACACAAAAATATATCTGTTGAAAATAGTCTTGTGTAGGCCCGACATCCCAGTGTGGTTTCGCAGTTCCACGGGTCAAATCGCTGTACTATCCAGTTTTGGGCCTTTGGTATCTAAAAAAAAAAGCAGTTTGAGTGTGTCGCTCACTGTTCAGCCGCAAATATCTCTATTTAAAAAAGTGTCGTATACCCCAGTAAACAATAACTGTGGTTTTGCCATCCCACAGTAAAAAATCTCTATTATTCAGGTTTTGATAGTTTTTTCCGTAAAGAAAAACTGTAATTTCTCCAGACTGTTGTGACACAAAAATATATCTGTTGAAAATAGTCTTGTGTAGGCCCGACATCCCAGTGTGGTTTCGCAGTTCCACGGGTCAAATCGCTGTACTATCCAAATTTGGGCCTTTAGTATCTAAAAAAAAAGCAGTTTGAGTGTGTCGCTCACTGTTCAACTGCAAATATCTCTATTTAAAAAAGTGTGGTATACCACAGTAAACAATAACTGTGGTTTTGCCATCCCACGGTAAAAAATCTCTATTATTCAGGTTTTGGTAGTTTTTTCCGTAAACAAAAACAGTAGTGTCTCCTGACTGTTGTGATACAAAAATATATCTGTTGAAAATAGTCTTGTGCAGGCCCGACATCCCAGTGTGGTTTCGCAGTTCCACGGGTCAAATCGCTGTACTATCCAGTTTTGGGCCTTTGGTATCTAAAAAAAAAGCAGTCTGAGTGTGTCGCTCACTGTTCAGTCGCAAATATCTCTATTTAAAAAAGTATGGTATACCCCAGTAAAAAATAACTGTGGTTTTGCCATCCCACGGTAAAAAATCTCTATTATTCAGGTTTTGGTAGTTTTTTCCGTAAAGAAAAACAGTAGTGTCTCCTGACTGTTGTGACACAAAAATATATCTGTTGAAAATAGTCTTGTGTAGGCCCGACATCCCAGTGTGGTTTCGCAGTTCCACAGGTCAAATCGCTGTACTATCCAGTTTTGGACCTTTGGTATCTAAAAAAAAAGCAGTTTGAGAGTGTCGCTCACTGTTCAGCCGCAAATATCTCTATTTAAAAAAGTGTCGTATACCCCAGTAAACAATAACTGTGGTTTTGCCATCCCACGGTAAAAAATCTCTATTATTCAGGTTTTGGTAGTTTTTTCCGTAAAGAAAAACAGTAGTGTCTCCTGACTGTTGTGACACAAAAATATATCTGTTGAAAATAGTCTTGTGTAGGCCCGACATCCCAGTGTGGTTTCGCAGTTCCACGGGTCAAATCGCTGTACTATCCAGTTTTGGCCTTTGGTATCTAAAAAGAAAGCAGTTTGAGTGTGTCGCTCACTGTTCAGCCGCAAATATCTCTATTTAAAAAAGTGTGGTATACCCCAGTAAACAATAACTGTGGTTTTGCCATCCCACGGTAAAAATCTCTATTATTCAGGTTTTGGTAGTTTTTTCCGTAAAGAAAAACCGTAGTGTCTCCTGACTGTTGTGACACAAAAATATATCTGTTGAAAATAGTCTTGTGTAGGCCCGACATCCCAGTGTGGTTTCGCAGTTCCACGGGTCAAATCGCTGTACTATCCAGTTTTGGGCCTTTGGTATCTAAAAAAAAAAGCAGTTTGAGTGTGTCGCTCACTGTTCAGCCGCAAATATCTCTATTTAAAAAAGTGTCGTATACCCCAGTAAACAATAACTGTGGTTTTGCCATCCCACAGTAAAAAATCTCTATTATTCAGGTTTTGATAGTTTTTTCCGTAAAGAAAAACTGTAATTTCTCCTGACTGTTGTGACACAAAAATATATCTGTTGAAAATAGTCTTGTGTAGGCCCGACATCCCAGTGTGGTTTCGCAGTTCCACGGGTCAAATCGCTGTACTATCCAGTTTTGGGCCTTTGGTATCTAAAAAAAAAGCAGTTTGAGTGTGTCACTCACTGTTCAGCCGCAAATATCTCTATTTAAAAAAGTGTGGTATACCCCAGTAAACAATAACTGTGGTTTTGCCATCCCACGGTAAAAAATCTCTATTATTCAGGTTTTGGTAGTTTTTTCCGTAAAGAAAAACAGTAGTGTCTCTTGACTGTTGTGACACAAAAATATATCTGTTGAAAATAGTCTTGTGTAGGCCCGACATCCCAGTGTGGTTTTGCAGTTCCATGGGTCAAATCGCTGTACTATCCAGTTTTGGGCCTTTGGTATCTAAAAAAAAAGCAGTTTGAGTGTGTCGCTCACTGGGCAGTCGCAAATATCTCTATTTAAAAAAGTGTAGTATACCCCAGTAAACAATAACTGTGGTTTTGCCATCCCACGGTAAAAAATCTCTATTATTCAGGTTTTGGTAGTTTTTTCCGTAAAGAAAAACCGTAGTGTCTCCTGACTGTTGTGACACAAAAATATATCTGTTCAAAATAGTCTTGTGTAGGCCCGACATCCCAGTGTGGTTTCGCAGTTCCACGGGTCAAATCGCTGTACTATCCAGTTTTAAACCTTTGGTATCTAAAAAAAAAGCAGTTTGAGAGTGTCGCTCACTGTTCAGCCGCAAATATCTCTATTTAAAAAAGTGTCGTATACCCCAGTAAACAATAATTGTGGTTTTGCCATCCCACGGTAAAAAATCTCTATTATTCAGGTTTTGGTAGTTTTTCCGTAAAGAAAAACAGTATTGTCTCCTGACTGTTGTGACACAAAAATATATCTGTTGAAAATAGTCTTGTGTAGGCCCGACATCCCAGTGTGGTTTCGCAATTCCACGGGTCAAATCGCTGTACTATCCAGTTTTGGGCCTTTGGTATCTAAAAAAAAAAGCAGTTTGAGTGTGTCGCTCACTGTTCAGCCGCAAATATCTCTATTTAAAAAAGTTTGGTATACCCCAGGAAACAATAACTGTGTTTTTGCCATCCCACGGTAAAAAATCTCTATTATTCAGCATTTGGTAGTTTTTTCCGTAAAGAAAAACAGTAGTGTCTCCTGACTGTTGTGACACAAAAATATATCTGTTGAAAATAGTCTTGTGTAGGCCCGACATCCCAGTGTGGTTTCGCAGTTCCACGGGTCAAATCGCTGTACTATCCAGTTTTGGGCCTTTGGTATCTAAAAAAAAAGCAGTTTGAGTGTGTCGCTCACTGTTCAGTCGCAAATATCTCTATTTAAAAAAGTGTAGTATACCCCAGTAAACAATAACTGTGGTTTTGCCATCCCACGGTAAAAAATCTCTATTATTCAGGTTTTGGTAGTTTTTTCCGTAAAGAAAAACAGTAGTGTCTCTTGACTGTTGTGACACAAAAATATATCTGTTGAAAATAGTCTTGTGTAGGCCCGACATCCCAGTGTGGTTTTGCAGTTCCATGGGTCAAATCGCTGTACTATCCAGTTTTGGGCCTTTGGTATCTAAAAAAAAAGCAGTTTGAGTGTGTCGCTCACTGGGCAGTCGCAAATATCTCTATTTAAAAAAGTGTAGTATACCCCAGTAAACAATAACTGTGGCTTTGCCATCCCACGGTAAAAAATCTCTATTATTCAGGTTTTGGTAGTTTTTTCCGTAAAGAAAAACCGTAGTGTCTCCTGACTGTTGTGACACAAAAATATATCTGTTCAAAATAGTCTTGTGTAGGCCCGACATCCCAGTGTGGTTTCGCAGTTCCACGGGTCAAATCGCTGTACTATCCAGTTTTGGACCTTTGGTATCTAAAAAAAAAGCAGTTTGAGAGTGTCGCTCACTGTTCAGCCGCAAATATCTCTATTTAAAAAAGTGTCGTATACCCCAGTAAACAATAATTGTGGTTTTGCCATCCCACGGTAAAAAATCTCTATTATTCAGGTTTTGGTAGTTTTTTCCGTAAAGAAAAACAGTAGTGTCTCCTGACTTTTGTGACACAAAAATATATCTGTTGAAAATAGTCTTGTGTAGGCCCGACATCCCAGTGTGGTTTCGCAGTTCCACGGGTCAAATCGCTGTACTATCCAGTTTTGGGCCTTTGGTATCTAAGAAAAAAGCAGTTTGAGGTGTCGCTCACTGTTCAGCCGCAAATATCTCTATTTAAAAAAGTGTGGTATACCCCAGTAAACAATAACTGTGGTTTTGCCATCCCACGGTAAAAAATCTCTATTATTCAGGTTTTGGTAGTTTTTCCGTAAAGAAAAACAGTATTGTCTCCTGACTGTTGTGACACAAAAATATATCTGTTGAAAATAGTCTTGTGTAGGCCCGACATCCCAGTGTGGTTTCGCAGTTCCACGGGTCAAATCGCTGTACTATCCAGTTTTGGGCCTTTGGTATCTAAAAAAAAAAGCAGTTTGAGTGTGTCGCTCACTGTTCAGCCGCAAATATCTCTATTTAAAAAAGTTTGGTATACCCCAGGAAACAATAACTGTGTTTTTGCCATCCCACGGTAAAAAATCTCTATTATTCAGCATTTGGTAGTTTTTTCCGTAAAGAAAAACAGTAGTGTCTCCTGACTGTTGTGACACAAAAATATATCTGTTGAAAATAGTCTTGTGTAGGCCCGACATCCCAGTGTGGTTTCACAGTTCCACGGCTCAAATCGCTGTACTATCCAGTTTTGGGCCTTTGGTATCTAAAAAAAAAGCAGTTTGAGTGTGTCGCTCACTGTTCAGTCGCAAATATCTCTATTTAAAAAAGTGTAGTATACCCCAGTAAACAATAACTGTGGTTTTGCCATCCCACGGTAAAAAATCTCTATTATTCAGGTTTTGGTAGTTTTTTCCGTAAAGAAAAACAGTAGTGTCTCCTGACTGTTGTGACACAAAAATATATCTGTTGAAAATAGTCTTGTGTAGGCCCGACATCCCAGTGTGGTTTCGCAGTTCCACGGGTCAAATCGCTGTACTATCCAGTTTTGGACCTTTGGTATCTAAAAAAAAAGCAGTTTGAGAGTGTTGCTCACTGTTCAGCCGCAAATATCTCTATTTAAAAAAGTGTCGTATACCCCAGTAAACAATAATTGTGGTTTTGCCATCTCACGGTAAAAAATCTCTATTACTCAGGTTTTGGTAGTTTTTTCCGTAAAGAAAAACAGTAGTGTCTCCTGTCTGTTGTGACACAAAAATATATCTGTTGAAAATAGTCTTGTGTAGGCCCGACATCCCAGTGTGGTTTCGCAGTTCCACGGGTCAAATCGCTGTACTATCCAGTTTTGGGATTTTGGTATCTAAGAAAAAAGCAGTTTGAGGTGTCGCTCACTGTTCAGCCACAAATATCTCTATTTAAAAAAGTGTGGTATACCCCAGTAAACAATAACTGTGGTTTTGCCATCCCACGGTAAAAAGTCTCTATTATTCAGGTTTTTGTAGTTTTTCCGTAAAGAAAAACAGTATTGTCTCCTGACTGTTGTGACACAAAAATATATCTGTTGAAAATAGTCTTGTGTAGGCCCGACATCCCAGTGTGGTTTCGCAGTTCCACGGGTCAAATCGCTGTACTATCCAGTTTTGGGCCTTTGGTATCTAAAAAAAAAAGCAGTTTGAGTGTGTCGCTCACTGTTCAGCCGCAAATATCTCTATTTAAAAAAGTTTGGTATACCCCAGGAAACAATAACTGTGTTTTTGCCATCCCACGGTAAAAAATCTCTATTATTCAGCATTTGGTAGTTTTTTCCGTAAAGAAAAACAGTAGTGTCTCCTGACTGTTGTGACACAAAAATATATCTGTTGAAAATAGTCTTGTGTAGGCCCGACATCCCAGTGTGGTTTCGCAGTTCCACGGGTCAAATCGCTGTACTATCCAGTTTTGGGCCTTTGGTATCTAAAAAAAAAGCAGTTTGAGTGTGTCGCTCACTGTTCAGTCGCAAATATCTCTATTTAAAAAAGTGTAGTATACCCCAGTAAACAATAACTGTGGTTTTGCCATCCCACGGTAAAAAATCTCTATTATTCAGGTTTTGGTAGTTTTTTCCGTAAAGAAAAACAGTAGTGTCTCCTGACTGTTGTGACACAAAAATATATCTGTTGAAAATAGTCTTGTGTAGGCCCGACATCCCAGTGTGGTTTCGCAGTTCCACGGGTCAAATCGCTGTACTATCCAGTTTTGGACCTTTGGTATCTAAAAAAAAAGCAGTTTGAGAGTGTCGCTCACTGTTCATCCGCAAATATCTCTATTTAAAAAAGTGTGGTATACCCCAGTAAACAATAACTGTGGTTTTGCCATCCCACGGTAAAAAATCTCTATTATTCAGGTTTTGGTAGTTTTTTCCGTAAAGAAAAACAGTATTGTCTCCTGACTGTTGTGACACAAAAATATATCTGTTGAAAATAGTCTTGTGTAGGCCCGACATCCCAGTGTGGTTTCGCAGTTCCACGGGTCAAATCGCTGTACTATCCAGTTTTGGGCCTTTGGTATCTAAAAAAAAAAGCAGTTTGAGTGTGTCGCTCACTGTTCAGCCGCAAATATCTCTATTTAAAAAAGTTTGATATACCCCAGGAAACAATAACTGTGTTTTTGCCATCCCACGGTAAAAAATCTCTATTATTCAGCATTTGGTATTTTTTTCCGTAAAGAAAAACAGTAGTGTCTCCTGACTGTTGTGACACAAAAATATATCTGTTGAAAATAGTCTTGTGTAGGCCCGACATCCCAGTGTGGTTTCGCAGTTCCACGGGTCAAATCGCTGTACTATCCAGTTTTGGGCCTTTGGTATCTAAAAAAAAAGCAGTTTGAGTGTGTCGCTCACTGTTCAGTCGCAAATATCTCTATTTAAAAAAGTGTAGTATACCCCAGTAAACAATAACTGTGGTTTTGCCTTCCCACGGTAAAAAATCTCTATTATTCAGGTTTTGGTAGTTTTTTCCGTAAAGAAAAACAGTAGTGTCTCCTGACTGTTGTGACACAAAAATATATCTGTTCAAAATAGTCTTGTGTAGGCCCGACATCCCAGTGTGGTTTCGCAGTTCCACGGGTCAAATCGCTGTACTATCCAGTTTTGGACCTTTGGTATCTAAAAAAAAAGCAGTTTGAGAGTGTCGCTCACTGTTCAGCCGCAAATATCTCTATTTAAAAAAGTGTCGTATACCCCAGTAAACAATAATTGTGGTTTTGCCATCCCACGGTAAAAAATCTCTATTACTCAGGTTTTGGTAGTTTTTTCCGTAAAGAAAAACAGTAGCGTCTCCTGACTGTTGTGACACAAAAATATATCTGTTGAAAATAGTCTTGTGTAGGCCCGACATCCCAGTGTGGTTTCGCAGTTCCACGGGTCAAATCGCTGTACTATCCAGTTTTGGGCCTTTGGTATCTAAGAAAAAAGCAGTTTGAGGTGTCGCTCACTGTTCAGCCGCAAATATCTCTATTTAAAAAAGTGTGGTATACCCCAGTAAACAATAACTGTGGTTTTGCCATCCCACGGTAAAAAATCTCTATTATTCAGGTTTTGGTAGTTTTTCCGTAAAGAAAAACAGTATTGTCTCCTGACTGTTGTGACTCAAAAATATATCTGTTGAAAATAGTCTTGTGTAGGCCCGACATCCCAGTGTGGTTTCGCAGTTCCACGGGTCAAATCGCTGTACTATCCAGTTTTGGGCCTTTGGTATCTAAAAAAAAAAGCAGTTTGAGTGTGTCGCTCACTGTTCAGCCGCAAATATCTCTATTTAAAAAAGTTTGGTATACCCCAGGAAACAATAACTGTGTTTTTGCCATCCCACGGTAAAAAATCTCTATTATTCAGCATTTGGTAGTTTTTTCCGTAAAGAAAAACAGTAGTGTCTCCTGACTGTTGTGACACAAAAATATATCTGTTGAAAATAGTCTTGTGTAGGCCCGACATCCCAGTGTGGTTTCGCAGTTCCACGGGTCAAATCGCTGTACTATCCAGTTTTGGGCCTTTGGTATCTAAAAAAAAAGCAGTTTGAGTGTGTCGCTCACTGTTCAGTCGCAAATATCTCTATTTAAAAAAGTGTAGTATACCCCAGAAAACAATAACTGTGGTTTTGCCATCCCACGGTAAAAAATCTCTATTATTCAGGTTTTGGTAGTTTTTTCCGTAAAGAAAAACAGTAGTGTCTCCTGACTGTTGTGACACAAAAATATATCTGTTGAAAATAGTCTTGTGTAGGCCCGACATCCCAGTGTGGTTTCGCAGTTCCACGGGTCAAATCGCTGTACTATCCAGTTTTGGACCTTTGGTATCTAAAAAAAAAGCAGTTTGAGAGTGTCGCTCACTGTTCAGCCGCAAATATCTCTATTTAAAAAAGTGTCGTATACCCCAGTAAACAATAATTGTGGTTTTGCCATCCCACGGTAAAACATCTCTATTATTCAGGTTTTGGTAGTTTTTTCCGTAAAGAAAAACAGTAGTGTCTCCTGACTGTTGTGACACAAAAATATATCTGTTGAAAATAGTCTTGTGTAGGCCCGACATCCCAGTGTGGTTTCGCAGTTCCACGGGTCAAATCGCTGTACTATCCAGTTTTGGACCTTTGGTATCTAAAAAAAAAGCAGTTTGAGAGTGTCGCTCACTGTTCAGCCGCAAATATCTCTATTTAAAAAAGTGTCGTATACCCCAGTAAACAATAATTGTGGTTTTGCCATCCCACGGTAAAAAATCTCTATTACTCAGGTTTTGGTAGTTTTTTCCGTAAAGAAAAACAGTAGCGTCTCCTGACTGTTGTGACACAAAAATATATCTGTTGAAAATAGTCTTGTGTAGGCCCGACATCCCAGTGTGGTTTCGCAGTTCCACGGGTCAAATCGCTGTACTATCCAGTTTTGGGCCTTTGGTATCTAAGAAAAAAGCAGTTTGAGGTGTCGCTCACTGTTCAGCCGCAAATATCTCTATTTAAAAAAGTGTGGTATACCCCAGTAAACAATAACTGTGGTTTTGCCATCCCACGGTAAAAAATCTCTATTATTCAGGTTTTGGTAGTTTTTCCGTAAAGAAAAACAGTATTGTCTCCTGACTGTTGTGACACAAAAATATATCTGTTGAAAATAGTCTTGTGTAGGCCCGACATCCCAGTGTGGTTTCGCAGTTCCACGGGTCAAATCGCTGTACTATCCAGTTTTGGGCCTTTGGTATCTAAAAAATAAAGCAGTTTGAGTGTGTCGCTCACTGTTCAGCCGCAAATATCTCTATTTAAAAAAGGTTGGTATACCCCAGGAAACAATAACTGTGTTTTTGCCATCCCACGGTAAAAAATCTCTATTATTCAGCATTTGGTAGTTTTTTCCGTAAAGAAAAACAGTAGTGTCTCCTGACTGTTGTGACACAAAAATATATCTGTTGAAAATAGTCTTGTGTAGGCCCGACATCCCAGTGTGGTTTCGCAGTTCCACGGGTCAAATCGCTGTACTATCCAGTTTTGGGCCTTTGGTATCTAAAAAAAAAGCAGTTTGAGTGTGTCGCTCACTGTTCAGTCGCAAATATCTCTATTTAAAAAAGTGTAGTATACCCCAGTAAACAATAACTGTGGTTTTGCCATCCCACGGTAAAAAATCTCTATTATTCAGGTTTTGGTAGTTTTTTCCGTAAAGAAAAACAGTAGTGTCTCCTGACTGTTGTGACACAAAAATATATCTGTTCAAAATAGTCTTGTGTAGGCCCGACATCCCAGTGTGGTTTCGCAGTTCCACGGGTCAAATCGCTGTACTATCCAGTTTTGGACCTTTGGTATCTAAAAAAAAAGCAGTTTGAGAGTGTCGCTCACTGTTCAGCCGCAAATATCTCTATTTAAAAAAGTGTGGTATACCCCAGTAAACAATAACTGTGGTTTTGCCATCCCACGGTAAAAAATCTCTATTATTCAGGTTTTGGTCGTTTTTTCCGTAAAGAAAAACAGTAGTGTCTCCTGACTGTTGTGACACAAAAATATATCTGTTGAAAATAGTCTTGTGTAGGCCCGACATCCCAGTGTGGTTTCGCAGTTCCACGGGTCAAATCGCTGTACTATCCAGTTTTGGGCCTTTGGTATCTAAAAAAAAAGCAGTTTGAGTGTGTCGCTCACTGTTCAGTCGCAAATATCTCTATTTAAAAAAGTGTAGTATACCCCAGTAAACAATAACTGTGGTTTTGCCATCCCACGGTAAAAAATCTCTATTATTCAGGTTTTGGTAGTTTTTTCCGTAAAGAAAAACAGTAGTGTCTCCTGACTGTTGTGACACAAAAATATATCTGTTCAAAATAGTCTTGTGTAGGCCCGACATCCCAGTGTGGTTTCGCAGTTCCACGGGTCAAATCGCTGTACTATCCAGTTTTGGGCCTTTGGTATCTAAAAAAAAAGCAGTTTGAGTGTGTCGCTCACTGTTCAGTCGCAAATATCTCTATTTAAAAAAGTGTAGTATACCCCAGTAAACAATAACTGTGGTTTTGCCATCCCACGGTAAAAAATCTCTATTATTCAGGTTTTGGTAGTTTTTTCCGTAAAGAAAAACAGTAGTGTCTCCTGACTGTTGTGACACAAAAATATATCTGTTCAAAATAGTCTTGTGTAGGCCCGACATCCCAGTGTGGTTTCGCAGTTCCACGGGTCAAATCGCTGTACTATCCAGTTTTGGACCTTTGGTATCTAAAAAAAAAGCAGTTTGAGAGTGTCGCTCACTGTTCAGCCGCAAATATCTCTATTTAAAAAAGTGTCGTATACCCCAGTAAACAATAATTGTGGTTTTGCCATCCCACGGTAAAAAATCTCTATTACTCAGGTTTTGGTAGTTTTTTCCGTAAAGAAAAACAGTAGCGTCTCCTGACTGTTGTGACACAAAAATATATCTGTTGAAAATAGTCTTGTGTAGGCCCGACATCCCAGTGTGGTTTCGCAGTTCCACGGGTCAAATCGCTGTACTATCCAGTTTTGGGCCTTTGGTATCTAAGAAAAAAGCAGTTTGAGGTGTCGCTCACTGTTCAGCCGCAAATATCTCTATTTAAAAAAGTGTGGTATACCCCAGTAAACAATAACTGTGGTTTTGCCATCCCACGGTAAAAAATCTCTATTATTCAGGTTTTGGTAGTTTTTCCGTAAAGAAAAACAGTATTGTCTCCTGACTGTTGTGACTCAAAAATATATCTGTTGAAAATAGTCTTGTGTAGGCCCGACATCCCAGTGTGGTTTCGCAGTTCCACGGGTCAAATCGCTGTACTATCCAGTTTTGGGCCTTTGGTATCTAAAAAAAAAAGCAGTTTGAGTGTGTCGCTCACTGTTCAGCCGCAAATATCTCTATTTAAAAAAGTTTGGTATACCCCAGGAAACAATAACTGTGTTTTTGCCATCCCACGGTAAAAAATCTCTATTATTCAGCATTTGGTAGTTTTTTCCGTAAAGAAAAACAGTAGTGTCTCCTGACTGTTGTGACACAAAAATATATCTGTTGAAAATAGTCTTGTGTAGGCCCGACATCCCAGTGTGGTTTCGCAGTTCCACGGGTCAAATCGCTGTACTATCCAGTTTTGGGCCTTTGGTATCTAAAAAAAAAGCAGTTTGAGTGTGTCGCTCACTGTTCAGTCGCAAATATCTCTATTTAAAAAAGTGTAGTATACCCCAGTAAACAATAACTGTGGTTTTGCCATCCCACGGTAAAAAATCTCTATTATTCAGGTTTTGGTAGTTTTTTCCGTAAAGAAAAACAGTAGTGTCTCCTGACTGTTGTGACACAAAAATATATCTGTTGAAAATAGTCTTGTGTAGGCCCGACATCCCAGTGTGGTTTCGCAGTTCCACGGGTCAAATCGCTGTACTATCCAGTTTTGGACCTTTGGTATCTAAAAAAAAAGCAGTTTGAGAGTGTCGCTCACTGTTCAGCCGCAAATATCTCTATTTAAAAAAGTGTCGTATACCCCAGTAAACAATAATTGTGGTTTTGCCATCCCACGGTAAAACATCTCTATTATTCAGGTTTTGGTAGTTTTTTCCGTAAAGAAAAACAGTAGTGTCTCCTGACTGTTGTGACACAAAAATATATCTGTTGAAAATAGTCTTGTGTAGGCCCGACATCCCAGTGTGGTTTCGCAGTTCCACGGGTCAAATCGCTGTACTATCCAGTTTTGGACCTTTGGTATCTAAAAAAAAAGCAGTTTGAGAGTGTCGCTCACTGTTCAGCCGCAAATATCTCTATTTAAAAAAGTGTCGTATACCCCAGTAAACAATAATTGTGGTTTTGCCATCCCACGGTAAAAAATCTCTATTACTCAGGTTTTGGTAGTTTTTTCCGTAAAGAAAAACAGTAGCGTCTCCTGACTGTTGTGACACAAAAATATATCTGTTGAAAATAGTCTTGTGTAGGCCCGACATCCCAGTGTGGTTTCGCAGTTCCACGGGTCAAATCGCTGTACTATCCAGTTTTGGGCCTTTGGTATCTAAGAAAAAAGCAGTTTGAGGTGTCGCTCACTGTTCAGCCGCAAATATCTCTATTTAAAAAAGTGTGGTATACCCCAGTAAACAATAACTGTGGTTTTGCCATCCCACGGTAAAAAATCTCTATTATTCAGGTTTTGGTAGTTTTTCCGTAAAGAAAAACAGTATTGTCTCCTGACTGTTGTGACACAAAAATATATCTGTTGAAAATAGTCTTGTGTAGGCCCGACATCCCAGTGTGGTTTCGCAGTTCCACGGGTCAAATCGCTGTACTATCCAGTTTTGGGCCTTTGGTATCTAAAAAATAAAGCAGTTTGAGTGTGTCGCTCACTGTTCAGCCGCAAATATCTCTATTTAAAAAAGTTTGGTATACCCCAGGAAACAATAACTGTGTTTTTGCCATCCCACGGTAAAAAATCTCTATTATTCAGCATTTGGTAGTTTTTTCCGTAAAGAAAAACAGTAGTGTCTCCTGACTGTTGTGACACAAAAATATATCTGTTGAAAATAGTCTTGTGTAGGCCCGACATCCCAGTGTGGTTTCGCAGTTCCACGGGTCAAATCGCTGTACTATCCAGTTTTGGGCCTTTGGTATCTAAAAAAAAAGCAGTTTGAGTGTGTCGCTCACTGTTCAGTCGCAAATATCTCTATTTAAAAAAGTGTAGTATACCCCAGTAAACAATAACTGTGGTTTTGCCATCCCACGGTAAAAAATCTCTATTATTCAGGTTTTGGTAGTTTTTTCCGTAAAGAAAAACAGTAGTGTCTCCTGACTGTTGTGACACAAAAATATATCTGTTGAAAATAGTCTTGTGTAGGCCCGACATCCCAGTGTGGTTTCGCAGTTCCACGGGTCAAATCGCTGTACTATCCAGTTTTGGACCTTTGGTATCTAAAAAAAAAGCAGTTTGAGAGTGTCGCTCACTGTTCAGCCGCAAATATCTCTATTTAAAAAAGTGTCGTATACCCCAGTAAACAATAATTGTGGTTTTGCCATCCCACGGTAAAACATCTCTATTATTCAGGTTTTGGTAGTTTTTTCCGTAAAGAAAAACAGTAGTGTCTCCTGACTGTTGTGACACAAAAATATATCTGTTGAAAATAGTCTTGTGTAGGCCCGACATCCCAGTGTGGTTTCGCAGTTCCACGGGTCAAATCGCTGTACTATCCAGTTTTGGGCCTTTGGTCTCTAAGAAAAAAGCAGTTTGAGGTGTCGCTCACTGTTCAGCCGCAAATATCTCTATTTAAAAAAGTGTCGTATACCCCAGTAAACAATAATTGTGGTTTTGCCACCCCACGGTAAAAAATCTCTATTACTCAGGTTTTGGTAGTTTTTTCCGTAAAGAAAAACAGTAGCGTCTCCTGACTGTTGTGACACAAAAATATATCTGTTGAAAATAGTCTTGTGTAGGCCCGACATCCCAGTGTGGTTTCGCAGTTCCACGGGTCAAATCGCTGTACTATCCAGTTTTGGGCCTTTGGTATCTAAGAAAAAAGCAGTTTGAGGTGTCGCTCACTGTTCAGCCGCAAATATCTCTATTTAAAAAAGTGTGGTATACCCCAGTAAACAATAACTGTGGTTTTGCCATCCCACGGTAAAAAATCTCTATTATTCAGGTTTTGGTAGTTTTTCCGTAAAGAAAAACAGTATTGTCTCCTGACTGTTGTGACTCAAAAATATATCTGTTGAAAATAGTCTTGTGTAGGCCCGACATCCCAGTGTGGTTTCGCAGTTCCACGGGTCAAATCGCTGTACTATCCAGTTTTGGGCCTTTGGTATCTAAAAAAAAAAGCAGTTTGAGTGTGTCGCTCACTGTTCAGCCGCAAATATCTCTATTTAAAAAAGTGTGGTATACCCCAGGAAACAATAACTGTGTTTTTGCCATCCCACGGTAAAAAATCTCTATTATTCAGCATTTGGTAGTTTTTTCCGTAAAGAAAAACAGTAGTGTCTCCTGACTGTTGTGACACAAAAATATATCTGTTGAAAATAGTCTTGTGTAGGCCCGACATCCCAGTGTGGTTTCGCAGTTCCACGGGTCAAATCGCTGTACTATCCAGTTTTGGGCCTTTGGTATCTAAAAAAAAAGCAGTTTGAGTGTGTCGCTCACTGTTCAGTCGCAAATATCTCTATTTAAAAAAGTGTAGTATACCCTAGTAAACAATAACTGTGGTTTTGCCATCCCACGGTAAAAAATCTCTATTATTCAGGTTTTGGTAGTTTTTTCCGTAAAGAAAAACAGTAGTGTCTCCTGACTGTTGTGACACAAAAATATATCTGTTGAAAATAGTCTTGTGTAGGCCCGACATCCCAGTGTGGTTTCGCAGTTCCACGGGTCAAATCGCTGTACTATCCAGTTTTGGACCTTTGGTATCTAAAAAAAAAGCAGTTTGAGAGTGTCGCTCACTGTTCAGCCGCAAATATCTCTATTTAAAAAAGTGTCGTATACCCCAGTAAACAATAATTGTGGTTTTGCCATCCCACGGTAAAACATCTCTATTATTCAGGTTTTGGTAGTTTTTTCCGTAAAGAAAAACAGTAGTGTCTCCTGACTGTTGTGACACAAAAATATATCTGTTGAAAATAGTCTTGTGTAGGCCCGACATCCCAGTGTGGTTTCGCAGTTCCACGGGTCAAATCGCTGTACTATCCAGTTTTGGACCTTTGGTATCTAAAAAAAAAGCAGTTTGAGAGTGTCGCTCACTGTTCAGCCGCAAATATCTCTATTTAAAAAAGTGTCGTATACCCCAGTAAACAATAATTGTGGTTTTGCCATCCCACGGTAAAAAATCTCTATTACTCAGGTTTTGGTAGTTTTTTCCGTAAAGAAAAACAGTAGCGTCTCCTGACTGTTGTGACACAAAAATATATCTGTTGAAAATAGTCTTGTGTAGGCCCGACATCCCAGTGTGGTTTCGCAGTTCCACGGGTCAAATCGCTGTACTATCCAGTTTTGGGCCTTTGGTATCTAAGAAAAAAGCAGTTTGAGGTGTCGCTCACTGTTCAGCCGCAAATATCTCTATTTAAAAAAGTGTGGTATACCCCAGTAAACAATAACTGTGGTTTTGCCATCCCACGGTAAAAAATCTCTATTATTCAGGTTTTGGTAGTTTTTCCGTAAAGAAAAACAGTATTGTCTCCTGACTGTTGTGACACAAAAATATATCTGTTGAAAATAGTCTTGTGTAGGCCCGACATCCCAGTGTGGTTTCGCAGTTCCACGGGTCAAATCGCTGTACTATCCAGTTTTGGGCCTTTGGTATCTAAAAAATAAAGCAGTTTGAGTGTGTCGCTCACTGTTCAGCCGCAAATATCTCTATTTAAAAAAGTTTGGTATACCCCAGGAAACAATAACTGTGTTTTTGCCATCCCACGGTAAAAAATCTCTATTATTCAGCATTTGGTAGTTTTTTCCGTAAAGAAAAACAGTAGTGTCTCCTGACTGTTGTGACACAAAAATATATCTGTTGAAAATAGTCTTGTGTAGGCCCGACATCCCAGTGTGGTTTCGCAGTTCCACGGGTCAAATCGCTGTACTATCCAGTTTTGGGCCTTTGGTATCTAAAAAAAAAGCAGTTTGAGTGTGTCGCTCACTGTTCAGTCGCAAATATCTCTATTTAAAAAAGTGTAGTATACCCCAGTAAACAATAACTGTGGTTTTGCCATCCCACGGTAAAAAATCTCTATTATTCAGGTTTTGGTAGTTTTTTCCGTAAAGAAAAACAGTAGTGTCTCCTGACTGTTGTGACACAAAAATATATCTGTTGAAAATAGTCTTGTGTAGGCCCGACATCCCAGTGTGGTTTCGCAGTTCCACGGGTCAAATCGCTGTACTATCCAGTTTTGGACCTTTGGTATCTAAAAAAAAAGCAGTTTGAGAGTGTCGCTCACTGTTCAGCCGCAAATATCTCTATTTAAAAAAGTGTCGTATACCCCAGTAAACAATAATTGTGGTTTTGCCATCCCACGGTAAAACATCTCTATTATTCAGGTTTTGGTAGTTTTTTCCGTAAAGAAAAACAGTAGTGTCTCCTGACTGTTGTGACACAAAAATATATCTGTTGAAAATAGTCTTGTGTAGGCCCGACATCCCAGTGTGGTTTCGCAGTTCCACGGGTCAAATCGCTGTACTATCCAGTTTTGGGCCTTTGGTCTCTAAGAAAAAAGCAGTTTGAGGTGTCGCTCACTGTTCAGCCGCAAATATCTCTATTTAAAAAAGTGTGGTATACCCCAGTAAACAATAACTGTGGTTTTGCCATCCCACGGTAAAAAATCTCTATTATTCAGGTTTTGGTAGTTTTTCCGTAAAAAAAACAGTATTGTCTCCTGACTGTTGTGACACAAAAATATATCTGTTGAAAATAGTCTTGTGTAGGCCCGACATCCCAGTGTGGTTTCGCAGTTCCACGGGTCAAATCGCTGTACTATCCAGTTTTGGGCCTTTGGTATCTGAAAAAAAAAGCAGTTTGAGTGTGTCGCTCACTGTTCAGCCGCAAATATCTCTATTTAAAAAAGTTTGGTATACCCCAGGAAACAATAACTGTGTTTTTGCCATCCCACGGTAAAAAATCTCTATTATTCAGCATTTGGTAGTTTTTTCCGTAGAGAAAAACAGTAGTGTCTCCTGACTGTTGTGACACAAAAATATATCTGTTGAAAATAGTCTTGTGTAGGCCCGACATCCCAGTGTGGTTTCGCAGTTCCACGGGTCAAATCGCTGTACTATCCAGTTTTTGGGCCTTTGGTATCTTAAAAAAAAGCAGTTTGAGTGTGTCGCTCACTGCTCAGCCGCAAATATCTCTATTTAAAAAAGTGTGGTATACCCCAGTAAACAATAACTGTGGTTTTGCCATCCCACGGTAAAAAATCTCTATTATTCAGGTTTTGGTAGTTTTTTCCGTAAAGAAAAACAGTAGTGTCTCCTGACTGTTGTGACACAAAAATATATCTGTTGAAAATAGTCTTGTGTAGGCCCGAAATCACAGTGTGGTTTCGCAGTTCCACGGATCAAATCGCTGTACTATCCAGTTTTGGGCCTTTGGTATCTAAAAAAAAAGCAGTTTGAGTGTGTCGCTCACTGTTCAGCCGCAAATATCTCTATTTAAAAAAGTTTGGTATACCCCAGGAAACAATAACTGTGTTTTTCCCATCCCACGGTAAAAAATCTCTATTATTCAGCATTTGGTAGTTTTTTCCGTAAAGAAAAACAGTAGTGTCTCCTGACTGTTGTGACACAAAAATATATCTGTTGAAAATAGTCTTGTGTAGGCCCGACATCCCAGTGTGGTTTCGCAGTTACACGGGTCAAATCGCTGTACTATCCAGTTTTGGGCCTTTGGTATCTAAAAAAAAAGCAGTTTGAGTGTGTCGCTCACTGTTCAGTCGCAAATATCTCTATTTAAAAAAGTGTAGTATACCCCAGTAAACAATAACTGTGGTTTTGCCATCCCACGGTAAAAAATCTCTATTATTCAGGTTTTGGTAGTTTTTTCCGTAAAGAAAAACAGTAGTGTCTCCTGACTGTTGTGACACAAAAATATATCTGTTGAAAATAGTCTTGTGTAGGCCCGACATCCCAGTGTGGTTTCGCAGTTCCACGGGTCAAATCGCTGTACTATCCAGTTTTGGGCCATTGGTATCTAAAAAAAATGCAGTTTGAGTGTGTCGCTCACTGTTCAGCCGCAAATATCTCTATTTAAAAAAGTGTGGTATACCCCCGTAAACAATAACTGTGGTTTTGCCATCCCACGGTAAAAATCTCTATTATTCAGGTTTTGGTAGTTTTTTCCGTAAAGAAAAACAGTAGTGTCTCCTGACTGTTGTGACACAAAAATATATCTGTTGAAAATAGTCTTGTGTAGGCCTGACAACCCAGTGTGGTTTCGCAATTCCACGGGTCAAATCGCTGTACTATCCAGTTTTGGGCCTTTGGTATCTAAAAAAAAAGCAGTTTGAGTGTGTCGCTCACTGTTCAGCCGCAAATATCTCTATTTAAAAAAGTGTGGTATACCCCAGTAAACAATAACTGTGGTTTTGCCATCCCACGGTAAAAAATCTCTATTATTCAGGTTTCGGTAGTTTTTTCCGTAAAGAAAATCAGTAGTGTTTCCTGACTGTTGTGACACAAAAATATATCTGTTGAAAATAGTCTTCTGTAGGCCCGACATCTCAGTGTGGTTTCGCAGTTCCACGGGTCAAATCGCTGTACTATCCAGTTTTGGGCCTTTGGTATCTAAAAAAAAAGCAGTTTGAGTGTGTCGCTCACTGTTCAGCCGCAAATATCTCTAATTAAAAAAGTGTGGTATACCCCAGTAAACAATAACTGTGGTTTTGCCATCCCACGGTAAAAAATCTCTATTATTCAGGTTTTGGTAGTTTTTCCGTAAAGAAAAACAGTATTGTCTCCTGACTGTTGTGACACAAAAATATATCTGTTGAAAATAGTCTTGTGTAGGCCCGACATCCCAGTGTGGTTTCGCAGTTCCACGGGTCAAATCGCTGTACTATCCAGTTTTGGGCCTTTGGTATCTAAAAAAAAAGCAGTTTGAGTGTGTCGCTCACTGTTCAGCCGCAAATATCTCTATTTAAAAAAGTTTGGTATACCCCAGGAAACAATAACTGTGTTTTTGCCATCCCACGGTAAAAAAATCTCTATTATTCAGCATTTGGTAGTTTTTTCCGTAAAGAAAAACAGTAGTGTCTCCTGACTGTTGTGACACAAAAATATATCTGTTGAAAATAGTCTTCTGTAGGCCCGACATCTCAGTGTGGTTTCGCAGTTCCACGGGTCAAATCGCTGTACTATCCAGTTTTGGGCCTTTGGTATCTAAAAAAAAAGCAGTTTGAGTGTGTCGCTCACTGTTCAGCCGCAAATATCTCTATTTAAAAAAGTGTGGTATACCCCAGTAAACAATAACTGTGGTTTTGCCATCCCACGGTAAAAAATCTCTATTATTCAGGTTTTGGTAGTTTTTCCGTAAAGAAAAACAGTATTGTCTCCTGACTGTTGTGACACAAAAATATATCTGTTGAAAATAGTCTTGTGTAGGCCCGACATCCCAGTGTGGTTTCGCAGTTCCACGGGTCAAATCGCTGTACTATCCAGTTTTGGGCCTTTGGTATCTAAAAAAAAAAGCAGTTTGAGTGTGTCGCTCACTGTTCAGCCGCAAATATCTCTATTTAAAATAGTGTGGTATACCCCAGGAAACAATAACTGTGTTTTTGCCATCCCACGGTAAAAAATCTCTATTATTCAGCATTTGGTAGTTTTTTCCGTAAAGAAAAACAGTAGTGTCTCCTGACTGTTGTGACACAAAAATATATCTGTTGAAAATAGTCTTGTGTAGGCGCGACATCCCAGTGTGGTTTCGCAGTTCCACGGGTCAAATCGCTGTACTATCCAGTTTTTGGGCCTTTGGAATCTAAAAAAAAAGCAGTTTGAGTGTGTCGCTCACTGTTCAGCCGCAAATATCTCTATTTAAAAAAGTGTGGTATACCCCAGTAAACAATAACTGTGGTTTTGCCATCCCACGGTAAAAAATCTCTATTATTCAGGTTTTGGTAGCTTTTTAGTAAAGAAAAACAGTAGTGTCTCCTGACTGTTGTGACACAAAAAAGTATCTGTAGAAAATAGTCTTGTGTAGGCCCAACATCCCAGTGTGGTTTCGCAGTTCCACGGGTCAAATCGCTGTACTATCCAGTTTTGGGCCTTTGGTATCTTAAAAAAAAAGGAGTTTGAGTGTGTCGCTCACTGTTCAGCCGCAAATATCTCTATTTAAAAAAGTGTGGTATACCCCAGTAAACAATAACTGTGGTTTTGCCATCCCACGGTAAAAAATCTCTATTATTCAGGTTTTGGTAGTTTTTTAGTAAAGAAAAACAGTAGTGTCTCCTGACTGTTGTGACACAAAAAAGTATCTGTTGAAAATAGTCTTGTGTAGGCCCAACATCCCAGTGTGGTTTCGCAGTTCCACGGGTCAAATCGCTATACTATCCAGTTTTGGGCCTTTGGTATCTAAAAAAAAAGCAGTTTGAGTGTGTCGCTCACTGTTCAGCCGCAAATATCTCTATTTAAAAAAGTGTGGTATACCCCAGTAAACAATAACTGTGGTTTTGCCATCCCACGGTAAAAAATCTCTATTATTCAGGTTTTGGTCGTTTTTTCCGTAAAGAAATAGAGTGGTGTCTCCTGACTGTTGTGACGCAAAAATATATCTTTTGAAAATAGTCTTGTGTAGGCCCGACATCCCAGTGTGGTTTCGCAGTTCCTCGGGTCAAATCGCTGTACTCTCCAGTTTTGGGCCTTTGGTATCTAAAAAAAAAAGCAGTTTGAGTGTGTCGCTCACTGTTCAGCCGCAAATATCTCTATTTAAAAAAGTGTCGTATACCCCAGTAAACAATAACTGTGGTTTTGCCATCCCACGGTAAAAAATCTCTATTATTCAGGTTTTGGTAGTTTTTTCCGTAAAGAGAAACAGTAGTGTCTCCTGACTGTTGTGACACAAAAATATATCTGTTGAAAATAGTCTTGTGTAGGCCCGACATCCCAGTGTGGTTTCGCAGTTCCACGGGTCAAATCGCTGTACTATCCAGTTTTGAGCCTTTGGTATCTAAAAAAAAAGCAGTTTGAGTGTGTCGCTCACTGTTCAGCCGCAAATATCTCTATTTAAAAAAGTGTGGTATACCCCAGTAAACAATAACTGTGGTTTTGCCATCCCACGGTAAAAAATCTCTATTATTCAGGTTTTGGTAGTTTTTTCCGTAAAGAAAAACAGTAGTGTCTCCTGACTGTTGTGACACAAAAATATATCCGTTGAAAATAGTCTTGTGTAGGCCCGACATCCCAGTGTGGTTTCGCAGTTCCACGGGTCAAATCGCTGTACTATCCAGTTTTGGGCCTTTGGTATCTAAAAAAAAAAGCAGTTTGAGTGTGTCGCTCACTGTTCAGCCGCAAATATCTCTATTTAAAATAGTGTGGTATACCCCAGGAAACAATAACTGTGTTTTTGCCATCCCACGGTAAAAAATCTCTATTATTCAGCATTTGGTAGTTTTTTCCGTAAAGAAAAACAGTAGTGTCTCCTGACTGTTGTGACACAAAAATATATCTGTTGAAAATAGTCTTGTGTAGGCGCGACATCCCAGTGTGGTTTCGCAGTTCCACGGGTCAAATCGCTGTACTATCCAGTTTTTGGGCCTTTGGAATCTAAAAAAAAAGCAGTTTGAGTGTGTCGCTCACTGTTCAGCCGCAAATATCTCTATTTAAAAAAGTGTGGTATACCCCAGTAAACAATAACTGTGGTTTTGCCATCCCACGGTAAAAAATCTCTATTATTCAGGTTTTGGTAGCTTTTTAGTAAAGAAAAACAGTAGTGTCTCCTGACTGTTGTGACACAAAAAAGTATCTGTAGAAAATAGTCTTGTGTAGGCCCAACATCCCAGTGTGGTTTCGCAGTTCCACGGGTCAAATCGCTGTACTATCCAGTTTTGGGCCTTTGGTATCTAAAAAAAAAGGAGTTTGAGTGTGTCGCTCACTGTTCAGCCGCAAATATCTCTATTTAAAAAAGTGTGGTATACCCCAGTAAACAATAACTGTGGTTTTGCCATCCCACGGTAAAAAATCTCTATTATTCAGGTTTTGGTAGTTTTTTAGTAAAGAAAAACAGTAGTGTCTCCTGACTGTTGTGACACAAAAAAGTATCTGTTGAAAATAGTCTTGTGTAGGCCCAACATCCCAGTGTGGTTTCGCAGTTCCACGGGTCAAATCGCTATACTATCCAGTTTTGGGCCTTTGGTATCTAAAAAAAAAGCAGTTTGAGTGTGTCGCTCACTGTTCAGCCGCAAATATCTCTATTTAAAAAAGTGTGGTATACCCCAGTAAACAATAACTGTGGTTTTGCCATCCCACGGTAAAAAATCTCTATTATTCAGGTTTTGGTCGTTTTTTCCGTAAAGAAATAGAGTGGTGTCTCCTGACTGTTGTGACGCAAAAATATATCTTTTGAAAATAGTCTTGTGTAGGCCCGACATCCCAGTGTGGTTTCGCAGTTCCTCGGGTCAAATCGCTGTACTCTCCAGTTTTGGGCCTTTGGTATCTAAAAAAAAAAGCAGTTTGAGTGTGTCGCTCACTGTTCAGCCGCAAATATCTCTATTTAAAAAAGTGTCGTATACCCCAGTAAACAATAACTGTGGTTTTGCCATCCCACGGTAAAAAATCTCTATTATTCAGGTTTTGGTAGTTTTTTCCGTAAAGAGAAACAGTAGTGTCTCCTGACTGTTGTGACACAAAAATATATCTGTTGAAAATAGTCTTGTGTAGGCCCGACATCCCAGTGTGGTTTCGCAGTTCCACGGGTCAAATCGCTGTACTATCCAGTTTTGGGCCTTTGGTATCTAAAAAAAAAGCAGTTTGAGTGTGTCGCTCACTGTTCAGCCGCAAATATCTCTATTTAAAAAAGTGTGGTATACCCCAGTAAACAATAACTGTGGTTTTGCCATCCCACGGTAAAAAATCTCTATTATTCAGGTTTTGGTAGTTTTTTCCGTAAAGAAAAACAGTAGTGTCTCCTGACTGTTGTGACACAAAAATATATCTGTTGAAAATAGTCTTGTGTAAGCCCGACATCCCAGTGTGGTTTCGCAGTTCCACGGGTCAAATCGCTGTACTATCCAGTTTTGGGCCTTTGGTATGTAAAAAAAAAGCAGTTTGAGAGTGTTGATCACTGTTCAGCCGCAAATATCTCTATTTAAAAAAGTGTCGTATACCCCAGTAAACAATAACTGTGGTTTTGCCATCCCACGGTTAAAAATCTCTATTATTCAGCTTTTGGTAGTTTTTTCCGTAAAGAAAAACAGTAGTGTCTCCTGACTGTTGTGACACAAAAATATATCTGTTGAAAATAGTCTTGTGTAGGCCCGACATCCCAGTGTGGTTTCACAGTTCCACGGGTCAAATCGCTGTACTATCCAGTTTTGGGCCTTTGGTATCTAAAAAAAAAGCAGTTTGAGTGTGTCGCTCACTGTTCAGCCGCAAATATCTCTATTTAAAAAAGTGTGGTATACCCCAGTAAACAATAACTGTGGTTTTGCCATCCCACGGTAAAAAATCTCTATTATTCAGGTTTTGGTAGTTTTTCCGTAAAGAAAAACAGTATTGTCTCCTGACGGTTGTGACACAAAAATATATCTGTTGAAAATAGTCTTGTGTAGGCCTGACAACCCAGTGTGGTTTCGCAATTCCACGGGTCAAATCGCTGTACTATCCAGTTTTGGGCCTTTGGTATCTAAAAAAAAAAGCAGTTTGAGTGTGTCGCTCACTGCTCAGCCGCAAATATCTCTATTTAAAAAAGTTTGGTATACCCCAGGAAACAATAACTGTGTTTTTGCCATCCCACGGTAAAAAATCTCTATTATTCAGCATTTGGTAGTTTTTTCCGTAAAGAAAAACAGTAGTGTCTCCTGACTGTTGTGACACAAAAATATATCTGTTGAAAATAGTCTTCTGTAGGCCCGACATCTCAGTGTGGTTTCGCAGTTCCACGGGTCAAATCGCTGTACTATCCAGTTTTGGGCCTTTGGTATCTAAAAAAAAAGCAGTTTGAGTGTGTCGCTCACTGTTCAGCCGCAAATATCTCTATTTAAAAAAGTGTGGTATACCCCAGTAAACAATAACTGTGGTTTTGCCATCCCACGGTAAAAAATCTCTATTATTCAGGTTTTGGTAGTTTTTCCGTAAAGAAAAACAGTATTGTCTCCTGACTGTTGTGACACAAAAATATATCTGTTGAAAATAGTCTTGTGTAGGCCCGACATCCCAGTGTGGTTTCGCAGTTCCACGGGTCAAATCGCTGTACTATCCAGTTTTGGGCCTTTGGTATCTAAAAAAAAAAGCAGTTTGAGTGTGTCGCTCACTGTTCAGCCGCAAATATCTCTATTTAAAAAAGTGTGGTATACCCCAGGAAACAATAACTGTGTTTTTGCCATCCCACGGTAAAAAATCTCTATTATTCAGCATTTGGTAGTTTTTTCCGTAAAGAAAAACAGTAGTGTCTCCTGACTGTTGTGACACAAAAATATATCTGTTGAAAATAGTCTTGTGTAGGCCCGACATCCCAGTGTGGTTTCGCAGTTCCACGGGTCAAATCGCTATACTATCCAGTTTTTGGGCCTTTGGTATCTAAAAAAAAAGCAGTTTGAGTGTGTCGCTCACTGTTCAGCCGCAAATATCTCTATTTAAAAAAGTGTGGTATACCCCAGTAAACAATAACTGTGGTTTTGCCATCCCACGGTAAAAAATCTCTATTATTCAGGTTTTGGTAGCTTTTTAGTAAAGAAAAACAGTAGTGTCTCCTGACTGTTGTGACACAAAAAAGTATCTGTAGAAAATAGTCTTGTGTAGGCCCAACATCCCAGTGTGGTTTCGCAGTTCCACGGGTCAAATCGCTGTACTATCCAGTTTTGGGCCTTTGGTATCTAAAAAAAAAGCAGTTTGAGTGTGTCGCTCACTGTTCAGCCGCAAATATCTCTATTTAAAAAAGTGTGGTATACCCCAGTAAACAATAACTGTGGTTTTGCCATCCCACGGTAAAAAATCTCTATTATTCAGGTTTTGGTAGTTTTTTAGTAAAGAAAAACAGTAGTGTCTCCTGACTGTTGTGACACAAAAAAGTATCTGTTGAAAATAGTCTTGTGTAGGCCCAACATCCCAGTGTGGTTTCGCAGTTCCACGGGTCAAATCGCTGTACTATCCAGTTTTGGGCCTTTGGTATCTAAAAAAAAAGCAGTTTGAGTGTGTCGCTCACTGTTCAGCCGCAAATATCTCTATTTAAAAAAGTGTGGTATACCCCAGTAAACAATAACTGTGGTTTTGCCATCCCACGGTAAAAAATCTCTATTATTCAGGTTTTGGTCGTTTTTTCCGTAAAGAAATACAGTGGTGTCTCCTGACTGTTGTGACGCAAAAATATATCTTTTGAAAATAGTTTTGTGTAGGCCCGACATCCCAGTGTGGTTTCGCAGTTCCTCGGGTCAAATCGCTGTACTCTCCAGTTTTGGGCCTTTGGTATCTAAAAAAAAAGCAGTTTGAGTGTGTCGCTCACTGTTCAGCCGCAAATATCTCTATTTAAAAAAGTGTCGTATACCCCAGTAAACAATAACTGTGGTTTTGCCATCCCACGGTAAAAAATCTCTATTATTCAGGTTTTGGTAGTTTTTTCCGTAAAGAGAGACAGTAGTGTCTCCTGACTGTTGTGACACAAAAATATATCTGTTGAAAATAGTCTTGTGTAGGCCCGACATCCCAGTGTGGTTTCGCAGTTCCACGGGTCAAATCGCTGTACTATCCAGTTTTGGGCCTTTGGTATCTAAAAAAAAAGCAGTTTGAGTGTGTCGCTCACTGTTGAGCCGCAAATATCTCTATTTAAAAAAGTGTGGTATACCCCAGTAAACAATAACTGTGGTTTTGCCATCCCACGGTAAAAAATCTCTATTATTCAGGTTTTGGTAGTTTTTTCCGTAAAGAAAAACAGTAGTGTCTCCTGACTGTTGTGACACAAAAATATATCTGTTGAAAATAGTCTTGTGTAGGCCCGACATCCCAGTGTGGTTTCGCAGTTCCACGGGTCAAATCGCTGTACTATCCAGTTTTGGGCCTTTGGTATGTAAAAAAAAAGCAGTTTGAGAGTGTCGCTCACTGTTCAGCCGCAAATATCTCTATTTAAAAAAGTGTTGTATACCCCAGTAAACAATAACTGTGGTTTTGCCATCCCACGGTAAAAAGTCTCTATTATTCAGCTTTTGGTAGTTTTTTCCGTAAAGAAAAACAGTAGTGTCTCCTGACTGTTGTGACACAAAAATATATCTGTTGAAAATAGTCTTGTGTAGGCCCGACATCCCAGTGTGGTTTCACAGTTCCACGGGTCAAATCGCTGTACTATCCAGTTTTGGGCCTTTGGTATCTAAAAAAAAAGCAGTTTGAGTGTGTCGCTCACTGTTCAGCCGCAAATATCTCTATTTAAAAAAGTGTGGTATACCCCAGTAAACAATAACTGTGGTTTTGCCATCCCACGGTAAAAAATCTCTATTATTCAGGTTTTGGTAGTTTTTCCGTAAAGAAAAACAGTATTGTCTCCTGACTGTTGTGACACAAAAATATATCTGTTGAAAATAGTCTTGTGTAGGCCTGACAACCCAGTGTGGTTTCGCAATTCCACGGGTCAAATCGCTGTACTATCCAGTTTTGGGCCTTTGGTATCTAAAAAAAAAGCAGTTTGAGTGTGTCGCTCACTGTTCAGCCGCAAATATCTCTATTTAAAAAAGTGTGGTATACCCCAGTAAACAATAACTGTGGTTTTGCCATCCCACGGTAAAAAATCTCTATTATTCAGGTTTCGGTAGTTTTTTCCGTAAAGAAAATCAGTAGTGTCTCCTGACTGTTGTGACACAAAAATATATCTGTTGAAAATAGTCTTCTGTAGGCCCGACATCTCAGTGTGGTTTCGCAGTTCCACGGGTCAAATCGCTGTACTATCCAGTTTTGGGCCTTTGGTATCTAAAAAAAAAAGCAGTTTGAGTGTGTCGCTCACTGTTCAGCCGCAAATATCTCTATTTAAAAAAGTTTGGTATACCCCAGGAAACAATAACTGTGTTTTTGCCATCCCACGGTAAAAAATCTCTATTATTCAGCATTTGGTAGTTTTTTCCGTAAAGAAAAACAGTAGTGTCTCCTGACTGTTGTGACACAAAAATATATCTGTTGAAAATAGTCTTCTGTAGGCCCGACATCTCAGTGTGGTTTCGCAGTTCCACGGGTCAAATCGCTGTACTATCCAGTTTTGGGCCTTTGGTATCTAAAAAAAAAGCAGTTTGAGTGTGTCGCTCACTGTTCAGCCGCAAATATCTCTATTTAAAAAAGTGTGGTATACCCCAGTAAACAATAACTGTGGTTTTGCCATCCCACGGTAAAAAATCTCTATTATTCAGGTTTTGGTAGTTTTTCCGTAAAGAAAAACAGTATTGTCTCCTGACTGTTGTGACACAAAAATATATCTGTTGAAAATAGTCTTGTGTAGGCCCGACATCCCAGTGTGGTTTCGCAGTTCCACGGGTCAAATCGCTGTACTATCCAGTTTTGGGCCTTTGGTATCTAAAAAAAAAAGCAGTTTGAGTGTGTCGCTCACTGTTCAGCCGCAAATATCTCTATTTAAAAAAGTTTGGTATACCCCAGGAAACAATAACTGTGTTTTTGCCATCCCACGGTAAAAAATTTCTATTATTCAGCATTTGGTAGTTTTTTCCGTAAAGAAAAACAGTAGTGTCTCCTGACTGTTGTGACACAAAAATATATCTGTTGAAAATAGTCTTGTGTAGGCCTGACATCCCAGTGTGGTTTCGCAGTTCCACGGGTCAAATCGCTGTACTATCCAGTTTTTGGGCCTTTGGTATCTAAAAAAAAAGCAGTTTGAGTGTGTCGCTCACTGTTCAGCCGCAAATATCTCTATTTAAAAAAGTGTGGTATACCCCAGTAAACAATAACTGTGGTTTTGCCATCCCACGGTAAAAAATCTCTATTATTCAGGTTTTGGTAGTTTTTCCGTAAAGAAAAACAGTATTGTCTCCTGACTGTTGTGACACAAAAATATATCTGTTGAAAATAGTCTTGTGTAGGCCTGACAACCCAGTGTGGTTTCGCAATTCCATGGGTCAAATCGCTGTACTATCCAGTTTTGGGCCTTTGGTATCTAAAAAAAAAGCAGTTTGAGTGTGTCGCTCACTGTTCAGCCGAAAATATCTCTATTTAAAAAAGTGTGGTATACCCCAGTAAACAATAACTGTGGTTTTGCCATCCCACGGTAAAAAATCTCTATTATTCAGGTTTCGGTAGTTTTTTCCGTAAAGAAAATCAGTAGTGTCTCCTGACTGTTGTGACACAAAAATATATCTGTTGAAAATAGTCTTCTGTAGGCCCGACATCTCAGTGTGGTTTCGCAGTTCCACGGGTCAAATCGCTGTACTATCCAGTTTTGGGCCTTTGGTATCTAAAAAAAAAGCAGTTTGAGTGTGTCGCTCACTGTTCAGCCGCAAATATCTCTAATTAAAAAAGTGTGGTATACCCCAGTAAACAATAACTGTGGTTTTGCCATCCCACGGTAAAAAATCTCTATTATTCAGGTTTTGGTAGTTTTTCCGTAAAGAAAAACAGTATTGTCTCCTGACTGTTGTGACACAAAAATATATCTGTTGAAAATAGTCTTGTGTAGGCCCGACATCCCAGTGTGGTTTCGCAGTTCCACGGGTCAAATCGCTGTACTATCCAGTTTTGGGCCTTTGGTATCTAAAAAAAAAAGCAGTTTGAGTGTGTCGCTCACTGCTCAGCCGCAAATATCTCTATTTAAAAAAGTTTGGTATACCCCAGGAAACAATAATTGTGTTTTTGCCATCCCACGGTAAAAAATCTCTATTATTCAGCATTTGGTAGTTTTTTCCGTAAAGAAAAACAGTAGTGTCTCCTGACTGTTGTGACACAAAAATATATCTGTTGAAAATAGTCTTCTGTAGGCCCGACATCTCAGTGTGGTTTCGCAGTTCCACGGGTCAAATCGCTGTACTATCCAGTTTTGGGCCTTTGGTATCTAAAAAAAAAAGCAGTTTGAGTGTGTCGCTCACTGTTCAGCCGCAAATATCTCTATTTAAAAAAGTGTGGTATACCCCAGTAAACAATAACTGTGGTTTTGCCATCCCACGGTAAAAAATCTCTATTATTCAGGTTTTGGTAGTTTTTCCGTAAAGAAAAACAGTATTGTCTCCTGACTGTTGTGACACAAAAATATATCTGTTGAAAATAGTCTTGTGTAGGCCCGACATCCCAGTGTGGTTTCGCAGTTCCACGGGTCAAATCGCTGTACTATCCAGTTTTGGGCCTTTGGTATCTAAAAAAAAAAGCAGTTTGAGTGTGTCGCTCACTGTTCAGCCGCAAATATCTCTATTTAAAAAAGTTTGGTATACCCCAGGAAACAATAACTGTGTTTTTGCCATCCCACGGTAAAAAATTTCTATTATTCAGCATTTGGTAGTTTTTTCCGTAAAGAAAAAGAGTAGTGTCTCCTGACTGTTGTGACACAAAACTATATCTGTTGAAAATAGTCTTGTGTAGGCCTGACATCCCAGTGTGGTTTCGCAGTTCCACGGGTCAAATCGCTGTACTATCCAGTTTTTGGGCCTTTGGTATCTAAAAAAAAAGCAGTTTGAGTGTGTCGCTCACTGTTCAGCCGCAAATATCTCTATTTAAAAAAGTGTGGTATACCCCAGTAAACAATAACTGTGGTTTTGCCATCCCACGGTAAAAAATCTCTATTATTCAGGTTTTGGTAGCTTTTTAGTAAAGAAAAACAGTAGTGTCTCCTGACTGTTGTGACACAAAAAAGTATCTGTAGAAAATAGTCTTGTGTAGGCCCAACATCCCAGTGTGGTTTCGCAGTTCCACGGGTCAAATCGCTGTACTATCCAGTTTTGGGCCTTTGGTATCTAAAAAAAAAGCAGTTTGAGTGTGTCGCTCACTGTTCAGCCGCAAATATCTCTATTTAAAAAAGTGTGGTATACCCCAGTAAACAATAACTGTGGTTTTGCCATCCCACGGTAAAAAATCTCTATTATTCAGGTTTTGGTAGTTTTTCCGTAAAGAAAAACAGTATTGTCTCCTGACTGTTGTGACACAAAAATATATCTGTTGAAAATAGTCTTGTGTAGGCCCGACATCCCAGTGTGGTTTCGCAGTTCCACGGGTCAAATCGCTGTACTATCCAGTTTTGGGCCTTTGGTATCTAAAAAAAAAAGCAGTTTGAGTGTGTCGCTCACTGTTCAGCCGCAAATATCTCTATTTAAAAAAGTTTGGTATACCCCAGGAAACAATAACTGTGTTTTTGCCATCCCACGTTAAAAAATCTCTATTATTCAGCATTTGGTAGTTTTTTCCGTAAAGAAAAACAGTAGTGTCTCCTGACTGTTGTGACACAAAAATATATCTGTTGAAAATAGTCTTCTGTAGGCCCGACATCTCAGTGTGGTTTCGCAGTTCCACGGGTCAAATCGCTGTACTATCCAGTTTTGGGCCTTTGGTATCTAAAAAAAAAGCAGTTTGAGTGTGTCGCTCACTGTTCAGCCGCAAATATCTCTATTTAAAAAAGTGTGGTATACCCCAGTAAACAATAACTGTGGTTTTGCCATCCCACGGTAAAAAATCTCTATTATTCAGGTTTTGGTAGTTTTTCCGTAAAGAAAAACAGTATTGTCTCCTGACTGTTGTGACACAAAAATATATCTGTTGAAAATAGTCTTGTGTAGGCCCGACATCCCAGTGTGGTTTCGCAGTTCCACGGGTCAAATCGCTGTACTATCCAGTTTTGGGCCTTTGGTATCTAAAAAAAAAAGCAGTTTGAGTGTGTCGCTCACTGTTCAGCCGCAAATATCTCTATTTAAAAAAGTTTGGTATACCCCAGGAAACAATAACTGTGTTTTTGCCATCCCACGGTAAAAAATTTCTATTATTCAGCATTTGGTAGTTTTTTCCGTAAAGAAAAAGAGTAGTGTCTCCTGACTGTTGTGACACAAAACTATATCTGTTGAAAATAGTCTTGTGTAGGCCTGACATCCCAGTGTGGTTTCGCAGTTCCACGGGTCAAATCGCTGTACTATCCAGTTTTTGGGCCTTTGGTATCTAAAAAAAAAGCAGTTTGAGTGTGTCGCTCACTGTTCAGCCGCAAATATCTCTATTTAAAAAAGTGTGGTATACCCCAGTAAACAATAACTGTGGTTTTGCCATCCCACGGTAAAAAATCTCTATTATTCAGGTTTTGGTAGCTTTTTAGTAAAGAAAAACAGTAGTGTCTCCTGACTGTTGTGACACAAAAAAGTATCTGTAGAAAATAGTCTTGTGTAGGCCCAACATCCCAGTGTGGTTTCGCAGTTCCACGGGTCAAATCGCTGTACTATCCAGTTTTGGGCCTTTGGTATCTAAAAAAAAAGCAGTTTGAGTGTGTCGCTCACTGTTCAGCCGCAAATATCTCTATTTAAAAAAGTGTGGTATACCCCAGTAAACAATAACTGTGGTTTTGCCATCCCACGGTAAAAAATCTCTATTATTCAGGTTTTGGTAGTTTTTCCGTAAAGAAAAACAGTATTGTCTCCTGACTGTTGTGACACAAAAATATATCTGTTGAAAATAGTCTTGTGTAGGCCCGACATCCCAGTGTGGTTTCGCAGTTCCACGGGTCAAATCGCTGTACTATCCAGTTTTGGGCCTTTGGTATCTAAAAAAAAAAGCAGTTTGAGTGTGTCGCTCACTGTTCAGCCGCAAATATCTCTATTTAAAAAAGTTTGGTATACCCCAGGAAACAATAACTGTGTTTTTGCCATCCCACGTTAAAAAATCTCTATTATTCAGCATTTGGTAGTTTTTTCCGTAAAGAAAAACAGTAGTGTCTCCTGACTGTTGTGACACAAAAATATATCTGTTGAAAATAGTCTTCTGTAGGCCCGACATCTCAGTGTGGTTTCGCAGTTCCACGGGTCAAATCGCTGTACTATCCAGTTTTGGGCCTTTGGTATCTAAAAAAAAAGCAGTTTGAGTGTGTCGCTCACTGTTCAGCCGCAAATATCTCTATTTAAAAAAGTGTGGTATACCCCAGTAAACAATAACTGTGGTTTTGCCATCCCACGGTAAAAAATCTCTATTATTCAGGTTTTGGTAGTTTTTCCGTAAAGAAAAACAGTATTGTCTCCTGACTGTTGTGACACAAAAATATATCTGTTGAAAATAGTCTTGTGTAGGCCCGACATCCCAGTGTGGTTTCGCAGTTCCACGGGTCAAATCGCTGTACTATCCAGTTTTGGGCCTTTGGTATCTAAAAAAAAAAGCAGTTTGAGTGTGTCGCTCACTGTTCAGCCGCAAATATCTCTATTTAAAAAAGTTTGGTATACCCCAGGAAACAATAACTGTGTTTTTGCCATCCCACGGTATAAAATTTCTATTATTCAGCATTTGGTAGTTTTTTCCGTAAAGAAAAACAGTAGTGTCTCCTGACTGTTGTGACACAAAAATATATCTGTTGAAAATAGTCTTGTGTAGGCCTGACATCCCAGTGTGGTTTCGCAGTTCCACGGGTCAAATCGCTGTACTATCCAGTTTTTGGGCCTTTGGTATCTAAAAAAAAAGCAGTTTGAGTGTGTCGCTCACTGTTCAGCCGCAAATATCTCTATTTAAAAAAGTGTGGTATACCCCAGTAAACAATAACTGTGGTTTTGCCATCCCACGGTAAAAAATCTCTATTATTCAGGTTTTGGTAGTTTTTCCGTAAAGAAAAACAGTATTGTCTCCTGACTGTTGTGACACAAAAATATATCTGTTGAAAATAGTCTTGTGTAGGCCTGACAACCCAGTGTGGTTTCGCAATTCCACGGGTCAAATCGCTGTACTATCCAGTTTTGGGCCTTTGGTATCTAAAAAAAAAGCAGTTTGAGTGTGTCGCTCACTGTTCAGCCGCAAATATCTCTAATTAAAAAAGTGTGGTATACCCCAGTAAACAATAACTGTGGTTTTGCCATCCCACGGTAAAAAATCTCTATTATTCAGGTTTTGGTAGTTTTTCCGTAAAGAAAAACAGTATTGTCTCCTGACTGTTGTGACACAAAAATATATCTGTTGAAAATAGTCTTGTGTAGGCCCGACATCCCAGTGTGGTTTCGCAGTTCCACGGGTCAAATCGCTGTACTATCCAGTTTTGGGCCTTTGGTATCTAAAAAAAAAAGCAGTTTGAGTGTGTCGCTCACTGTTCAGCCGCAAATATCTCTATTTAAAAAAGTTTGGTATACCCCAGGAAACAATAACTGTGTTTTTGCCATCCCACGGTAAAAAATCTCTATTATTCAGCATTTGGTAGTTTTTTCCGTAAAGAAAAACAGTAGTGTCTCCTGACTGTTGTGACACAAAAATATATCTGTTGAAAATACTCTTCTGTAGGCCCGACATCTCAGTGTGGTTTCGCAGTTCCACGGGTCAAATCGCTGTACTATCCAGTTTTGGGCCTTTGGTATCTAAAAAAAAAGCAGTTTGAGTGTGTCGCTCACTGTTCAGCCGCAAATATCTCTATTTAAAAAAGTGTGGTATACCCCAGTAAACAATAACTGTGGTTTTGCCATCCCACGGTAAAAAATCTCTATTATTCAGGTTTTGGTAGTTTTTCCGTAAGGAAAAACAGTATTGTCTCCTGACGGTTGTGACACAAAAATATATCTGTTGAAAATAGTCTTGTGTAGGCCCGACATCCCAGTGTGGTTTCGCAGTTCCACGGGTCAAATCGCTGTACTATCCAGTTTTGGGCCTTTGGTATCTAAAAAAAAAAGCAGTCTGAGTGTGTCGCTCACTGTTCAGCCGCAAATATCTCTATTTAAAAAAGTTTGGTATACCCCAGGAAACAATAACTGTGTTTTTGCCATCCCACGGTAAAAAATTTCTATTATTCAGCATTTGGTAGTTTTTTCCGTAAAGAAAAACAGTAGTGTCTCCTGACTGTTGTGACACAAAAATATATCTGTTGAAAATAGTCTTGTGTAGGCCTGACATCCCAGTGTGGTTTCGCAGTTCCACGGGTCAAATCGCTGTACTATCCAGTTTTTGGGCCTTTGGTATCTAAAAAAAAAGCAGTTTGAGTGTGTCGCTCACTGTTCAGCCGCAAATATCTCTATTTAAAAAAGTGTGGTATACCCCAGTAAACAATAACTGTGGTTTTGCCATCCCACGGTAAAAAATCTCTATTATTCAGGTTTTGGTAGCTTTTTAGTAAAGAAAAACAGTAGTGTCTCCTGACTGTTGTGACACAAAAAAGTATCTGTAGAAAATAGTCTTGTGTAGGCCCAACATCCCAGTGTGGTTTCGCAGTTCCACGGGTCAAATCGCTGTACTATCCAGTTTTGGGCCTTTGGTATCTAAAAAAAAAGCAGTTTGAGTGTGTCGCTCACTGTTCAGCCGCAAATATCTCTATTTAAAAAAGTGTGGTATACCCCAGTAAACAATAACTGTGGTTTTGCCATCCCACGGTAAAAAATCTCTATTATTCAGGTTTTGGTAGTTTTTCCGTAAAGAAAAACAGTATTGTCTCCTGACTGTTGTGACACAAAAATATATCTGTTGAAAATAGTCTTGTGTAGGCCCGACATCCCAGTGTGGTTTCGCAGTTCCACGGGTCAAATCGCTGTACTATCCAGTTTTGGGCCTTTGGTATCTAAAAAAAAAAGCAGTTTGAGTGTGTCGCTCACTGTTCAGCCGCAAATATCTCTATTTAAAAAAGTTTGGTATACCCCAGGAAACAATAACTGTGTTTTTGCCATCCCACGGTAAAAAATCTCTATTATTCAGCATTTGGTAGTTTTTTCCGTAAAGAAAAACAGTAGTGTCTCCTGACTGTTGTGACACAAAAATATATCTGTTGAAAATAGTCTTCTGTAGGCCCGACATCTCAGTGTGGTTTCGCAGTTCCACGGGTCAAATCGCTGTACTATCCAGTTTTGGGCCTTTGGTATCTAAAAAAAAAGCAGTTTGAGTGTGTCGCTCACTGTTCAGCCGCAAATATCTCTATTTAAAAAAGTGTGGTATACCCCAGTAAACAATAACTGTGGTTTTGCCATCCCACGGTAAAAAATCTCTATTATTCAGGTTTTGGTAGTTTTTCCGTAAAGAAAAACAGTATTGTCTCCTGACTGTTGTGACACAAAAATATATCTGTTGAAAATAGTCTTGTGTAGGCCCGACATCCCAGTGTGGTTTCGCAGTTCCACGGGTCAAATCGCTGTACTATCCAGTTTTGGGCCTTTGGTATCTAAAAAAAAAAGCAGTTTGAGTGTGTCGCTCACTGTTCAGCCGCAAATATCTCTATTTAAAAAAGTTTGGTATACCCCAGGAAACAATAACTGTGTTTTTGCCATCCCACGGTATAAAATTTCTATTATTCAGCATTTGGTAGTTTTTTCCGTAAAGAAAAACAGTAGTGTCTCCTGACTGTTGTGACACAAAAATATATCTGTTGAAAATAGTCTTGTGTAGGCCTGACATCCCAGTGTGGTTTCGCAGTTCCACGGGTCAAATCGCTGTACTATCCAGTTTTTGGGCCTTTGGTATCTAAAAAAAAAGCAGTTTGAGTGTGTCGCTCACTGTTCAGCCGCAAATATCTCTATTTAAAAAAGTGTGGTATACCCCAGTAAACAATAACTGTGGTTTTGCCATCCCACGGTAAAAAATCTCTATTATTCAGGTTTTGGTAGTTTTTCCGTAAAGAAAAACAGTATTGTCTCCTGACTGTTGTGACACAAAAATATATCTGTTGAAAATAGTCTTGTGTAGGCCTGACAACCCAGTGTGGTTTCGCAATTCCACGGGTCAAATCGCTGTACTATCCAGTTTTGGGCCTTTGGTATCTAAAAAAAAAGCAGTTTGAGTGTGTCGCTCACTGTTCAGCCGCAAATATCTCTATTTAAAAAAGTGTGGTATACCCCAGTAAACAATAACTGTGGTTTTGCCATCCCACGGTAAAAAATCTCTATTATTCAGGTTTCGGTAGTTTTTTCCGTAAAGAAAATCAGTAGTGTCTCCTGACTGTTGTGACACAAAAATATATCTGTTGAAAATAGTCTTCTGTAGGCCCGACATCTCAGTGTGGTTTCGCAGTTCCACGGGTCAAATCGCTGTACTATCCAGTTTTGGGCCTTTGGTATCTAAAAAAAAAGCAGTTTGAGTGTGTCGCTCACTGTTCAGCCGCAAATATCTCTAATTAAAAAAGTGTGGTATACCCCAGTAAACAATAACTGTGGTTTTGCCATCCCACGGTAAAAAATCTCTATTATTCAGGTTTTGGTAGTTTTTCCGTAAAGAAAAACAGTATTGTCTCCTGACTGTTGTGACACAAAAATATATCTGTTGAAAATAGTCTTGTGTAGGCCCGACATCCCAGTGTGGTTTCGCAGTTCCACGGGTCAAATCGCTGTACTATCCAGTTTTGGGCCTTTGGTATCTAAAAAAAAAAGCAGTTTGAGTGTGTCGCTCACTGTTCAGTCGCAAATATCTCTATTTAAAAAAGTTTGGTGTACCCCAGGAAACAATAACTGTGTTTTTGCCATCCCACGGTAAAAAATCTCTATTATTCAGCATTTGGTAGTTTTTTCCGTAAAGAAAAACAGTAGTGTCTCCTGACTGTTGTGACACAAAAATATATCTGTTGAAAATAGTCTTCTGTAGGCCCGACATCTCAGTGTGGTTTCGCAGTTCCACGGGTCAAATCGCTGTACTATCCAGTTTTGGGCCTTTGGTATCTAAAAAAAAAGCAGTTTGAGTGTGTCGCTCACTGTTCAGCCGCAAATATCTCTATTTAAAAAAGTGTGGTATACCCCAGTAAACAATAACTGTGGTTTTGCCATCCCACGGTAAAAAATCTCTATTATTCAGGTTTTGGTAGTTTTTCCGTAAAGAAAAACAGTATTGTCTCCTGACTGTTGTGACACAAAAATATATCTGTTGAAAATAGTCTTGTGTAGGCCCGACATCCCAGTGTGGTTTCGCAGTTCCACGGGTCAAATCGCTGTACTATCCAGTTTTGGGCCTTTGGTATCTAAAAAAAAAAGCAGTTTGAGTGTGTCGCTCACTGTTCAGCCGCAAATATCTCTATTTAAAAAAGTTTGGTATACCCCAGGAAACAATAACTGTGTTTTTGCCATCCCACGGTAAAAAATTTCTATTATTCAGCATTTGGTAGTTTTTTCCGTAAAGAAAAACAGTAGTGTCTCCTGACTGTTGTGACACAAAAATATATCTGTTGAAAATAGTCTTGTGTAGGCCTGACATCCCAGTGTGGTTTCGCAGTTCCACGGGTCAAATCGCTGTACTATCCAGTTTTTGGGCCTTTGGTATCTAAAAAAAAAGCAGTTTGAGTGTGTCGCTCACTGTTCAGCCGCAAATATCTCTATTTAAAAAAGTGTGGTATACCCCAGTAAACAATAACTGTGGTTTTGCCATCCCACGGTAAAAAATCTCTATTATTCAGGTTTTGGTAGCTTTTTAGTAAAGAAAAACAGTAGTGTCTCCTGACTGTTGTGACACAAAAAAGTATCTGTAGAAAATAGTCTTGTGTAGGCCCAACATCCCAGTGTGGTTTTGCAGTTCCACGGGTCAAATCGCTGTACTATCCAGTTTTGGGCCTTTGGTATCTAAAAAAAAAGCAGTTTGAGTGTGTCGCTCACTGTTCAGCCGCAAATATCTCTATTTAAAAAAGTGTGGTATACCCCAGTAAACAATAACTGTGGTTTTGCCATCCCACGGTAAAAAATCTCTATTATTCAGGTTTTGGTAGTTTTTTAGTAAAGAAAAACAGTAGTGTCTCCTGACTGTTGTGACACAAAAAAGTATCTGTTGAAAATAGTCTTGTGTAGGCCCAACATCCCAGTGTGGTTTCGCAGTTCCACGGGTCAAATCGCTGTACTATCCAGTTTTGGGCCTTTGGTATCTAAAAAAAAAGCAGTTTGAGTGTGTCGCTCACTGTTCAGCCGCAAATATCTCTATTTAAAAAAGTGTGGTATACCCCAGTAAACAATAACTGTGGTTTTGCCATCCCACGGTAAAAAATCTCTATTATTCAGGTTTTAGTCGTTTTTTCCGTAAAGAAATACAGTGGTGTCTCCTGACTGTTGTGACGCAAAAATATATCTTTTGAAAATAGTCTTGTGTAGGCCCGACATCCCAGTGTGGTTTCGCAGTTCCTCGGGTCAAATCGCTGTACTCTCCAGTTTTGGGCCTTTTGTATCTAAAAAAAAAGCAGTTTGAGTGTGTCGCTCACTGTTCAGCCGCAAATATCTCTATTTAAAAAAGTGTCGTATACCCCAGTAAACAATAACTGTGGTTTTGCCATCCCACGGTAAAAAATCTCTATTATTCAGGTTTTGGTAGTTTTTTCCGTAAAGAGCAACAGTAGTGTCTCCTGACTGTTGTGACACAAAAATATATCTGTTGAAAATAGTCTTGTGTAGGCCCGACATCCCAGTGTGGTTTCGCAGTTCCACGGGTCAAATCGCTGTACTATCCAGTTTTGGGCCTTTGGTATCTAAAAAAAAAGCAGTTTGAGTGTGTCGCTCACTGTTCAGCCGCAAATATCTCTATTTAAAAAAGTGTGGTATACCCCAGTAAACAATAACTGTGGTTTTGCCATCCCACGGTAAAAAATCTCTATTATTCAGGTTTTGGTAGTTTTTTCCGTAAAGAAAAACAGTAGTGTCTCCTGACTGTTGTGACACAAAAATATATCTGTTGAAAATAGTCTTGTGTAGGCCCGACATCCCAGTGTGGTTTCGCAGTTCCACGGGTCAAATCGCTGTACTATCCAGTTTTGGGCCTTTGGTATGTAAAAAAAAAGCAGTTTGAGAGTGTCGTTCACTGTTCAGCCGCAAATATGTCTATTTAAAAAAGTGTCGTATACCCCAGTAAACAATAACTGTGGTTTTGCCATCCCACGGTTAAAAATCTCTATTATTCAGCTTTTGGTAGTTTTTTCCGTAAAGAAAAACAGTAGTGTCTCCTGACTGTTGTGACACAAAAATATATCTGTTGAAAATAGTCTTGTGTAGGCCCGACATCCCAGTGTGGTTTCACAGTTCCACGGGTCAAATCGCTGTACTATCCAGTTTTGGGCCTTTGGTATCTAAAAAAAAGGCAGTTTGAGTGTGTCGCTCACTGTTCAGCCGCAAATATCTCTATTTAAAAAAGTGTGGTATACCCCAGTAAACAATAACTGTGGTTTTGCCATCCCACGGTAAAAAATCTCTATTATTCAGGTTTTGGTAGTTTTTCCGTAAAGAAAAACAGTATTGTCTCCTGACTGTTGTGACACAAAAATATATCTGTTGAAAATAGTCTTGTGTAGGCCTGACAACCCAGTGTGGTTTCGCAATTCCACGGGTCAAATCGCTGTACTATCCAGTTTTGGGCCTTTGGTATCTAAAAAAAGAGCAGTTTGAGTGTGTCGCTCACTGTTCAGCCGCAAATATCTCTATTTAAAAAAGTGTGGTATACCCCAGTAAACAATAACTGTGGTTTTGCCATCCCACGGTAAAAAATCTCTATTATTCAGGTTTCGGTAGTTTTTTCCGTAAAGAAAATCAGTAGTGTCTCCTGACTGTTGTGACACAAAAATATATCTGTTGAAAATAGTCTTCTGTAGGCCCGACATCTCAGTGTGGTTTCGCAGTTCCACGGGTCAAATCGCTGTACTATCCAGTTTTGGGCCTTTGGTATCTAAAAAAAAAGCAGTTTGAGTGTGTCGCTCACTGTTCAGCCGCAAATATCTCTAATTAAAAAAGTGTGGTATACCCCAGTAAACAATAACTGTGGTTTTGCCATCCCACGGTAAAAAATCTCTATTATTCAGGTTTTGGTAGTTTTTCCGTAAAGAAAAACAGTATTGTCTCCTGACTGTTGTGACACAAAAATATATCTGTTGAAAATAGTCTTGTGTAGGCCCGACATCCCAGCGTGGTTTCGCAGTTCCACGGGTCAAATCGCTGTACTATCCAGTTTTGGGCCTTTGGTATCTAAAAAAAAAAGCAGTTTGAGTGTGTCGCTCACTGTTCAGCCGCAAATATCTCTATTTAAAAAAGTTTGGTATACCCCAGGAAACAATAACTGTGTTTTTGCCATCCCACGGTAAAAAATCTCTATTATTCAGCATTTGGTAGTTTTTTCCGTAAAGAAAAACAGTAGTGTCTCCTGACTGTTGTGACACAAAAATATATCTGTTGAAAATAGTCTTCTGTAGGCCCAACACCTCAGTGTGGTTTCGCAGTTCCACGGGTCAAATCGCTGTACTATCCAGTTTTGGGCCTTTGGTATCTAAAAAAAAAGCAGTTTGAGTGTGTCGCTCACTGTTCAGCCGCAAATATCTCTATTTAAAAAAGTGTGGTATACCCCAGTAAACAATAACTGTGGTTTTGCCATCCCACGGTAAAAAATCTCTATTATTCAGGTTTTGGTAGTTTTTCCGTAAAGAAAAACAGTATTGTCTCCTGACTGTTGTGACACAAAAATATATCTGTTGAAAATAGTCTTGTGTAGGCCCGACATCCCAGCGTGGTTTCGCAGTTCCACGGGTCAAATCGCTGTACTATCCAGTTTTGGGCCTTTGGTATCTAAAAAAAAACGCAGTTTGAGTGTGTCGCTCACTGTTCAGCCGCAAATTTCTCTATTTAAAAAAGTTTGGTATACCCCAGGAAACAATAACTGTGTTTTTGCCATCCCACGGTAAAAAATCTCTATTATTCAGCATTTGGTAGTTTTTTCCGTAAAGAAAAACAGTAGTGTCTCCTGACTGTTGTGACACAAAAATATATCTGTTGAAAATAGTCTTCTGTAGGCCCGACATCTCAGTGTGGTTTCGCAGTTCCACGGGTCAAATCGCTGTACTATCCAGTTTTGGGCCTTTGGTATCTAAAAAAAAAGCAGTTTGAGTGTGTCGCTCACTGTTCAGCCGCAAATATCTCTATTTAAAAAAGTGTGGTATACCCCAGTAAACAATAACTGTGGTTTTGCCATCCCACGGTAAAAAATCTCTATTATTCAGGTTTTGGTAGTTTTTCCGTAAAGAAAAACAGTATTGTCTCCTGACTGTTGTGACACAAAAATATATCTGTTGAAAATAGTCTTGTGTAGGCCCGACATCCCAGTGTGGTTTCGCAGTTCCACGGGTCAAATCGCTGTACTATCCAGTTTTTGGGCCTTTGGTATCTAAAAAAAAAGCAGTTTGAGTGTGTCGCTCACTGTTCAGCCGCAAATATCTCTATTTAAAAAAGTGTGGTATACCCCAGTAAACAATAACTGTGGTTTTGCCATCCCACGGTAAAAAATCTCTATTATTCAGGTTTTGGTAGTTTTTTAGTAAAGAAAAACAGTAGTGTCTCCTGACTGTTGTGACACAAAAAAGTATCTGTTGAAAATAGTCTTGTGTAGGCCCAACATCCCAGTGTGGTTTCGCAGTTCCACGGGTCAAATCGCTGTACTATCCAGTTTTGGGCCTTTGGTATCTAAAAAAAAAGCAGTTTGAGTGTGTCGCTCACTGTTCAGCCGCAAATATCTCTATTTAAAAAAGTGTGGTATACCCCAGTAAACAATAACAGTGGTTTTGCCATCCCACGGTAAAAAATCTCTATTATTCAGGTTTTGGTCGTTTTTTCCGTAAAGAAATACAGTGGTGTCTCCTGACTGTTGTGACGCAAAAATATCTCTTTTGAAAATAGTCTTGTGTAGGCCCGACATCCCAGTGTGGTTTCGCAGTTCCTCGGGTCAAATCGCTGTACTCTCCAGTTTTGGGCCTTTTGTATCTAAAAAAAAAGCAGTTTGAGTGTGTCGCTCACTGTTCAGCCGCAAATATCTCTATTTAAAAAAGTGTCGTATACCCCAGTAAACAATAACTGTGGTTTTGCCATCCCACGGTAAAAAATCTCTATTATTCAGGTTTTGGTAGTTTTTTCCGTAAAGAGAAACAGTAGTGTCTCCTGACTGTTGTGACACAAAAATATATCTGTTGAAAATAGTCTTGTGTAGGCCCGACATCCCAGTGTGGTTTCGCAGTTCCACGGGTCAAATCGCTGTACTATCCAGTTTTGGGCCTTTGGTATCTAAAAAAAAAGCAGTTTGAGTGTGTCGCTCACTGTTCAGCCGCAAATATCTCTATTTAAAAAAGTGTGGTATACCCCAGTAAACAATAACTGTGGTTTTGCCATCCCACGGTAAAAAATCTCTATTATTCAGGTTTTGGTAGTTTTTCCGTAAAGAAAAACAGTATTGTCTCCTGACTGTTGTGACACAAAAATATATCTGTTGAAAATAGTCTTGTGTAGGCCCGACATCCCAGTGTGGTTTCGCAGTTCCACGGGTCAAATCGCTGTACTATCCAGTTTTGGGCCTTTGGTATCTAAAAAAAAAAGCAGTTTGAGTGTGTCGCTCACTGTTCAGTCGCAAATATCTCTATTTAAAAAAGTTTGGTGTACCCCAGGAAACAATAACTGTGTTTTTGCCATCCCACGGTAAAAAATCTCTATTATTCAGCATTTGGTAGTTTTTTCCGTAAAGAAAAACAGTAGTGTCTCCTGACTGTTGTGACACAAAAATATATCTGTTGAAAATAGTCTTCTGTAGGCCCGACATCTCAGTGTGGTTTCGCAGTTCCACGGGTCAAATCGCTGTACTATCCAGTTTTGGGCCTTTGGTATCTAAAAAAAAAGCAGTTTGAGTGTGTCGCTCACTGTTCAGCCGCAAATATCTCTATTTAAAAAAGTGTGGTATACCCCAGTAAACAATAACTGTGGTTTTGCCATCCCACGGTAAAAAATCTCTATTATTCAGGTTTTGGTAGTTTTTCCGTAAAGAAAAACAGTATTGTCTCCTGACTGTTGTGACACAAAAATATATCTGTTGAAAATAGTCTTGTGTAGGCCCGACATCCCAGTGTGGTTTCGCAGTTCCACGGGTCAAATCGCTGTACTATCCAGTTTTGGGCCTTTGGTATCTAAAAAAAAAAGCAGTTTGAGTGTGTCGCTCACTGTTCAGCCGCAAATATCTCTATTTAAAAAAGTTTGGTATACCCCAGGAAACAATAACTGTGTTTTTGCCATCCCACGGTAAAAAATTTCTATTATTCAGCATTTGGTAGTTTTTTCCGTAAAGAAAAACAGTAGTGTCTCCTGACTGTTGTGACACAAAAATATATCTGTTGAAAATAGTCTTGTGTAGGCCTGACATCCCAGTGTGGTTTCGCAGTTCCACGGGTCAAATCGCTGTACTATCCAGTTTTTGGGCCTTTGGTATCTAAAAAAAAAGCAGTTTGAGTGTGTCGCTCACTGTTCAGCCGCAAATATCTCTATTTAAAAAAGTGTGGTATACCCCAGTAAACAATAACTGTGGTTTTGCCATCCCACGGTAAAAAATCTCTATTATTCAGGTTTTGGTAGCTTTTTAGTAAAGAAAAACAGTAGTGTCTCCTGACTGTTGTGACACAAAAAAGTATCTGTAGAAAATAGTCTTGTGTAGGCCCAACATCCCAGTGTGGTTTTGCAGTTCCACGGGTCAAATCGCTGTACTATCCAGTTTTGGGCCTTTGGTATCTAAAAAAAAAGCAGTTTGAGTGTGTCGCTCACTGTTCAGCCGCAAATATCTCTATTTAAAAAAGTGTGGTATACCCCAGTAAACAATAACTGTGGTTTTGCCATCCCACGGTAAAAAATCTCTATTATTCAGGTTTTGGTAGTTTTTTAGTAAAGAAAAACAGTAGTGTCTCCTGACTGTTGTGACACAAAAAAGTATCTGTTGAAAATAGTCTTGTGTAGGCCCAACATCCCAGTGTGGTTTCGCAGTTCCACGGGTCAAATCGCTGTACTATCCAGTTTTGGGCCTTTGGTATCTAAAAAAAAAGCAGTTTGAGTGTGTCGCTCACTGTTCAGCCGCAAATATCTCTATTTAAAAAAGTGTGGTATACCCCAGTAAACAATAACTGTGGTTTTGCCATCCCACGGTAAAAAATCTCTATTATTCAGGTTTTAGTCGTTTTTTCCGTAAAGAAATACAGTGGTGTCTCCTGACTGTTGTGACGCAAAAATATATCTTTTGAAAATAGTCTTGTGTAGGCCCGACATCCCAGTGTGGTTTCGCAGTTCCTCGGGTCAAATCGCTGTACTCTCCAGTTTTGGGCCTTTTGTATCTAAAAAAAAAGCAGTTTGAGTGTGTCGCTCACTGTTCAGCCGCAAATATCTCTATTTAAAAAAGTGTCGTATACCCCAGTAAACAATAACTGTGGTTTTGCCATCCCACGGTAAAAAATCTCTATTATTCAGGTTTTGGTAGTTTTTTCCGTAAAGAGCAACAGTAGTGTCTCCTGACTGTTGTGACACAAAAATATATCTGTTGAAAATAGTCTTGTGTAGGCCCGACATCCCAGTGTGGTTTCGCAGTTCCACGGGTCAAATCGCTGTACTATCCAGTTTTGGGCCTTTGGTATCTAAAAAAAAAGCAGTTTGAGTGTGTCGCTCACTGTTCAGCCGCAAATATCTCTATTTAAAAAAGTGTGGTATACCCCAGTAAACAATAACTGTGGTTTTGCCATCCCACGGTAAAAAATCTCTATTATTCAGGTTTTGGTAGTTTTTTCCGTAAAGAAAAACAGTAGTGTCTCCTGACTGTTGTGACACAAAAATATATCTGTTGAAAATAGTCTTGTGTAGGCCCGACATCCCAGTGTGGTTTCGCAGTTCCACGGGTCAAATCGCTGTACTATCCAGTTTTGGGCCTTTGGTATGTAAAAAAAAAGCAGTTTGAGAGTGTCGCTCACTGTTCAGCCGCAAATATGTCTATTTAAAAAAGTGTCGTATACCCCAGTAAACAATAACTGTGGTTTTGCCATCCCACGGTTAAAAATCTCTATTATTCAGCTTTTGGTAGTTTTTTCCGTAAAGAAAAACAGTAGTGTCTCCTGACTGTTGTGACACAAAAATATATCTGTTGAAAATAGTCTTGTGTAGGCCCGACATCCCAGTGTGGTTTCACAGTTCCACGGGTCAAATCGCTGTACTATCCAGTTTTGGGCCTTTGGTATCTAAAAAAAAGGCAGTTTGAGTGTGTCGCTCACTGTTCAGCCGCAAATATCTCTATTTAAAAAAGTGTGGTATACCCCAGTAAACAATAACTGTGGTTTTGCCATCCCACGGTAAAAAATCTCTATTATTCAGGTTTTGGTAGTTTTTCCGTAAAGAAAAACAGTATTGTCTCCTGACTGTTGTGACACAAAAATATATCTGTTGAAAATAGTCTTGTGTAGGCCTGACAACCCAGTGTGGTTTCGCAATTCCACGGGTCAAATCGCTGTACTATCCAGTTTTGGGCCTTTGGTATCTAAAAAAAAAGCAGTTTGAGTGTGTCGCTCACTGTTCAGCCGCAAATATCTCTATTTAAAAAAGTGTGGTATACCCCAGTAAACAATAACTGTGGTTTTGCCATCCCACGGTAAAAAATCTCTATTATTCAGGTTTCGGTAGTTTTTTCCGTAAAGAAAATCAGTAGTGTCTCCTGACTGTTGTGACACAAAAATATATCTGTTGAAAATAGTCTTCTGTAGGCCCGACATCTCAGTGTGGTTTCGCAGTTCCACGGGTCAAATCGCTGTACTATCCAGTTTTGGGCCTTTGGTATCTAAAAAAAAAGCAGTTTGAGTGTGTCGCTCACTGTTCAGCCGCAAATATCTCTAATTAAAAAAGTGTGGTATACCCCAGTAAACAATAACAGTGGTTTTGCCATCCCACGGTAAAAAATCTCTATTATTCAGGTTTTGGTAGTTTTTCCGTAAAGAAAAACAGTATTGTCTCCTGACTGTTGTGACACAAAAATATATCTGTTGAAAATAGTCTTGTGTAGGCCCGACATCCCAGCGTGGTTTCGCAGTTCCACGGGTCAAATCGCTGTACTATCCAGTTTTGGGCCTTTGGTATCTAAAAAAAAAAGCAGTTTGAGTGTGTCGCTCACTGTTCAGCCGCAAATATCTCTATTTAAAAAAGTTTGGTATACCCCAGGAAACAATAACTGTGTTTTTGCCATCCCACGGTAAAAAATCTCTATTATTCAGCATTTGGTAGTTTTTTCCGTAAAGAAAAACAGTAGTGTCTCCTGACTGTTGTGACACAAAAATATATCTGTTGAAAATAGTCTTCTGTAGGCCCAACACCTCAGTGTGGTTTCGCAGTTCCACGGGTCAAATCGCTGTACTATCCAGTTTTGGGCCTTTGGTATCTAAAAAAAAAGCAGTTTGAGTGTGTCGCTCACTGTTCAGCCGCAAATATCTCTATTTAAAAAAGTGTGGTATACCCCAGTAAACAATAACTGTGGTTTTGCCATCCCACGGTAAAAAATCTCTATTATTCAGGTTTTGGTAGTTTTTCCGTAAAGAAAAACAGTATTGTCTCCTGACTGTTGTGACACAAAAATATATCTGTTGAAAATAGTCTTGTGTAGGCCCGACATCCCAGCGTGGTTTCGCAGTTCCACGGGTCAAATCGCTGTACTATCCAGTTTTGGGCCTTTGGTATCTAAAAAAAAACGCAGTTTGAGTGTGTCGCTCACTGTTCAGCCGCAAATTTCTCTATTTAAAAAAGTTTGGTATACCCCAGGAAACAATAACTGTGTTTTTGCCATCCCACGGTAAAAAATCTCTATTATTCAGCATTTGGTAGTTTTTTCCGTAAAGAAAAACAGTAGTGTCTCCTGACTGTTGTGACACAAAAATATATCTGTTGAAAATAGTCTTCTGTAGGCCCGACATCTCAGTGTGGTTTCGCAGTTCCACGGGTCAAATCGCTGTACTATCCAGTTTTGGGCCTTTGGTATCTAAAAAAAAAGCAGTTTGAGTGTGTCGCTCACTGTTCAGCCGCAAATATCTCTATTTAAAAAAGTGTGGTATACCCCAGTAAACAATAACTGTGGTTTTGCCATCCCACGGTAAAAAATCTCTATTATTCAGGTTTTGGTAGTTTTTCCGTAAAGAAAAACAGTATTGTCTCCTGACTGTTGTGACACAAAAATATATCTGTTGAAAATAGTCTTGTGTAGGCCCGACATCCCAGTGTGGTTTCGCAGTTCCACGGGTCAAATCGCTGTACTATCCAGTTTTTGGGCCTTTGGTATCTAAAAAAAAAGCAGTTTGAGTGTGTCGCTCACTGTTCAGCCGCAAATATCTCTATTTAAAAAAGTGTGGTATACCCCAGTAAACAATAACTGTGGTTTTGCCATCCCACGGTAAAAAATCTCTATTATTCAGGTTTTGGTAGTTTTTTAGTAAAGAAAAACAGTAGTGTCTCCTGACTGTTGTGACACAAAAAAGTATCTGTTGAAAATAGTCTTGTGTAGGCCCAACATCCCAGTGTGGTTTCGCAGTTCCACGGGTCAAATCGCTGTACTATCCAGTTTTGGGCCTTTGGTATCTAAAAAAAAAGCAGTTTGAGTGTGTCGCTCACTGTTCAGCCGCAAATATCTCTATTTAAAAAAGTGTGGTATACCCCAGTAAACAATAACAGTGGTTTTGCCATCCCACGGTAAAAAATCTCTATTATTCAGGTTTTGGTCGTTTTTTCCGTAAAGAAATACAGTGGTGTCTCCTGACTGTTGTGACGCAAAAATATCTCTTTTGAAAATAGTCTTGTGTAGGCCCGACATCCCAGTGTGGTTTCGCAGTTCCTCGGGTCAAATCGCTGTACTCTCCAGTTTTGGGCCTTTTGTATCTAAAAAAAAAGCAGTTTGAGTGTGTCGCTCACTGTTCAGCCGCAAATATCTCTATTTAAAAAAGTGTCGTATACCCCAGTAAACAATAACTGTGGTTTTGCCATCCCACGGTAAAAAATCTCTATTATTCAGGTTTTGGTAGTTTTTTCCGTAAAGAGAAACAGTAGTGTCTCCTGACTGTTGTGACACAAAAATATATCTGTTGAAAATAGTCTTGTGTAGGCCCGACATCCCAGTGTGGTTTCGCAGTTCCACGGGTCAAATCGCTGTACTATCCAGTTTTGGGCCTTTGGTATCTAAAAAAAAAGCAGTTTGAGTGTGTCGCTCACTGTTCAGCCGCAAATATCTCTATTTAAAAAAGTGTGGTATACCCCAGTAAACAATAACTGTGGTTTTGCCATCCCACGGTAAAAAATCTCTATTATTCAGGTTTTGGTAGTTTTTTCCGTAAAGAAAAACAGTAGTGTCTCCTGACTGTTGTGACACAAAAATATATCTGTTGAAAATAGTCTTGTGTAGGCCCGACATCCCAGTGTGGTTTCGCAGTTCGACGGGTCAACTCGCTGTACTATCCAGTTTTGGGCCTTTGGTATCTAAAAAAAAAGCAGTTTGAGTGTGTCGCTCACTGTTCAGCCGCAAATATCTCTATTTAAAAAAGTGTGGTATACCCCAGTAAACAATAACTGTGGTTTTGCCATCCCACGGTAAAAAATCTCTATTATTCAGGTTTTGGTAGTTTTTTCCGTAAAGAAAAACAGTAGTGTCTCCTGACTGTTGTGACACAAAAATATATCTGTTGAAAATAGTCTTGTGTAGGCCCGACATCCCAGTGTGGTTTCGCAGTTCCACGGGTCAAATCGCTGTACTATCCAGTTTTGGGCCTTTGATATATATAAAAAAAAAGCAGTTTGAGTGTGTCGCTCACTGTTCAGTCGCAAATATCTCTATTTAAAAAAGTGTGGTATACCCCAGTAAACAATAACTGTGGTTTTGCAATCCCATGGTAAAAAATCTCTATTATTCAGGTTTTGGTAGTTTTTTCCGTAAAGAAAAACAGTAGTGTCTCCTGACTGTTGTGACACAAAAATATATCTGTTGAAAATAGTCTTGTGTAGGCCCGACATCCCACTGTGGTTTCACAGTTCCACGGGTCAAATCACTGTACTATCCAGTTTTGGGCCTTTGGTATCTAAAAAAAAAGCAGTTTGAGAGTGTCGCTCACTGTTCAGCCGCAAATATCTCTATTTAAAAAAGTGTCGTATACCCCAGTAAACAATAACTGTGGTTTTGCCATCCCACGGTAAAAAATCTCTATTATTCAGCTTTTGGTAGTTTTTTCCGTAAAGAAAAATAGTAGTGTCTCCTGACTGTTGTGACACAAAAATATATCTGTTGAAAATTTTCTTGTGTAGGCCCGACATCCCAGTGTGGTTTCGCAGTTCCACGGGTCAAATCGCTGTACTATCCAGTTTTGGGCCTTTGGTATCTAAAAAAAAAGCAGTTTGAGTGTGTCGCTCACTGTTCAGCCGCAAATATCTCTATTTAAAAAAGTGTGGTATACCCCAGTAAACAATAACTGTGGTTTTGCCATCCCACGGTAAAAAATCTCTATTATTCAGGTTTTGGTAGTTTTTTCCGTAAAGAAAAACAGTAGTGTCTCCTGACTGTTGTGACACAAAAATATATCTGTTGAAAATAGTCTTGTGTAGGCCCGACATCCCAGTGTGGTTTCGCAGTTCCACGGGTCAACTCGCTGTACTATCCAGTTTTGGGCCTTTGGTATCTAAAAAAAAAGCAGTTTGAGTGTGTCGCTCACTGTTCAGCCGCAAATATCTCTATTTAAAAAAGTGTGGTATACCCCAGTAAACAATAACTGTGGTTTTGCCATCCCACGGTAAAAAATCTCTATTATTCAGGTTTTGGTAGTTTTTTCCGTAAAGAAAAACAGTAGTGTCTCCTGACTGTTGTGACACAAAAATATATCTGTTGAAAATAGTCTTGTGTAGGCCCGACATCCCAGTGTGGTTTCGCAGTTCCACGGGTCAAATCGCTGTACTATCCAGTTTTGGGCCTTTGGTATATAAAAAAAAAGCAGTTTGAGTGTGTCGCTCACTGTTCAGTCGCAAATATCTCTATTTAAAAAAGTGTGGTATACCCCAGTAAACAATAACTGTGGTTTTGCAATCCCATGGTAAAAAATCTCTATTATTCAGGTTTTGGTAGTTTTTTCCGTAAAGAAAAACAGTAGTGTCTCCTGACTGTTGTGACACAAAAATATATCTGTTGAAAATAGTCTTGTGTAGGCCCGACATCCCAGTGTGGTTTCACAGTTCCACGGGTCAAATCACTGTACTATCCAGTTTTGGGCCTTTGGTATCTAAAAAAAAAGCAGTTTGAGAGTGTCGCTCACTGTTCAGCCGCAAATATCTCTATTTAAAAAAGTGTCGTATACCCCAGTAAACAATAACTGTGGTTTTGCCATCCCACGGTAAAAAATCTCTATTATTCAGCTTTTGGTAGTTTTTTCCGTAAAGAAAAACAGTAGTGTCTCCTGACTGTTGTGACACAAAAATATATCTGTTGAAAATAGTCTTGTGTAGGCCCGACATCCCAGTGTGGTTTCGCAGTTCCACGGGTCAAATCGCTGTACTATCCAGTTTTGGGCCTTTGGTATCTAAAAAAAAAGCAGTTTGAGTGTGTCGCTCACTGTTCAGCCGCAAATATGTCTATTTGAAAAAGTGTGGTATACCCCAGTAAACAATAACTGTGGTTTTGCCATCCCACGGTATAAAATCTCTATTATTCAGGTTTTGGTAGTTTTTTCCGTAAAGAAAAACAGTAGAGTCTCCTGACTGTTGTGACACAAAAATATATCTGTTGAAAATAGTCTTGTGTAGGCCCGACATCCCAGTGTGGTTTCACAGTTCCACGGGTCAAATCGCTGTACTATCCAGTTTTGGGCCTTTGGTATCTAAAAAAATAAGCAGTTTGAGTGTGTCGCTCACTGTTTAGCCGTAAATATCTCTATTTAAAAAAGTGTGGTATACCCCAGTAAACAATAACTGTGGTTTTGCCATCCCACGGTAAAAAATCTCTATTATTCAGGTTTTGGTAGTTTTTTCCATAAAGAAAAACAGTAGTGTCTCCTGACTGTTGTGACACAAAAATATATCTGTTGAAAATAGTCTTGTGTAGGCCCGACATCCCAGTGTGGTTTCGCAGTTCCACGGGTCAAATCGCTGTACTATCCAGTTTTGGGCCTTTGGTATCTAAAAAAAAAGCAGTTTGAGAGTGTCGCTCACTGTTCAGCCGCAAATATCTCTATTTAAAAAAGTGTGGTATACCCCAGTAAACAATAACTGTGGTTTTGCCATCCCACGGTAAAAAATCTCTATTATTCAGGTTTTGGTAGTTTTTTCCGTAAAGAAAGACAGTGGTGTCTCCTGACTGTTGTGACACAAAAATATATCTGTTGAAAATAGTCTTGTGTAGGCCCGACATCCCAGTGTGGTTTCGCAGTTCCACGGGTCAAATCGCTGTACTATCCAGTTTTGGGCCTTTGGTATATAAAAAAAAAGCAGTTTGAATGTGTCGCTCACTGTTCAGTCGCAAATATCTCTATTTAAAAAAGTGTGGTATACCCCAGTAAACAATAACTGTGGTTTTGCAATCCCATGGTAAAAAATCTCTATTATTCAGGTTTTGGTAGTTTTTTCCGTAAAGAAAAACAGTAGTGTCTCCTGACTGTTGTGACACAAAAATATATCTGTTGAAAATAGTCTTGTGTAGGCCCGACATCCCAGTGTGGTTTCACAGTTCCACGGATCAAATCACTATACTATCCAGTTTTGGGCCTTTGGTATCTAAAAAAAAAGCAGTTTGAGAGTGTCGCTCACTGTTCAGCCGCAAATATCTCTATTTAAAAAAGTGTCGTATACCCCAGTAAACAATAACTGTGGTTTTGCCATCCCACGGTAAAAAATCTCTATTATTCAGCTTTTGGTAGTTTTTTCCGTAAAGAAAAACAGTAGTGTCTCCTGACTGTTGTGACACAAAAATATATCTATTGAAAATAGTCTTGTGTAGGCCCGACATCCCAGTGTGGTTTCGCAGTTCCACGGGTCAAATCGCTGTACTATCCAGTTTTGGGCCTTTGGTATCTAAAAAAAAAAGCAGTTTGAGTGTGTCGCTCACTGTTCAGCCGCAAATATCTCTATTTAAAAAAGTGTGGTATACCCCAGTAAACAATAACTGTGGTTTTGCCATCCCACGGTATAAAATCTCTATTATTCAGGTTTTGGTAGTTTTTTCCGTAAAGAAAAACAGTAGAGTCTCCTGACTGTTGTGACACAAAAATATATCTGTTGAAAATAGTCTTGTGTAGGCCCGACATCCCAGTGTGGTTTCACAGTTCCACGGGTCAAATCGCTGTACTATCCAGTTTTGGGCCTTTGGTATCTAAAAAAATAAGCAGTTTGAGTGTGTCGCTCACTGTTCAGCCGTAAATATCTCTATTTAAAAAAGTGTGGTATACCCCAGTAAACAATAACTGTGGTTTTGCCATCCCACGGTAAAAAATCTCTATTATTCAGGTTTTGGTAGTTTTTTCCGTAAAGAAAAACAGTAGTGTCTCCTGACTGTTGTGACACAAAAATATATCTGTTGAAAATAGTCTTGTGTAGGCCCGACATCCCAGTGTGGTTTCGCAGTTCCACGGGTCAAATCGCTGTACTATCCAGTTTTGGGCCTTTGGTATCTAAAAAAAAAGCAGTTTGAGTGTGTCGCTCACTGTTCAGCCGCAAATATCTCTATTTAAAAAAGTGTGGTATACCTCAGTAAACAATAACTGTGGTTTTGCCATCCCACGGTAAAAAATCTCTATTATTCAGGTTTTGGTAGTTTTTTGAGTAAAGAAAAACAGTAGTGTCTCCTGACTGTTGTGACACAAAAAAGTATCTGTTGAAAATAGTCTTGTGTAGGCCTGACATCCCAGTGTGGTTTCGCAGTTCCACGGGTCAAATCGCTGTACTATCCAGTTTTGGGCATTTGGTATCTAAAAAAAAAGCAGTTTGAGAGTGTCGCTCACTGTTCAGCCGCAAATATCTCTATTTAAAAAAGTGTGGTATACCCCAGTAAACAATAACTGTGGTTTTGCCATCCCACGGTAAAAAATCTCTATTATTCAGGTTTTGGTAGTTTTTTCCGTAAAGAAAAACAGTAGTGTCTCCTGACTGTTGTGACACAAAAAAGTATCTGTTGAAAATAGTCTTGTGTAGGCCTGACATCCCAGTGTGGTTTCGCAGTTCCACGGGTCAAATCGCTGTACTATCCAGTTTTGGGCCTTTGGTATCTAAAAAAAAAGCAGTTTGAGAGTGTCGCTCACTGTTCAGCCGCAAATATCTCTATTTAAAAAAGTGTGGTATACCCCAGTAAACAATAACTGTGGTTTTGCCATCCCACGGTAAAAAATCTCTATTATTCAGGTTTTGGTAGTTTTTTCCGTAAAGAAAAACAGTAGTGTCTCCTGACTGTTGTGACACAAAAATATATCTGTTGAAAATAGTCTTGTGTAGGCCCGACATCCCAGTGTGGTTTCGCAGTTCCACGGGTCAAATCGCTGTACTATCCAGTTTTGGGCCTTTGGTATATAAAAAAAAAGCAGTTTGAGTGTGTCGCTCACTGTTCAGTCGCAAATATCTCTATTTAAAAAAGTGTGGTATACCCCAGTAAACAATAACTGTGGTTTTGCAATCCCATGGTAAAAAATCTCTATTATTCAGGTTTTGGTAGTTTTTTCCGTAAAGAAAAACAGTAGTGTCTCCTGACTGTTGTGACACAAAAATATATCTGTTGAAAATAGTCTTGTGTAGGCCCGACATCCCAGTGTGGTTTCACAGTTCCACGGGTCAAATCACTGTACTATCCAGTTTTGGGCCTTTGGTATCTAAAAAAAAAGCAGTTTGAGAGTGTCGCTCACTGTTCAGCCGCAAATATCTCTATTTAAAAAAGTGTCGTATACCCCAGTAAACAATAACTGTGGTTTTGCCATCCCACGGTAAAAAATCTCTATTATTCAGCTTTTGGTAGTTTTTTCCGTAAAGAAAAACAGTAGTGTCTCCTGACTGTTGTGACACAAAAATATATCTGTTGAAAATAGTCTTGTGTAGGCCCGACATCCCAGTGTGGTTTCGCAGTTCCACGGGTCAAATCGCTGTACTATCCAGTTTTGGGCCTTTGGTATCTAAAAAAAAAGCAGTTTGAGTGTGTCGCTCACTGTTCAGCCGCAAATATCTCTATTTAAAAAAGTGTGGTATACCCCAGTAAACAATAACTGTGGTTTTGCCATCCCACGGTATAAAATCTCTATTATTCAGGTTTTGGTAGTTTTTTCCGTAAAGAAAAACAGTAGAGTCTCCTGACTGTTGTGACACAAAAATATATCTGTTGAAAATAGTCTTGTGTAGGCCCGACATCCCAGTGTGGTTTCACAGTTCCACGGGTCAAATCGCTGTACTATCCAGTTTTGGGCCTTTGGTATCTAAAAAAATAAGCAGTTTGAGTGTGTCGCTCACTGTTCAGCCGTAAATATCTCTATTTAAAAAAGCGTGGTATACCCCAGTAAACAATAACTGTGGTTTTGCCATCCCACGGTAAAAAATCTCTATTATTCAGGTTTTGGTAGTTTTTTCCGTAAAGAAAAACAGTAGTGTCTCCTGACTGTTGTGACACAAAAATATATCTGTTGAAAATAGTCTTGTGTAGGCCCGACATCCCAGTGTGGTTTCGCAGTTCCACAGGTCAAATCGCTGTACTATCCAGTTTTGGGCCTTTGGTATCTAAAAAAAAAGCAGTTTGAGTGTGTCGCTCACTGTTCAGCCGCAAATATCTCTATTTAAAAAAGTGTGGTATACCTCAGTAAACAATAACTGTGGTTTTGCCATCCCACGGTAAAAAATCTCTATTATTCAGGTTTTGGTAGTTTTTTCCGTAAAGAAAAACAGTAGAGTCTCCTGACTGTTGTGACACAAAAATATATCTGTTGAAAATAGTCTTGTGTAGGCCCGACATCCCAGTGTGGTTTCACAGTTCCACGGGTCAAATCGCTGTACTATCCAGTTTTGGGCCTTTGGTATCTAAAAAAATAAGCAGTTTGAGTGTGTCGCTCACTGTTCAGCCGTAAATATCTCTATTTAAAAAAGCGTGGTATAATCCAGTAAACAATAACTGTGGTTTTGCCATCCCACGGTAAAAAATCTCTATTATTCAGGTTTTGGTAGTTTTTTCCGTAAAGAAAAACAGTAGTGTCTCCTGACTGTTGTGACACAAAAATATATCTGTTGAAAATAGTCTTGTGTAGGCCCGACATCCCAGTGTGGTTTCGCAGTTCCACAGGTCAAATCGCTGTACTATCCAGTTTTGGGCCTTTGGTATCTAAAAAAAAAGCAGTTTGAGTGTGTCGCTCACTGTTCAGCCGCAAATATCTCTATTTAAAAAAGTGTGGTATACCTCAGTAAACAATAACTGTGGTTTTTCCATCCCACGGTAAAAAATCTCTATTATTCAGGTTTTGGTAGTTTTTTGAGTAAAGAAAAACAGTAGTGTCTCCTGACTGTTGTGACACAAAAAAGTATCTGTTGAAAATAGTCTTGTGTAGGCCTGACATCCCAGTGTGGTTTCGCAGTTCCACGGGTCAAATCGCTGTACTATCCAGTTTTGGGCCTTTGGTATCTAAAAAAAAAGCAGTTTGAGAGTGTCGCTCACTGTTCAGCCGCAAATATCTCTATTTAAAAAAGTGTGGTATACCCCAGTAAACAATAACTGTGGTTTTGCCATCCCACGGTAAAAAATCTCTATTATTCAGGTTTTGGTAGTTTTTTCCGTAAAGAAATACAGTGGTGTCTCCTGACTGTTGTGACACAAAAATATATCTGTTGAAAATAGTCTTGTGTAGGCCCGACATCCCAGTGTGGTTTCGCAGTTCCACGGGTCAACTCGCTGTACTATCCAGTTTTGGGCCTTTGGTATCTAAAAAAAAAGCAGTTTGAGTGTGTCGCTCACTGTTCAGCCGCAAATATCTCTATTTAAAAAAGTGTGGTATACCCCAGTAAACAATAACTGTGGTTTTGCCATCCCACGGTAAAAAATCTCTATTATTCAGGTTTTGGTAGTTTTTTCCGTAAAGAAAAACAGTAGAGTCTCCTGACTGTTGTGACACAAAAATATATCTGTTGAAAATAGTCTTGTGTAGGCCCGACATCCCAGTGTGGTTTCACAGTTCCACGGGTCAAATCGCTGTACTATCCAGTTTTGGGCCTTTGGTATCTAAAAAAATAAGCAGTTTGAGTGTGTCGCTCACTGTTCAGCCGTAAATATCTCTATTTGAAAAAGTGTGGTATACCCCAGTAAACAATAACTGTGGTTTTGCCATCCCACGGTAAAAAATCTCTATTATTCAGGTTTTGGTAGTTTTTTGAGTAAAGAAAAACAGTAGTGTCTCCTGACTGTTGTGACACAAAAAAGTATCTGTTGAAAATAGTCTTGTGTAGGCCTGACATCCCAGTGTGGTTTCGCAGTTCCACGGGTCAAATCGCTGTACTATCCAGTTTTGGGCCTTTGGTATCTAAAAAAAAAGCAGTTTGAGAGTGTCGCTCACTGTTCAGCCGCAAATATCTCTATTTAAAAAAGTGTGGTATACCCCAGTAAACAATAACTGTGGTTTTGCCATCCCACGGTAAAAAATCTCTATTATTCAGGTTTTGGTAGTTTTTTCCGTAAAGAAATACAGTGGTGTCTCCTGACTGTTGTGACACAAAAATATATCTGTTGAAAATAGTCTTGTGTAGGCCCGACATCCCAGTGTGGTTTTGCAGTTCCTCGGGTCAAATCGCTGTTTTATCCAGTTTTGGGCCTTTGGTATCTAAAAAAAAAGCAGTTTGAGTGTGTCGCTCACTGTTCAGCCGCAAATATCTCTATTTAAAAAAGTGTGGTATACCCCAGTAAACAATAACTGTGGTTTTGCCATCCCACGGTAAAAATCTCTATTATTCAGGTTTTGGTAGTTTTTTCCGTAAAGAAAAACCGTAGTGTCTCCTGACTGTTGTGACACAAAAATATATCTGTTGAAAACAGTCTTGTGTAGGCCCGACATCCCAGTGTGGTTTCGCAGTTCCACGGCTCAAATCGCTGTACTATCCAGTTTTGGGCCTTTGGTATCTAAAAAAAAAGCAGTTTGAGTGTGTCGCTCACTGTTCAGCCGCAAATATCTCTATTTAAAAAAGTGTCGTATACTCCAGTAAACAATAACTGTGGTTTTGCCATCCCACGGTAAAAAATCTCTATTATTCAGGTTTTGGTAGTTTTTTCCGTAAAGAAAAACAGTAGTGTCTCCTAACTGTTGTGACACAAAAATATATCTGTTGAAAATAGTCTTCTGTAGGCCCGACATCTCAGTGTGGTTTCGCAGTTCCACGGGTCTAATCGCTGTACTATCCAGTTTTGGGCCTTTGGTATCTAAAAAAAAAGCAGTTTGAGTGTGTCGCTCACTGTTCAGCCGCAAATATCTCTATTTAAAAAAGTGTGGTATACCCCAGTAAACAATAACTGTGGTTTTGCCATACCACGGTATAAAATCTCTATTATTCAGGTTTTGGTAGTTTTTCCGTAAAGAAAAACAGTATTGTCTCCTGACTGTTGTGACACAAAAATATATCTGTTGAAAATAGTCTTCTGTAGGCCCGACATCCCAGTGTGGTTTCGCAGTTCCACGGGTCAAATCGCTGTACTATCCAGTTTTTGGGCCTTTGGTATCTAAAAAAAAGCAGTTTGAGTGTGTCGCTCACTGTTCAGCCGCAAATATCTCTATTTAAAAAAGTGTGGTATACCCCAGTAAACAATAACTGTGGTTTTGCCATCCCACGGTAAAAAATCTCTATTATTCAGCTTTTGGTAGTTTTTTCCGTAAAGAAAAACAGTAGTGTCTCCTGACTGTTGTGACACAAAAATATATCTGTTGAAAATAGTCTTGTGTAGGCCCGACATCCCAGTGTGGTTTCGCAGTTCCACGGGTCAAATCGCTGTACTATCCAGTTTTGGGCCTTTGGTATCTAAAAAAAATGCAGTTTGAGTGTGTCGCTCACTGTTCAGCCGCAAATATCTCTATTTAAAAAAGTGTGGTATACCCCAGTAAACAATAACTGTGGTTTTGCCATCCCACGGTAAAAAATCTCTATGATTCAGGTTTTGGTAGTTTTTTCCATAAAGAAGAACTGTAGTGTCTCCTGACTGTTGTGACACAAAAATATATCTGTTGAAAATAGTCTTGTGTAGGCCCGACATCCCAGTGTGGTTTCACAGTTCCACGGGTCAAATCGCTGTACTATCCAGTTTTGGGCCTTTGGTATCTAAAAAAAAAGCAGTTTGAGTGTGTCGCTCACTGTTCAGCCGCAAATATCTCTATTTAAAAAAGTGTGGTATATCCCAGTAAACAATAACTGTGGTTTTGCCATCCCATGGTTAAAAATCTCTATTATTCAGCTTTTGGTAGTTTTTTCCGTAAAGAAAAACAGTAGTGTCTCCTGACTGTTGTGACACAAAAATAAATCTGTTGAAAATAGTCTTGTGTAGGCCCGACATCCCAGTGTGGTTTCACAGTTCCACGGGTCAAATCGCTGTACTATCCAGTTTTGGGCCTTTGGTATCTAAAAAAAAAGCAGTTTGAGTGTGTCGCTCACTGTTCAGCCGCAAATATCTCTATTTAAAAAAGTGTGGTATACCCCAGTAAACAATAACTGTGGTTTTGCCATCCCACGGTAAAAAATCTCTATTATTCAGGTTTTGGTAGTTTTTCCGTAAAGAAAAACAGTATTGTCTCCTGACTGTTGTGACACAAAAATATATCTGTTGAAAATAGTCTTGTGTAGGCCTGACAACCCAGTGTGGTTTCGCAATTCCACGGGTCAAATCGCTGTACTATCCAGTTTTGGGCCTTTGGTATCTAAAAAAAAAGCAGTTTGAGTGTGTCGCTCACTGTTCAGCCGCAAATATCTCTATTTAAAAAAGTGTGGTATACCCCAGTAAACAATAACTGTGGTTTTGCCATCCCACGGTAAAAAATCTCTATTATTCAGGTTTTGGTAGTTTTTTCCGTAAAGAAAATCAGTAGTGTCTCCTGACTGTTGTGACACAAAAATATATCTGTTGAAAATAGTCTTCTGTAGGCCCGACATCTCAGTGTGGTTTCGCAGTTCCACGGGTCAAATCGCTGTACTATCCAGTTTTGGGCCTTTGGTATCTAAAAAAAAAGCAGTTTGAGTGTGTCGCTCACTGTTCAGCCGCAAATATCTCTACTTAAAAAAGTGTGGTATACCCCAGTAAACAATAACTGTGGTTTTGCCATCCCACGGTAAAAAATCTCTATTATTCAGGTTTTGGTAGTTTTTCCGTAAAGACAAACAGTATTGTCTCCTGACTGTTGTGACACAAAAATATATCTGTTGAAAATAGTCATGTGTAGGCCCGACATCCCAGTGTGGTTTCGCAGTTCCACGGGTCAAATCGCTGTACTATCCAGTTTTTGGGCCTTTGGTATCTAAAAAAAAAGCAGTTTGAGTGTGTCGCTCACTGTTCAGCCGCAAATATCTCTATTTAAAAAAGTGTGGTATACCCCAGTAAACAATAACTGTGGTTTTGCCATCCCACGGTAAAAAATCTCTATTATTCAGGTTTTGGTAGTTTTTTAGTAAAGAAAAACAGTAGTGTCTCCTGACTGTTGTGACACAAAAAAGTATCTGTAGAAAATAGTCTTGTGTAGGCCCAACATCCCAGTGTGGTTTCGCAGTTCCACGGGTCAAATCGCTGTACTATCCAGTTTTGGGCCTTTGGTATCTAAAAAAAAAGCAGTTTGAGTGTGTCGCTCACTGTTCAGCCGCAAATATCTCTATTTAAAAAAGTGTGGTATACCCCAGTAAACAATAACTGTGGTTTTGCCATCCCACGGTAAAAAATCTCTATTATTCAGGTTTTGGTAGTTTTTTAGTAAAGAAAAACAGTAGTGTCTCCTGACTGTTGTGACACAAAAAAGTATCTGTTGAAAATAGTCTTGTGTAGGCCCAACATCCCAGTGTGGTTTCGCAGTTCCACGGGTCAAATCGCTGTACTATCCAGTTTTGGGCCTTTGGTATCTAAAAAAAAAGCAGTTTGAGTGTGTCGCTCACTGTTCAGCCGCAAATATCTCTATTTAAAAAAGTGTGGTATACCCCAGTAAACAATAACTGTGGTTTTGCCATCCCACGGTAAAAAATCTCTATTATTCAGGTTTTGGTCGTTTTTTCCGTAAAGAAATACAGTGGTGTCTCCTGACTGTTGTGACGCAAAAATATATCTTTTGAAAATAGTCTTGTGTAGGCCCGACATCCCAGTGTGGTTTCGCAGTTCCTCGGGTCAAATCGCTGTACTCTCCAATTTTGGGCCTTTGGTATCTAAAAAAAAAGCAGTTTGCGTGTGTCGCTCACTGTTCAGCCGCAAATATCTCTATTTAAAAAAGTGTCGTATACCCCAGTAAACAATAACTGTGGTTTTGCCATCCCACGGTAAAAAATCTCTATTATTCAGGTTTTGGTAGTTTTTTCCGTAAAGAAAAACAGTAGTGTCTCCTGACTGTTGTGACACAAAAATATATCTGTTGAAAATAGTCTTGTGTAGGCCCGACATCCCAGTGTGGTTTCGCAGTTCCACGGGTCAAATCGCTGTACTATCCAGTTTTGGGCCTTTGGTATCTAAAAAAAAAGCAGTTTGAGTGTGTCGCTCACTGTTCAGCCGCAAATATCTCTATTTAAAAAAGTGTGGTATACCCCAGTAAACAATAACTGTGGTTTTGCCATCCCACGGTAAAAAATCTCTATTATTCAGGTTTTGGTAGTTTTTTCCGTAAAGAAAAACAGTAGTGTCTCATGACTGTTGTGACACAAAAATATATCTGTTGAAAATAGTCTTGTGTAGGCCCGACATCCCAGTGTGGTTTCGCAGTTCCACGGGTCAACTCGCTGTACTATCCAGTTTTGGGCCTTTGGTATCTAAAAAAAAAGCAGTTTGAGTGTGTCGCTCACTGTTCAGCCGCAAATATCTCTATTTAAAAAAGTGTGGTATACCCCAGTAAACAATAACTGTGGTTTTGCCATCCCACGGTAAAAAATCTCTGTTATTCAGGTTTTAGTAGTTTTTTCCGTTAAGAAAAACAGTAGAGTCTCCTGACTGTTGTGACACAAAAATATATCTGTTGAAAATAGTCTTGTGTAGGCCCGACATCCCAGTGTGGTTTCACAGTTCCACGGGTCAAATCGCTGTACTATCCAGTTTTGGGCCTTTGGTATCTAAAAAAATAAGCAGTTTGAGTGTGTCGCTCACTGTTCAGCCGCAAATATCTCTATTTAAAAAAGTGTGGTATACCCCAGTAAACAATAACTGTGGTTTTGCCATCCCACGGTAAAAAATCTCTATTATTCAGGTTTTGGTAGTTTTTCCGTAAAGAAAAACAGTATTGTCTCCTCACTGTTGTGATACAAAAATATATCTGTTGAAAATAGTCTTGTGTAGGCCCGACATCCCAGTGTGGTTTCGCAGTTCCACGGGTCAAATCGCTGTACTATCCAGTTTTGGGCCTTTGGTATCTAAAAAAAAAAGCAGTTTGAGTGTGTCGCTCACTGTTCAGCCGCAAATATCTCTAATTAAAAAAGTGTCGTATACCCCAGTAAACAATAACTGTGGTTTTGCCATCCCACGGTAAAAAATCTCTATTATTCAGGTTTTGGTAGTTTTTTCCGTAAAGAAAAACAGTAGTGTCTCCTGACTGTTGTGACACAAAAATATATCTGTTGAAAATAGTCTTGTGTAGGCCCGACATCCCAGTGTGGTTTCGCAGTTCCACGGGTCAAATCGCTGTACTCTCCAGTTTTGGGCCTTTGGTATCTAAAAAAAAAGCAGTTTGAGTGTGTCGCTCACTGTTCAGCCGCAAATATCTCTATTTAAAAAAGTGTGGTATACCCCAGTAAACAATAACTGTGGTTTTGCCATCCCACGGTAAAAAATCTCTATTATTCAGGTTTTGGTAGTTTTTTCCGTAAAGAAAAACAGTAGTGTCTCATGACTGTTGTGACACAAAAATATATCTGTTGAAAATAGTCTTGTGTAGGCCCGACATCCCAGTGTGGTTTCGCAGTTCCACGGGTCAACTCGCTGTACTATCCAGTTTTGGGCCTTTGGTATCTAAAAAAAAAGCAGTTTGAGTGTGTCGCTCACTGTTCAGCCGCAAATATCTCTATTTAAAAAAGTGTGGTATACCCCAGTAAACAATAACTGTGGTTTTGCCATCCCACGGTAAAAAATCTCTATTATTCAGGTTTTAGTAGTTTTTTCCGTTAAGAAAAACAGTAGAGTCTCCTGACTGTTGTGACACAAAAATATATCTGTTGAAAATAGTCTTGTGTAGGCCCGACATCCCAGTGTGGTTTCACAGTTCCACGGGTCAAATCGCTGTACTATCCAGTTTTGGGCCTTTGGTATCTAAAAAAATAAGCAGTTTGAGTGTGTCGCTCACTGTTCAGCCGCAAATATCTCTATTTAAAAAAGTGTGGTATACCCCAGTAAACAATAACTGTGGTTTTGCCATCCCACGGTAAAAAATCTCTATTATTCAGGTTTTGGTAGTTTTTCCGTAAAGAAAAACAGTATTGTCTCCTCACTGTTGTGATACAAAAATATATCTGTTGAAAATAGTCTTGTGTAGGCCCGACATCCCAGTGTGGTTTCGCAGTTCCACGGGTCAAATCGCTGTACTATCCAGTTTTAGGCCTTTGGTATCTAAAAAAAAAAGCAGTTTGAGTGTGTCGCTCACTGTTCAGCCGCAAATATCTCTATTTAAAAAAGTTTGGTATACCCCAGGAAACAATAACTGTGTTTTTGCCATCCCACGGTAAAAAATCTCTATTATTCAGCATTTGGTAGTTTTTTCCGTACAGAAAAACAGTAGTGTCTCCTGACTGTTGTGACACAAAAATATATCTGTTGAAAATAGTCTTGTGTAGGCCTGACATCCCAGTGTGGTTTCGCAGTTCCACGGGTCAAATCGCTGTACTATCCAGTTTTTGGGCCTTTGGTATCTAAAAAAAAAAGCAGTTTGAGTGTGTCGCTCACTGTTCAGCCGCAAATATCTCTATTTAAAAAAGTGTGGTATACCCCAGTAAACAAAAACTGTGGTTTTGCCATCCCACGGTAAAAAATCTCTATTATTCAGGTTTTGGTAGTTTTTTCCGTAAAGAAAAACAGTAGTGTCTCCTGACTGTTGTGACACAAAAATATATCTGTTGAAAATAGTCTTGTGTAGGCCCGACATCCCAGTGTGGTTTTGCAGTTCCTCGGGTCAAATCGCTGTTTTATCCAGTTTTGGGCCTTTGGTATCTAAAAAAAAAGCAGTTTGAGTGTGTCGCTCACTGTTCAGCCGCAAATATCTCTATTTAAAAAAGTGTGGTATACCCCAGTAAACAATAACTGTGGTTTTGCCATCCCACGGTAAAAATCTCTATTATTCAGGTTTTGGTAGTTTTTTCCGTAAAGAAAAACCGTAGTGTCTCCTGACTGTTGTGACACAAAAATATATCTGTTGAAAACAGTCTTGTGTAGGCCCGACATCCCAGTGTGGTTTCGCAGTTCCACGGCTCAAATCGCTGTACTATCCAGTTTTGGGCCTTTGGTATCTAAAAAAAAAGCAGTTTGAGTGTGTCGCTCACTGTTCAGCCGCAAATATCTCTATTTAAAAAAGTGTCGTATACTCCAGTAAACAATAACTGTGGTTTTGCCATCCCACGGTAAAAAATCTCTATTATTCAGGTTTTGGTAGTTTTTTCCGTAAAGAAAAACAGTAGTGTCTCCTGACTGTTGTGACAAAAAAATATATCTGTTGAAAATAGTCTTGTGTAGGCCCGACATCCCAGTGTGGTTTCGCAGTTACACGGGTCAACTCGCTGTACTATCCAGTTTTGGGCCTTTGGTATCTAAAAAAAAAGCAGTTTGAGTGTGTCGCTCACTGTTCAGCCGCAAATATCTCTATTTAAAAAAGTGTGGTATACCCCAGTAAACAATAACTGTGGTTTTGCCATCCCACGGTAAAAAATCTCTATTATTCAGGTTTTGGTAGTTTTTTCCGTAAAGAAAAACAGTAGTGTCTCCTGACTGTTGTGACACAAAAATATATCTGTTGAAAATAGTCTTGTGTAGGCCCGACATCCCAGTGTGGTTTCGCAGTTCCACGGGTCAAATCGCTGTACTATCCAGTTTTGGGCCTTTGGTATCTAAAAAAAATGCAGTTTGAGTGTGTCGCTCACTGTTCAGCCGCAAATATCTCTATTTAAAAAAGTGTGGTATACCCCAGTAAACAATAACTGTGGTTTTGCCATCCCACGGTAAAAAATCTCTATGATTCAGGTTTTGGTAGTTTTTTCCATAAAGAAGAACTGTAGTGTCTCCTGACTGTTGTGACACAAAAATATATCTGTTGAAAATAGTCTTGTGTAGGCCCGACATCCCAGTGTGGTTTCACAGTTCCACGGGTCAAATCGCTGTACTATCCAGTTTTGGGCCTTTGGTATCTAAAAAAAAAGCAGTTTGAGTGTGTCGCTCACTGTTCAGCCGCAAATATCTCTATTTAAAAAAGTGTGGTATATCCCAGTAAACAATAACTGTGGTTTTGCCATCCCATGGTTAAAAATCTCTATTATTCAGCTTTTGGTAGTTTTTTCCGTAAAGAAAAACAGTAGTGTCTCCTGACTGTTGTGACACAAAAATAAATCTGTTGAAAATAGTCTTGTGTAGGCCCGACATCCCAGTGTGGTTTCACAGTTCCACGGGTCAAATCGCTGTACTATCCAGTTTTGGGCCTTTGGTATCTAAAAAAAAAGCCGTTTGAGTGTGTCGCTCACTGTTCAGCCGCAAATATCTCTATTTAAAATAGTGTGGTATACCCCAGTAAACAATAACTGTGGTTTTGCCATCCCACGGTAAAAAATCTCTATTATTCAGGTTTTGGTAGTTTTTCCGTAAAGAAAAACATTATTGTCTCCTGACTGTTGTGACACAAAAATATATCTGTTGAAAATAGTCTTGTGTAGGCCTGACAACCCAGTGTGGTTTCGCAATTCCACGGGTCAAATCGCTGTACTATCCAGTTTTGGGCCTTTGGTATCTAAAAAAAAAAGCAGTTTGAGTGTGTCGCTCACTGTTCAGCCGCAAATATCTCTATTTAAAAAAGTGTGGTATACCCCAGTAAACAATAACTGTGGTTTTGCCATCCCACGGTAAAAAATCTCTATTATTCAGGTTTTGGTAGTTTTTTCCGTAAAGAAAATCAGTAGTGTCTCCTGACTGTTGTGACACAAAAATATATCTGTTGAAAATAGTCTTCTGTAGGCCCGACATCTCAGTGTGGTTTCGCAGTTCCACGGGTCAAATCGCTGTACTATCCAGTTTTGGGCCTTTGGTATCTAAAAAAAAAGCAGTTTGAGTGTGTCGCTCACTGTTCAGCCGCAAATATCTCTACTTAAAAAAGTGTGGTATACCCCAGTAAACAATAACTGTGGTTTTGCCATCCCACGGTAAAAAATCTCTATTATTCAGGTTTTGGTAGTTTTTCCGTAAAGACAAACAGTATTGTCTCCTGACTGTTGTGACACAAAAATATATCTGTTGAAAATAGTCATGTGTAGGCCCGACATCCCAGTGTGGTTTCGCAGTTCCACGGGTCAAATCGCTGTACTATCCAGTTTTTGGGCCTTTGGTATCTAAAAAAAAAGCAGTTTGAGTGTGTCGCTCACTGTTCAGCCGCAAATATCTCTATTTAAAAAAGTGTGGTATACCCCAGTAAACAATAACTGTGGTTTTGCCATCCCACGGTAAAAAATCTCTATTATTCAGGTTTTGGTAGTTTTTTAGTAAAGAAAAACAGTAGTGTCTCCTGACTGTTGTGACACAAAAAAGTATCTGTAGAAAATAGTCTTGTGTAGGCCCAACATCCCAGTGTGGTTTCGCAGTTCCACGGGTCAAATCGCTGTACTATCCAGTTTTGGGCCTTTGGTATCTAAAAAAAAAGCAGTTTGAGTGTGTCGCTCACTGTTCAGCCGCAAATATCTCTATTTAAAAAAGTGTGGTATACCCCAGTAAACAATAACTGTGGTTTTGCCATCCCACGGTAAAAAATCTCTATTATTCAGGTTTTGGTAGTTTTTTAGTAAAGAAAAACAGTAGTGTCTCCTGACTGTTGTGACACAAAAAAGTATCTGTTGAAAATAGTCTTGTGTAGGCCCAACATCCCAGTGTGGTTTCGCAGTTCTACGGGTCAAATCGCTGTACTATCCAGTTTTGGGCCTTTGGTATCTAAAAAAAAAGCAGTTTGAGTGTGTCGCTCACTGTTCAGCCGCAAATATCTCTATTTAAAAAAGTGTGGTATACCCCAGTAAACAATAACTGTGGTTTTGCCATCCCACGGTAAAAAATCTCTATTATTCAGGTTTTGGTCGTTTTTTCCGTAAAGAAATACAGTGGTGTCTCCTGACTGTTGTGACGCAAAAATATATCTTTTGAAAATAGTCTTGTGTAGGCCCGACATCCCAGTGTGGTTTCGCAGTTCCTCGGGTCAAATCGCTGTACTCTCCAATTTTGGGCCTTTGGTATCTAAAAAAAAAGCAGTTTGCGTGTGTCGCTCACTGTTCAGCCGCAAATATCTCTATTTAAAAAAGTGTCGTATACCCCAGTAAACAATAACTGTGGTTTTGCCATCCCACGGTAAAAAATCTCTATTATTCAGGTTTTGGTAGTTTTTTCCGTAAAGAAAAACAGTAGTGTCTCCTGACTGTTGTGACACAAAAACATATCTGTTGAAAATAGTCTTGTGTAGGCCCGACATCCCAGTGTGGTTTCGCAGTTCCACGGGTCAAATCGCTGTACTATCCAGTTTTGGGCCTTTGGTATCTAAAAAAAAAGCAGTTTGAGTGTGTCGCTCACTGTTCAGCCGCAAATATCTCTATTTAAAAAAGTGTGGTATACCCCAGTAAACAATAACTGTGGTTTTGCCATCCCACGGTAAAAAATCTCTATTATTCAGGTTTTGGTAGTTTTTTCCGTAAAGAAAAACAGTAGTGTCTCATGACTGTTGTGACACAAAAATATATCTGTTGAAAATAGTCTTGTGTAGGCCCGACATCCCAGTGTGGTTTCGCAGTTCCACGGGTCAACTCGCTGTACTATCCAGTTTTGGGCCTTTGGTATCTAAAAAAAAAGCAGTTTGAGTGTGTCGCTCACTGTTCAGCCGCAAATATCTCTATTTAAAAAAGTGTGGTATACCCCAGTAAACAATAACTGTGGTTTTGCCATCCCACGGTAAAAAATCTCTATTATTCAGGTTTTAGTAGTTTTTTCCGTTAAGAAAAACAGTAGAGTCTCCTGACTGTTGTGACACAAAAATATATCTGTTGAAAATAGTCTTGTGTAGGCCCGACATCCCAGTGTGGTTTCACAGTTCCACGGGTCAAATCGCTGTACTATCCAGTTTTGGGCCTTTGGTATCTAAAAAAATAAGCAGTTTGAGTGTGTCGCTCACTGTTCAGCCGCAAATATCTCTATTTAAAAAAGTGTGGTATACCCCAGTAAACAATAACTGTGGTTTTGCCATCCCACGGTAAAAAATCTCTATTATTCAGGTTTTGGTAGTTTTTCCGTAAAGAAAAACAGTATTGTCTCCTCACTGTTGTGATACAAAAATATATCTGTTGAAAATAGTCTTGTGTAGGCCCGACATCCCAGTGTGGTTTCGCAGTTCCACGGGTCAAATCGCTGTACTATCCAGTTTTGGGCCTTTGGTATCTAAAAAAAAAAGCAGTTTGAGTGTGTCGCTCACTGTTCAGCCGCAAATATCTCTAATTAAAAAAGTGTCGTATACCCCAGTAAACAATAACTGTGGTTTTGCCATCCCACGGTAAAAAATCTCTATTATTCAGGTTTTGGTAGTTTTTTCCGTAAAGAAAAACAGTAGTGTCTCCTGACTGTTGTGACACAAAAATATATCTGTTGAAAATAGTCTTGTGTAGGCCCGACATCCCAGTGTGGTTTCGCAGTTCCACGGGTCAAATCGCTGTACTCTCCAGTTTTGGGCCTTTGGTATCTAAAAAAAAAGCAGTTTGAGTGTGTCGCTCACTGTTCAGCCGCAAATATCTCTATTTAAAAAAGTGTGGTATACCCCAGTAAACAATAACTGTGGTTTTGCCATCCCACGGTAAAAAATCTCTATTATTCAGGTTTTGGTAGTTTTTTCCGTAAAGAAAAACAGTAGTGTCTCATGACTGTTGTGACACAAAAATATATCTGTTGAAAATAGTCTTGTGTAGGCCCGACATCCCAGTGTGGTTTCGCAGTTCCACGGGTCAACTCGCTGTACTATCCAGTTTTGGGCCTTTGGTATCTAAAAAAAAAGCAGTTTGAGTGTGTCGCTCACTGTTCAGCCGCAAATATCTCTATTTAAAAAAGTGTGGTATACCCCAGTAAACAATAACTGTGGTTTTGCCATCCCACGGTAAAAAATCTCTATTATTCAGGTTTTAGTAGTTTTTTCCGTTAAGAAAAACAGTAGAGTCTCCTGACTGTTGTGACACAAAAATATATCTGTTGAAAATAGTCTTGTGTAGGCCCGACATCCCAGTGTGGTTTCGCAGTTCCACGGGTCAAATCGCTGTACTATCCAGTTTTAGGCCTTTGGTATCTAAAAAAAAAAGCAGTTTGAGTGTGTCGCTCACTGTTCAGCCGCAAATATCTCTATTTAAAAAAGTTTGGTATACCCCAGGAAACAATAACTGTGTTTTTGCCATCCCACGGTAAAAAATCTCTATTATTCAGCATTTGGTAGTTTTTTCCGTACAGAAAAACAGTAGTGTCTCCTGACTGTTGTGACACAAAAATATATCTGTTGAAAATAGTCTTGTGTAGGCCTGACATCCCAGTGTGGTTTCGCAGTTCCACGGGTCAAATCGCTGTACTATCCAGTTTTTGGGCCTTTGGTATCTAAAAAAAAAAGCAGTTTGAGTGTGTCGCTCACTGTTCAGCCGCAAATATCTCTATTTAAAAAAGTGTGGTATACCCCAGTAAACAAAAACTGTGGTTTTGCCATCCCACGGTAAAAAATCTCTATTATTCAGGTTTTGGTAGTTTTTTCCGTAAAGAAAAACAGTAGTGTCTCCTGACTGTTGTGACACAAAAATATATCTGTTGAAAATAGTCTTGTGTAGGCCCGACATCCCAGTGTGGTTTTGCAGTTCCTCGGGTCAAATCGCTGTTTTATCCAGTTTTGGGCCTTTGGTATCTAAAAAAAAAGCAGTTTGAGTGTGTCGCTCACTGTTCAGCCGCAAATATCTCTATTTAAAAAAGTGTGGTATACCCCAGTAAACAATAACTGTGGTTTTGCCATCCCACGGTAAAAATCTCTATTATTCAGGTTTTGGTAGTTTTTTCCGTAAAGAAAAACCGTAGTGTCTCCTGACTGTTGTGACACAAAAATATATCTGTTGAAAACAGTCTTGTGTAGGCCCGACATCCCAGTGTGGTTTCGCAGTTCCACGGCTCAAATCGCTGTACTATCCAGTTTTGGGCCTTTGGTATCTAAAAAAAAAGCAGTTTGAGTGTGTCCCTCACTGTTCAGCCGCAAATATCTCTATTTAAAAAAGTGTCGTATACTCCAGTAAACAATAACTGTGGTTTTGCCATCCCACGGTAAAAAATCTCTATTATTCAGGTTTTGGTAGTTTTTTCCGTAAAGAAAAACAGTAGTGTCTCCTGACTGTTGTGACAAAAAAATATATCTGTTGAAAATAGTCTTGTGTAGGCCCGACATCCCAGTGTGGTTTCGCAGTTACACGGGTCAACTCGCTGTACTATCCAGTTTTGGGCCTTTGGTATCTAAAAAAAAAGCAGTTTGAGTGTGTCGCTCACTGTTCAGCCGCAAATATCTCTATTTAAAAAAGTGTGGTATACCCCAGTAAACAATAACTGTGGTTTTGCCATCCCACGGTAAAAAATCTCTATTATTCAGGTTTTGGTAGTTTTTTCCGTAAAGAAAAACAGTAGTGTCTCCTGACTGTTGTGACACAAAAATATATCTGTTGAAAATAGTCTTGTGTAGGCCCGACATCCCAGTGTGGTTTCACAGTTCCACGGGTCAAATCGCTGTACTATCCAGTTTTGGGCCTTTGGTATCTAAAAAAAAAGCAGTTTGAGAGTGTCGCTCACTGTTCAGCCGCAAATATCTCTATTTAAAAAAGTGTCGTATACCCCAGTAAACAATAACTGTGGTTTTGCCATCCCACGGTAAAAAATCTCTATTATTCAGCTTTTGGTAGTTTTTTCGTAAAGAAAAACAGTAGTGTCTCCTGACTGTTGTGACACAAAAATATATCTGTTGAAAATAGTCTTGTGTAGGCCCGACATCCCAGTGTGGTTTCGCAGTTCCACGGGTCAAATCGCTGTACTATCCAGTTTTGGGCCTTTGGTATCTAAAAAAAAAGCAGTTTGAGTGTGTCGCTCACTGTTCAGCCGCAAATATCTCTATTTAAAAAAGTGTGGTATACCCCAGTAAAAAATAACTGTGGTTTTGCCATCCCACGGTAAAAAATCTCTATTATTCAGGTTTTGGTAGTTTTTTCCGTAAAGAAAAACAGTAGTGTCTCCTGACTGTTGTGACACAAAAATATATCTGTTGAAAATAGTCTTGTGTAGGCCCGACATCCCAGTGTGGTTTCGCAGTTCCACGGGTCAAATCGCTGTACTATCCAGTTTTGGGCCTTTGGTATCTAAAAAAAAAGCAGTTTGAGTGTGTCGCTCACTGTTCAGCCGCAAATATTTCTATTTAAAAAAGTGTGGTATACCCCAGTAAACAATAACTGTGGTTTTCCCATCCCACGGTAAAAAATCTCTATTATTCAGGTTTTGGTAGTTTTTTGAGTAAAGAAAAACAGTAGTGTCTCCTGACTGTTGTGACACAAAAAAGTATCTGTTGAAAATAGTCTTGTGTAGGCCCGACATCCCAGTGTGGTTTCGCAGTTCCACGGGTCAAATCGCTGTACTATCCAGTTTTGGGCCTTTGGTATCTAAAAAAAAAGCAGTTTGAGTGTGTCGCTCACTGTTCAGCTGCAAATATCTCTATTTAAAAAAGTGTGGTATACCCCAGTAAACAATAACTGTGGTTTTGCCATCCCATGGTAAAAAATCTCTATTATTCAGGTTTTGGTAGTTTTTTCCGTAAAGAAATACAGTGGTGTCTCCTGACTGTTGTGACACAAAAATATATCTGTTGAAAATAGTCTTGTGTAGGCCCGACATCCCAGTGTGGTTTCGCAGTTCCTCGGGTCAAATCGCTGTACTATCCAGTTTTGGGCCTTTGGTATCTAAAAAAAAAGCAGTTTGAGTGTGTTGCTCACTGTTCAGCCGCAAATATCTCTATTTAAAAAAGTGTGGTATACCCCAGTAAATAATAACTGTGGTTTTGCCATCCCACGGTAAAAATTTCTATTATTCAGGTTTTGGTAGTTTTTTCCGTAAAGAAAAACCGTAGTGTCTCCTGACTTTTGTGACACAAAAATATATCTGTTGAAAATAGTGTTGTGTAGGCCCGACATCCCAGTGTGGTTTCGCAGTTCCACGGGTCAAATCGCTGTACTGTCCAGTTTTGGGCCTTTGGTATCTAAAAAAAAGCAGTTTGAGTGTGTCGCTCACTGTTCAGCCGCAAATATCTCTATTTAAAAAAGTGTCGTATACCCCAGTAAACAATAACTGTGGTTTTGCCATCCCACGGTAAAAAATCTCTGTTATTCAGGTTTTGGTAGTTTTTTCCGTAAAGAAAAACAGTAGTGTCTCCTGACTGTTGTGACACAAAAATATATCTGTTGAAAATAGTGTTGTGTAGGCCCGACATCCCAGTGTGGTTTCGCAGTTCCACGGGTCAAATCGCTGTACTATCCAGTTTTGGGCCTTTGATATCTAAAAAAAAAGCAGTTTGAGTGTGTCGCTCACTGTTCAGTCGCAAATATCTCTATTTAAAAAAGTGTGGTATACCCCAGTAAACAATAACTGTGGTTTTGCCATCCCACGGTAAAAAATCTCTATTATTCAGGTTTTGGTAGTTTTTTCCGTAAAGAAAAACAGTAGTTTCTCCTGACTGTTGTGACACAAAAATATATCTGTTGAAAATAGTCTTGTGTAGGCCCGACATCCCAGTGTGGTTTCACAGTTCCACGGGTCAAATCGCTGTACTATCCAGTTTTGGGCCTTTGGTATCTAAAAAAAAAGCAGTTTGAGAGTGTCGCTCACTGTTCAGCCGCAAATATCTCTATTTAAAAAAGTGTCGTATACCCCAGTAAACAATAACTGTGGTTTTGCCATCCCACGGTAAAAATCTCTATTATTCAGCTTTTGGTAGTTTTTTCCGTAAAGAAAAACAGTAGTGTCTCCTGACTGTTGTGACACAAAAATATATCTGTTGAAAATAGTCTTGTGTAGGCCCGACATCCCAGTGTGGTTTCGCAGTTCCACGGGTCAAATCGCTGTACTATCCAGTTTTGGGCCTTTGGTATCTAAAAAAAAAAGCAGTTTCAGTGTGTCGCTCACTGTTCAGCCGCAAATATCTCTATTTAAAAAAGTTTGGTATACCCCAGTAAAAAATAACTGTGGTTTTGCCATCCCACGGTAAAAAATCTCTATTATTCAGGTTTTGGTAGTTTTTCCGTAAAGAAAAACAGTATTGTCTCCTGACTGTTGTGACACAAAAATATATCTGTTGAAATTAGTCTTGTGTAGGCCCGACATCCCAGTGTGGTTTCGCAGTTCCACGGGTCAAATCACTGTACTATCCAGTTTTGGGCCTTTGGTATCTAAAAAAAAAAGCAGTTTGAGTGTGTCGCTCACTGTTCAGCCACAAATATCTCTATTTAAAAAAGTTTGGTATACCCCAGGAAACAATAACTGTGTTTTTGCCATCCCACGGTAAAAAATCTCTATTATTCAGCATTTGGTAGTTTTTCCGTAAAGAAAAACAGTAGTGTCTCCTGACTGTTGTGACACAAAAATATATCTGTTGAAAATAGTCTTGTGTAGGCCCGACATCCCAGTGTGGTTTCGCAGTTCCACAGGTCAAATCGCTGTACTATCCAGTTTTGGGCCTTTGGTATCTAAAAAAAAAGCAGTTTGAGTGTGTCGCTCACTGTTCAGCCGCAAATATCTCTATTTAAAAAAGTGTGGTATACCTCAGTAAACAATAACTGTGGTTTTGCCATCCCACGGTAAAAAATCTCTATTATTCAGGTTTTGGTAGTTTTTTCCGTAAAGAAAAACAGTAGAGTCTCCTGACTGTTGTGACACAAAAATATATCTGTTGAAAATAGTCTTGTGTAGGCCCGACATCCCAGTGTGGTTTCACAGTTCCACGGGTCAAATCGCTGTACTATCCAGTTTTGGGCCTTTGGTATCTAAAAAAATAAGCAGTTTGAGTGTGTCGCTCACTGTTCAGCCGTAAATATCTCTATTTAAAAAAGCGTGGTATAATCCAGTAAACAATAACTGTGGTTTTGCCATCCCACGGTAAAAAATCTCTATTATTCAGGTTTTGGTAGTTTTTTCCGTAAAGAAAAACAGTAGTGTCTCCTGACTGTTGTGACACAAAAATATATCTGTTGAAAATAGTCTTGTGTAGGCCCGACATCCCAGTGTGGTTTCGCAGTTCCACAGGTCAAATCGCTGTACTATCCAGTTTTGGGCCTTTGGTATCTAAAAAAAAAGCAGTTTGAGTGTGTCGCTCACTGTTCAGCCGCAAATATCTCTATTTAAAAAAGTGTGGTATACCTCAGTAAACAATAACTGTGGTTTTGCCATCCCACGGTAAAAAATCTCTATTATTCAGGTTTTGGTAGTTTTTTGAGTAAAGAAAAACAGTAGTGTCTCCTGACTGTTGTGACACAAAAAAGTATCTGTTGAAAATAGTCTTGTGTAGGCCTGACATCCCAGTGTGGTTTCGCAGTTCCACGGGTCAAATCGCTGTACTATCCAGTTTTGGGCCTTTGGTATCTAAAAAAAAAGCAGTTTGAGAGTGTCGCTCACTGTTCAGCCGCAAATATCTCTATTTAAAAAAGTGTGGTATACCCCAGTAAACAATAACTGTGGTTTTGCCATCCCACGGTAAAAAATCTCTATTATTCAGGTTTTGGTAGTTTTTTCCGTAAAGAAATACAGTGGTGTCTCCTGACTGTTGTGACACAAAAATATATCTGTTGAAAATAGTCTTGTGTAGGCCCGACATCCCAGTGTGGTTTCGCAGTTCCACGGGTCAACTCGCTGTACTATCCAGTTTTGGGCCTTTGGTATCTAAAAAAAAAGCAGTTTGAGTGTGTCGCTCACTGTTCAGCCGCAAATATCTCTATTTAAAAAAGTGTGGTATACCCCAGTAAACAATAACTGTGGTTTTGCCATCCCACGGTAAAAAATCTCTATTATTCAGGTTTTGGTAGTTTTTTCCGTAAAGAAAAACAGTAGAGTCTCCTGACTGTTGTGACACAAAAATATATCTGTTGAAAATAGTCTTGTGTAGGCCCGACATCCCAGTGTGGTTTCACAGTTCCACGGGTCAAATCGCTGTACTATCCAGTTTTGGGCCTTTGGTATCTAAAAAAATAAGCAGTTTGAGTGTGTCGCTCACTGTTCAGCCGTAAATATCTCTATTTGAAAAAGTGTGGTATACCCCAGTAAACAATAACTGTGGTTTTGCCATCCCACGGTAAAAAATCTCTATTATTCAGGTTTTGGTAGTTTTTTGAGTAAAGAAAAACAGTAGTGTCTCCTGACTGTTGTGACACAAAAAAGTATCTGTTGAAAATAGTCTTGTGTAGGCCTGACATCCCAGTGTGGTTTCGCAGTTCCACGGGTCAAATCGCTGTACTATCCAGTTTTGGGCCTTTGGTATCTAAAAAAAAAGCAGTTTGAGAGTGTCGCTCACTGTTCAGCCGCAAATATCTCTATTTAAAAAAGTGTGGTATACCCCAGTAAACAATAACTGTGGTTTTGCCATCCCACGGTAAAAAATCTCTATTATTCAGGTTTTGGTAGTTTTTTCCGTAAAGAAATACAGTGGTGTCTCCTGACTGTTGTGACACAAAAATATATCTGTTGAAAATAGTCTTGTGTAGGCCCGACATCCCAGTGTGGTTTTGCAGTTCCTCGGGTCAAATCGCTGTTTTATCCAGTTTTGGGCCTTTGGTATCTAAAAAAAAAGCAGTTTGAGTGTGTCGCTCACTGTTCAGCCGCAAATATCTCTATTTAAAAAAGTGTGGTATACCCCAGTAAACAATAACTGTGGTTTTGCCATCCCACGGTAAAAATCTCTATTATTCAGGTTTTGGTAGTTTTTTCCGTAAAGAAAAACCGTAGTGTCTCCTGACTGTTGTGACACAAAAATATATCTGTTGAAAACAGTCTTGTGTAGGCCCGACATCCCAGTGTGGTTTCGCAGTTCCACGGCTCAAATCGCTGTACTATCCAGTTTTGGGCCTTTGGTATCTAAAAAAAAAGCAGTTTGAGTGTGTCGCTCACTGTTCAGCCGCAAATATCTCTATTTAAAAACGTGTCGTATACTCCAGTAAACAATAACTGTGGTTTTGCCATCCCACGGTAAAAAATCTCTATTATTCAGGTTTTGGTAGTTTTTTCCGTAAAGAAAAACAGTAGTGTCTCCTGACTGTTGTGACACAAAAATATATCTGTTGAAAATAGTCTTCTGTAGGCCCGACATCTCAGTGTGGTTTCGCAGTTCCACGGGTCAAATCGCTGTACTATCCAGTTTTGGGCCTTTGGTATCTAAAAAAAAAGCAGTTTGAGTGTGTCGCTCACTGTTCAGCCGCAAATATCTCTATTTAAAAAAGTGTGGTATACCCCAGTAAACAATAACTGTGGTTTTGCCATACCACGGTATAAAATCTCTATTATTCAGGTTTTGGTAGTTTTTCCGTAAAGAAAAACAGTATTGTCTCCTGACTGTTGTGACACAAAAATATATCTGTTGAAAATAGTCTTGTGTAGGCCCGACATCCCAGTGTGGTTTCGCAGTTCCACGGGTCAAATCGCTGTACTATCCAGTTTTGGGCCTTTGGTATCCAAAAAAAAAAAGCAGCTTGAGTGTGTCGCTCACTGTTCAGCCGCAAATATCTCTATTTAAAAAAGTTTGGTATACCCCAGGAAACAATAACTGTGTTTTTGCCATCCCACGGTAAAAAATCTCTATTATTCAGCATTTGATAGTTTTTTCCGTAAAGAAAAACAGTAGTGTCTCCTGACTGTTGTGACACAAAAATATATCTGTTGAAAATAGTCTTCTGTAGGCCCGACATCTCAGTGTGGTTTCGCAGTTCCACGGGTCTAATCGCTGTACTATCCAGTTTTGGGCCTTTGGTATCTAAAAAAAAAGCAGTTTGAGTGTGTCGCTCACTGTTCAGCCGCAAATATCTCTATTTAAAAAAGTGTGGTATACCCCAGTAAACAATAACTGTGGTTTTGCCATACCACGGTATAAAATCTCTATTATTCAGGTTTTGGTAGTTTTTCCGTAAAGAAAAACAGTATTGTCTCCTGACTGTTGTGACACAAAAATATATCTGTTGAAAATAGTCTTCTGTAGGCCCGACATCCCAGTGTGGTTTCGCAGTTCCACGGGTCAAATCGCTGTACTATCCAGTTTTTGGGCCTTTGGTATCTAAAAAAAAGCAGTTTGAGTGTGTCGCTCACTGTTCAGCCGCAAATATCTCTATTTAAAAAAGTGTGGTATACCCCAGTAAACAATAACTGTGGTTTTGCCATCCCACGGTAAAAAATCTCTATTATTCAGCTTTTGGTAGTTTTTTCCGTAAAGAAAAACAGTAGTGTCTCCTGACTGTTGTGACACAAAAATATATCTGTTGAAAATAGTCTTGTGTAGGCCCGACATCCCAGTGTGGTTTCGCAGTTCCACGGGTCAAATCGCTGTACTATCCAGTTTTGGGCCTTTGGTATCTAAAAAAAATGCAGTTTGAGTGTGTCGCTCACTGTTCAGCCGCAAATATCTCTATTTAAAAAAGTGTGGTATACCCCAGTAAACAATAACTGTGGTTTTGCCATCCCACGGTAAAAAATCTCTATGATTCAGGTTTTGGTAGTTTTTTCCATAAAGAAGAACTGTAGTGTCTCCTGACTGTTGTGACACAAAAATATATCTGTTGAAAATAGTCTTGTGTAGGCCCGACATCCCAGTGTGGTTTCACAGTTCCACGGGTCAAATCGCTGTACTATCCAGTTTTGGGCCTTTGGTATCTAAAAAAAAAGCAGTTTGAGTGTGTCGCTCACTGTTCAGCCGCAAATATCTCTATTTAAAAAAGTGTGGTATATCCCAGTAAACAATAACTGTGGTTTTGCCATCCCATGGTTAAAAATCTCTATTATTCAGCTTTTGGTAGTTTTTTCCGTAAAGAAAAACAGTAGTGTCTCCTGACTGTTGTGACACAAAAATAAATCTGTTGAAAATAGTCTTGTGTAGGCCCGACATCCCAGTGTGGTTTCACAGTTCCACGGGTCAAATCGCTGTACTATCCAGTTTTGGGCCTTTGGTATCTAAAAAAAAAGCAGTTTGAGTGTGTCGCTCACTGTTCAGCCGCAAATATCTCTATTTAAAAAAGTGTGGTATACCCCAGTAAACAATAACTGTGGTTTTGCCATCCCACGGTAAAAAATCTCTATTATTCAGGTTTTGGTAGTTTTTCCGTAAAGAAAAACAGTATTGTCTCCTGACTGTTGTGACACAAAAATATATCTGTTGAAAATAGTCTTGTGTAGGCCTGACAACCCAGTGTGGTTTCGCAATTCCACGGGTCAAATCGCTGTACTATCCAGTTTTGGGCCTTTGGTATCTAAAAAAAAAGCAGTTTGAGTGTGTCGCTCACTGTTCAGCCGCAAATATCTCTATTTAAAAAAGTGTGGTATACCCCAGTAAACAATAACTGTGGTTTTGCCATCCCACGGTAAAAAATCTCTATTATTCAGGTTTTGGTAGTTTTTTCCGTAAAGAAAATCAGTAGTGTCTCCTGACTGTTGTGACACAAAAATATATCTGTTGAAAATAGTCTTCTGTAGGCCCGACATCCCAGTGTGGTTTCGCAGTTCCACGGGTCAAATCGCTGTACTATCCAGTTTTGGGCCTTTGGTATCTAAAAAAAAAGCAGTTTGAGTGTGTCGCTCACTGTTCAGCCGCAAATATCTCTACTTAAAAAAGTGTGGTATACCCCAGTAAACAATAACTGTGGTTTTGCCATCCCACGGTAAAAAATCTCTATTATTCAGGTTTTGGTAGTTTTTCCGTAAAGACAAACAGTATTGTCTCCTGACTGTTGTGACACAAAAATATATCTGTTGAAAATAGTCATGTGTAGGCCCGACATCCCAGTGTGGTTTCGCAGTTCCACGGGTCAAATCGCTGTACTATCCAGTTTTTGGGCCTTTGGTATCTAAAAAAAAAAGCAGTTTGAGTGTGTCGCTCACTGTTCAGCCGCAAATATCTCTATTTAAAAAAGTGTGGTATACCCCAGTAAACAATAACTGTGGTTTTGCCATCCCACGGTAAAAAATCTCTATTATTCAGGTTTTGGTAGTTTTTTAGTAAAGAAAAACAGTAGTGTCTCCTGACTGTTGTGACACAAAAAAGTATCTGTAGAAAATAGTCTTGTGTAGGCCCAACATCCCAGTGTGGTTTCGCAGTTCCACGGGTCAAATCGCTGTACTATCCAGTTTTGGGCCTTTGGTATCTAAAAAAAAAGCAGTTTGAGTGTGTCGCTCACTGTTCAGCCGCAAATATCTCTATTTAAAAAAGTGTGGTATACCCCAGTAAACAATAACTGTGGTTTTGCCATCCCACGGTAAAAAATCTCTATTATTCAGGTTTTGGTAGTTTTTTAGTAAAGAAAAACAGTAGTGTCTCCTGACTGTTGTGACACAAAAAAGTATCTGTTGAAAATAGTCTTGTGTAGGCCCAACATCCCAGTGTGGTTTCGCAGTTCCACGGGTCAAATCGCTGTACTATCCAGTTTTGGGCCTTTGGTATCTAAAAAAAAAGCAGTTTGAGTGTGTCGCTCACTGTTCAGCCGCAAATATCTCTATTTAAAAAAGTGTGGTATACCCCAGTAAACAATAACTGTGGTTTTGCCATCCCACGGTAAAAAATCTCTATTATTCAGGTTTTGGTCGTTTTTTCCGTAAAGAAATACAGTGGTGTCTCCTGACTGTTGTGACGCAAAAATATATCTTTTGAAAATAGTCTTGTGTAGGCCCGACATCCCAGTGTGGTTTTGCAGTTCCTCGGGTCAAATCGCTGTACTCTCCAATTTTGGGCCTTTGGTATCTAAAAAAAAAGCAGTTTGCGTGTGTCGCTCACTGTTCAGCCGCAAATATCTCTATTTAAAAAAGTGTCGTATACCCCAGTAAACAATAACTGTGGTTTTGCCATCCCACGGTAAAAAATCTCTATTATTCAGGTTTTGGTAGTTTTTTCCGTAAAGAAAAACAGTAGTGTCTCCTGACTGTTGTGACACAAAAATATATCTGTTGAAAATAGTCTTGTGTAGGCCCGACATCCCAGTGTGGTTTCGCAGTTCCACGGGTCAAATCGCTGTACTATCCAGTTTTGGGCCTTTGGTATCTAAAAAAAAAGCAGTTTGAGTGTGTCGCTCACTGTTCAGCCGCAAATATCTCTATTTAAAAAAGTGTGGTATACCCCAGTAAACAATAACTGTGGTTTTGCCATCCCACGGTAAAAAATCTCTATTATTCAGGTTTTGGTAGTTTTTTCCGTAAAGAAAAACAGTAGTGTCTCATGACTGTTGTGACACAAAAATATATCTGTTGAAAATAGTCTTGTGTAGGCCCGACATCCCAGTGTGGTTTCGCAGTTCCACGGGTCAACTCGCTGTACTATCCAGTTTTGGGCCTTTGGTATCTAAAAAAAAAGCAGTTTGAGTGTGTCGCTCACTGTTCAGCCGCAAATATCTCTATTTAAAAAAGTGTGGTATACCCCAGTAAACAATAACTGTGGTTTTGCCATCCCACGGTAAAAAATCTCTATTATTCAGGTTTTAGTAGTTTTTTCCGTTAAGAAAAACAGTAGAGTCTCCTGACTGTTGTGACACAAAAATATATCTGTTGAAAATAGTCTTGTGTAGGCCCGACATCCCAGTGTGGTTTCACAGTTCCACGGGTCAAATCGCTGTACTATCCAGTTTTGGGCCTTTGGTATCTAAAAAAATAAGCAGTTTGAGTGTGTCGCTCACTGTTCAGCCGCAAATATCTCTATTTAAAAAAGTGTGGTATACCCCAGTAAACAATAACTGTGGTTTTGCCATCCCACGGTAAAAAATCTCTATTATTCAGGTTTTGGTAGTTTTTCCGTAAAGAAAAACAGTATTGTCTCCTCACTGTTGTGATACAAAAATATATCTGTTGAAAATAGTCTTGTGTAGGCCCGACATCCCAGTGTGGTTTCGCAGTTCCACGGGTCAAATCGCTGTACTATCCAGTTTTGGGCCTTTGGTATCTAAAAAAAAAAGCAGTTTGAGTGTGTCGCTCACTGTTCAGCCGCAAATATCTCTAATTAAAAAAGTGTCGTATACCCCAGTAAACAATAACTGTGGTTTTGCCATCCCACGGTAAAAAATCTCTATTATTCAGGTTTTGGTAGTTTTTTCCGTAAAGAAAAACAGTAGTGTCTCCTGACTGTTGTGACACAAAAATATATCTGTTGAAAATAGTCTTGTGTAGGCCCGACATCCCAGTGTGGTTTCGCAGTTCCACTGGTCAAATCGCTGTACTCTCCAGTTTTGGGCCTTTGGTATCTAAAAAAAAAGCAGTTTGAGTGTGTCGCTCACTGTTCAGCCGCAAATATCTCTATTTAAAAAAGTGTGGTATACCCCAGTAAACAATAACTGTGGTTTTGCCATCCCACGGTAAAAAATCTCTATTATTCAGGTTTTGGTAGTTTTTTCCGTAAAGAAATACAGTGGTGTCTCCTGACTGTTGTGACACAAAAATATATCTGTTGAAAATAGTCTTGTGTAGGCCCGACATCCCAGTGTGGTTTTGCAGTTCCTCGGGTCAAATCGCTGTTTTATCCAGTTTTGGGCCTTTGGTATCTAAAAAAAAAGCAGTTTGAGTGTGTCGCTCACTGTTCAGCCGCAAATATCTCTATTTAAAAAAGTGTGGTATACCCCAGTAAACAATAACTGTGGTTTTGCCATCCCACGGTAAAAATCTCTATTATTCAGGTTTTGGTAGTTTTTTCCGTAAAGAAAAACCGTAGTGTCTCCTGACTGTTGTGACACAAAAATATATCTGTTGAAAACAGTCTTGTGTAGGCCCGACATCCCAGTGTGGTTTCGCAGTTCCACGGCTCAAATCGCTGTACTATCCAGTTTTGGGCCTTTGGTATCTAAAAAAAAAGCAGTTTGAGTGTGTCGCTCACTGTTCAGCCGCAAATATCTCTATTTAAAAAAGTGTCGTATACTCCAGTAAACAATAACTGTGGTTTTGCCATCCCACGGTAAAAAATCTCTATTATTCAGGTTTTGGTAGTTTTTTCCGTAAAGAAAAACAGTAGTGTCTCCTGACTGTTGTGACACAAAAATATATCTGTTGAAAATAGTCTTCTGTAGGCCCGACATCTCAGTGTGGTTTCGCAGTTCCACGGGTCAAATCGCTGTACTATCCAGTTTTGGGCCTTTGGTATCTAAAAAAAAAGCAGTTTGAGTGTGTCGCTCACTGTTCAGCCGCAAATATCTCTATTTAAAAAAGTGTGGTATACCCCAGTAAACAATAACTGTGGTTTTGCCATACCACGGTATAAAATCTCTATTATTCAGGTTTTGGTAGTTTTTCCGTAAAGAAAAACAGTATTGTCTCCTGACTGTTGTGACACAAAAATATATCTGTTGAAAATAGTCTTGTGTAGGCCCGACATCCCAGTGTGGTTTCGCAGTTCCACGGGTCAAATCGCTGTACTATCCAGTTTTGGGCCTTTGGTATCCAAAAAAAAAAAGCAGCTTGAGTGTGTCGCTCACTGTTCAGCCGCAAATATCTCTATTTAAAAAAGTTTGGTATACCCCAGGAAACAATAACTGTGTTTTTGCCATCCCACGGTAAAAAATCTCTATTATTCAGCATTTGATAGTTTTTTCCGTAAAGAAAAACAGTAGTGTCTCCTGACTGTTGTGACACAAAAATATATCTGTTGAAAATAGTCTTCTGTAGGCCCGACATCTCAGTGTGGTTTCGCAGTTCCACGGGTCTAATCGCTGTACTATCCAGTTTTGGGCCTTTGGTATCTAAAAAAAAAGCAGTTTGAGTGTGTCGCTCACTGTTCAGCCGCAAATATCTCTATTTAAAAAAGTGTGGTATACCCCAGTAAACAATAACTGTGGTTTTGCCATACCACGGTATAAAATCTCTATTATTCAGGTTTTGGTAGTTTTTCCGTAAAGAAAAACAGTATTGTCTCCTGACTGTTGTGACACAAAAATATATCTGTTGAAAATAGTCTTCTGTAGGCCCGACATCCCAGTGTGGTTTCGCAGTTCCACGGGTCAAATCGCTGTACTATCCAGTTTTTGGGCCTTTGGTATCTAAAAAAAAGCAGTTTGAGTGTGTCGCTCACTGTTCAGCCGCAAATATCTCTATTTAAAAAAGTGTGGTATACCCCAGTAAACAATAACTGTGGTTTTGCCATCCCACGGTAAAAAATCTCTATTATTCAGCTTTTGGTAGTTTTTTCCGTAAAGAAAAACAGTAGTGTCTCCTGACTGTTGTGACACAAAAATATATCTGTTGAAAATAGTCTTGTGTAGGCCCGACATCCCAGTGTGGTTTCGCAGTTCCACGGGTCAAATCGCTGTACTATCCAGTTTTGGGCCTTTGGTATCTAAAAAAAATGCAGTTTGAGTGTGTCGCTCACTGTTCAGCCGCAAATATCTCTATTTAAAAAAGTGTGGTATACCCCAGTAAACAATAACTGTGGTTTTGCCATCCCACGGTAAAAAATCTCTATTATTCAGGTTTTGGTAGTTTTTTCCGTAAAGAAAAACAGTAGTGTCTCCTGACTGTTGTGACACAAAAATATATCTGTTGAAAATAGTCTTGTGTAGGCCCGACATCCCAGTGTGGTTTCGCAGTTCCACGGGTCAAATCGCTGTACTATCCAGTTTTGGGCCTTTGGTATCTAAAAAAAAAGCAGTTTGAGTGTGTCGCTCACTGTTCAGCCGCAAATATCTCTATTTAAAAAAGTGTGGTATACCCCAGTAAACAATAACTGTGGTTTTGCCATCCCACGGTAAAAAATCTCTATTATTCAGGTTTTGGTAGTTTTTTCCGTAAAGAAAAACAGTAGTGTCTCATGACTGTTGTGACACAAAAATATATCTGTTGAAAATAGTCTTGTGTAGGCCCGACATCCCAGTGTGGTTTCGCAGTTCCACGGGTCAACTCGCTGTACTATCCAGTTTTGGGCCTTTGGTATCTAAAAAAAAAGCAGTTTGAGTGTGTCGCTCACTGTTCAGCCGCAAATATCTCTATTTAAAAAAGTGTGGTATACCCCAGTAAACAATAACTGTGGTTTTGCCATCCCACGGTAAAAAATCTCTATTATTCAGGTTTTAGTAGTTTTTTCCGTTAAGAAAAACAGTAGAGTCTCCTGACTGTTGTGACACAAAAATATATCTGTTGAAAATAGTCTTGTGTAGGCCCGACATCCCAGTGTGGTTTCACAGTTCCACGGGTCAAATCGCTGTACTATCCAGTTTTGGGCCTTTGGTATCTAAAAAAATAAGCAGTTTGAGTGTGTCGCTCACTGTTCAGCCGCAAATATCTCTATTTAAAAAAGTGTGGTATACCCCAGTAAACAATAACTGTGGTTTTGCCATCCCACGGTAAAAAATCTCTATTATTCAGGTTTTGGTAGTTTTTCCGTAAAGAAAAACAGTATTGTCTCCTCACTGTTGTGATACAAAAATATATCTGTTGAAAATAGTCTTGTGTAGGCCCGACATCCCAGTGTGGTTTCGCAGTTCCACGGGTCAAATCGCTGTACTATCCAGTTTTGGGCCTTTGGTATCTAAAAAAAAAAGCAGTTTGAGTGTGTCGCTCACTGTTCAGCCGCAAATATCTCTAATTAAAAAAGTGTCGTATACCCCAGTAAACAATAACTGTGGTTTTGCCATCCCACGGTAAAAAATCTCTATTATTCAGGTTTTAGTAGTTTTTTCCGTAAAGAAAAACAGTAGTGTCTCCTGACTGTTGTGACACAAAAATATATCTGTTGAAAATAGTCTTGTGTAGGCCCGACATCCCAGTGTGGTTTCGCAGTTCCACTGGTCAAATCGCTGTACTCTCCAGTTTTGGGCCTTTGGTATCTAAAAAAAAAGCAGTTTGAGTGTGTCGCTCACTGTTCAGCCGCAAATATCTCTATTTAAAAAAGTGTGGTATACCCCAGTAAACAATAACTGTGGTTTTGCCATCCCACGGTAAAAAATCTCTATTATTCAGGTTTTGGTAGTTTTTTCCGTAAAGAAATACAGTGGTGTCTCCTGACTGTTGTGACACAAAAATATATCTGTTGAAAATAGTCTTGTGTAGGCCCGACATCCCAGTGTGGTTTTGCAGTTCCTCGGGTCAAATCGCTGTTTTATCCAGTTTTGGGCCTTTGGTATCTAAAAAAAAAGCAGTTTGAGTGTGTCGCTCACTGTTCAGCCGCAAATATCTCTATTTAAAAAAGTGTGGTATACCCCAGTAAACAATAACTGTGGTTTTGCCATCCCACGGTAAAAATCTCTATTATTCAGGTTTTGGTAGTTTTTTCCGTAAAGAAAAACCGTAGTGTCTCCTGACTGTTGTGACACAAAAATATATCTGTTGAAAACAGTCTTGTGTAGGCCCGACATCCCAGTGTGGTTTCGCAGTTCCACGGCTCAAATCGCTGTACTATCCAGTTTTGGGCCTTTGGTATCTAAAAAAAAAGCAGTTTGAGTGTGTCGCTCACTGTTCAGCCGCAAATATCTCTATTTAAAAAAGTGTCGTATACTCCAGTAAACAATAACTGTGGTTTTGCCATCCCACGGTAAAAAATCTCTATTATTCAGGTTTTGGTAGTTTTTTCCGTAAAGAAAAACAGTAGTGTCTCCTGACTGTTGTGACACAAAAATATATCTGTTGAAAATAGTCTTCTGTAGGCCCGACATCTCAGTGTGGTTTCGCAGTTCCACGGGTCAAATCGCTGTACTATCCAGTTTTGGGCCTTTGGTATCTAAAAAAAAAGCAGTTTGAGTGTGTCGCTCACTGTTCAGCCGCAAATATCTCTATTTAAAAAAGTGTGGTATACCCCAGTAAACAATAACTGTGGTTTTGCCATACCACGGTATAAAATCTCTATTATTCAGGTTTTGGTAGTTTTTCCGTAAAGAAAAACAGTATTGTCTCCTGACTGTTGTGACACAAAAATATATCTGTTGAAAATAGTCTTGTGTAGGCCCGACATCCCAGTGTGGTTTCGCAGTTCCACGGGTCAAATCGCTGTACTATCCAGTTTTGGGCCTTTGGTATCCAAAAAAAAAAAGCAGCTTGAGTGTGTCGCTCACTGTTCAGCCGCAAATATCTCTATTTAAAAAAGTTTGGTATACCCCAGGAAACAATAACTGTGTTTTTGCCATCCCACGGTAAAAAATCTCTATTATTCAGCATTTGATAGTTTTTTCCGTAAAGAAAAACAGTAGTGTCTCCTGACTGTTGTGACACAAAAATATATCTGTTGAAAATAGTCTTCTGTAGGCCCGACATCTCAGTGTGGTTTCGCAGTTCCACGGGTCTAATCGCTGTACTATCCAGTTTTGGGCCTTTGGTATCTAAAAAAAAAGCAGTTTGAGTGTGTCGCTCACTGTTCAGCCGCAAATATCTCTATTTAAAAAAGTGTGGTATACCCCAGTAAACAATAACTGTGGTTTTGCCATACCACGGTATAAAATCTCTATTATTCAGGTTTTGGTAGTTTTTCCGTAAAGAAAAACAGTATTGTCTCCTGACTGTTGTGACACAAAAATATATCTGTTGAAAATAGTCTTCTGTAGGCCCGACATCCCAGTGTGGTTTCGCAGTTCCACGGGTCAAATCGCTGTACTATCCAGTTTTTGGGCCTTTGGTATCTAAAAAAAAGCAGTTTGAGTGTGTCGCTCACTGTTCAGCCGCAAATATCTCTATTTAAAAAAGTGTGGTATACCCCAGTAAACAATAACTGTGGTTTTGCCATCCCACGGTAAAAAATCTCTATTATTCAGCTTTTGGTAGTTTTTTCCGTAAAGAAAAACAGTAGTGTCTCCTGACTGTTGTGACACAAAAATATATCTGTTGAAAATAGTCTTGTGTAGGCCCGACATCCCAGTGTGGTTTCGCAGTTCCACGGGTCAAATCGCTGTACTATCCAGTTTTGGGCCTTTGGTATCTAAAAAAAATGCAGTTTGAGTGTGTCGCTCACTGTTCAGCCGCAAATATCTCTATTTAAAAAAGTGTGGTATACCCCAGTAAACAATAACTGTGGTTTTGCCATCCCACGGTAAAAAATCTCTATGATTCAGGTTTTGGTAGTTTTTTCCATAAAGAAGAACTGTAGTGTCTCCTGACTGTTGTGACACAAAAATATATCTGTTGAAAATAGTCTTGTGTAGGCCCGACATCCCAGTGTGGTTTCACAGTTCCACGGGTCAAATCGCTGTACTATCCAGTTTTGGGCCTTTGGTATCTAAAAAAAAAGCAGTTTGAGTGTGTCGCTCACTGTTCAGCCGCAAATATCTCTATTTAAAAAAGTGTGGTATATCCCAGTAAACAATAACTGTGGTTTTGCCATCCCATGGTTAAAAATCTCTATTATTCAGCTTTTGGTAGTTTTTTCCGTAAAGAAAAACAGTAGTGTCTCCTGACTGTTGTGACACAAAAATAAATCTGTTGAAAATAGTCTTGTGTAGGCCCGACATCCCAGTGTGGTTTCACAGTTCCACGGGTCAAATCGCTGTACTATCCAGTTTTGGGCCTTTGGTATCTAAAAAAAAAGCAGTTTGAGTGTGTCGCTCACTGTTCAGCCGCAAATATCTCTATTTAAAAAAGTGTGGTATACCCCAGTAAACAATAACTGTGGTTTTGCCATCCCACGGTAAAAAATCTCTATTATTCAGGTTTTGGTAGTTTTTCCGTAAAGAAAAACAGTATTGTCTCCTGACTGTTGTGACACAAAAATATATCTGTTGAAAATAGTCTTGTGTAGGCCTGACAACCCAGTGTGGTTTCGCAATTCCACGGGTCAAATCGCTGTACTATCCAGTTTTGGGCCTTTGGTATCTAAAAAAAAAGCAGTTTGAGTGTGTCGCTCACTGTTCAGCCGCAAATATCTCTATTTAAAAAAGTGTGGTATACCCCAGTAAACAATAACTGTGGTTTTGCCATCCCACGGTAAAAAATCTCTATTATTCAGGTTTTGGTAGTTTTTTCCGTAAAGAAAATCAGTAGTGTCTCCTGACTGTTGTGACACAAAAATATATCTGTTGAAAATAGTCTTCTGTAGGCCCGACATCTCAGTGTGGTTTCGCAGTTCCACGGGTCAAATCGCTGTACTATCCAGTTTTGGGCCTTTGGTATCTAAAAAAAAAGCAGTTTGAGTGTGTCGCTCACTGTTCAGCCGCAAATATCTCTACTTAAAAAAGTGTGGTATACCCCAGTAAACAATAACTGTGGTTTTGCCATCCCACGGTAAAAAATCTCTATTATTCAGGTTTTGGTAGTTTTTCCGTAAAGACAAACAGTATTGTCTCCTGACTGTTGTGACACAAAAATATATCTGTTGAAAATAGTCATGTGTAGGCCCGACATCCCAGTGTGGTTTCGCAGTTCCACGGGTCAAATCGCTGTACTATCCAGTTTTTGGGCCTTTGGTATCTAAAAAAAAAGCAGTTTGAGTGTGTCGCTCACTGTTCAGCCGCAAATATCTCTATTTAAAAAAGTGTGGTATACCCCAGTAAACAATAACTGTGGTTTTGCCATCCCACGGTAAAAAATCTCTATTATTCAGGTTTTGGTAGTTTTTTAGTAAAGAAAAACAGAAGTGTCTCCTGACTGTTGTGACACAAAAAAGTATCTGTAGAAAATAGTCTTGTGTAGGCCCAACATCCCAGTGTGGTTTCGCAGTTCCACGGGTCAAATCGCTGTACTATCCAGTTTTGGGCCTTTGGTATCTAAAAAAAAAGCAGTTTGAGTGTGTCGCTCACTGTTCAGCCGCAAATATCTCTATTTAAAAAAGTGTGGTATACCCCAGTAAACAATAACTGTGGTTTTGCCATCCCACGGTAAAAAATCTCTATTATTCAGGTTTTGGTAGTTTTTTAGTAAAGAAAAACAGTAGTGTCTCCTGACTGTTGTGACACAAAAAAGTATCTGTTGAAAATAGTCTTGTGTAGGCCCAACATCCCAGTGTGGTTTCGCAGTTCCACGGGTCAAATCGCTGTACTATCCAGTTTTGGGCCTTTGGTATCTAAAAAAAAAGCAGTTTGAGTGTGTCGCTCACTGTTCAGCCGCAAATATCTCTATTTAAAAAAGTGTGGTATACCCCAGTAAACAATAACTGTGGTTTTGCCATCCCACGGTAAAAAATCTCTATTATTCAGGTTTTGGTCGTTTTTTCCGTAAAGAAATACAGTGGTGTCTCCTGACTGTTGTGACGCAAAAATATATCTTTTGAAAATAGTCTTGTGTAGGCCCGACATCCCAGTGTGGTTTCGCAGTTCCTCGGGTCAAATCGCTGTACTCTCCAATTTTGGGCCTTTGGTATCTAAAAAAAAAGCAGTTTGCGTGTGTCGCTCACTGTTCAGCCGCAAATATCTCTATTTAAAAAAGTGTCGTATACCCCAGTAAACAATAACTGTGGTTTTGCCATCCCACGGTAAAAAATCTCTATTATTCAGGTTTTGGTAGTTTTTTCCGTAAAGAAAAACAGTAGTGTCTCCTGACTGTTGTGACACAAAAATATATCTGTTGAAAATAGTCTTGTGTAGGCCCGACATCCCAGTGTGGTTTCGCAGTTCCACGGGTCAAATCGCTGTACTATCCAGTTTTGGGCCTTTGGTATCTAAAAAAAAAGCAGTTTGAGTGTGTCGCTCACTGTTCAGCCGCAAATATCTCTATTTAAAAAAGTGTGGTATACCCCAGTAAACAATAACTGTGGTTTTGCCATCCCACGGTAAAAAATCTCTATTATTCAGGTTTTGGTAGTTTTTTCCGTAAAGAAAAACAGTAGTGTCTCATGACTGTTGTGACACAAAAATATATCTGTTGAAAATAGTCTTGTGTAGGCCCGACATCCCAGTGTGGTTTCGCAGTTCCACGGGTCAACTCGCTGTACTATCCAGTTTTGGGCCTTTGGTATCTAAAAAAAAAGCAGTTTGAGTGTGTCGCTCACTGTTCAGCCGCAAATATCTCTATTTAAAAAAGTGTGGTATACCCCAGTAAACAATAACTGTGGTTTTGCCATCCCACGGTAAAAAATCTCTATTATTCAGGTTTTAGTAGTTTTTTCCGTTAAGAAAAACAGTAGAGTCTCCTGACTGTTGTGACACAAAAATATATCTGTTGAAAATAGTCTTGTGTAGGCCCGACATCCCAGTGTGGTTTCACAGTTCCACGGGTCAAATCGCTGTACTATCCAGTTTTGGGCCTTTGGTATCTAAAAAAATAAGCAGTTTGAGTGTGTCGCTCACTGTTCAGCCGCAAATATCTCTATTTAAAAAAGTGTGGTATACCCCAGTAAACAATAACTGTGGTTTTGCCATCCCACGGTAAAAAATCTCTATTATTCAGGTTTTGGTAGTTTTTCCGTAAAGAAAAACAGTATTGTCTCCTCACTGTTGTGATACAAAAATATATCTGTTGAAAATAGTCTTGTGTAGGCCCGACATCCCAGTGTGGTTTCGCAGTTCCACGGGTCAAATCGCTGTACTATCCAGTTTTGGGCCTTTGGTATCTAAAAAAAAAAGCAGTTTGAGTGTGTCGCTCACTGTTCAGCCGCAAATATCTCTAATTAAAAAAGTGTCGTATACCCCAGTAAACAATAACTGTGGTTTTGCCATCCCACGGTAAAAAATCTCTATTATTCAGGTTTTGGTAGTTTTTTCCGTAAAGAAAAACAGTAGTGTCTCCTGACTGTTGTGACACAAAAATATATCTGTTGAAAATAGTCTTGTGTAGGCCCGACATCCCAGTGTGGTTTCGCAGTTCCACGGGTCAAATCGCTGTACTCTCCAGTTTTGGGCCTTTGGTATCTAAAAAAAAAGCAGTTTGAGTGTGTCGCTCACTGTTCAGCCGCAAATATCTCTATTTAAAAAAGTGTGGTATACCCCAGTAAACAATAACTGTGGTTTTGCCATCCCACGGTAAAAAATCTCTATTATTCAGGTTTTGGTAGTTTTTTCCGTAAAGAAAAACAGTAGTGTCTCATGACTGTTGTGACACAAAAATATATCTGTTGAAAATAGTCTTGTGTAGGCCCGACATCCCAGTGTGGTTTCGCAGTTCCACGGGTCAACTCGCTGTACTATCCAGTTTTGGGCCTTTGGTATCTAAAAAAAAAGCAGTTTGAGTGTGTCGCTCACTGTTCAGCCGCAAATATCTCTATTTAAAAAAGTGTGGTATACCCCAGTAAACAATAACTGTGGTTTTGCCATCCCACGGTAAAAAATCTCTATTATTCAGGTTTTAGTAGTTTTTTCCGTTAAGAAAAACAGTAGAGTCTCCTGACTGTTGTGACACAAAAATATATCTGTTGAAAATAGTCTTGTGTAGGCCCGACATCCCAGTGTGGTTTCACAGTTCCACGGGTCAAATCGCTGTACTATCCAGTTTTGGGCCTTTGGTATCTAAAAAAATAAGCAGTTTGAGTGTGTCGCTCACTGTTCAGCCGCAAATATCTCTATTTAAAAAAGTGTGGTATACCCCAGTAAACAATAACTGTGGTTTTGCCATCCCACGGTAAAAAATCTCTATTATTCAGGTTTTGGTAGTTTTTTCCGTAAAGAAAAACAGTATTGTCTCCTCACTGTTGTGATACAAAAATATATCTGTTGAAAATAGTCTTGTGTAGGCCCGACATCCCAGTGTGGTTTCGCAGTTCCACGGGTCAAATCGCTGTACTATCCAGTTTTAGGCCTTTGGTATCTAAAAAAAAAAGCAGTTTGAGTGTGTCGCTCACTGTTCAGCCGCAAATATCTCTATTTAAAAAAGTTTGGTATACCCCAGGAAACAATAACTGTGTTTTTGCCATCCCACGGTAAAAAATCTCTATTATTCAGCATTTGGTAGTTTTTTCCGTACATAAAAACAGTAGTGTCTCCTGACTGTTGTGACACAAAAATATATCTGTTGAAAATAGTCTTGTGTAGGCCTGACATCCCAGTGTGGTTTCGCAGTTCCACGGGTCAAATCGCTGTACTATCCAGTTTTTGGGCCTTTGGTATCTAAAAAAAAAAGCAGTTTGAGTGTGTCGCTCACTGTTCAGCCGCAAATATCTCTATTTAAAAAAGTGTGGTATACCCCAGTAAACAAAAACTGTGGTTTTGCCATCCCACGGTAAAAAATCTCTATTATTCAGGTTTTGGTAGTTTTTTCCGTAAAGAAAAACAGTAGTGTCTCCTGACTGTTGTGACACAAAAATATATCTGTTGAAAATAGTCTTGTGTAGGCCCGACATCCCAGTGTGGTTTTGCAGTTCCTCGGGTCAAATCGCTGTTTTATCCAGTTTTGGGCCTTTGGTATCTAAAAAAAAAGCAGTTTGAGTGTGTCGCTCACTGTTCAGCCGCAAATATCTCTATTTAAAAAAGTGTGGTATACCCCAGTAAACAATAACTGTGGTTTTGCCATCCCACGGTAAAAATCTCTATTATTCAGGTTTTGGTAGTTTTTTCCGTAAAGAAAAACCGTAGTGTCTCCTGACTGTTGTGACACAAAAATATATCTGTTGAAAACAGTCTTGTGTAGGCCCGACATCCCAGTGTGGTTTCGCAGTTCCACGGCTCAAATCGCTGTACTATCCAGTTTTGGGCCTTTGGTATCTAAAAAAAAAGCAGTTTGAGTGTGTCGCTCACTGTTCAGCCGCAAATATCTCTATTTAAAAAAGTGTCGTATACTCCAGTAAACAATAACTGTGGTTTTGCCATCCCACGGTAAAAAATCTCTATTATTCAGGTTTTGGTAGTTTTTTCCGTAAAGAAAAACAGTAGTGTCTCCTGACTGTTGTGACAAAAAAATATATCTGTTGAAAATAGTCTTGTGTAGGCCCGACATCCCAGTGTGGTTTCGCAGTTACACGGGTCAACTCGCTGTACTATCCAGTTTTGGGCCTTTGGTATCTAAAAAAAAAGCAGTTTGAGTGTGTCGCTCACTGTTCAGCCGCAAATATCTCTATTTAAAAAAGTGTGGTATACCCCAGTAAACAATAACTGTGGTTTTGCCATCCCACGGTAAAAAATCTCTATTATTCAGGTTTTGGTAGTTTTTTCCGTAAAGAAAAACAGTAGTGTCTCCTGACTGTTGTGACACAAAAATATATCTGTTGAAAATAGTCTTGTGTAGGCCCGACATCCCAGTGTGGTTTCGCAGTTCCACGGGTCAAATCGCTGTACTATCCAGTTTTGGGCCTTTGGTATCTAAAAAAAATGCAGTTTGAGTGTGTCGCTCACTGTTCAGCCGCAAATATCTCTATTTAAAAAAGTGTGGTATACCCCAGTAAACAATAACTGTGGTTTTGCCATCCCACGGTAAAAAATCTCTATGATTCAGGTTTTGGTAGTTTTTTCCATAAAGAACAACTGTAGTGTCTCCTGACTGTTGTGACACAAAAATATATCTGTTGAAAATAGTCTTGTGTAGGCCCGACATCCCAGTGTGGTTTCACAGTTCCACGGGTCAAATCGCTGTACTATCCAGTTTTGGGCCTTTGGTATCTAAAAAAAAAGCAGTTTGAGTGTGTCGCTCACTGTTCAGCCGCAAATATCTCTATTTAAAAAAGTGTGGTATATCCCAGTAAACAATAACTGTGGTTTTGCCATCCCATGGTTAAAAATCTCTATTATTCAGCTTTTGGTAGTTTTTTCCGTAAAGAAAAACAGTAGTGTCTCCTGACTGTTGTGACACAAAAATAAATCTGTTGAAAATAGTCTTGTGTAGGCCCGACATCCCAGTGTGGTTTCACAGTTCCACGGGTCAAATCGCTGTACTATCCAGTTTTGGGCCTTTGGTATCTAAAAAAAAAGCAGTTTGAGTGTGTCGCTCACTGTTCAGCCGCAAATATCTCTATTTAAAAAAGTGTGGTATACCCCAGTAAACAATAACTGTGGTTTTGCCATCCCACGGTAAAAAATCTCTATTATTCAGGTTTTGGTAGTTTTTCCGTAAAGAAAAACAGTATTGTCTCCTGACTGTTGTGACACAAAAATATATCTGTTGAAAATAGTCTTGTGTAGGCCTGACAACCCAGTGTGGTTTCGCAATTCCACGGGTCAAATCGCTGTACTATCCAGTTTTGGGCCTTTGGTATCTAAAAAAAAAGCAGTTTGAGTGTGTCGCTCACTGTTCAGCCGCAAATATCTCTATTTAAAAAAGTGTGGTATACCCCAGTAAACAATAACTGTGGTTTTGCCATCCCACGGTAAAAAATCTCTATTATTCAGGTTTTGGTAGTTTTTTCCGTAAAGAAAATCAGTAGTGTCTCCTGACTGTTGTGACACAAAAATATATCTGTTGAAAATAGTCTTCTGTAGGCCCGACATCTCAGTGTGGTTTCGCAGTTCCACGGGTCAAATCGCTGTACTATCCAGTTTTGGGCCTTTGGTATCTAAAAAAAAAGCAGTTTGAGTGTGTCGCTCACTGTTCAGCCGCAAATATCTCTACTTAAAAAAGTGTGGTATACCCCAGTAAACAATAACTGTGGTTTTGCCATCCCACGGTAAAAAATCTCTATTATTCAGGTTTTGGTAGTTTTTCCGTAAAGACAAACAGTATTGTCTCCTGACTGTTGTGACACAAAAATATATCTGTTGAAAATAGTCATGTGTAGGCCCGACATCCCAGTGTGGTTTCGCAGTTCCACGGGTCAAATCGCTGTACTATCCAGTTTTTGGGCCTTTGGTATCTAAAAAAAAAGCAGTTTGAGTGTGTCGCTCACTGTTCAGCCGCAAATATCTCTATTTAAAAAAGTGTGGTATACCCCAGTAAACAATAACTGTGGTTTTGCCATCCCACGGTAAAAAATCTCTATTATTCAGGTTTTGGTAGTTTTTTAGTAAAGAAAAACAGTAGTGTCTCCTGACTGTTGTGACACAAAAAAGTATCTGTAGAAAATAGTCTTGTGTAGGCCCAACATCCCAGTGTGGTTTCGCAGTTCCACGGGTCAAATCGCTGTACTATCCAGTTTTGGGCCTTTGGTATCTAAAAAAAAAGCAGTTTGAGTGTGTCGCTCACTGTTCAGCCGCAAATATCTCTATTTAAAAAAGTGTGGTATACCCCAGTAAACAATAACTGTGGTTTTGCCATCCCACGGTAAAAAATCTCTATTATTCAGGTTTTGGTAGTTTTTTAGTAAAGAAAAACAGTAGTGTCTCCTGACTGTTGTGACACAAAAAAGTATCTGTTGAAAATAGTCTTGTGTAGGCCCAACATCCCAGTGTGGTTTCGCAGTTCCACGGGTCAAATCGCTGTACTATCCAGTTTTGGGCCTTTGGTATCTAAAAAAAAAGCAGTTTGAGTGTGTCGCTCACTGTTCAGCCGCAAATATCTCTATTTAAAAAAGTGTGGTATACCCCAGTAAACAATAACTGTGGTTTTGCCATCCCACGGTAAAAAATCTCTATTATTCAGGTTTTGGTCGTTTTTTCCGTAAAGAAATACAGTGGTGTCTCCTGACTGTTGTGACGCAAAAATATATCTTTTGAAAATAGTCTTGTGTAGGCCCGACATCCCAGTGTGGTTTCGCAGTTCCTCGGGTCAAATCGCTGTACTCTCCAATTTTGGGCCTTTGGTATCTAAAAAAAAAGCAGTTTGCGTGTGTCGCTCACTGTTCAGCCGCAAATATCTCTATTTAAAAAAGTGTCGTATACCCCAGTAAACAATAACTGTGGTTTTGCCATCCCACGGTAAAAAATCTCTATTATTCAGGTTTTGGTAGTTTTTTCCGTAAAGAAAAACAGTAGTGTCTCCTGACTGTTGTGACACAAAAATATATCTGTTGAAAATAGTCTTGTGTAGGCCCGACATCCCAGTGTGGTTTCGCAGTTCCACGGGTCAAATCGCTGTACTATCCAGTTTTGGGCCTTTGGTATCTAAAAAAAAAGCAGTTTGAGTGTGTCGCTCACTGTTCAGCCGCAAATATCTCTATTTAAAAAAGTGTGGTATACCCCAGTAAACAATAACTGTGGTTTTGCCATCCCACGGTAAAAAATCTCTATTATTCAGGTTTTGGTAGTTTTTTCCGTAAAGAAAAACAGTAGTGTCTCATGACTGTTGTGACACAAAAATATATCTGTTGAAAATAGTCTTGTGTAGGCCCGACATCCCAGTGTGGTTTCGCAGTTCCACGGGTCAACTCGCTGTACTATCCAGTTTTGGGCCTTTGGTATCTAAAAAAAAAGCAGTTTGAGTGTGTCGCTCACTGTTCAGCCGCAAATATCTCTATTTAAAAAAGTGTGGTATACCCCAGTAAACAATAACTGTGGTTTTGCCATCCCACGGTAAAAAATCTCTATTATTCAGGTTTTAGTAGTTTTTTCCGTTAAGAAAAACAGTAGAGTCTCCTGACTGTTGTGACACAAAAATATATCTGTTGAAAATAGTCTTGTGTAGGCCCGACATCCCAGTGTGGTTTCACAGTTCCACGGGTCAAATCGCTGTACTATCCAGTTTTGGGCCTTTGGTATCTAAAAAAATAAGCAGTTTGAGTGTGTCGCTCACTGTTCAGCCGCAAATATCTCTATTTAAAAAAGTGTGGTATACCCCAGTAAACAATAACTGTGGTTTTGCCATCCCACGGTAAAAAATCTCTATTATTCAGGTTTTGGTAGTTTTTCCGTAAAGAAAAACAGTATTGTCTCCTCACTGTTGTGATACAAAAATATATCTGTTGAAAATAGTCTTGTGTAGGCCCGACATCCCAGTGTGGTTTCGCAGTTCCACGGGTCAAATCGCTGTACTATCCAGTTTTGGGCCTTTGGTATCTAAAAAAAAAAGCAGTTTGAGTGTGTCGCTCACTGTTCAGCCGCAAATATCTCTAATTAAAAAAGTGTCGTATACCCCAGTAAACAATAACTGTGGTTTTGCCATCCCACGGTAAAAAATCTCTATTATTCAGGTTTTGGTAGTTTTTTCCGTAAAGAAAAACAGTAGTGTCTCCTGACTGTTGTGACACAAAAATATATCTGTTGAAAATAGTCTTGTGTAGGCCCGACATCCCAGTGTGGTTTCGCAGTTCCACGGGTCAAATCGCTGTACTCTCCAGTTTTGGGCCTTTGGTATCTAAAAAAAAAGCAGTTTGAGTGTGTCGCTCACTGTTCAGCCGCAAATATCTCTATTTAAAAAAGTGTGGTATACCCCAGTAAACAATAACTGTGGTTTTGCCATCCCACGGTAAAAAATCTCTATTATTCAGGTTTTGGTAGTTTTTTCCGTAAAGAAAAACAGTAGTGTCTCATGACTGTTGTGACACAAAAATATATCTGTTGAAAATAGTCTTGTGTAGGCCCGACATCCCAGTGTGGTTTCGCAGTTCCACGGGTCAACTCGCTGTACTATCCAGTTTTGGGCCTTTGGTATCTAAAAAAAAAGCAGTTTGAGTGTGTCGCTCACTGTTCAGCCGCAAATATCTCTATTTAAAAAAGTGTGGTATACCCCAGTAAACAATAACTGTGGTTTTGCCATCCCACGGTAAAAAATCTCTATTATTCAGGTTTTAGTAGTTTTTTCCGTTAAGAAAAACAGTAGAGTCTCCTGACTGTTGTGACACAAAAATATATCTGTTGAAAATAGTCTTGTGTAGGCCCGACATCCCAGTGTGGTTTCACAGTTCCACGGGTCAAATCGCTGTACTATCCAGTTTTGGGCCTTTGGTATCTAAAAAAATAAGCAGTTTGAGTGTGTCGCTCACTGTTCAGCCGCAAATATCTCTATTTAAAAAAGTGTGGTATACCCCAGTAAACAATAACTGTGGTTTTGCCATCCCACGGTAAAAAATCTCTATTATTCAGGTTTTGGTAGTTTTTTCCGTAAAGAAAAACAGTATTGTCTCCTCACTGTTGTGATACAAAAATATATCTGTTGAAAATAGTCTTGTGTAGGCCCGACATCCCAGTGTGGTTTCGCAGTTCCACGGGTCAAATCGCTGTACTATCCAGTTTTAGGCCTTTGGTATCTAAAAAAAAAAGCAGTTTGAGTGTGTCGCTCACTGTTCAGCCGCAAATATCTCTATTTAAAAAAGTTTGGTATACCCCAGGAAACAATAACTGTGTTTTTGCCATCCCACGGTAAAAAATCTCTATTATTCAGCATTTGGTAGTTTTTTCCGTACAGAAAAACAGTAGTGTCTCCTAACTGTTGTGACACAAAAATATATCTGTTGAAAATAGTCTTGTGTAGGCCTGACATCCCAGTGTGGTTTCGCAGTTCCACGGGTCAAATCGCTGTACTATCCAGTTTTTGGGCCTTTGGTATCTAAAAAAAAAAGCAGTTTGAGTGTGTCGCTCACTGTTCAGCCGCAAATATCTCTATTTAAAAAAGTGTGGTATACCCCAGTAAACAAAAACTGTGGTTTTGCCATCCCACGGTAAAAAATCTCTATTATTCAGGTTTTGGTAGTTTTTTCCGTAAAGAAAAACAGTAGTGTCTCCTGACTGTTGTGACACAAAAATATATCTGTTGAAAATAGTCTTGTGTAGGCCCGACATCCCAGTGTGGTTTTGCAGTTCCTCGGGTCAAATCGCTGTTTTATCCAGTTTTGGGCCTTTGGTATCTAAAAAAAAAGCAGTTTGAGTGTGTCGCTCACTGTTCAGCCGCAAATATCTCTATTTAAAAAAGTGTGGTATACCCCAGTAAACAATAACTGTGGTTTTGCCATCCCACGGTAAAAATCTCTATTATTCAGGTTTTGGTAGTTTTTTCCGTAAAGAAAAACCGTAGTGTCTCCTGACTGTTGTGACACAAAAATATATCTGTTGAAAACAGTCTTGTGTAGGCCCGACATCCCAGTGTGGTTTCGCAGTTCCACGGCTCAAATCGCTGTACTATCCAGTTTTGGGCCTTTGGTATCTAAAAAAAAAGCAGTTTGAGTGTGTCGCTCACTGTTCAGCCGCAAATATCTCTATTTAAAAAAGTGTCGTATACTCCAGTAAACAATAACTGTGGTTTTGCCATCCCACGGTAAAAAATCTCTATTATTCAGGTTTTGGTAGTTTTTTCCGTAAAGAAAAACAGTAGTGTCTCCTGACTGTTGTGACAAAAAAATATATCTGTTGAAAATAGTCTTGTGTAGGCCCGACATCCCAGTGTGGTTTCGCAGTTACACGGGTCAACTCGCTGTACTATCCAGTTTTGGGCCTTTGGTATCTAAAAAAAAAGCAGTTTGAGTGTGTCGCTCACTGTTCAGCCGCAAATATCTCTATTTAAAAAAGTGTGGTATACCCCAGTAAACAATAACTGTGGTTTTGCCATCCCACGGTAAAAAATCTCTATTATTCAGGTTTTGGTAGTTTTTTCCGTAAAGAAAAACAGTAGTGTCTCCTGACTGTTGTGACACAAAAATATATCTGTTGAAAATAGTCTTGTGTAGGCCCGACATCCCAGTGTGGTTTCGCAGTTCCACGGGTCAAATCGCTGTACTATCCAGTTTTGGGCCTTTGGTATCTAAAAAAAATGCAGTTTGAGTGTGTCGCTCACTGTTCAGCCGCAAATATCTCTATTTAAAAAAGTGTGGTATACCCCAGTAAACAATAACTGTGGTTTTGCCATCCCACGGTAAAAAATCTCTATGATTCAGGTTTTGGTAGTTTTTTCCATAAAGAAGAACTGTAGTGTCTCCTGACTGTTGTGACACAAAAATATATCTGTTGAAAATAGTCTTGTGTAGGCCCGACATCCCAGTGTGGTTTCACAGTTCCACGGGTCAAATCGCTGTACTATCCAGTTTTGGGCCTTTGGTATCTAAAAAAAAAGCAGTTTGAGTGTGTCGCTCACTGTTCAGCCGCAAATATCTCTATTTAAAAAAGTGTGGTATATCCCAGTAAACAATAACTGTGGTTTTGCCATCCCATGGTTAAAAATCTCTATTATTCAGCTTTTGGTAGTTTTTTCCGTAAAGAAAAACAGTAGTGTCTCCTGACTGTTGTGACACAAAAATAAATCTGTTGAAAATAGTCTTGTGTAGGCCCGACATCCCAGTGTGGTTTCACAGTTCCACGGGTCAAATCGCTGTACTATCCAGTTTTGGGCCTTTGGTATCTAAAAAAAAAGCAGTTTGAGTGTGTCGCTCACTGTTCAGCCGCAAATATCTCTATTTAAAAAAGTGTGGTATACCCCAGTAAACAATAACTGTGGTTTTGCCATCCCACGGTAAAAAATCTCTATTATTCAGGTTTTGGTAGTTTTTCCGTAAAGAAAAACAGTATTGTCTCCTGACTGTTGTGACACAAAAATATATCTGTTGAAAATAGTCTTGTGTAGGCCTGACAACCCAGTGTGGTTTCGCAATTCCACGGGTCAAATCGCTGTACTATCCAGTTTTGGGCCTTTGGTATCTAAAAAAAAAGCAGTTTGAGTGTGTCGCTCACTGTTCAGCCGCAAATATCTCTATTTAAAAAAGTGTGGTATACCCCAGTAAACAATAACTGTGGTTTTGCCATCCCACGGTAAAAAATCTCTATTATTCAGGTTTTGGTAGTTTTTTCCGTAAAGAAAATCAGTAGTGTCTCCTGACTGTTGTGACACAAAAATATATCTGTTGAAAATAGTCTTCTGTAGGCCCGACATCTCAGTGTGGTTTCGCAGTTCCACGGGTCAAATCGCTGTACTATCCAGTTTTGGGCCTTTGGTATCTAAAAAAAAAGCAGTTTGAGTGTGTCGCTCACTGTTCAGCCGCAAATATCTCTACTTAAAAAAGTGTGGTATACCCCAGTAAACAATAACTGTGGTTTTGCCATCCCACGGTAAAAAATCTCTATTATTCAGGTTTTGGTAGTTTTTCCGTAAAGACAAACAGTATTGTCTCCTGACTGTTGTGACACAAAAATATATCTGTTGAAAATAGTCATGTGTAGGCCCGACATCCCAGTGTGGTTTCGCAGTTCCACGGGTCAAATCGCTGTACTATCCAGTTTTTGGGCCTTTGGTATCTAAAAAAAAAGCAGTTTGAGTGTGTCGCTCACTGTTCAGCCGCAAATATCTCTATTTAAAAAAGTGTGGTATACCCCAGTAAACAATAACTGTGGTTTTGCCATCCCACGGTAAAAAATCTCTATTATTCAGGTTTTGGTAGTTTTTTAGTAAAGAAAAACAGTAGTGTCTCCTGACTGTTGTGACACAAAAAAGTATCTGTAGAAAATAGTCTTGTGTAGGCCCAACATCCCAGTGTGGTTTCGCAGTTCCACGGGTCAAATCGCTGTACTATCCAGTTTTGGGCCTTTGGTATCTAAAAAAAAAGCAGTTTGAGTGTGTCGCTCACTGTTCAGCCGCAAATATCTCTATTTAAAAAAGTGTGGTATACCCCAGTAAACAATAACTGTGGTTTTGCCATCCCACGGTAAAAAATCTCTATTATTCAGGTTTTGGTAGTTTTTTAGTAAAGAAAAACAGTAGTGTCTCCTGACTGTTGTGACACAAAAAAGTATCTGTTGAAAATAGTCTTGTGTAGGCCCAACATCCCAGTGTGGTTTCGCAGTTCCACGGGTCAAATCGCTGTACTATCCAGTTTTGGGCCTTTGGTATCTAAAAAAAAAGCAGTTTGAGTGTGTCGCTCACTGTTCAGCCGCAAATATCTCTATTTAAAAAAGTGTGGTATACCCCAGTAAACAATAACTGTGGTTTTGCCATCCCACGGTAAAAAATCTCTATTATTCAGGTTTTGGTCGTTTTTTCCGTAAAGAAATACAGTGGTGTCTCCTGACTGTTGTGACGCAAAAATATATCTTTTGAAAATAGTCTTGTGTAGGCCCGACATCCCAGTGTGGTTTCGCAGTTCCTCGGGTCAAATCGCTGTACTCTCCAATTTTGGGCCTTTGGTATCTAAAAAAAAAGCAGTTTGCGTGTGTCGCTCACTGTTCAGCCGCAAATATCTCTATTTAAAAAAGTGTCGTATACCCCAGTAAACAATAACTGTGGTTTTGCCATCCCACGGTAAAAAATCTCTATTATTCAGGTTTTGGTAGTTTTTTCCGTAAAGAAAAACAGTAGTGTCTCCTGACTGTTGTGACACAAAAATATATCTGCTGAAAATAGTCTTGTGTAGGCCCGACATCCCAGTGTGGTTTCGCAGTTCCACGGGTCAAATCGCTGTACTATCCAGTTTTGGGCCTTTGGTATCTAAAAAAAAAGCAGTTTGAGTGTGTCGCTCACTGTTCAGCCGCAAATATCTCTATTTAAAAAAGTGTGGTATACCCCAGTAAACAATAACTGTGGTTTTGCCATCCCACGGTAAAAAATCTCTATTATTCAGGTTTTGGTAGTTTTTTCCGTAAAGAAAAACAGTAGTGTCTCATGACTGTTGTGACACAAAAATATATCTGTTGAAAATAGTCTTGTGTAGGCCCGACATCCCAGTGTGGTTTCGCAGTTCCACGGGTCAACTCGCTGTACTATCCAGTTTTGGGCCTTTGGTATCTAAAAAAAAAGCAGTTTGAGTGTGTCGCTCACTGTTCAGCCGCAAATATCTCTATTTAAAAAAGTGTGGTATACCCCAGTAAACAATAACTGTGGTTTTGCCATCCCACGGTAAAAAATCTCTATTATTCAGGTTTTAGTAGTTTTTTCCGTTAAGAAAAACAGTAGAGTCTCCTGACTGTTGTGACACAAAAATATATCTGTTGAAAATAGTCTTGTGTAGGCCCGACATCCCAGTGTGGTTTCACAGTTCCACGGGTCAAATCGCTGTACTATCCAGTTTTGGGCCTTTGGTATCTAAAAAAATAAGCAGTTTGAGTGTGTCGCTCACTGTTCAGCCGCAAATATCTCTATTTAAAAAAGTGTGGTATACCCCAGTAAACAATAACTGTGGTTTTGCCATCCCACGGTAAAAAATCTCTATTATTCAGGTTTTGGTAGTTTTTCCGTAAAGAAAAACAGTATTGTCTCCTCACTGTTGTGATACAAAAATATATCTGTTGAAAATAGTCTTGTGTAGGCCCGACATCCCAGTGTGGTTTCGCAGTTCCACGGGTCAAATCGCTGTACTATCCAGTTTTGGGCCTTTGGTATCTAAAAAAAAAAGCAGTTTGAGTGTGTCGCTCACTGTTCAGCCGCAAATATCTCTAATTAAAAAAGTGTCGTATACCCCAGTAAACAATAACTGTGGTTTTGCCATCCCACGGTAAAAAATCTCTATTATTCAGGTTTTGGTAGTTTTTTCCGTAAAGAAAAACAGTAGTGTCTCCTGACTGTTGTGACACAAAAATATATCTGTTGAAAATAGTCTTGTGTAGGCCCGACATCCCAGTGTGGTTTCGCAGTTCCACGGGTCAAATCGCTGTACTCTCCAGTTTTGGGCCTTTGGTATCTAAAAAAAAAGCAGTTTGAGTGTGTCGCTCACTGTTCAGCCGCAAATATCTCTATTTAAAAAAGTGTGGTATACCCCAGTAAACAATAACTGTGGTTTTGCCATCCCACGGTAAAAAATCTCTATTATTCAGGTTTTGGTAGTTTTTTCCGTAAAGAAAAACAGTAGTGTCTCATGACTGTTGTGACACAAAAATATATCTGTTGAAAATAGTCTTGTGTAGGCCCGACATCCCAGTGTGGTTTCGCAGTTCCACGGGTCAACTCGCTGTACTATCCAGTTTTGGGCCTTTGGTATCTAAAAAAAAAGCAGTTTGAGTGTGTCGCTCACTGTTCAGCCGCAAATATCTCTATTTAAAAAAGTGTGGTATACCCCAGTAAACAATAACTGTGGTTTTGCCATCCCACGGTAAAAAATCTCTATTATTCAGGTTTTAGTAGTTTTTTCCGTTAAGAAAAACAGTAGAGTCTCCTGACTGTTGTGACACAAAAATATATCTGTTGAAAATAGTCTTGTGTAGGCCCGACATCCCAGTGTGGTTTCACAGTTCCACGGGTCAAATCGCTGTACTATCCAGTTTTGGGCCTTTGGTATCTAAAAAAATAAGCAGTTTGAGTGTGTCGCTCACTGTTCAGCCGCAAATATCTCTATTTAAAAAAGTGTGGTATACCCCAGTAAACAATAACTGTGGTTTTGCCATCCCACGGTAAAAAATCTCTATTATTCAGGTTTTGGTAGTTTTTCCGTAAAGAAAAACAGTATTGTCTCCTCACTGTTGTGATACAAAAATATATCTGTTGAAAATAGTCTTGTGTAGGCCCGACATCCCAGTGTGGTTTCGCAGTTCCACGGGTCAAATCGCTGTACTATCCAGTTTTAGGCCTTTGGTATCTAAAAAAAAAAGCAGTTTGAGTGTGTCGCTCACTGTTCAGCCGCAAATATCTCTATTTAAAAAAGTTTGGTATACCCCAGGAAACAATAACTGTGTTTTTGCCATCCCACGGTAAAAAATCTCTATTATTCAGCATTTGGTAGTTTTTTCCGTACAGAAAAACAGTAGTGTCTCCTGACTGTTGTGACACAAAAATATATCTGTTGAAAATAGTCTTGTGTAGGCCTGACATCCCAGTGTGGTTTCGCAGTTCCACGGGTCAAATCGCTGTACTATCCAGTTTTTGGGCCTTTGGTATCTAAAAAAAAAAGCAGTTTGAGTGTGTCGCTCACTGTTCAGCCGCAAATATCTCTATTTAAAAAAGTGTGGTATACCCCAGTAAACAAAAACTGTGGTTTTGCCATCCCACGGTAAAAAATCTCTATTATTCAGGTTTTGGTAGTTTTTTCCGTAAAGAAAAACAGTAGTGTCTCCTGACTGTTGTGACACAAAAATATATCTGTTGAAAATAGTCTTGTGTAGGCCCAACATCCCAGTGTGGTTTTGCAGTTCCTCGGGTCAAATCGCTGTTTTATCCAGTTTTGGGCCTTTGGTATCTAAAAAAAAAGCAGTTTGAGTGTGTCGCTCACTGTTCAGCCGCAAATATCTCTATTTAAAAAAGTGTGGTATACCCCAGTAAACAATAACTGTGGTTTTGCCATCCCACGGTAAAAATCTCTATTATTCAGGTTTTGGTAGTTTTTTCCGTAAAGAAAAACCGTAGTGTCTCCTGACTGTTGTGACACAAAAATATATCTGTTGAAAACAGTCTTGTGTAGGCCCGACATCCCAGTGTGGTTTCGCAGTTCCACGGCTCAAATCGCTGTACTATCCAGTTTTGGGCCTTTGGTATCTAAAAAAAAAGCAGTTTGAGTGTGTCGCTCACTGTTCAGCCGCAAATATCTCTATTTAAAAAAGTGTCGTATACTCCAGTAAACAATAACTGTGGTTTTGCCATCCCACGGTAAAAAATCTCTATTATTCAGGTTTTGGTAGTTTTTTCCGTAAAGAAAAACAGTAGTGTCTCCTGACTGTTGTGACAAAAAAATATATCTGTTGAAAATAGTCTTGTGTAGGCCCGACATCCCAGTGTGGTTTCGCAGTTACACGGGTCAACTCGCTGTACTATCCAGTTTTGGGCCTTTGGTATCTAAAAAAAAAGCAGTTTGAGTGTGTCGCTCACTGTTCAGCCGCAAATATCTCTATTTAAAAAAGTGTGGTATACCCCAGTAAACAATAACTGTGGTTTTGCCATCCCACGGTAAAAAATCTCTATTATTCAGGTTTTGGTAGTTTTTTCCGTAAAGAAAAACAGTAGTGTCTCCTGACTGTTGTGACACAAAAATATATCTGTTGAAAATAGTCTTGTGTAGGCCCGACATCCCAGTGTGGTTTCGCAGTTCCACGGGTCAAATCGCTGTACTATCCAGTTTTGGGCCTTTGGTATCTAAAAAAAAAGCAGTTTGAGAGTGTCGCTCACTGTTCAGCCGCAAATATCTCTATTTAAAAAAGTGTCGTATACCCCAGTAAACAATAACTGTGGTTTTGCCATCCCACGGTAAAAAATCTCTATTATTCAGCTTTTGGTAGTTTTTTCGTAAAGAAAAACAGTAGTGTCTCCTGACTGTTGTGACACAAAAATATATCTGTTGAAAATAGTCTTGTGTAGGCCCGACATCCCAGTGTGGTTTCGCAGTTCCACGGGTCAAATCGCTGTACTATCCAGTTTTGGGCCTTTGGTATCTAAAAAAAAAGCAGTTTGAGTGTGTCGCTCACTGTTCAGCCGCAAATATCTCTATTTAAAAAAGTGTGGTATACCCCAGTAAAAAATAACTGTGGTTTTGCCATCCCACGGTAAAAAATCTCTATTATTCAGGTTTTGGTAGTTTTTCCGTAAAGAAAGACAGTATTGTCTCCTGACTGTTGTGACACAAAAATATATCTGTTGAAAATAGTCTTGTGTAGGCCCGACATCCCAGTGTGGTTTCGCAGTTCCACGGGTCAAATCGCTGTACTATCCAGTTTTGGGCCTTTGGTATCTAAAAAAAAAGCAGTTTGAGTGTGTCGCTCACTGTTCAGCCGCAAATATCTCTATTTAAAAAAGTTTGGTATACCCCAGGAAACAATAACTGTGTTTTTGCCATCCCACGGTAAAAAATCTCTATCATTCAGCATTTGGTAGTTTTTTCCGTAAAGAAAAACAGTAGTGTCTCCTGACTGTTGTGACACAAAAATATATCTGTTGAAAATAGTCTTGTGTAGGCCCGACATCCCAGTGTGGTTTCGCAGTTCCACGGGTCAAATCGCTGTACTATCCAGTTTTTGGGCCTTTGGTATCTAAAAAAAAAGCAGTTTGAGCGTGTCGCTCACTGTTCAGCCGCAAATATCTCTATTTAAAAAAGTGTGGTATACCCCAGTAAACAATAACTGTGGTTTTGCCATCCCACGGTAAAAAATCTCTATTATTCAGGTTTTGGTAGTTTTTTCCGTAAAGAAAAACAGTAGTGTCTCCTGACTGTTGTGACACAAAAATATATCTGTTGAAAATAGTCTTGTGTAGGCCCGACATCCCAGTGTGGTTTCGCAGTTCCACGGGTCAAATCGCTGTACTATCCAGTTTTGGGCCTTTGGTATCTAAAAAAAAAGCAGTTTGAGTGTGTCGCTCACTGTTCAGCCGCAAATATTTCTATTTAAAAAAGTGTGGTATACCCCAGTAAACAATAACTGTGGTTTTCCCATCCCACGGTAAAAAATCTCTATTATTCAGGTTTTGGTAGTTTTTTGAGTAAAGAAAAACAGTAGTGTCTCCTGACTGTTGTGACACAAAAAAGTATCTGTTGAAAATAGTCTTGTGTAGGCCCGACATCCCAGTGTGGTTTCGCAGTTCCACGGGTCAAATCGCTGTACTATCCAGTTTTGGGCCTTTGGTATCTAAAAAAAAAGCAGTTTGAGTGTGTCGCTCACTGTTCAGCTGCAAATATCTCTATTTAAAAAAGTGTGGTATACCCCAGTAAACAATAACTGTGGTTTTGCCATCCCATGGTAAAAAATCTCTATTATTCAGGTTTTGGTAGTTTTTTCCGTAAAGAAATACAGTGGTGTCTCCTGACTGTTGTGACACAAAAATATATCTGTTGAAAATAGTCTTGTGTAGGCCCGACATCCCAGTGTGGTTTCGCAGTTCCTCGGGTCAAATCGCTGTACTATCCAGTTTTGGGCCTTTGGTATCTAAAAAAAAAGCAGTTTGAGTGTGTTGCTCACTGTTCAGCCGCAAATATCTCTATTTAAAAAAGTGTGGTATACCCCAGTAAATAATAACTGTGGTTTTGCCATCCCACGGTAAAAATTTCTATTATTCAGGTTTTGGTAGTTTTTTCCGTAAAGAAAAACCGTAGTGTCTCCTGACTTTTGTGACACAAAAATATATCTGTTGAAAATAGTGTTGTGTAGGCCCGACATCCCAGTGTGGTTTCGCAGTTCCACGGGTCAAATCGCTGTACTGTCCAGTTTTGGGCCTTTGGTATCTAAAAAAAAGCAGTTTGAGTGTGTCGCTCACTGTTCAGCCGCAAATATCTCTATTTAAAAAAGTGTCGTATACCCCAGTAAACAATAACTGTGGTTTTGCCATCCCACGGTAAAAAATCTCTGTTATTCAGGTTTTGGTAGTTTTTTCCGTAAAGAAAAACAGTAGTGTCTCCTGACTGTTGTGACACAAAAATATATCTGTTGAAAATAGTGTTGTGTAGGCCCGACATCCCAGTGTGGTTTCGCAGTTCCACGGGTCAAATCGCTGTACTATCCAGTTTTGGGCCTTTGATATCTAAAAAAAAAGCAGTTTGAGTGTGTCGCTCACTGTTCAGTCGCAAATATCTCTATTTAAAAAAGTGTGGTATACCCCAGTAAACAATAACTGTGGTTTTGCCATCCCACGGTAAAAAATCTCTATTATTCAGGTTTTGGTAGTTTTTTCCGTAAAGAAAAACAGTAGTTTCTCCTGACTGTTGTGACACAAAAATATATCTGTTGAAAATAGTCTTGTGTAGGCCCGACATCCCAGTGTGGTTTCACAGTTCCACGGGTCAAATCGCTGTACTATCCAGTTTTGGGCCTTTGGTATCTAAAAAAAAAGCAGTTTGAGAGTGTCGCTCACTGTTCAGCCGCAAATATCTCTATTTAAAAAAGTGTCGTATACCCCAGTAAACAATAACTGTGGTTTTGCCATCCCACGGTAAAAATCTCTATTATTCAGCTTTTGGTAGTTTTTTCCGTAAAGAAAAACAGTAGTGTCTCCTGACTGTTGTGACACAAAAATATATCTGTTGAAAATAGTCTTGTGTAGGCCCGACATCCCAGTGTGGTTTCGCAGTTCCACGGGTCAAATCGCTGTACTATCCAGTTTTGGGCCTTTGGTATCTAAAAAAAAAAGCAGTTTCAGTGTGTCGCTCACTGTTCAGCCGCAAATATCTCTATTTAAAAAAGTTTGGTATACCCCAGTAAAAAATAACTGTGGTTTTGCCATCCCACGGTAAAAAATCTCTATTATTCAGGTTTTGGTAGTTTTTCCGTAAAGAAAAACAGTATTGTCTCCTGACTGTTGTGACACAAAAATATATCTGTTGAAATTAGTCTTGTGTAGGCCCGACATCCCAGTGTGGTTTCGCAGTTCCACGGGTCAAATCACTGTACTATCCAGTTTTGGGCCTTTGGTATCTAAAAAAAAAAGCAGTTTGAGTGTGTCGCTCACTGTTCAGCCACAAATATCTCTATTTAAAAAAGTTTGGTATACCCCAGGGAAACAATAACTGTGTTTTTGCCATCCCACGGTAAAAAATCTCTATTATTCAGCATTTGGTAGTTTTTCCGTAAAGAAAAACAGTAGTGTCTCCTGACTGTTGTGACACAAAAATATATCTGTTGAAAATAGTCTTGTGTAGGCCCGACATCCCAGTGTGGTTTCGCAGTTCCACGGGTCAAATCGCTGTACTATCCAGTTTTTGTTCCTTTGGTATCTAAAAAAAAAGCAGTTTGAGTGTGTCGCTCACTGTTCAGCCGCAAATATCTCTATTTAAAAAAGTGTGGTATACCCCAATAAACAATAACTGTGGTTTTGCCATCCCACGGTAAAAAATCTCTATTATTCAGGTTTTGGTAGTTTTTTCCATAAAGAAAAACAGTAGTGTCTCCTGACTGTTGTGACACAAAAATATATCTGTTGAAAATAGTCTTGTGTAGGCCCGACATCCCAGTGTGGTTTCACAGTTCCACGGGTCAAATCGCTGTACTATCCAGTTTTTGGGCCTTTGGTAGCTAAAAAAACAGCAGTTTGAGTGTGTCGCTCACTGGTCAGCCGCAAATATCTCTATTTAAAAAAGTGTGGTATACCCCAGTAAATAATAACTGTGGTTTTGCCATCCCACGGTAAAAATTTCTATTATTCAGGTTTTGGTAGTTTTTTCCGTAAAGAAAAACCGTAGTGTCTCCTGACTTTTGTGACACAAAAATATATCTGTTGAAAATAGTGTTGTGTAGGCCCGACATCCCAGTGTGGTTTCGCAGTTCCACGGGTCAAATCGCTGTACTATCCAGTTTTGGGCCTTTGGTATCTAAAAAAAAGCAGTTTGAGTGTGTCGCTCACTGTTCAGCCGCAAATATCTCTATTTAAAAAAGTGTCGTATACCCCAGTAAACAATAACTGTGGTTTTGCCATCCCACGGTAAAAAATCTCTATTATTCAGGTTTTGGTAGTTTTTTCCGTAAAGAAAAACAGTAGTGTCTCCTGACTGTTGTGACACAAAAATATATCTGTTGAAAATAGTGTTGTGTAGGCCCGACATCCCAGTGTGGTTTCGCAGTTCCACGGGTCAAATCGCTGTACTATCCAGTTTTGGGCCTTTGGTATCTAAAAAAAAAGCAGTTTGAGTGTGTCGCTCACTGTTCAGTCGCAAATATCTCTATTTAAAAAAGTGTGGCATACCCCAGTAAACAATAACTGTGGTTTTGCCATCCCACGGTAAAAAATCTCTATTATTCAGGTTTTGGTAGTTTTTTCCGTAAAGAAAAACAGTAGTTTCTCCTGACTGTTGTGACACAAAAATATATCTGTTGAAAATAGTCTTGTGTAGGCCCGACATCCCAGTGTGGTTTCACAGTTCCACGGGTCAAATCGCTGTACTATCCAGTTTTGGGCCTTTGGTATCTAAAAAAAAAGCAGTTTGAGAGTGTCGCTCACTGTTCAGCCGCAAATATCTCTATTTAAAAAAGTGTCGTATACCCCAGTAAACAATAACTGTGGTTTTGCCATCCCACGGTAAAAATCTCTATTATTCAGCTTTTGGTAGTTTTTTCCGTAAAGAAATACAGTAGTGTCTCCTGACTGTTGTGACACAAAAATATATCTGTTGAAAATAGTCTTGTGTAGGCCCGACATCCCAGTGTGGTTTCGCAGTTCCACGGGTCAAATCGCTGTACTATCCAGTTTTGGGCCTTTGGTATCTAAAAAAAAAAGCAGTTTGAGTGTGTCGCTCACTGTTCAGCCGCAAATATCTCTATTTAAAAAAGTTTGGTATACCCCAGTAAAAAATAACTGTGGTTTTGCCATCCCACGGTAAAAAATCTCTATTATTCAGGTTTTGGTAGTTTTTCCGTAAAGAAAAACAGTATTGTCTCCTGACTGTTGTGACACAAAAATATATCTGTTGAAATTAGTCTTGTGTAGGCCTGACATCCCAGTGTGGTTTCGCAGTTCCACGGGTCAAATCACTGTACTATCCAGTTTTGGGCCTTTGGTATCTAAAAAAAAAAGCAGTTTAAGTGTGTCGCTCACTGTTCAGCCACAAATATCTCTATTTAAAAAAGTTTGGTATACCCCAGGAAACAATAACTGTGTTTTTGCCATCCCACGGTAAAAAATCTCTATTATTCAGCATTTGGTAGTTTTTCCGTAAAGAAAAACAGTAGTGTCTCCTGACTGTTGTGACACAAAAATATATCTGTTGAAAATAGTCTTGTGTAGGCCCGACATCCCAGTGTGGTTTCGCAGTTCCACGGGTCAAATCGCTGTACTATCCAGTTTTTGTTCCTTTGGTATCTAAAAAAAAAGCAGTTTGAGTGTGTCGCTCACTGTTCAGCCGCAAATATCTCTATTTAAAAAAGTGTGGTATACCCCAGTAAACAATAACTGTGGTTTTGCCATCCCACGGTAAAAAATCTCTATTATTCAGGTTTTAGTAGTTTTTTCCATAAAGAAAAACAGTAGTGTCTCCTGACTGTTGTGACACAAAAAAGTATCTGTTGAAAATAGTCTTGTGTAGGCCCGACATCCCAGTGTGGTTTCGCAGTTCCACGGGTCAAATCGCTGTACTATCCAGTTTTGGGCCTTTGGTATCTAAAAAAAAAGCAGTTTGAGTGTGTCGCTCACTGTTCAGCCGCAAATATCTCTATTTAAAAAAGTGTGGTATACCCCAGTAAACAATAACTGTGGTTTTGCCATCCCACGGTAAAAAATCTCTATTATTCAGGTTTTGGTAGTTTTTTCCGTAAAGAAAAACAGTAGTGTCTCCTGACTGTTGTGACACAAAAATATATCTGTTGAAAATAGTCTTGTGTAGGCCCGACATCCCAGTGTGGTTTCGCAGTTCCACGGGTCAAATCGCTGTACTATCCAGTTTTGGGCCTTTGGTATCTAAAAAAAAAGCAGTTTGAGTGTGTCGCTCACTGTTCAGCCGCAAATATCTCTATTTAAAAAAGTGTGGTATACCGCAGTAAACAATAACTGTGGTTTTGCCATCCCACGGTAAAAAATCTCTATTATTCAGGTTTTGGTAGTTTTTTCCGTAAAGAAAAACAGTAGTGTCTCCAGACTGTTGTGACACAAAAATATATCTGTTGAAAATAGTCTTGTGTAGGCCCGACATCCCAGTGTGGTTTCGCAGTTCCACGGGTCAAATCGCTGTACTATCCAGTTTTGGGCCTTTGGTATCTAAAAAAAAAGCAGTTTGAGTGTATCGCTCACTGTTCAGCCGCAAATATCTCTATTTAAAAACGTGTGGTATACCCCAGTAAACAATAACTGTGGTTTTGCCATCCCACGGTAAAAAATCTCTATTATTCAGGTTTTGGTAGTTTTTTCCGTAAAGAAAAACAATAGTGTCTCCTGACTGTTGTGACACAAAAATATATCTGTTGAAAATAGTCTTGTGTAGGCCCGACATCCCAGTGTGGTTTCGCAGTTCCACGGGTCAAATCGCTGTACTATCCAGTTTTGGGCCTTTGATATCTAAAAAAAAAGCAGTTTGAGTGTATCGCTCACTGTTCAGCCGCAAATATCTCTATTTAAAAACGTGTGGTATACCCCAGTAAACAATAACTGTGGTTTTGCCATCCCACGGTAAAAAATCTCTATTATTCAGGTTTTGGTAGTTTTTTCCGTAAAGAAAAACAATAGTGTCTCCTGACTGTTGTGACACAAAAATATATCTGTTGAAAATAGTCTTGTGTAGGCCCGACATCCCAGTGTGGTTTCGCAGTTCCACGGGTCAAATCGCTGTACTATCCAGTTTTGGGCCTTTGATATCTAAAAAAAAAGCAGTTTGAGTGTGTCGCTCACTGTTCAGTCGCAAATATCTCTATTTAAAAAAGTGTGGTATACCCCAGTAAACAATAACTGTGGTTTTGCCATCCCACGGTAAAAAATCTCTATTATTCAGGTTTCGGTAGTTTTTTCCGTAAAGAAAAACAGTAGTGTCTCCTGACTGTTGTGATACAAAAATATATCTGTTGAAAATAGTCTTGTGTAGGCCCGACATCCCAGTGTGGTTTCACAGTTCCACGGGTCAAATCGCTGTACTATCCAGTTTTGGGCCTTTGGTATCTAAAAAAAAAGCAGTTTGAGAGTGTCGCTCACTGTTCAGCCGCAAATATCTCTATTTAAAAAAGTGTCGTATACCCCAGTAAACAATAACTGTGGTTTTGCCATCCCACGGTAAAAAATCTCTATTATTCAGCTTTTGGTAGTTTTTTCCGTAAAGAAAAACAGTAGTGTCTCCTGACTGTTGTGACACAAAAATATATCTGTTGAAAATAGTCTTGTGTAGGCCCGACATCCCAGTGTGGTTTCGCAGTTCCACGGGTCAAATCGCTGTACTATCCAGTTTTGGGCCTTTGGTATCTAAAAAAAAAGCAGTTTGAGTGTGTCGCTCACTGTTCAGCCGCAAATATTTCTATTTAAAAAAGTGTGGTATACCCCAGTAAACAATAACTGTGGTTTTGCCATCCCACGGTAAAAAATCTCTATTATTCAGGTTTTGGTAGTTTTTCCGTAAAGAAAAACAGTATTGTCTCCTGACTGTTGTGACACAAAAATATATCTGTTGAAAATAGTCTTGTGTAGGCCCGACATCCCAGTGTGGTTTCGCAGTTCCACGGGTCAAATCGCTGTACTATCCAGTTTTGGGCCTTTGGTATCTAAAAAAAAAGCAGTTTGAGTGTGTCGCTCACTGTTCAGCCGCAAATATCTCTATTTAAAAAAGTGTGGTATACCCCAGGAAACAATAACTTTGTTTTTGCCATCCCTCGGTAAAAAATCTCTACTATTCAGCATTTAGTAGGTTTTTCCTTAAAGAAAAACAGTAGTGTCTCCTGACTGTTGTGACACAAAAATATATCTGTTGAAAATAGTATTGTGTAGGCCCGACATCCCAGTGTGGTTTCGCAGTTCCACGGGTCAAATCGCTGTACTATCCAGTTTTTGGGCCTTTGGTGTCTAAAAAAAAAGCAGTTTGAGTGTGTCGCTCACTGTTCAGCCGCAAATATCTCTATTTAAAAAAGTGTGGTATACCCCAGTAAACAATAACTGTGGTTTTGCCATCCCACGGTAAAAAATCTCTATTATTCAGCTTTTGGTAGTATTTTCCGCAAAGAAAAACAGTAGTGTCTCCTGACTGTTGTGACACAAAAATATATCTGTTGAAAATAGTCTTGTGTAGGCCCGACATCCCAGTGTGGTTTCGCAGTTCCACGGGTCAAATCGCTGTACTATCCAGTTTTGGGCCTTTGGTATCTAAAAAAAAAGCAGTTTGAGTGTGTCGCTCACTGTTCAGCCGCAAATATCTCTATTTAAAAAAGTGTGGTATACCGCAGTAAACAATAACTGTGGTTTTGCCATCCCACGGTAAAAAATCTCTATTATTCAGGTTTTGGTAGTTTTTTCCGTAAAGAAAAACAGTAGTGTCTCCAGACTGTTGTGACACAAAAATATATCTGTTGAAAATAGTCTTGTGTAGGCCCGACATCCCAGTGTGGTTTCGCAGTTCCACGGGTCAAATCGCTGTACTATCCAGTTTTGGGCCTTTGGTATCTAAAAAAAAAGCAGTTTGAGTGTATCGCTCACTGTTCAGCCGCAAATATCTCTATTTAAAAAAGTGTGGTATACCCCAGTAAACAATAACTGTGGTTTTGCCATCCCACGGTAAAAAATCTCTATTATTCAGGTTTCGGTAGTTTTTTCCGTAAAGAAAAACAGTAGTGTCTCCTGACTGTTGTGACACAAAAATATATCTGTTGAAAATAGTTTTGTGTAGGCCCGACATCCCAGTGTGGTTTCACAGTTCCACGGGTCAAATCGCTGTACTATCCAGTTTTGGGCCTTTGGTATCTAAAAAAAAAGCAGTTTGAGAGTGTCGCTCACTGTTCAGCCGCAAATATCTCTATTTAAAAAAGTGTCGTATACCCCAGTAAACAATAACTGTGGTTTTGCCATCCCACGGTAAAAAATCTCTATTATTCAGCTTTTGGTAGTTTTTTCCGTAAAGAAAAACAGTAGTGTCTCCTGACTGTTGTGACACAAAAATATATCTGTTGAAAATAGTCTTGTGTAGGCCCGACATCCCAGTGTGGTTTCGCAGTTCCACGGGTCAAATCGCTGTACTATCCAGTTTTGGGCCTTTGGTATCTAAAAAAAAAGCAGTTTGAGTGTGTCGCTCACTGTTCAGCCGCAAATATCTCTATTTAAAAAAGTGTGGTATACCCCAGGAAACAATAACTTTGTTTTTGCCATCCCTCGGTAAAAAATCTCTACTATTCAGCATTTAGTAGGTTTTTCCTTAAAGAAAAACAGTAGTGTCTCCTGACTGTTGTGACACAAAAATATATCTGTTGAAAATAGTATTGTGTAGGCCCGACATCCCAGTGTGGTTTCGCAGTTCCACGGGTCAAATCGCTGTACTATCCAGTTTTTGGGCCTTTGGTATCTAAAAAAAAAGCAGTTTGAGTGTGTCGCTCACTGTTCAGCCGCAAATATCTCTATTTAAAAAAGTGTGGTATACCCCAGTAAACAATAACTGTGGTTTTGCCATCCCACGGTAAAAAATCTCTATTATTCAGCTTTTGGTAGTATTTTCCGTAAAGAAAAACAGTAGTGTCTCCTGACTGTTGTGACACAAAAATATATCTGTTGAAAATAGTCTTGTGTAGGCCCGACATCCCAGTGTGGTTTCGCAGTTCCACGGGTCAAATCGCTGTACTATCCAGTTTTGGGCCTTTGATATCTAAAAAAAAAGCAGTTTGAGTGTGTCGCTCACTGTTCAGTCACAAATATCTCTATTTAAAAAAGTGTGGTATACCCCAGTAAACAATAACTGTGGTTTTGCCATCCCACGGTAAAAAATCTCTATTATTCAGGTTTCGGTAGTTTTTTCCGTAAAGAAAAACAGTAGTGTCTCCTGACTGTTGTGACACAAAAATATATCTGTTGAAAATAGTCTTGTGTAGGCCCGACATCCCAGTGTGGTTTCACAGTTCCACGGGTCAAATCGCTGTACTATCCAGTTTTGGGCCTTTGGTATCTAAAAAAAAAGCAGTTTGAGAGTGTCGCTCACTGTTCAGCCGCAAATATCTCTATTTAAAAAAGTGTCGTATACCCCAGTAAACAATAACTGTGGTTTTGCCATCCCACGGTAAAAAATCTCTATTATTCAGCTTTTGGTAGTTTTTTCCGTAAAGAAAAACAGTAGTGTCTCCTGACTGTTGTGACACAAAAATATATCTGTTGAAAATAGTCTTGTGTAGGCCCGACATCCCAGTGTGGTTTCGCAGTTCCACGGGTCAAATCGCTGTACTATCCAGTTTTGGGCCTTTGGTATCTAAAAAAAAAGCAGTTTGAGTGTGTCGGTCACTGTTCAGCCGCAAATATTTCTATTTAAAAAAGTGTGGTATACCCCACTAAACAATAACTGTGGTTTTGCCATCCCACGGTAAAAAATCTCTATTATTCAGGTTTTGGTAGTTTTTCCGTAAAGAAAAACAGTATTGTCTCCTGACTGTTGTGACACAAAAATATATCTGTTGAAAATAGTCTTGTGTAGGCCCGACATCCCAGTGTGGTTTCGCAGTTCCACGGGTCAAATCGCTGTACTATCCAGTTTTGGGCCTTTGGTATCTAAAAAAAAAGCAGTTTGAGTGTGTCGCTCACTGTTCAGCCGCAAATATCTCTATTTAAAAAAGTGTGGTATACCCCAGGAAACAATAACTGTGTTTTTGCCATCCCACGGTAAAAAATCTCTATTATTCAGCATTTGGTAGTTTTTTCCGTAAAGAAAAACAGTAGTGTCTCCTGACTGTTGTGACACAAAAATATATCTGTTGAAAATAGTCTTGTGTAGGCCCGACATCCCAGTGTGGTTTCGCAGTTCCACGGGTCAAATCGCTGTACTATCCAGTTTTTGGGCCTTTGGTATCTAAAAAAAAAGCAGTTTGAGTGTGTCGCTCACTGTTCAGCCGCAAATATCTCTATTTAAAAAAGTGTGGTATACCCCAGTAAACAATAACTGTGGTTTTGCCATCCCACGGTAAAAAATCTCTATTATTCAGCTTTTGGTAGTATTTTCCGTAAAGAAAAACAGTAGTGTCTCCTGACTGTTGTGACACAAAAATATATCTGTTGAAAATAGTCTTGTGTAGGCCCGACATCCCAGTGTGGTTTCGCAGTTCCACGGGTCAAATCGCTGTACTATCCAGTTTTGGGCCTTTGGTATCTAAAAAAAAAGCAGTTTGAGTGTGTCGCTCACTGTTCAGCCGCAAATATCTCTATTTAAAAAAGTGTGGTATACCCCAGTAAACAATAACTGTGGTTTTGCCATCCCACGGTAAAAAATCTCTATTATTCAGGTTTTGGTAGTTTTTCCATAAAGAAAAACATTATTGTCTCCTGACTGTTGTGACACAAAAATATATCTGTTGAAAATAGTCTTGTGTAGGCCCGACATCCCAGTGTGGTTTCTCAGTTCCACGGGTCAAATCGCTGTACTATCAAGTTTTGGGCATTTGGTATCTAAAAAAAAAGCAGTTTGAGTGTGTCGCTCACTGGTCAGCCGCAAATGTCTCTATTTAAAAAAGTGTGGTATACCCCAGTAAACAATAACTGTGGTTTTGCCATCCCACGGTAAAAAATCTCTATTATTCAGGTTTTGGTAGTTTTTTCCGTAAAGAAAAACAGTAGTGTCTCCTGACTGTTGTGACACAAAAATATATCTGTTGAAAATAGTCTTGTGTAGGCCCGACATCCCAGTGTGGTTTCGCAGTTCCACGGGTCAAATCGCTGTACTATCCAGTTTTGGGCCTTTGGTATCTAAAAAAAAAGCAGTTTGAGTGTGTCGCTCACTGTTCAGCCGCAAATATCTCTATTTAAAAAAGTGTGGTATACCCCAGGAAACAACAACTGTGGTTTTGCCATCCCACGGTAAAAAATCTCTATTATTCAGGTTTTGGTAGTTTTTCCATAAAGAAAAACAGTATTGTCTCCTGACTGTTGTGACACAAAAATATATCTGTTGAAAATAGTCTTGTGTAGGCCCGACATCCCAGTGTGGTTTCGCAGTTCCACGGGTCAAATCGCTGTACTATCCAGTTTTGGGCCTTTGGTATCTAAAAAAAAAGCAGTTTGAGTGTGTCGCTCACTGTTCAGCCACAAATATCTCTATTTAAAAAAGTGTGGTATACCCCAGGAAACAATAACTGTGTTTTTGCCATCCCACGGTAAAAAATCTCTATTATTCAGCATTTGGTAGTTTTTTCCGTTAGTAAAAACAGTAGTGTCTCCTGACTGTTGTGACACAAAAATATATCTGTTGAAAATAGTCTTGTGTAGTCCCGACATCCCAGTGTGGTTTCACAGTTCCACGGGTCAAATCGCTGTACTATCCAGTTTTGGGCCTTTGGTAACTAAAAGAAAAGCAGTTTGAGAGTGTCGCTCACTGTTCAGCCGCAAATATCTCTATTTAAAAAAGTGTCGTATACCCCAGTAAACAATAACTGTGGTTTTGCCATCCCACGGAAAAAAATCTCTATTATTCAGGTTTTGGTAGTTTTTTGAGTAAAGAAAAACAGTAGTGTCTCCTGACTGTTGTGACACAAAAAAGTATCTGTTGAAAATAGTCTTGTGTAGGCCCGACATCCCAGTGTGGTTTCGCAGTTCCATGGGTCAAATCGCTGTACTATCCAGTTTTGGGCCTTTGGTATCTAAAAAAAAAGCAGTTTGAGTGTGTCGCCCACTGTTCAGCCGCAAATATCTCTATTTAAAAACGTGTGGTATACCCCAGTAAACAATAACTGTGGTTTTGCCATCCCACGGTAAAAAATCTCTATTATTCAGGTTTTGGTAGTTTTTTCCGAAAAAGAAAAACAGTAGTGTCTCCTGACTGTTGTGAGACAAAAATATATCTGTTGAAAATAGTCTTGTGTTTGCCCGACATCCCAGTGTGGTTTCGCAGTTCCACGGGTCAAATCGCTGTACTATCCAGTTTTGGGCCTTTGATATCTAAAAAAAAAGCAGTTTGAGTGTGTCGCTCACTGTTCAGTCGCAAATATCTCTATTTAAAAAAGTGTGGTATACCCCAGTAAACAATAACTGTGGTTTTGCCATCCCACGGTAAAAAATCTCTATTATTCAGGTTTTGGTAGTTTTTTCCGTAAAGAAAAACAGTAGTGTCTCCTGACTGTTGTGACACAAAAATATATCTGTTGAAAATAGTCTTGTGTAGGCCCGACATCCCAGTGTGGTTTCACAGTTCCTCGGGTCAAATCGCTGTACTATCCAGTTTTGGGCCTTTGGTATCTAAAAAAAAAGCAGTTTGAGAGTGTCGCTCACTGTTCAGCCGCAAATATCTCTATTTAAAAAAGTGTCGTATAACCCAGTAAACAATAACTGTGGTTTTGCCATCCCACGGTAAAAAATCTCTATTATTCAGGTTTTGGTATTTTTTTCCGTAAAGAAAAACAGTAGTGTCTCCTGACTGTTGTGACACAAAAATATATCTGTTGAAAATAGTCTTGTGTAGGCCCGACATCCCAGTGTGGTTTCGCAGTTCCACGGGTCAAATCGCTGTACTATCCAGTTTTGGGCCTTTGGTATCTAAAAAAAAAGCAGTTTGAGTGTGTCGCTCACTGTTCAGCCGCAAATATCTCTATTTAAAAAAGTGTGGTATACCCCAGTAAACAATAACTGTGGTTTTGCCATCCCACGGTAAAAAATCTCTATTATTCAGGTTTTGGTAGTTTTTCCGTAAAGAAAAACAGTATTGTCTCCTGACTGTTGTGACACAAAAATATATCTGTTGAAAATAGTCTTGTGTAGGCCGGACATCCTAGTGTGGTTTCGCAGTTCCACGGGTCAAATCGCTGTACTATCCAGTTTTGGGCCTTTGGTATCTAAAAAAAAAGCAGTTTGAGTGTGTCGCTCACTGTTCAGCCGCAAATATCTCTATTTAAAAAAGTGTGGTATACCCCAGGAAACAATAACTGTGTTTTTGCCATCCCACGGTAAAAAATCTCTATTATTCAGCATTTGGTAGTTTTTTTCGTAAAGAAAAACAGTAGTGTCTCCTGACTGTTGTGACACAAAAATATATCTGTTGAAAATAGTCTTGTGTAGGCCCGACATCCCAGTGTGGTTTCACAGTTCCACGGGTCAAATCGCTGTACTATCCAGTTTTGGGCCTTTGGTATCTAAAAGAAAAGCAGTTTGAGAGTGTCGCTCACTGTTCAGCCGCAAATATCTCTATTTAAAAAAGTGTCGTATACCCCAGTAAACAATAACTGTGGTTTTGCCATCCCACGGTAAAAAATCTCTATTATTCAGGTTTTAGTAGTTTTTTCCGTTAAGAAAAACAGTAGAGTCTCCTGACTGTTGTGACACAAAAATATATCTGTTGAAAATAGTCTTGTGTAGGCCCGACATCCCAGTGTGGTTTCGCAGTTCCACGGGTCAAATCGCTGTACTATCCAGTTTTGAGCCTTTGGTATCTAAAAAAAAAGCAGTTTGAGTGTGTCGCTCACTGTTCAGCCGCAAATACCTCTATTTAAAAAAGTGTGGTATACCCCAGTAAACAATAACTGTGGTTTTGCCATCCCACGGTAAAAAATCTCTATTATTCAGGTTTTGGTAGTTTTTCCATAAAGAAAAACAGTATTGTCTCCTGACTGTTGTGACACAAAAATATATCTGTTGAAAATAGTCTTGTGTAGGCCCGACATCCCAGTGTGGTTTCGCAGTTCCACGGGTCAAATCGCTGTACTATCCAGTTTTGGGCCTTTGGTATCTAAAAAAAAAGCAGTTTGAGTGTGTCGCTCACTGTTCAGCCGCAAATATCTCTATTTAAAAAAGTGTGGTATACCCCAGTAAACAATAACTGTGGTTTTGCCATCCCACGGTAAAAAATCTCTATTATTCAGGTTTTGGTATTTTTTTCCGTAAAGAAAAACAGTAGTGTCTCCTGACTCTTGTGACACAAAAATATATCTGTTGAAAATAGTCTTGTGTAGGCCCGACATCCCAGTGTGGTTTCGCAGTTCCACGGGTCAAATCGCTGTACTATCCAGTTTTGGGCCTTTGGTATCTAAAAAAAAAGCAGTTTGAGTGTGTCGCTCACTGTTCAGCCGCAAATATCTCTATTTAAAAAAGTGTGGTATACCCCAGTAAACAATAACTGTGGTTTTGCCATCCCACGGTAAAAAATCTCTATTATTCAGGTTTTGGTAGTTTTTTCCGTAAAGAAAAACAGTAGTGTCTCCTGACTGTTGTGACACAAAAATATATCTGTTGAAAATAGTCTTGTGTAGGCCCGACATCCCAGTGTGGTTTCGCAGTTCCACGGGTCAAATCGCTGTACTATCCACTTTTGGGCCTTTGGTATCTAAAAAAAAAGCAGTTTAAGTGTATCGCTCACTGTTCAGCCGCAAATATCTCTATTTAAAAACGTGTGGTATACCCCAGTAAACAATAACTGTGGTTTTGCCATCCCACGGTAAAAAATCTCTATTATTCAGGTTTTGGTAGTTTTTTCCGAAAAAGAAAAACAGTAGTGTCTCCTGACTGTTGTGACACAAAAATATATCTGTTGAAAACAGTCTTGTGTAGACCCGACATCCCAGTGTGGTTTCGCAGTTCCACGGGTCAAATCGCTGTACTATCCAGTTTTGGGCCTTTGATATCTAAAAAAAAAGCAGTTTGAGTGTGTCGCTCACTGTTCAGTCGCAAATATCTCTATTTAAAAAAGTGTGGTATACCCCAGTAAACAATAACTGTGGTTTTGCCATCCCACGGTAAAAAATCTCTATTATTCAGGTTTTGGTAGTTTTTTCCGTAAAGAAAAACAGTAGTGTCTCCTGACTGTTGTGACACAAAAATATATCTGTTGAAAATAGTCTTGTGTAGGCCCGACATCCCAGTGTGGTTTCACAGTTCCACGGGTCAAATCGCTGTACTATCCAGTTTTGGGCCTTTGGTATCTAAAAAAAAAAGCAGTTTGAGAGTGTCGCTCACTGTTCAGCCGCAAATATCTCTATTTAAAAAAGTGTCGTATAACCCAGTAAACAATAACTGTGGTTTTGCCATCCCACGGTAAAAAATCTCTATTATTCAGGTTTTGGTAGTTTTTTCCGTAAAGAAAAACAGTAGTGTCTCCTGACTGTTGTGACACAAAAATATATCTGTTGAAAATAGTCTTGTGTAGGCCCGACATCCCAGTGTGGTTTCGCAGTTCCACGGGTCAAATCGCTGTACTATCCAGTTTTGGGCCTTTGGTATCTAAAAAAAAAGCAGTTTGAGTGTGTCGCTCACTGTTCAGCGGCAAATATCTCTATTTAAAAAAGTGTGGTATACCCCAGTAAACAATAACTGTGGTTTTGCCATCCCGCGGTAAAAAATCTCTATTATTCAGGTTTTGGTAGTTTTTCCGTAAAGAAAAACAGTATTGTCTCCTGACTGTTGTGACACAAAAATATATCTGTTGAAAATAGTCTTGTGTAGGCCGGACATCCCAGTGTGGTTTCGCAGTTCCACGGGTCAAATCGCTGTACTATCCAGTTTTGGGCCTTTGGTATCTAAAAAAAAAGCAGTTTGAGTGTGTCGCTCACTGTTCAGCCGCAAATATCTCTATTTAAAAAAGTGTGGTATACCCCAGGAAACAATAACTGTGTTTTTGCCATCCCACGGTAAAAAATCTCTATTATTCAGCATTTGGTAGTTTTTTTCGTAAAGAAAAACAGTAGTGTCTCCTGACTGTTGTGACACAAAAATATATCTGTTGAAAATAGTCTTGTGTAGTCCCGACATCCCAGTGTGGTTTCACAGTTCCACGGGTCAAATCGCTGTACTATCCAGTTTTGGGCCTTTGGTATCTAAAAGAAAAGCAGTTTGAGAGTGTCGCTCACTGTTCAGCCGCAAATATCTCTATTTAAAAAAGTGTGGTATACCCCAGTAAACAATAACTGTGGTTTTGCCATCCCACGGTAAAAAATCTCTATTATTCAGGTTTTGGTAGTTTTTTCCGTAAAGAAAAACAGTAGTGTCTCCTGACTGTTGTGACACAAAAATATATCTGTTGAAAATAGTCTTGTGTAGGCCCGACATCCCAGTGTGGTTTCGCAGTTCCACGGGTCAAATCGCTGTACTATCCAGTTTTGAGCCTTTGGTATCTAAAAAAAAAGCAGTTTGAGTGTGTCGCTCACTGTTCAGCCGCAAATACCTCTATTTAAAAAAGTGTGGTATACCCCAGTAAACAATAACTGTGGTTTTGCCATCCCACGGTAAAAAATCTCTATTATTCAGGTTTTGGTAGTTTTTCCATAAAGAAAAACAGTATTGTCTCCTGACTGTTGTGACACAAAAATATATCTGTTGAAAATAGTCTTGTGTAGGCCCGACATCCCAGTGTGGTTTCGCAGTTCCACGGGTCAAATCGCTGTACTATCCAGTTTTGGGCCTTTGGTATCTAAAAAAAAAGCAGTTTGAGTGTGTCGCTCACTGTTCAGCCGCAAATATCTCTATTTAAAAAAGTGTGGTATACCCTAGGAAACAATAACTGTGTTTTTGCCATCCCACGGTAAAAAATCTCTATTATTCAGCATTTGGTAGTTTTTTCCGTAAAGAAAAACAGTAGTGTCTCCTGACTGTTGTGACACAAAAATATATCTGTTGAAAATAGTATTGTGTAGGCCCGACATCCCAGTGTGGTTTCGCAGTTCCACGGGTCAAATCGCTGTACTATCCAGTTTTTGGGCCTTTGGTATCTAAAAAAAAAGCAGTTTGAGTGTGTCGCTCACTGTTCAGCCGCAAATATCTCAATTTAAAAAAGTGTGGTATACCCCAGAAAACAATAACTGTGGTTTTGCCATCCCACGGTAAAAAATCTCTATTATTCAGCTTTTGGTAGTATTTTCCGTAAAGAAAAACAGTAGTGTCTCCTGACTGTTGTGACACAAAAATATATCTGTTGAAAATAGTCTTGTGTAGGCCCGACATCCCTGTGTGGTTTCGCAGTTCCACGGGTCAAATCGCTGTACTATCCAGTTTTGGGCCTTTGGTATCTAAAAAAAAAGCAGTTTGAGTGTGTCGCTCACTGTTCAGCCCCAAATATCTCTATTTAAAAAAGTGTGGTATACCCCAGTAAACAATAACTGTGGTTTTGCCATCCCACGGTAAAAAATCTCTATTATTCAGGTTTTGGTAGTTTTTCCATAAAGAAAAACAGTATTGTCTCCTGACTGTTGTGACACAAAAATATATCTGTTGAAAATAGTCTTGTGTAGGCCCGACATCCCAGTGTGGTGTCTCAGTTCCACGGGTCAAATCGCTGTACTATCCAGTTTTGGGCCTTTGGTATCTAAAAAAAAAGCAGTTTGAGTGTGTCGCTCACTGTTCAGCCGCAAATATCTCTATTTAGAAAAGTGTGGTATACCCCAGGAAACAATAACTGTGTTTTTGCCATCCCATAGTAAAAAATCTCTATTATTCAGCATTTGGTAGCTTTTTCCGTAAAGAAAAACAGTATTGTCTCCTGACTGTTGTGACACAAAAATATATCTGTTGAAAATAGTCTTGTGTAGGCCCGACATCCCAGTGTGGTTTCACAGTTCCACGGGTCAAATCGCTGTACTATCCAGTTTTGGGCCTTTGGTATCTAAAAAAAAAGCAGTTTGAGTGTGTCGCTCACTGTTCAGCCGCAAATATCTCTATTTAAAAAAGTGTGGTATACCCCAGGAAACAATAACTGTGGTTTTGCCATCCCACGGTAAAAAATCTCTATTATTCAGCATTTGGTAGTTTTTTCCGTATAGAAAAACAGTAGTGTCTCCTGACTGTTGTGACACAAAAATATATCTGTTGAAAATAGTATTGTGTGGGCCCGACATCCCAGTGTGGTTTCGCAGTTCCACGGGTCAAATCGCTGTACTATCCAGTTTTTGGGCCTTTGGTATCTAAAAAAAAAGCAGTTTGAGTGTGTCGCTCACTGTTCAGCCGCAAATATCTCAATTTAAAAAAGTGTGGTATACCCCAGAAAACAATAACTGTGGTTTTGCCATCCCACGGTAAAAAATCTCTATTATTCAGCTTTTGGTAGTATTTTCCGTAAAGAAAAACAGTAGTGTCTCCTGACTGTTGTGACACAAAAATATATCTGTTGAAAATAGTCTTGTGTAGGCCCGACATCCCAGTGTGGTTTCGCAGTTCCACGGGTCAAATCGCTGTACTATCCAGTTTTGGGCTTTTGGTATCTAAAAAAAAAGCAGTTTGAGTGTGTCGCTCACTGTTCAGCCGCAAATATCTCTATTTAAAAAAGTGTGGTATACCCCAGTAAACAATAACTGTGGTTTTGCCATCCCACGGTAAAAAATCTCTATTATTCAGGTTTTGGTAGTTTTTCCATAAAGAAAACAGTATTGTCTCCTGACTGTTGTGACACAAAAATATATCTGTTGAAAATAGTCTTGTGTAGGCCCGACATCCCAGTGTGGTTTCTCAGTTCCACGGGTCAAATCGCTGTACTATCCAGTTTTGGGCCTTTGGTATCTAAAAAAAAAAGCAGTTTGAGTGTGTCGCTCACTGTTCAGCCGCAAATATCTCTATTTAAAAAAGTGTGGTATACCCCAGTAAACAATAACTGTGGTTTTGCCATCCCACGGTAAAAAATCTCTATTATTCAGGTTTTGGTAGTTTTTTGAGTAAAGAAAAACAGTAGTGTCTCCTGACTGTTGTGACACAAAAAAGTATCTGTTGAAAATAGTCTTGTGTAGGCCCGACATCCCAGTGTGGTTTCGCAGTTCCACGGGTCAAATCGCTGTACTATCCAGTTTTGGGCCTTTGGTATCTAAAAAAAAAGCAGTTTGAGTGTGTCACTCACTGTTCAGCCGCAAATATCTCTATTTAAAAAAGTGTGGTATACCCCAGTAAACAATAACTGTGGTTTTGCCATCCCACGGTAAAAAATCTCTATTATTCAGGTTTTGGTAGTTTTTTCCGTAAAGAAAAACAGTAGTGTCTCCTGACTGTTGTGACACAAAAATATATCTGTTGAAAATAGTCTTGGGTAGGCCCGACATCCCAGTGTGGTTTCGCAGTTCCACGGGTCAAATCGCTGTACTATCCAGTTTTGGGCCTTTGGTATCTAAAAAAAAAGCAGTTTGAGTGTGTCGCTCACTGTTCAGCCGCAAATATCTCTATTTAAAAAAGTGTGGTATACCCCAGTAAACAACAACTGTGGTTTTGCCATCCCACGGTAAAAAATCTCTATTATTCAGGTTTTGGTAGTTTTTCCATAAAGAAAAACAGTATTGTCTCCTGACTGTTGTGACACAAAAATATATCTGTTGAAAATAGTATTGTGTGGGCCCGACATCCCAGTGTGGTTTCGCAGTTCCACGGGTCAAATCGCTGTACTATCCAGTTTTTGGGCCTTTGGTATCTAAAAAAAAAGCAGTTTGAGTGTGTCGCTCACTGTTCAGCCGCAAATATCTCAATTTAAAAAAGTGTGGTATACCCCAGAAAACAATAACTGTGGTTTTGCCATCCCACGGTAAAAAATCTCTATTATTCAGCTTTTGGTAGTATTTTCCGTAAAGAAAAACAGTAGTGTCTCCTGACTGTTGTGACACAAAAATATATCTGTTGAAAATAGTCTTGTGTAGGCCCGACATCCCAGTGTGGTTTCGCAGTTCCACGGGTCAAATCGCTGTACTATGCAGTTTTGGGCTTTTGGTATCGAAAAAAAAAGCAGTTTGAGTGTGTCGCTCACTGTTCAGCCACAAATATCTCTATTTAAAAAAGTGTGGTATACCCCAGTAAACAATAACTTTGGTTTTGCCATCCCACGGTAAAAAATCTCTATTATTCAGGTTTTGGTAGTTTTTCCATAAAGAAAAACAGTATTGTCTCCTGACTGTTGTGACACAAAAATATATCTGTTGAAAATAGTCTTGTGTAGGCCCGACATCCCAGTGTGGTTTCTCAGTTCCACGGGTCAAATCGCTGTACTATCCAGTTTTGGGCCTTTGGTATCTAAAAAAAAAAGCAGTTTGAGTGTGTCGCTCACTGTTCAGCCGCAAATATCTCTATTTAAAAAAGTGTGGTATACCCCAGTAAACAATAACTGTGGTTTTGCCATCCCACGGTAAAAAATCTCTATTATTCAGGTTTTGGTAGTTTTTTGAGTAAAGAAAAACAGTAGTGTCTCCTGACTGTTGTGACACAAAAAAGTATCTGTTGAAAATAGTCTTGTGTAGGCCCGACATCCCAGTGTGGTTTCGCAGTTCCACGGGTCAAATCGCTGTACTATCCAGTTTTGGGCCTTTGGTATCTAAAAAAAAAGCAGTTTGAGTGTGTCGCTCACTGTTCAGCCGCAAATATCTCTATTTAAAAAAGTGTGGTATACCCCAGTAAACAATAACTGTGGTTTTGCCATCCCACGGTAAAAAATCTCTATTATTCAGGTTTTGGTAGTTTTTTCCGTAAAGAAAAACAGTAGTGTCTCCTGACTGTTGTGACACAAAAATATATCTGTTGAAAATAGTCTTGGGTAGGCCCGACATCCCAGTGTGGTTTCGCAGTTCCACGGGTCAAATCGCTGTACTATCCAGTTTTGGGCCTTTGGTATCTAAAAAAAAAGCAGTTTGAGTGTGTCGCTCACTGTTCAGCCGCAAATATCTCTATTTAAAAAAGTGTGGTATACCCCAGTAAACAACAACTGTGGTTTTGCCATCCCACGGTAAAAAATCTCTATTATTCAGGTTTTGGTAGTTTTTCCATAAAGAAAAACAGTATTGTCTCCTGACTGTTGTGACACAAAAATATATCTGTTGAAAATAGTCTTGTGTAGGCCCGACATCCCAGTGTGGTTTCGCAGTTCCACGGGTCAAATCGCTGTACTATCCAGTTTTGGGCCTTTGGTATCTAAAAACAAAGCAGTTTGAGTGTGTCGCTCACTGTTCAGCCGCAAATATCTCTATTTAAAAAAGTGTGGTATACCCCAGGAAACAATAACTGTGTTTTTGCCATCCCACGGTAAAAAATCTCTATTATTCAGCATTTGGTAGTTTTTTCCGTTAGTAAAAACAGTAGTGTCTCCTGACTGTTGTGACACAAAAATATATCTGTTGAAAATAGTCTTGTGTAGTCCCGACATCCCAGTGTGGTTTCACAGTTCCACGGGTCAAATCGCTGTACTATCCAGTTTTGGGCCTTTGGTATCTAAAAGAAAAGCAGTTTGAGAGTGTCGCTCACTGTTCAGCCGCAAATATCTCTATTTAAAAAAGTGTCGTATACCCCAGTAAACAATAACTGTGGTTTTGCCATCCCACGGTAAAAAATCTCTATTATTCAGGTTTTGGTAGTTTTTTACGTAAAGAAAAACAGTAGTGTCTCCTGACTGTTGTGACACAAAAATATATCTGTTGAAAATAGTCTTGTGTAGGCCCGACATCCCAGTGTGGTTTCGCAGTTCCACGGGTCAAATCGCTGTACTATCCAGTTTTGGGCCTTTGGTATCTAAAAAAAAAGCAGTTTGAGTGTGTCGCTCACTGTTCAGCCGCAAATATCTCTATTTAAAAAAGTGTGGTATACCCTAGGAAACAATAACTGTGTTTTTGCCATCCCACGGTAAAAAATCTCTATTATTCAGCATTTGGTAGTTTTTTCCGTAAAGAAAAACAGTAGTGTCTCCTGACTGTTGTGACACAAAAATATGTCTGTTGAAAATAGTATTGTGTAGGCACGACATCCCAGTGTGGTTTCGCAGTTCCACGGGTCAAATCGCTGTACTATCCAGTTTTTGGGCCTTTGGTATCTAAAAAAAAAGCAGTTTGAGTGTGTTGCTCACTGTTCAGCCGCAAATATCTCTATTTAAAAAAGTGTGGTATACCCCAGTAAACAATAACTGTGGTTTTGCCATCCCACGGTAAAAAATCTCTATTATTCAGCTTTTGGTAGTATTTTCAGTAAAGAAAAACAGTAGTGTCTCCTGACTGTTGTGACACAAAAATATATCTGTTGAAAATAGTCTTGTGTAGGCCCAACATCCCAGTGTGGTTTCGCAGTTCCACGGGTCAAATCGCTGTACTATCCAGTTTTGGGCCTTTGGTATCTAAAAAAAAGCAGTTTGAGTGTGTCGCTCACTGTTCAGCCGCAAATATCTCTTTTTAAAAAAGTGTGGTATACCCCAGTAAACAATAACTGTGGTTTTGCCATCCCACGGTAAAAAATCTCTATTATTCAGGTTTTGGTAGTTTTTCCATAAAGAAAAACAGTATTGTCTCCTGACTGTTGTGACACAAAAATATATCTGTTGAAAATAGTCTTGTGTAGTCCCGACATCCCAGTGTGGTTTCTCAGTTCCACGGGTCAAATCGCTGTACTATCCAGTTTTGGGCCTTTGGTATCTAAAAAAAAAGCAGTTTGAGTGTGTCGCTCACTGTTCAGCCGCAAATATCTCTATTTAGAAAAGTGTGGTATACCCCAGGAAACAATAACTGTGTTTTTGCCATCCCATAGTAAAAAATCTCTATTATTCAGCATTTGGTAGTTTTTTCCGTAAAGAAAAACAGTAGTGTCTCCTGACTGTTGTGACACAAAAATATATCTGTTGAAAATAGTCTTGTGTAGGCCCGACATCCCAGTGTGGTTTCACAGTTCCACGGGTCAAATCGCTGTACTATCCAATTTTTGGGCCTTTGGTATCTAAAAAAAAAGCAGTTTGAGTGTGTCGCTCACTGGTCAGCCGCAAATATCTCTATTTAAAAAAGTGTGGTATACCCCAGTAAACAATAACTGTGGTTTTGCCATCCCACGGTAAAAAATCTCTATTATTCAGCTTTTGGTAGTTTTTTCCGTAAAGAAAAACAGTAGTGTCTCCTGACTGTTGTGACACAAAAATATATCTGTTGAAAATAGTCTTGTGTAGTCCCGACATCCCAGTATGGTTTCACAGTTCCACGGGTCAAATCGCTGTACTATCCAGTTTTGGGCCTTTGGTATCTAAAAGAAAAGCAGTTTGAGAGTGTCGCTCACTGTTCAGCCGCAAATATCTCTATTTAAAAAAGTGTCGTATACCCCAGTAAACAATAACTGTGGTTTTGCCATCCCACGGTAAAAAATCTCTATTATTCAGCTTTTGGTAGTTTTTTCCGTAAAGAAAAACAGTAGTGTCTCCTGACTGTTGTGACACAAAAATATATCTGTTGAAAATAGTCTTGTGTAGGCCCGACATCCCAGTGTGGTTTCGCAGTTCCACGGGTCAAATCGCTGTACTATCCAGTTTTGGGACTTTGGTATCTAAAAAAAAAGCAGTTTGAGTGTGTCGCTCACTGTTCAGCCGCAAATATCTCTATTTAAAAAAGTGTGGTATACCCCAGTAAACAATAACTGTGGTTATGCCATCCCACGGTAAAAAATCTCTATTATTCAGGTTTTGGTAGTTTTTCCATAAAGAAAAACAGTATTGTCTCCTGACTGTTGTGACACAAAAATATATCTGTTGAAAATAGTCTTGTGTAGGCCCGACATCCCAGTGTGGTTTCGCAGTTCCACGGGTCAAATCGCTGTACTATCCAGTTTTGGGCCTTTGGTATCTAAAAAAAATGCAGTTTGAGTGTGTCGCTCACTGTTCAGCCGCAAATATCTCTATTTAAAAAAGTGTGGTACACCCCAGGAAACAATAACTGTGTTTTTGCCATCCCACGGTAAAAAATCTCTATTATTCAGCATTTGGTAGTTTTTTCCGTTACTAAAAACAGTAGTGTCTCCTGACTGTTGTGACACAAAAATATATCTGTTGAAAATAGTCTTGTGTAGGCCCGACATCCCAGTGTGGTTTCACAGTTCCACGGGTCAAATCGCTGTACTATCCAGTTTTTGGGCCTTTGGTATCTAAAAAAAAAGCAGTTTGAGTGTGTCGCTCACTGTTCAGCCGCAAATATCTCTATTTAAAAAAGTGTGGTATACCCCAGTAAACAATAACTGTGGTTTTGCCATCCCACGGTAAAAAATCTCTATTATTCAGCTTTTGGTAGTATTTTCCGTAAAGAAAAACAGTAGTGTCTCCTGACTGTTGTGACACAAAAATATATCTGTTGAAAATAGCCTTGTGTAGGCCCGACATCCCAGTGTGGTTTCGCAGTTCCACGGGTCAAATCGCTGTACTATCCAGTTTTGGGCCTTTGGTATCTAAAATAAATGCAGTTTGAGTGTGTCGCTCACTGTTCAGCCGCAAATATCTCTATTTAAAAAAGTGTGGTATACCCCAGTAAACAATAACTGTGGTTTTGCCATCCCACGCTAAAAAATCTCTATTATTCAGGTTTTGGTAGTTTTTTCCATAAAGAAGAACAGTAGTGTCTCCTGACTGTTGTGACACAAAAATATATCTGTTGAAAATAGTCTTGTGTAGGCCCGACATCCCAGTGTGGTTTCACAGTTCCACGGGTCAAATCGCTGTACTATCCAGTTTTTGGGCCTTTGGTATCTAAAAAAAAAGCAGTTTGAGTGTGTCGCTCACTGGTCAGCCGCAAATATCTCTATTTAAAAAAGTGTGGTATACCCCAGTAAACAATAACTGTGGTTTTGCCATCCCACGGTAAAAAATCTCTATTATTCAGCTTTTGGTAGTTTTTTCCGTAAAGAAAAACAGTAGTGTCTCCTGACTGTTGTGACACAAAAATATATCTGTTGAAAATAGTCTTGTGTAGTCCCGACATCCCAGTGTGGTTTCACAGTTCCACGGGTCAAATCGCTGTACTATCCAGTTTTGGGCCTTTGGTATCTAAAAGAAAAGCAGTTTGAGAGTGTCGCTCACTGTTCAGCCGCAAATATCTCTATTTAAAAAAGTGTCGTATACCCCAGTAAACAATAACTGTGGTTTTGCCATCCCACGGTAAAAAATCTCTATTATTCAGGTTTTGGTAGTTTTTTCCGTAAAGAAAAACAGTAGTGTCTCCTGACTGTTGTGACACAAAAATATATCTGTTGAAAATAGTCTTGTGTAGGCCCGACATCCCAGTGTGGTTTCGCAGTTCCACGGGTCAAATCGCTGTACTATCCAGTTTTGGGACTTTGGTATCTAAAAAAAAAGCAGTTTGAGTGTGTCGCTCACTGTTCAGCCGCAAATATCTCTATTTAAAAAAGTGTGGTATACCCCAGTAAACAATAACTGTGGTTTTGCCATCCCACGGTAAAAAATCTCTATTATTCAGGTTTTGGTAGTTTTTCCATAAAGAAAAACAGTATTGTCTCCTGACTGTTGTGACACAAAAATATATCTGTTGAAAATAGTCTTGTGTAGGCCCGACATCCCAGTGTGGTTTCGCAGTTCCACGGGTCAAATCGCTGTACTATCCAGTTTTGGGCCTTTGGTATCTAAAAAAAATGCAGTTTGAGTGTGTCGCTCACTGTTCAGCCGCAAATATCTCTATTTAAAAAAGTGTGGTACACCCCAGGAAACAATAACTGTGTTTTTGCCATCCCACGGTAAAAAATCTCTATTATTCAGCATTTGGTAGTTTTTTCCGTTACTAAAAACAGTAGTGTCTCCTGACTGTTGTGACACAAAAATATATCTGTTGAAAATAGTCTTGTGTAGGCCCGACATCCCAGTGTGGTTTCACAGTTCCACGGGTCAAATCGCTGTACTATCCAGTTTTTGGGCCTTTGGTATCTAAAAAAAAAGCAGTTTGAGTGTGTCGCTCACTGTTCAGCCGCAAATATCTCTATTTAAAAAAGTGTGGTATACCCCAGTAAACAATAACTGTGGTTTTGCCATCCCACGGTAAAAAATCTCTATTATTCAGCTTTTGGTAGTATTTTCCGTAAAGAAAAACAGTAGTGTCTCCTGACTGTTGTGACACAAAAATATATCTGTTGAAAATAGCCTTGTGTAGGCCCGACATCCCAGTGTGGTTTCGCAGTTCCACGGGTCAAATCGCTGTACTATCCAGTTTTGGGCCTTTGGTATCTAAAATAAATGCAGTTTGAGTGTGTCGCTCACTGTTCAGCCGCAAATATCTCTATTTAAAAAAGTGTGGTATACCCCAGTAAACAATAACTGTGGTTTTGCCATCCCACGCTAAAAAATCTCTATTATTCAGGTTTTGGTAGTTTTTTCCATAAAGAAGAACAGTAGTGTCTCCTGACTGTTGTGACACAAAAATATATCTGTTGAAAATAGTCTTGTGTAGGCCCGACATCCCAGTGTGGTTTCGCAGTTCCACGGGTCAAATCGCTGTACTATCCAGTTTTGGGCCTTTGGTATCTAAAAAAAAAGCAGTTTGAGTGTGTCGCTCACTGTTCAGCCGCAAATATCTCTATTTAAAAAAGTGTGGTATACCCCAGTAAACAATAACTGTGGTTTTGCCATCCCACGGTAAAAAATCTCTATTATTCAGGTTTTGGTAGTTTTTTCCGTAAAGAAAAACAGTAGTGTCTCCTGACTGTTGTGACACAAAAATATATCTGTTGAAAATAGTCTTGTGTAGGCCCGACATCCCAGTGTGGTTTCGCAGTTCCACGGGTCAAATCGCTGTACTATCCAGCTTTGGGCCTTTGGTATCTAAAAAAAAAGCAGTTTGAGTGTGTCGCTCACTGTTCAGCCGCAAATATCTCTATTTAAAAAAGTGTGGTATACCCCAGGAAACAATAACTGTGTTTTTGCCATCCCACAGTAAAAAATCTCTATTATTCAGCATTTGGTAGTTTTTTCCGTAAAGAAAAACAGTAGTGTCTCCTGACTGTTGTGACACAAAAATATATCTGTTGAAAATAGTCTTGTGTAGTCCCGACATCCCAGTGTGGTTTCACAGTTCCACGGGTCAAATCGCTGTACTATCCAGTTTTGGGCCTTTGGTATCTAAAAGAAAAGCAGTTTGAGAGTGTCGCTCACTGTTCAGCCGCAAATATCTCTATTTAAAAAAGTGTCGTATACCCCAGTAAACAATAACTGTGGTTTTGCCATCCCACGGTAAAAAATCTCTATTATTCAGCTTTTGGTAGTTTTTTCCGTAAAGAAAAACAGTAGTGTCTCCTGACTGTTGTGACACAAAAATATATCTGTTGAAAATAGTCTTGTGTAGGCCCGACATCCCAGTGTGGTTTCGCAGTTCCACGGGTCAAATCGCTGTACTATCCAGTTTTGGGCCTTTGGTATCTAAAAAAAAAGCAGTTTGAGTGTGTCGCTCACTGTTCAGCCGCAAATATCTCTATTTAAAAAAGTGTGGTATACCCCAGTAAACAATAACTGTGGTTTTGCCATCCCACGGTAAAAAATCTCTATTATTCAGGTTTTGGTAGTTTTTCCATAAAGAAAAACAGTATTGTCTCCTGACTGTTGTGACACAAAAATATATCTGTTGAAAATAGTCTTGTGTAGGCCCGACATCCCAGTGTGGTTTCGCAGTTCCACGGGTCAAATCGCTGTACTATCCAGTTTTGGGCCTTTGGTATCTAAAAAAAATGCAGTTTTAGTGTGTCGCTCACTGTTCAGCCGCAAATATCTCTATTTAAAAAAGTGTGGTACACCCCAGGAAACAATAACTGTGTTTTTGCCATCCCACGGTAAAAAATCTCTATTATTCAGCATTTGGTAGTTTTTTCCGTTACTAAAAACAGTAGTGTCTCCTGACTGTTGTGACACAAAAATATATCTGTTGAAAATAGTATTGTGTAGGCCCGACATCCCAGTGTGGTTTCACAATTCCACGGGTCAAATCGCTGTACTATCCAGCTTTGGGCCTTTGGTATCTAAAAAAAAAGCAGTTTGAGTGTGTCGCTCACTGTTCAGCCGCAAATATCTCTATTTAAAAAAGTGTGGTATACCCCAGTAAACAATAACTGTGGTTTTGCCATCCCACGGTAAAAAATCTCTATTATTCAGCTTTTGGTAGTATTTTCCGTAAAGAAAAACAGTAGTGTCTCCTGACTGTTGTGACACAAAAATATATCTGTTGAAAATAGCCTTGTGTAGGCCCGACATCCCAGTGTGGTTTCGCAGTTCCACGGGTCAAATCGCTGTACTATCCAGTTTTGGGCCTTTGGTATCTAAAATAAATGCAGTTTGAGTGTGTCGCTCACTGTTCAGCCGCAAATATCTCTATTTAAAAAAGTGTGGTATACCCCAGTAAACAATAACTGTGGTTTTGCCATCCCACGCTAAAAAATCTCTATTTTTCAGGTTTTGGTAGTTTTTTCCATAAAGAAGAACAGTAGTGTTTCCTGACTGTTGTGACACAAAAATATATCTGTTGAAAATAGTCTTGTGTAGGCCCGACATCCCAGTGTGGTTTCGCAGTTCCACGGGTCAAATCGCTGTACTATCCAGTTTTGGGCCTTTGGTATCTGAAAAAAAAGCAGTTTGAGTGTGTCGCTCACTGTTCAGCCGCAAATATCTCTATTTAAAAAAGTGTGGTATACCCCAGTAAACAATAACTGTGGTTTTGCCATCCCACGGTAAAAAATCTCTATTATTCAGGTTTTGGTAGTTTTTTCCGTAAAGAAAAACAGTAGTGTCTCCTGACTGTTGTGACACAAAAATATATCTGTTGAAAATAGTCTTGTGTAGGCCCGACATCCCAGTGTGGTTTCGCAGTTCCACGGGTCAAATCGCTGTACTATCCAGTTTTGGGCCTTTGGTATCTAAAAAAAAAGCAGTTTGAGTGTGTCGCTCACTGTTCAGCCGCAAATATCTCTATTTAAAAACGTGTGGTATACCCCAGTAAACAATAACTGTGGTTTTGCCATCCCACGGTAAAAAATCTCTATTATTCAGGTTTTGGTAGTTTTTTCCGTAAAGAAAAACAGTAGTGTCTCCTGACTGTTGTGACACAAAAATATATCTGTTGAAAATAGTCTTGTGTAGGCCCGACATCCCAGTGTGGTTTCGCAGTTCCACGGGTCAAATCGCTGTACTATCCAGTTTTGGGACTTTGGTATCTAAAAAAAAAGCAGTTTGAGTGTGTCGCTCACTGTTCAGCCGCAAATATCTCTATTTAAAAAAGTGTGGTATACCCCAGGAAACAAGAACTGTGTTTTTGCCATCCCACGGTAAAAAATCTCTATTATTCAGTATTTGGTAGTTTTTTCCGCAAAGAAAAACAGTAGTGTCTCCTGACTGTTGTGACACAAAAATATATCTGTTGAAAATAGTCTTGTGTAGGCCCGACATCCCAGTGTGGTTTCGCAGTTCCACGGGTCAAATCGCTGTACTATCCAGTTTTTGGGCCTTTGGTATCTAAAAAAAAAGCAGTTTGAGTGTGTCGCTCACTGTTCAGAAGCAAATATATCTATTTAAAAAAGTGTGGTATACCCCAGTAAACAATAACTGTGGTTTTGCCATCCCACGGTAAAAAATCTCTATTATTCAGCTTTTGGTAGTTTTTTCCATAAAGAAAAACAGTAGTGTCTCCTGACTGTTGTGACACAAAAATATATCTGTTGAAAATAGTCTTGTGTAGGCCCGACATCCCAGTGTGGTTTCGCAGTTCCACGGGTCAAATCGCTGTACTATCCAGTTTTGGGCCTTTGGTATCTAAAAAAAAAGCAGTTTGAGTGTGTCGCTCACTGTTCAGCCGCAAATATCTCTATTTAAAAAAGTGTGGTATACCCCAGGAAACAATAACTGTGTTTTTGCCATCCCACAGTAAAAAATCTCTATTATTCAGCATTTGGTAGTTTTTTTGCGTAAAGAAAAACAGTAGTGTCTCCTGACTGTTGTGACACAAAAATATATCTGTTGAAAATAGTCTTGTGTAGGCCCGACATCCCAGTGTGGTTTCGCAGTTCCACGGGTCAAATCGCTGTACTATCCAGTTTTTGGGCCTTTGGTATCTAAAAAAAAAGCAGTTTGAGTGTGTCGCTCACTGTTCAGCCGCAAATATCTCTATTTAAAAAAGTGTGGTATACCCCAGTAAACAATAACTGTGGTTTTGCCATCCCACGGTAAAAAATCTCTATTATTCAGCTTTTGATAGTTTTTTCCGCAAAGAAAAACAGTAGTGTCTCCTGACTGTTGTGACACAAAAATATATCTGTTGAAAATAGTCTTGTGTAGTCCCGACATCCCAGTGTGGTTTCACAGTTCCACGGGTCAAATCGCTGTACTATCCAGTTTTTGGGCCTTTGGTATCTAAAAGAAAAGCAGTTTGAGTGTGTCGCTCACTGTTCAGCCGCAAATATCTCTATTTAAAAAAGTGTCGTATACCCCAGTAAACAATAACTGTGGTTTTGCCATCCCATGGTAAAAAATCTCTATTATTCAGGTTTTGGTAGTTTTTTCCGTAAAGAAAAACAGTAGTGTCTCCTGACTGTTGTGACACAAAAATATATCTGTTGAAAATAGTCTTGTGTAGGCCCGACATCCCAGTGTGGTTTCGCAGTTCCACGGGTCAAATCGCTGTACTATCCAGTTTTGGGCCTTTGGTATCTAAAAAAAAAGCAGTTTGAGTGTGTCGCTCACTGTTCAGCCGCAAATATCTCTATTTAAAAAAGTGTGGTATACCCCAGTAAACAATAACTGTGGTTTTGCCATCCCACGGTAAAAAATCTCTATTATTCAGCTTTTGGTAGTATTTTCCGTAAAGAAAAACAGTAGTGTCTCCTGACTGTTGTGACACAAAAATATATCTGTGGAAAATAGCCTTGTGTAGGCCCGACATCCCAGTGTGGTTTCGCAGTTCCACGGGTCAAATCGCTGTACTATCCAGTTTTGGGCCTTTGGTATCTAAAATAAATGCAGTTTGAGTGTGTCGCTCACTGTTCAGCCGCAAATATCTCTATTTAAAAAAGTGTGGTATACCCCAGTAAACAATAACTGTGGTTTTGCCATCCCACGCTAAAAAATCTCTATTATTCAGGTTTTGGTAGTTTTTTCCATAAAGAAGAACAGTAGTGTTTCCTGACTGTTGTGACACAAAAATATATCTGTTGAAAATAGTCTTGTGTAGGCCCGACATCCCAGTGTGGTTTCGCAGTTCCACGGGTCAAATCGCTGTACTATCCAGTTTTGGGCCTTTGGTATCTAAAAAAAAAGCAGTTTGAGTGTGTCGCTCACTGTTCAGCCGCAAATATCTCTATTTAAAAAAGTGTGGTATACCCCAGTAAACAATAACTGTGGTTTTGCCATCCCACGGTAAAAAATCTCTATTATTCAGGTTTTGGTAGTTTTTTCCGTAAAGAAAAACAGTAGTGTCTCCTGACTGTTGTGACACAAAAATATATCTGTTGAAAATAGTCTTGTGTAGGCCCGACATCCCAGTGTGGTTTCGCAGTTCCACGGGTCAAATCGCTGTACTATCCAGTTTTGGGCCTTTGGTATCTAAAAAAAAAGCAGTTTGAGTGTGTCGCTCACTGTTCAGCCGCAAATATCTCTATTTAAAAACGTGTGGTATACCCCAGTAAACAATAACTGTGGTTTTGCCATCCCACGGTAAAAAATCTCTATTATTCAGGTTTTGGTAGTTTTTTCCGTAAAGAAAAACAGTAGTGTCTCCTGACTGTTGTGACACAAAAATATATCTGTTGAAAATAGTCTTGTGTAGGCCTGACATCCCAGTGTGGTTTCGCAGTTCCACGGGTCAAATCGCTGTACTATCCAGTTTTGGGACTTTGGTATCTAAAAAAAAAGCAGTTTGAGTGTGTCGCTCACTGTTCAGCCGCAAATATCTCTATTTAAAAAAGTGTGGTATACCCCAGGAAACAATAACTGTGTTTTTGCCATCCCACAGTAAAAAATCTCTATTATTCAGCATTTGGTAGTTTTTTTGCGTAAAGAAAAACAGTAGTGTCTCCTGACTGTTGTGACACAAAAATATATCTGTTGAAAATAGTCTTGTGTAGGCCCGACATCCCAGTGTGGTTTCGCAGTTCCACGGGTCAAATCGCTGTACTATCCAGTTTTTGGGCCTTTGGTATCTAAAAAAAAAGCAGTTTGAGTGTGTCGCTCACTGTTCAGCCGCAAATATCTCTATTTAAAAAAGTGTGGTATACCCCAGTAAACAATAACTGTGGTTTTGCCATCCCACGGTAAAAAATCTCTATTATTCAGCTTTTGATAGTTTTTTCCGCAAAGAAAAACAGTAGTGTCTCCTGACTGTTGTGACACAAAAATATATCTGTTGAAAATAGTCTTGTGTAGTCCCGACATCCCAGTGTGGTTTCACAGTTCCACGGGTCAAATCGCTGTACTATCCAGTTTTGGGCCTTTGGTATCTAAAAGAAAAGCAGTTTGAGTGTGTCGCTCACTGTTCAGCCGCAAATATCTCTATTTAAAAAAGTGTCGTATACCCCAGTAAACAATAACTGTGGTTTTGCCATCCCACGGTTAAAAAATCTCTATTATTCAGGTTTTGGTAGTTTTTTCCGTAAAGAAAAACAGTAGTGTCTCCTGACTGTTGTGACACAAAAATATATCTGTTGAAAATAGTCTTGTGTAGGCCCGACATCCCAGTGTGGTTTCGCAGTTCCACGGGTCAAATCGCTGTACTATCCAGTTTTGGGCCTTTGGTATCTAAAAAAAAAGCAGTTTGAGTGTGTCGCTCACTGTTCAGCCGCAAATATCTCTATTTAAAAAAGTGTGGTATACCCCAGTAAACAATAACTGTGGTTTTGCCATCCCACGGTAAATAATCTCTATTATTCAGCTTTTGGTAGTATTTTCCGTAAAGAAAAACAGTAGTGTCTCCTGACTGTTGTGACACAAAAATATATCTGTTGAAAATAGCCTTGTGTAGGCCCGACATCCCAGTGTGGTTTCGCAGTTCCACGGGTCAAATCGCTGTACTATCCAGTTTTGGGCCTTTGGTATCTAAAATAAATGCAGTTTGAGTGTGTCGCTCACTGTTCAGCCGCAAATATCTCTATTTAAAAAAGTGTGGTATACCCCAGTAAACAATAACTGTGGTTTTGCCATCCCACGCTAAAAAATCTCTATTATTCAGGTTTTGGTAGTTTTTTCCATAAAGAAGAACAGTAGTGTCTCCTGACTGTTGTGACACAAAAATATATCTGTTGAAAATAGTCTTGTGTAGGCCCGACATCCCAGTGTGGTTTCGCAGTTCCACGGGTCAAATCGCTGTACTATCCAGTTTTGGGCCTTTGGTATCTAAAAAAAAAGCAGTTTGAGTGTGTCGCTCACTGTTCAGCCGCAAATATCTCTATTTAAAAAAGTGTGGTATACCCCAGTAAACAATAACTGTGGTTTTGCCATCCCACGGTAAAAAATCTCTATTATTCAGGTTTTGGTAGTTTTTTCCGTAAAGAAAAACAGTAGTGTCTCCTGACTGTTGTGACACAAAAATATATCTGTTGAAAATAGTCTTGTGTAGGCCCGACATCCCAGTGTGGTTTCGCAGTTCCACGGGTCAAATCGCTGTACTATCCAGCTTTGGGCCTTTGGTATCTAAAAAAAAAGCAGTTTGAGTGTGTCGCTCACTGTTCAGCCGCAAATATCTCTATTTAAAAAAGTGTGGTATACCCCAGGAAACAATAACTGTGTTTTTGCCATCCCACAGTAAAAAATCTCTATTATTCAGCATTTGGTAGTTTTTTCCGTAAAGAAAAACAGTAGTGTCTCCTGACTGTTGTGACACAAAAATATATCTGTTGAAAATAGTCTTGTGTAGGCCCGACATCCCAGTGTGGTTTCACAGTTCCACGGGTCAAATCGCTGTACTATCCAGTTTTTGGGCCTTTGGTATCTAAAAAAAAAGCAGTTTGAGTGTGTCGCTCACTGGTCAGCCGCAAATATCTCTATTTAAAAAAGTGTGGTATACCCCAGTAAACAATAACTGTGGTTTTGCCATCCCACGGTAAAAAATCTCTATTATTCAGCTTTTGGTAGTTTTTTCCGTAAAGAAAAACAGTAGTGTCTCCTGACTGTTGTGACACAAAAATATATCTGTTGAAAATAGTCTTGTGTAGTCCCGACATCCCAGTGTGGTTTCACAGTTCCACGGGTCAAATCGCTGTACTATCCAGTTTTGGGCCTTTGGTATCTAAAAGAAAAGCAGTTTGAGAGTGTCGCTCACTGTTCAGCCGCAAATATCTCTATTTAAAAAAGTGTCGTATACCCCAGTAAACAATAACTGTGGTTTTGCCATCCCACGGTAAAAAATCTCTATTATTCAGGTTTTGGTAGTTTTTTCCGTAAAGAAAAACAGTAGTGTCTCCTGACTGTTGTGACACAAAAATATATCTGTTGAAAATAGTCTTGTGTAGGCCCGACATCCCAGTGTGGTTTCGCAGTTCCACGGGTCAAATCGCTGTACTATCCAGTTTTGGGCCTTTGGTATCTAAAAAAAAAGCAGTTTGAGTGTGTCGCTCACTGTTCAGCCGCAAATATCTCTATTTAAAAAAGTGTGGTATACCCCAGTAAACAATAACTGTGGTTTTGCCATCCCACGGTAAAAAATCTCTATTATTCAGGTTTTGGTAGTTTTTCCATAAAGAAAAACAGTATTGTCTCCTGACTGTTGTGACACAAAAATATATCTGTTGAAAATAGTCTTGTGTAGGCCCGACATCCCAGTGTGGTTTCGCATTTCCACGGGTCAAATCGCTGTACTATCCAGTTTTGGGCCTTTGGTATCTAAAAAAAATGCAGTTTGAGTGTGTCGCTCACTGTTCAGCCGCAAATATCTCTATTTAAAAAAGTGTGGTACACCCCAGGAAACAATAACTGTGTTTTTGCCATCCCACGGTAAAAAATCTCTATTATTCAGCATTTGGTAGTTTTTTCCGTTACTAAAAACAGTAGTGTCTCCTGACTGTTGTGACACAAAAATATATCTGTTGAAAATAGTATTGTGTAGGCCCGACATCCCAGTGTGGTTTCACAATTCCACGGGTCAAATCGCTGTACTATCCAGCTTTGGGCCTTTGGTATCTAAAAAAAAAGCAGTTTGAGTGTGTCGCTCACTGTTCAGCCGCAAATATCTCTATTTAAAAAAGTGTGGTATACCCCAGTAAACAATAACTGTGGTTTTGCCATCCCACGGTAAAAAATCTCTATTATTCAGCTTTTGGTAGTATTTTCCGTAAAGAAAAACAGTAGTGTCTCCTGACTGTTGTGACACAAAAATATATCTGTTGAAAATAGCCTTGTGTAGGCCCGACATCCCAGTGTGGTTTCGCAGTTCCACGGGTCAAATCGTTGTACTATCCAGTTTTGGGCCTTTGGTGTCTAAAATAAATGGAGTTTGAGTGTGTCGCTCACTGTTCAGCCGCAAATATCTCTATTTAAAAAAGTGTGGTATACCCCAGTAAACAATAACTGTGGTTTTGCCATCCCACGCTAAAAAATCTCTATTATTCAGGTTTTGGTAGTTTTTTCCATAAAGAAGAACAGTAGTGTTTCCTGACTGTTGTGACACAAAAATATATCTGTTGAAAATAGTCTTGTGTAGGCCCGACATCCCAGTGTGGTTTCGCAGTTCCACGGGTCAAATCGCTGTACTATCCAGTTTTGGGCCTTTGGTATCTAAAAAAAAAGCAGTTTGAGTGTGTCGCTCACTGTTCAGCCGCAAATATCTCTATTTAAAAAAGTGTGGTATACCCCAGTAATCAATAACTGTGGTTTTGCCATCCCACGGTAAAAAATCTCTATTATTCAGGTGTTGGTAGTTTTTTCCGTAAAGAAAAACAGTAGTGTCTCCTGACTGTTGTGACACAAAAATATATCTGTTGAAAATAGTCTTGTGTAGGCCCGATATCCCAGTGTGGTTTCGCAGTTCCACGGGTCAAATCGCTGTACTATCCAGTTTTGGGCCTTTGGTATCTAAAAAAAAAGCAGTTTGAGTGTGTCGCTCACTGTTCAGCCGCAAATATCTCTATTTAAAAAAGTGTGGTCTACCCCAGGAAACAAGAACTGTGTTTTTGCCATCCCACGGTAAAAAATCTCTATTATTCAGTATTTGGTAGTTTTTTCCGCAAAGAAAAACAGTAGTGTCTCCTGACTGTTGTGACACAAAAATATATCTGTTGAAAATAGTCTTGTGTAGGCCCGACATCCCAGTGTGGTTTCGCAGTTCCACGGGTCAAATCGCTGTACTATCCAGTTTTTGGGCCTTTGGTATCTAAAAAAAAAGCAGTTTGAGTGTGTCGCTCACTGTTCAGAAGCAAATATATCTATTTAAAAAAGTGTGGTATACCCCAGTAAACAATAACTGTGGTTTTGCCATCCCACGGTAAAAAATCTCTATTATTCAGCTTTTGGTAGTTTTTTCCATAAAGAAAAACAGTAGTGTCTCCTGACTGTTGTGACACAAAAATATATCTGTTGAAAATAGTCTTGTGTAGGCCCGACATCCCAGTGTGGTTTCGCAGTTCCACGGGTCAAATCGCTGTACTATCCAGTTTTGGGCCTTTGGTATCTAAAAAAAAAGCAGTTTGAGTGTGTCGCTCACTGTTCAGCCGCAAATATCTCTATTTAAAAAAGTGTGATATACCCCAGGAAACAAGAACTGTGTTTTTGCCATCCCACAGTAAAAAATCTCTATTATTCAGCATTTGGTAGTTTTTTTGCGTAAAGAAAAACAGTAGTGTCTCCTGACTGTTGTGACACAAAAATATATCTGTTGAAAATAGTCTTGTGTAGGCCCGACATCCCAGTGTGGTTTCGCAGTTCCACGGGTCAAATCGCTGTACTATCCAGTTTTTGGGCCTTTGGTATCTAAAAAAAAAGCAGTTTGAGTGTGTCGCTCACTGTTCAGCCGCAAATATCTCTATTTAAAAAAGTGTGGTATACCCCAGTAAACAATAACTGTGGTTTTGCCATCCCACGGTAAAAAATCTCTATTATTCAGCTTTTGATAGTTTTTTCCGCAAAGAAAAACAGTAGTGTCTCCTGACTGTTGTGACACAAAAATATATCTGTTGAAAATAGTCTTGTGTAGTCCCGACATCCCAGTGTGGTTTCACAGTTCCACGGGTCAAACCGCTGTACTATCCAGTTTTGGGCCTTTGGTATCTAAAAGAAAAGCAGTTTGAGTGTGTCGCTCACTGTTCAGCCGCATATATCTCTATTTAAAAAAGTGTCGTATACCCCAGTAAACAATGACTGTGGTTTTGCCATCCCACGGTAAAAAATCTCTATTATTCAGGTTTTGGTAGTTTTTTCCGTAAAGAAAAACAGTAGTGTCTCCTGACTGTTGTGACACAAAAATATATCTGTTGAAAATAGTCTTGTGTAGGCCCGACATCCCAGTGTGGTTTCGCAGTTCCACGGGTCAAATCGCTGTACTATCCAGTTTTGGGCCTTTGGTATCTAAAAGAAAAGCAGTTTGAGTGTGTCGCTCACTGTTCAGCCGCAAATATCTCTATTTAAAAAAGTGTCGTATACCCCAGTAAACAATAACTGTGGTTTTGCCATCCCACGGTAAAAAATCTCTATTATTCAGGTTTTGGTAGTTTTTTCCGTAAAGAAAAACAGTAGTGTCTCCTGACTGTTGTGACACAAAAATATATCTGTTGAAAATAGTCTTGTGTAGGCCCAACATCCCAGTGTGGTTTCGCAGTTCCACGGGTCAAATCGCTGTACTATCCAGTTTTGGGCCTTTGGTATCTAAAAAAAAAGCAGTTTGAGTGTGTCGCTCACTGTTCAGCCGCAAATATCTCTATTTAAAAAAGTGTGGTATACCCCAGTAAACAATAACTGTGGTTTTGCCATCCCACGGTAAAAAATCTCTATTATTCAGGTTTTGGTAGTTTTTCCATAAAGAAAAACAGTATTGTCTCCTGACTGTTGTGACACAAAAATATATCTGTTGAAAATAGTCTTGTGTAGGCCCGACATCCCAGTGTGGTTTCGCAGTTCCACGGGTCAAATCGCTGTACTATCCAGTTTTGGTCCTTTGGTATCTAAAAAAAAAGCAGTTTGAGTGTGTCGCTCACTGTTCAGCCGCAAATATCTCTATTTAAAAAAGTGTGGTATACCCCAGGAAACAATAACTGTGTTTTTGCCATCCCACGGTAAAAAATCTCTATTATTCAGCATTTGGTAGTTTTTTCCGTAAAGAAAAACAGTAGTGTCTCCTGACTGTTGTGACACAAAAATATATCTGTTGAAAATAGTCTTGTGTAGGCCCGACATCCCAGTGTGGTTTCGCAGTTCCACGGGTCAAATCGCTGTACTATCCAGTTTTTGGGCCTTTGGTATCTAAAAAGAAAGCAGTTTGAGTGTGTCGCTCACTGTTCAGCCGCAAATATCTCTATTTAAAAAAGTGTGGTATACCCCAGTAAACAATAACTGTGGTTTTGCCATCCCACGGTAAAAAATCTCTATTATTCAGCTTTTGGTAGTATTTTCCGTAAAGAAAAACAGTAGTGTCTCCTGACTGTTGTGACACAAAAATATATCTGTTGAAAATAGTCTTGTGTAGGCCTGACATCCCAGTGTGGTTTCGCAGTTCCACGGGTCAAATCGCTGTACTATCCAGTTTTGGGCCTTTGGTATCTAAAAAAAAAGCAGTTTGAGTGTGTCGCTCACTGTTCAGCCGCAAATATCTCTAATTAAAAAAGTGTGGTATACCCCAGTAAACAATAACTGTGGTTTTCCTCTTCCACGATTCTAATCTACACTTTATTACCCTTTTTCCATTGATAGTGCAAGTGTAAGCTATTTTACTTCATTTACAATGGACAAGGCGCATGGCAAGGGACGTGCAAGTGGTCGTTCTCGTGATGGTTCGTGCAGAGGACGGGGCCGTGGCCAAGGTGAAAATGTGCCACAACCAACAGCCACATCTTCTCGCTCCCACTTCTTGACCGAATTACTAGGGAACCACAGAACAACACCAGTATTGAGAACTGATCAGTGTGAACAGGTTATTAATTGGATAGCAGACAATACTTCCAGTTACCTGGGCACCACCACCTCCGGTCTGTCTTCCACACGGTCAACTCTTAGTAGCTGTGAGACTCGACCGCATACTCCTCCTCACCCTGATGCTCCTTCCTCCCACCATGCCGAGTGTCGTCAGACAGCAAGTGATCCCACACTTGGACACTCTGAAGAGCTGTTCGCTGGTCCATTTCCATATTTGGGCCCCTCGCCTGATACGCTTGAAGTGGTGGAAGTGGAGATCCCATGTTGCGATGCCCAAATATTTGAACAGCCATGGCCACAGGAAGTCGACGTTGGCAATCTGTCACAAGAGGTGGACGATGACGAGACACAATTGCCAGAAAGTGAGGAGGAGGATCGTGGTGCGCAAGTGGAAGAGGAGGAGGTGGTGGATGATCTAGTAACTGACCCAACGTGGAAGGAGGACATGCAGAGTGAGGCCAGCAGCACACAGGGGGAGGGAGGCAGAGTACCCCAACAGGCAGGAAGAAGCAGTGTGGTGGCCACAGACAGAAGGCAGGCAACCGTTCCCCGTAACACCAACACGAGGGACGTCGCCAGTACAAGCGGTAGGTCTTCCAGAGTCTGGAATTTTTTTAAAGACTCTGCTGATAACCCCAAAAAGGCCATATGTTCCACCTGCCATGCCAGCATCAGCAGGGGTGACAAAACTACCAGCCTGATCACCACCAGCATGATCAGGCACATGGCAGCAAAGCACCCGACTTTGTGGGGAGAATCCCAGGGTCCACGACCAGTGTCAGCGGGTGTCACCACTGCTTCTTCCACTGTTGTGCATGCAATAGAACCCCCTGTTGTGTGTGCAAAGCAATCCCCTGTCCATAGTGCATGTAAAGATGCCCCCTCCTCTCAGTCTTCACTTGTTATGGCAGTTTCTCAAGAAACAGCATCAACGTCCACGTCCACGTCCCACCGCAGCGTTCAATTGTCCATATCCCAGACCTTTGAACGAAAGCGGAAATTCGCAGCTAACGCCCCACAAGCCACAGTCCTAAATTCGCACATTTCACGACTGCTTGCATTGGAAATGTTGCCTTTTAGGCTGGTGGAGACGGAATCCTTCCGCAATCTTATGGCGGTGGCCGTCCCTCGGTACTCGGTCCCCAGCCGACACTATTTTGCCCGGTGTGCCATCTCCGCACTACACAAGCACGTGTCCCAAAGCATCTGCCCTCAACAACGCAGTTACTGGGAGAGTCCACCTGACAACCGACACGTGGACAAGTGCTTGTGGCCAGGGACCGTACATCTCTCTGACGGCACACTGGGTAAACATAGTGGAAGCCGGGACCCAGTCGGACCTTGGGACGGAACACATCCTCCCCACACCGAGGATTGCGGGCCCTATGTCAGTCAGAGTTGCCCCCACAGTGTACAGCTCCTGCGCATCCTCCTCCTCCTCCTCATGTTCAGCCTCCATCTCAGATATCACCACATCAGTTACAAGCTGGAAGCATTGCAGTACTGCCTCCGCCAAGCGGCAACAGGCTGTGCTGAAACTCATAAGCTTAGGTGATAAACCTCACACTGCTTGTGAGTTGTGGACAGCTGTGAAAGAGCAGGCAGATCTGTGGCTGACACCGCTGAACCTACATCCCGGCATGGTCGTGTGTGACAATGGCCGTAACCTGGAGGCGGCTCTGAGGCGAGATGAGATCACACACGTACCATGCCTGGCTCATGTGCTTAACCTCGTGGTTCAGCGGTTTCTTAAATCGCACCCCGAGTTGCCAGATCTGCTCGTGAAAGTACGCCGCCTGTCAGCTCATTTTCGCAAGTTGGCTACAGCTTCCGCCGCCCTTCCTGTGTTGCAGCAGCGTTTGCAGCTTCCGGCACACCGACTGGTGTGTGATGTCCCCACACGTTGGAACTCTACCCTCCACATGTTGCAAAGGATTTGTGAGCAGAAGAGAGCAGTTGTGGAGTACCAGCTGCAACAAGGCCGTCGATATTCAGGTCAGACTCCACACATAAGACCTCAGGAGTGGACCTGGATGTCTGACATATGTACCATCCTGACAAACTTTGAGGAGGCCACCAAGATGGTGAGTGTCGATGACGCCATCATTAGTGTCAGCATCCCACTTGTCTGTCTTTTGCAACGCTCTCTGCAGAGAATTAAAGAGGAGGCATTGCAGCCAGAGTATGATGAGATGGATCAAGAAGCCGTAGCGGGCGATTACACACAGCCCAGCCTCATCTCATCCCAACGTGCATTGGGGGACAATGAGGGAGAGGAGGAGGAGGAAGAACAGGAGCTGCTATCATGCATTGTAGACGGTAGTACCTGTACAAGTGTCATACCGTCGGTTCAGCATGGGTGGCCTGAGGACAGGAGGGAGGAGGAAGAGGAGGAGGAGGAGGAGGAGAGCATGGTCAGTCGTCATCTTGGTGAGGACACGGAAATCTTGCCCGTTACCAGTCTGGCACGCATGGCTGACTTTATGTTACGCTGCCTTAACCGTGACCCTCGCGTTGTCAAAATGTTGGGTGACAGTCATTACTGGTTGATGACACTTGTAGACCCCCGCTACAAGGAGAACTTTCACTCTCTTATTCCTGAGGTGGAGAGGTCTACAAAAATGGGGCAATACCAGAAGGCCCTTGCTGCAGAACTCTTAAAAAAATTTCCATCTGAACACGCTAGCGGCAGAGGTCACAGTTCGTTGCCCAACCAAGGCGTACAGGCGAGAGAGATGCAACTCCAATCCAGCAGAGGCAGGGGAACACTGTCAACGTTCTGGGACAGTTTTCTGACACCCGCCCAGCTTACAGGCCCTGAGGCGCGGGGTACTCTCACAAGGAGTGGAAAGTTACAAAAGATGGTGAGGGAGTACCTTGCCGATCGTACCAGCGTCCTCCGTGATTCCTCTGTGCCTTTTAATTATTGGGTATCCAAGCTGGACACTTGGAATGAACTCGCTCTGTACGCCTTGGAGGTCCTGACCTGCCCTGCCGCTAGCGTGTTATCGGAGAGTGTTTTTAGTGCCGCTGGGGGAATTATAACTGATAAGCACACTCGCCTGTCAACTGACAATGCTGACAAGCTGACCCTTATCAAAATGAAGAAGGGCTGGATTGGGCCAGACTTCTCATCACCACCAAATGACAGCAGAGTAACATAAAGTCAAATCCACTGTGCTATTTCTGGAGGTGTATTCACATGCACCGCTTCACACCCACACATGGGTATATGCTTCCTTGTTTCGGCTGTTTAATCTTCTTCTCCTTATCCTCAGCCTCCACCACCACTATACCACCAGGGTGCCAGCATTGCAAGCTCCTCTGTCCTAATTTTTGGCAGCTTTTGCTTGCAAGGCATAAGCAAATACTATGCGACACCCACTCCCCAATAATGGGACTTATGTTTGTAATATGCTGTACTGCATGGCTCTTGTAAGGGGCATTGCAAGTTGCTCCGTCCTAATTTTTGGCAGCTTTTGCTGGGAAAGCATAGGCAAATACTATGGGACACCCACTCCCCAATAATCGGACTTATGTTTGTAATATGCTGTACTGCATGGCTCTTGTAAGGGGCATTGCAAGTTGCACCGTCCTAATTTTTGGCAGCTTTTGCTGGGAATGCATAAGCAAATACTATGGGAGACCCACTCCCCAATAATGGGACTTATTTTTGTAATATGCTGTACTGCATGGCTCTTGTAAGGGGCATTGCAAGTTGCTCCGTCCTAATTTTTGGCAGCTTTTGCTTGCAAGGCATAAGCAAATACTATGGGACACCCACTCCCCAATAATGGGACTTATGTTTGTAATATGCTGTACTGCATGTGACGCGCCCCCTGGGCCGTGTGTACACGTGTGTGGGATACCCGGTGCCGGGTCTCTGGGGTCTGTAGTCTCCGTGGCGGTGACCCGGTCCCGTGGCTCAGGCTGGTCAAACCAGTGGCAGTCTTTCTTAGGTTTTGAGGTTAATTGTCTGACTGCGCCACCCGTGGATTGTGGTCAGGGAGTACCACTGCTGCGAGGCAGACCGCTGAGGCTGGTGTTGAGTGCGCTGCATAGAATGGGATAACTCCCCTCGGGAGGAGTATAGCCTCAGGGCAGTGAGTGTGGATGATGGGGGTGATGGTGCACGAGCGCAGCAGGAACGACTCAGAGTCTTTGCAGTGCAGTTCAGGGTCTTTACTGATGATTATAAGGTAGACCCTCCCGGGAGTACTGGCTAGCATAAGAGGCCTGGTCAGTCTGTGAGCAAGCAGGAGTTCCCCTGGCCAGGTGGAGTTGTAGGCCTCCCCGTCTGTCTGCACTCTTCCTGGCTACCTTGCTGTAAGCGGGTAGAAGTAGCCCACGTCCCTGAGTGTACCGTGTAGTGCTCATCCGTATGGCTGGTGACATGGGGCCTTCTGTTAGCCTCCGCTCCACGACGGTGGTGCTGGTCCCTTGCTTGTGACTGAGCCTCCGGGTTTCTATGGCCACAGGACCTGAAATCCCCTGCCGGCTGCTTTCTGCTACTGGATATATAAGTCCTCACAGCTTCGGACTCCTGTGTCCGGTTCCTATTGTCTTCTGCCAGGGCGAGCTCTGCTGAGCTTCCAGCCCCTGGTCTTTAGCTCCTAGCTCCTACAGAGCTCCTTGCTGTTACTTTCCCTTGCTCTCACTCTGACTCTGACTGTTCTCTGACTCACTCAACCCCGCCCCAGATCCAATTTATAAGGGCAGAATTCTCCCCTCCCAGGACTAGGGCAGGAGGATGTTGCATGTTTAAGGGATCCTGACCAGGAAACCTCCCACTTGCTCTCCGATGTAATATCTCTATTACTGTGGTGACCAGACCCCTGGGGTGCCACACATGGCTCTTGTAAGGGGCATTGCAGTTCCTCATAATTTTTGGAAAGCCTTCCATTCACAGCTTAGGCCAACAGTGCACGGGAGACCCAGTTGCTATAAATCGAAAAAAAGGTTTAGTTAACGCCCTCTGACCTCCATGTCATTTCCAAGGGGCATTGGAGTGGCTCAAAATTTTTGGTAGGCATTGCACTCACTGTATGCCCTATAACTGTGTAGCCGAACAGCTCCTTTTGTTACAGAAACATATCCTATAAGACATATCTGGTTGACTGGCCTGATATTGATGTGAATGGTCCCTGTTCCTCCTGCTCTTTCTCCTTTGCCACCACCTCATCCATCATTTATCACCTGAAGCTTTGTTTTAACGGGAGTCATAGAACTGGGATAGTAGCAGGAAAACATCCAGCAATCCTCGGAGGAGGTAGGATATGCGCCAAAACGCGGACCACCTCAGGCCTAGCCGCTACTACATACATGCGCTTGCATTCCAAGAAAACAAAGCAGATGCTAACTTCTATCATCATCATCCTGCTCCTCACCTAGGCACTCTCAACTCCCCTGATGGAGAAGCCAGGGCCCACCGGAGGAGTCTGGTTCTCAGGTGGGCCCGTCCAATGCTGCCCTATTGCAGGCCAGGCTAAGAAAAGTGTGGGGGAAGGTGACAGGAGAAATCAGGGCGGCTGGGGACCGAGTATGGACACCTGGCCGCCACCTGGCAGCTGGGGACTGTAACGGGTCTGGGAGGCGGAACCTCTGAGCAACCTATACAAGGGGGCGGTCCTTGTAAGGAAGCGGGTGGCAACCAGGGAAGACAGGCAGGCAGTCACAGCAGGTGACCGGGACAGTCTCTGGGTAAACGGGCAGGAGGTCACGGCAAGTGACCGGGACAGTCTCTGGGTAAACGGGCAGGAGGTCACGGCAAGTGACCGGGACAGTCTCTGGGTAAACGGGCAGGAGGTCACAGCAAGTGACCGGGACAGTCTCTGGGTAAACGGGCAGGTACGACCTGTGACGGCTGAGCCTCCAGGTAGGCTAGCAGGCAGATGGCAGATGAGTGCTCCCAGGTGAGCAGACGAGAGTCTCTGGATAAGCAGGTGGTCACAGCATGTGACAGCGGAGCCTCCAGGTAGGCTAACAGGCAGGTAGCAGATGAGCACTCCCAGGTGAGCGGGCAAGAGTCTCTGGACTGGCAGGTGGTCACGGCACGTGACGGCGGAGCCTCCAGGTAGGCTAACAGGCAGGTAGCAGATGAGCGCTCCCAGGTGAGCGGGCAAGAGTCTCTGGACTGGCAGGTGGTCACAGCACGTGATGGCGGAGCCTCCAGGTAGGCTAACAGGCAGGTAGCAGATGAGCGCTCCCAGGTGAGCGGGCAAGAGTCTCTGGACTGGCAGGTGGTCACAGCACGTGACGGCGGAGCCTCCAGGTAGGCTAACAGGCAGGTAGCAGATGAGCGCTCCCAGGTGAGCGGGCAAGAGTTTCTGGACTGGCAGGTGGTCACAGCACGTGACGGCGGAGCCTCCAGGTAGGCTAACAGACAGGTAGCAGGTGAGCGTTCCAGGTGAGCGGGCAAGCTGGTCCATAAACAGACTGACAGGTGTCGGAAGGCAGACCGTCGGACCTCAGGCTAGCAAGCAGGAAAGCGGATGACAGGCAGGAATCAGGCAGCAAACTGGCAGGAGACTGGCAGGTAACTGGCAGGTAACTGGCAACGGGACCTGAGGGCTGAAGCAGAGTAGTGAACAGTGCAACAACATTGCTCGGGCACCTCCATTTTGGAGGAGGTGCCTTATATATGGAGGGATCCTCCGGCCATTGGCCGGGGACTCCTTAGGGCGACGCGCGCGGCCCCTTTAAGAGAGGGGGAGCGCGCGCGCCCTAAGCACAGTGGCCGGGGGAGAGCGGGCGCTGCAAGCAGAGCGGGAGGAAGCTGCCGGGCACGGAGCTGAGAGGTGAGGGGAACAGCGTCCCTGCCTAGCAGGAGGCAGGGACGCCGACGCTACAGGGACCAAGCGTGGACACCCGGCCGCTGGGCGGCTGAGGACAGAGTATGGATACCTCGCTGCCGAAGAGGCCATGAGGTAGTGGCCAGCTTCGGCCTCCTCCAAACTAAAAGGCCCCATTTCAAGTGAAAGCTAGCAGTATGGTGTTGCAGCCTGCGGGTGGGTGGGTGGTTGGCTGCATATTTTCGCTTGCATTGCAAGGAATGGGGGAGGTACAATTGAACACTGCCCTGGGACAAGGACTTGCATGGGGATAGTTGCAAGTCTGCATCTTCTGATGCGGCAAGGATCACTTCTGATGGGCACACTTTTAGCACAGTGACCGGGGGAGAGCGGGCGCTGCAAGCAGAGCGGGAGGAAGCCGCCGGGCACGGAGCAGAGAGGTGAGGGGAACAGCGTCCCTGCCTAGCAGGAGGCAGGGACGCCGACGCTACAGTACCCCCCCCCCTTTAGGCCCCCCCTTTTTTAGGCCAGACAGAAATTTAGCAAGGATGAGAGGGGCATGGATGTTCTCCCGGGGCTCCCATGTTCTCTCCTCAGGACCAAACCCCTTCCAATCCACTAGAAAAAAGGTCTTTCCTCTTACCCTTTTGGTGGCCAGAATGTTCTCTACCTCAAACTCGTCTTCAGCAGAAACCGGAGCAGGAGGTGTACCTGTAGACTTGGAAAAGGAGTTAAGTACCACGGGTTTGAGAAGAGATACATGGAAGGAGTTAGGGATCCGTAAGTTGGCCGGGAGTTTCAATTTATAGGCCACCGGGTTGATCTGTTTGATAACCTCCAGTGGGCCGATGAACCGAGGCCCTAACTTATAGGAAGGAATCTTGAGCCGGACATATTTGGATGAGAGCCAGACTTTATCTCCGGGACGAAATTGTGGGGAATCCAGGCGTTTTTTGTCGGCATGTCTCTTCATCCGCTCGGACGACTGAAGGAGTGCGGATCGGGTACTCTCCCAAATGGAGGAAAATTTGCTAACGAGAGATTCCGCGGCCGGGTTGTCCACAGAGGTGGAGACAGGAAAAGGGATCCGAGGATGCTGACCGAAGACTACAAAAAACGGGGATTTAGAAGAAGATTCGCTCTCGTGATTGTTGTAAGAGAACTCAGCCCATGGTAGGAGATCCACCCAGTCTGAATGGTGGGCATTAACGAAGTGCCGGAGGTAACTGGTCAAATTCTGATTGATCCGCTCCACTTGACCATTGGACTGTGGGTGGTAAGCGGAGGAGAAGTCCAGGGTGACGTCGAGCAGTTTACATGTGGCTCTCCAGAAGCGTGAGGTGAACTGAACCCCACGATCCGACACGATGTGGAGAGGCAGACCATGGAGACGGAAGATGTGGCGGATAAAGTCTTTAGCTAGCTCGGGAGCAGACGGGAGGCCTGGCAGGGGAATAAAATGAGCCATTTTGGAATAGCGGTCAGTGACCACCCAAATGACCGTACAACCGGCAGAGACGGGGAGATCTGTTATGAAGTCCATAGCTATATGTTGCCACGGGGCAGCAGGCACAGGCAGAGGAAGAAGGCGGCCAGCAGGCAGGTGTCTCGGAACTTTTTTGCGGGCGCAGGACACACAGGCAGAAACAAAGTCAATTACATCCTTGTGCAGGGTAGGCCACCAATAGTGCCGGGTAATAAGCTGGAGGGTCTTTTTCTGACCGGCGTGCCCAGCTAGCTTAGACGAGTGACCCCAGTGTAGAATCTTCTCCCGATCGGACTCCGTTACGAACGTCTTACCGGGAGGGAGACGATTTAGGCCCACGGGGGCTACCTGCATTACTCTGGCAGGATCGATGATGTGTTTAGGCTCCTCCTCAAGATCAGACACCAGAAAGGATCGGGACAGGGCGTCAGCTTTGATGTTTTTGTCAGCCGGACAAAAATGAAGAATGAAATCAAAGCGGGCAAAAAACAAAGACCACCGGGCTTGGCGCGGGTTAAGTCTCTGGGCGCTCTGGAGATATGCCAAGTTCTTGTGGTCAGTGTAAATTATTACCGGGTGGAGAGCCCCCTCGAGCAGGTAATGCCACTCCTCCAGTGCCATCTTAATGGCCAACAATTCTCGGTCTCCTATAGAATAATTGCGCTCAGAAGAGGAAAAAAGTTTGGAGAAAAAGCCGCAGGTTACCTTTCTTCCGGAAGAAGATTTTTGGGTAAGTACCGCCCCAGCTCCGGAGGAGGAGGCGTCAACTTCTAGGAAGAATTGTTTGTTGCCGTCCGGATGATGCAGCACCGAGGCGGAGAGGAAGGCCTGTTTTAAGGAATGAAATGCCTCCTCTGCTTCGGGCGGCCATTCTCTGGGGTTCATACCTTTACGGGTGAGAGCAGAGATAGGGGCGGTCCAGGAAGAGAAGTGCGGAATGAACAGGCGGTAATAGTTGGCGAAGCCAAGGAACCGCTGAATAGCCTTCAACCCCTCTGGTCGGGGCCACTTCTGGATGGCAGACAGTTTCTCAGGATCCATTTGTAGACCTGTCTGAGAGATTATGTAGCCCAGAAATGGAAGAGAGGTCTGCTCAAAGATGCACTTCTCATATTTAGCGTAGAGGTGGTTCTGCCTGAGCCTGAGCAGGACCTGACGAACGTCTCTCCGGTGAGTAGGAAGATCCGGAGAGAAGACCAAGATATCGTCCAGGTACACCACCACGCAGGAGTAGAGAAGATCACGGAAGATGTCATTGACCAACTCTTGAAAGATGGCAGGAGCGTTACAGAGACCGAAGGGCATCACAAGGTACTCATAGTGGCCGTCCCGGGTATTGAATGCCGTCTTCCACTCATCCCCCTGACGGATACGGACCAGGTTATACGCCCCACGGAGATCCAGTTTGGTGAAGATTCTAGCCCCCTCAGACGGTCAAATAATTCAGGAATAAGCGGAAGGCGGTATTTATTCTTCACAGTAATCTGGTTTAGGCCTCTATAGTCTATACATGGACGGAGTGAGCCGTCCTTCTTTTTGACAAAGAAGAAGCCTGCTCCCGCCGGGGAGGTAGATTTCCGGATAAATCCCCGGGCCAGGTTCTCCTCAATATATTCAGACATGGACCGGGTTTCAGCAGCGGACAAAGGGTAGATTCGCCCACGGGGAGGAGTAGAGCCGGGCATCAGGTCGATTGGGCAGTCGTATGGTCTATGAGGAGGTAAAGTCTCTGCCTCTTTTTTATTGAAGACATCCGCATAAGACCAATAGGGAACCGGAAGACCGGGCAGGTTGGCTGGGGTAGGAGAAGGACGGGCAGGACGAACGGGAACTAGACAAGTCTTATGGCAGTCCTGTCCCCAGCGAAGGACCTCTCCGGTCTGCCAGTCAAGCACGGGTGCATGTTTCTGGAGCCAAGGCAGGCCAAACAATAGTGCGTGAGAGAGTCCAGGCAGAACATGAAAGGAGATGCTCTCAGAATGCAGCATTCCCACCTGTAGAGTCAGAGATTCGGTGATGAGTTGGATGGGATGTGGTAAGAGACCCCCATCCACGGCGGCGACAGATAAAGGTACGGCCAGAGGTTTGGTGGGAATGTGGTATTTTTCTACCAGGGATTGAGAGATGAGATTTCCAGCAGCTCCAGAGTCAAGTTGAGCCAATTCAAAATAGCGGTTCTCTCCGCAGGAGATAGAAACAGACAGCATCAGGGATGGAGAGGGTTTACTTTTGTCTAGGGCGACCTCTCTGAGCGATCCTAGACACAGGCGTTTCCCGACCTCTCAGGGCAGGAACGGATCCGGTGCTCCTTACTGCCACAGTAGAAACAGCTCCCCTCGGCACGACGTAAGTCTTGACGGGTCTTGACCATCTTGGTCTGGTCGACCTGCATAGGCTCAGGTGAGTGTGCCTGGGGAGTAACAGAGGGAGTGATGGGTCTCTGGAAGGTAGGGACTAGACGTGGAATCCTCCTCTCACGGGTGACCTCCCTAGCGCGCTCCTGGAACCGGATGTCAATCCGGGTGGCAAGTGTAATCAAGTCATCGAGAGTGGTAGGAATGTCCCGACCGGCGAGTTCATCTTTAATACGGCCGGACAGACCCTCCCAGAAGACGGACACCAGGGCGTCGTTATCCCAGGCCAGCTCCGAAGCAAGGGTATGGAACCGTATGGCATATTGGCCCACGGTGAGACACCCTTGACAGAGGCGTAGCAGAGATGAGGCGGATGAGGTCTTCCGTCCGGGTTCGTCGAAGACCTTCCGGAAAGCCGTGAGAAAGGCTGGCAGGTCGGACACCAGAGGGTCTCCTCTCTCCCATAGAGGATTTAGCCAAGCCAGTGCCTCTCCCGTGAGATGGGACATGATGAAGGCTACTTTGGCCCGGTCGGAATTAAACTGGTGGGACTGGTGTTCAAAGTGCAGGGTGCACTGGTTAATGAAGCCCCGAGCTTGAGCGGAGTCGGCTCCGAAGCGAGGAGGTGCAGAAAGCCGGATTCCAGAGCAGGATACTATGGTATTGGTGGGCAGCGGAGCAACCGGGCTGCGAGTCATGACACTAGCGGTGGTTGCTGGTGGGGCAGTCAAAGTGTCCAGGCGAGTATTGACATTCCGCAGGTGACCCAGGATGGACTCCTGTTGGGACCTCTGTCGGGACAGTTCATGACAAAGGTCCGAGAGCGAGGGAGCTTGGGTGCCACCGGGTTCCATGGCCCGAGCAAACTGTAACGGGTCTGGGAGGCGGAACCTCTGAGCAACTTATACAAGGGGGCGGTCCTTGTAAGGAAGCGGGTGGCGACCAGGGAAGACAGGCAGGCAGTCACAGCAGGTGACCGGGACAGTCTCTGGGTAAACGGGCAGGAGGTCACGGCAAGTGACCGGGACAGTCTCTGGGTAAACAGGCAGGAGGTCACAGCAAGTGACCGGGACAGTCTCTGGGTAAAAGGGCAGGAGGTCACGGCAAGTGACCGGGACAGTCTCTGGGTAAACGGGCAGGAGGTCACGGCAAGTGACCGGGACAGTCTCTGGGTAAACGGGCAGGAGGTCACAGCAAGTGACCGGGACAGTCTCTGGGTAAACGGGCAGGTACGACCTGTGACGGCTGAGCCTCCAGGTAGGCTAGCAGGCAGATGGCAGATGAGTGCTCCCAGTTGAGCAGGCGAGAGTCTCTGGATAAGCAGGTGGTCACAGCATGTGACGGCGGAGCCTCCAGGTAGGCTAACAGGCAGGTAGCAGATGAGCGCTCCCAGGTGAGCGGGCAAGAGTCTCTGGACTGGCAGGTGGTCACAGCACGTGACGGCGGAGCCTCCAGGTAGGCTAACAGACAGGTAGCAGGTGAGCGCTCCCAGGTGAGCGGGCAAGCTGGTCCATAGACAGACTGACAGGTGTCGGAAGGCAGACCGTCGGACCTCAGGTTAGCAAGCAGGAAAGCGGATGACAGGTAGGAATCAGGCAGCAAACTGGCAGGAGACTGGCAGGTAACTGGCAGGTAACTGGCAGGTAACTGGCAACGGGACCTGAGGGCTGAAGCAGAGTAGTGAACAGTGCAACAACATTGCTCGGGCACCTCCATTTTGGAGGAGGTGCCTTATATATGGAGGGATCCTCCGGCCATTGGCCGGGGACTCCTTAGGGCGACGCGCGCGGCCCCTTTAAGAGAGGGGGAGCGCGCGCGCCCTAAGCACAGTGGCCGGGGGAGAGCGGGCGCTGCAAGCAGAGCGGGAGGAAGCTGCCAGGCACGGAGCTGAGAGGTGAAGGGAACAGCGTCCCTGCCTAGCAGGAGGCAGGGACGCCGACGCTACAGGGACCAAGCGTGGACACCCGGCCGCTGGGCGGCTGAGGACAGAGTATGGATACCTCGCTGCCGAAGAGGCCATGAGGTAGTGGCCAGCTTCGGCCTCCTCCAAACTAAAAGGCCCCATTTCAAGTGAAAGCTAGCAGTATGGTGTTGCAGCCTGCGGGTGGGTGGGTGGTTGGCTGCATATTTTTGCTTGCATTGCAAGGAATGGGGGAGGTACAATTGAACACTGCCCTGGGACAAGGACTTGCATGGGGATAGTTGCAAGTCTGCATCTTCTGATGCGGCAAGGATCACTTCTGATGGGCACACTTTTAGACAGTGACCTGGGGGTCAGAGATGCTTCCAGGGGTCTTCCCCATGCTGATCCCTTGTCTTTTCAGCACTGTTTGCATGTGTCACACAGCACATGGCCAGATAAGGTTGTAAAATGTTAAAATGACATTTCCCGGTGAACGCATTTGTCACGGTTGAAAGCAATACAAAAGTGCAAAAACGCATGAAAAATGCTACTTGTGAACATAGCCCAAGGTGTGGAGGAGTATTTTTGTTTTTGGTTATTTATTTTACCTTATACACAAGTTTTTACCCTGGAAAGGAAATTCCTTAACATATTTCACAGGAAAATCGTTTCAGTTTCGTTTTTGAACGTTTTATTGTGAGCCCGCAAAAGTGGCTTAATACCTCTGACCACGTTGTTGACAGCTGTGACCTGGGGGTCAGAAATGCTTCCAGGGGCGATCCCCATGCTGCCCCCATGTCTTTTGAACACTGTCACTATCGTTTTGGGCACTTTTTAGGCTTTCTACAGACTGCCGGGGGTGCTGCCGCAAAAATGCTCAGGTCTCTCATAGATTAACATTGGGCTCGTTTCTTGGGTCGAGCACCCGAGTATCACGGTAAGCTCGGCCCGAGCTTCGAGCACCCGAGCATTTTAGTGATCGCTCAACACTATCAGTCGTCATCTTGGTGAGGACACGGAAGTCTTGTCCGTTACCAGTCTGGCACCCATGGCTGACTTTATGTTACGCTGCCTTAACCGTGACCCTCGCATTGTCAAAATGTTGGGTGACAGTCATTACTGGTTGATGACACTTTTAGACCCCCTCTACAAGGAGAACTTTCACTCTCTTATTCCTGAGTTGGAGAGGTCTACAAAAATGGGGCAGTACCAGAAGGCCCTTGCTGCAGAACTATTTAAAAAATTCCCATCTGAACACGGTAGCGGCAGAGGTCACAGTTCGCTGCCCAACTAAGGCATACAGGCGAGAGAGACGCAACTCCAATCCAGCAGAGGCAGGGGAACACTGTCAATGTTCTAGGACAGTTTTCTGAGACCTGCCCAGCTTACAGGCCCTGAGACGCAGGGTACTCTCACAAGGAGTGGAAAGTTTCAAAAGATGGTGAGGGAGTACCTGCGTCCTCCGTGATTCCTCTGTGCCTTTTAATTATTGGGTATCCAAGCTGGACACTTGGAATGAACTCACTCTGTATGCCTTGGAGGTCCTGGCCTGCCTTGCCGCTAGCGTTTTATCGGAGCGAGTTTTTAGTGCCGCTGGGGGAATTATAACTGATAAGCGCACTCGCCTGTCAACTGACAATGCTGACAAGCTGACCCTTATCAAAATGAACAAGGGCTGGATTGGGCCAGACTTCTCATCACCACCAAATGACAGCAGAGTAACATAAAGTCAAATCCACTGTGTTATTTCGGGAGGTGTATTCCCATGCATTGCTTCACACCCACACATGGGTATACGTTTCCTCATTTCGGCTGTTTTTTGCTCTTCTCCTTATCCTCAGCCTCCACGACCACTATACCACCAGGGTGACCGTGGTCCATGTTGCCAGCATTGCAAGTTCCTCTGTCCTAATTTTTGGCAGCTTTTGCTTGGAAGGCATAGGCAAAGTCTATGGGAGACCCACTCCCCAATAATGGGAATAATGTTTTTAATATGCTGTACTGCATGGCTCTTGTAAGGGGCATTAAAATCATCTTGTTAAGCTACTGTGACCTCCACGTCTCTTCCAAGGGTTGTTAATATTGTCTTTTTATTCCATTGCGACCTCCACCACTCTTCCAAGGGGCATTAAAAGCGTCTTGTTAAGCTACTGTGACCTCCACGTCTCTTCCACAGGGCGTTGATAATGTCTTTTTATTCCACTGTAACCTCCACCACTCTTCCAAGGGGCATTGATATTGTCTTTTTATTCCACTGCGACCTCCACCACTCTTCCAAGGGGCATTAAAACCGTCTTGTTAAGCTAATGTGACCTCCACATCTCTTCCACGGGGCATTGATATTGTCTTTTTATTCCACTGTAACCTCCACCACTCTTCCAAGGGGCATTAAAACTGTCTTGTTAAACCACTCTGAACTCCACGTCTCTTCCAAGGGGCATTAAAACCATCTTGTTAAGCTACTGTGACCTCCACATCTCTTCCAAGGGGCATTAAAACTGTCTTGTTAAACCACTCTGAACTCCACGTCTCTTCTAAGGGGCATTAAAACCGTCTTGTTAAACCACTCTGAACTCCACAGCTCTTCCAAGGGGCATTGACATGTTGTTTTTAATTACCTCTAACCTCCACGACTCTTGCAACGGGCATTGCATTTCCTCCTAATTTTTGTCAGCTTTTGCTTTTCAATGCATAGGCGAACACTAAGGGAGACCCACTCCCCAATAATGGGTAGAAGGTTTTTAATATGCTGTAATCCACGTCTGTTTCAAGGGGCATTGCAGTGCCTAATAATTTTTGGAAAGCCTTCCATTCCCTGCTTAGGCCAAGAGTGTACAGGAGACCCAGTTGCTATAAATGGAAAAAATGGTTTAGTTAAGGCCCTCTGACCTCCATGTCACTTCCAAGGCGCATTGGAGTGCCTCGAAATTTTTGGTAGGCATTGCATTCACTGTATGCCTTATAACTGTGTAACTGAACCGCTATTTTTGGTACAGAAACATATCCTACAAGACATGTGTGGTTGGCTGGCCTGATACTGATGTGAATGGTCCCTGTTCCTCCTGCTCTTTCTCCTTTGCCACCACCTCATCCATCATTCATCACCTGAAGCTTTGTTTTAACGGGAGTCATAGAACTGGGATAGTAGCAGGAAAACATCCAGCAATCCTCGAAGGAGGTAGAATATGCGCCAAAACGCTGACCACCTCAGGCCTAGCTGCTACTACATACATGCGCTTGCATTCCAAGGAACAGAAAGCTAAGGAGGTGGATGGCCTCATGGTCATGAATAATTTACTCGTTGTGTAGGAGGCCGACCACTGCTGCTGTCCACCTTCTGAACCTTGTGTTGAAGCCTGATTGACCCAGGACCCGCAATCCTCTATGTCTAGAGGACGTGTTGCATCCCAGTGTCCAACTGTGTCCCGGCTTCCACTATATTAACCCAGTGTGAAGGCGTCAGTGAGATGGACCATTCCTGGCCACATTCACTTGTCCACGTGTTTGTGGTTAGGCTGTCCTTCCCACTAAATGCACTGGGGAGGGCACAGGTAATGTTTTGGTATGCGCGCTTGTGTATAAGGCGCACCGGGACAAATAGGGGCGGCTGGGGACAATTTATGGACACCCGGCCACCCCCACGCGGCTGGGGACTGTGTGTGGGCACCCGGCCGCGGGGCGGCTGGGGACTGAGTATGGACACTCGGCCGCCCCCTGGCAGCTGGGGACCAAGCGTGGACACCGGGCCACCGGGCGGCTGGGGACTGAGTATGAATACCAGGCTACCGACGCAGCCATGACGTGGTGGCCAGATTCCACGTCCACATGCCTAAAAGGCCCAATTTCAAGTGCAAGCAAGCTAGCAGTATGGTATTGCAGCCTGGGGGTGGGTGGGTGGCAGGCTGCATACTTGCGCTTGTATTGCAAGTTATGGGGGAGGTACAATTGAACACTGCCCTGGGACAAGGACTTGCATGGGGATAGTTGCAAGTCTGCATCTTCTGATGCGGCAAGGATCACTTCTGATGGGCACACTTTTAGGCAGTGACCTGGGTGTCAGAGATGCTTCCAGGGGTCTTCCCCATGCTGTTCCCATGTCTTTTTAGCACTGTATGCATGTGTCACACAGCACATGGCCAGATAAGGTTGTAAAATGTTAAAATGACATTTCCCGGTGAATGCATTTGTCACGGTTGAAAGCAATACAAACGTGCAAAAACGCATAAAAAATGCTACTTGTGAACATAGCCCAAGGTGTGGAGGAGTATTTTTGTTTTTGGTTATTTATTTTACCTTATACACAAGTCTTTACCCTGGAAAGGATGTTCCTTAACCCCTTTCCGACCTGGTCAGTAATAGTACGTACCAGGTCGGGAAGGCCGGTTCAGCGGGGGCTCCGGCGGTGAGCCCGCACTGAAGCGAGCACATGTCAGCTGATTATTGGAATCACAATCCACCCGCAGCTGTTAACATGTTAAATCTCTGACAGTGGCATTTAACTCGCGCTTCCGGGAGTCCTAAGCCCCGCCCATCAGTGACACCGTCACGTGATCGCGGGTCACCAATGGGTGGGCATGACAACTCAGGGTCTGCAGCAGACGCCTGTGGTTGTCATGTCTCAATTGCTATGAGCGCCACCTAGTGGTCAGCGCTCATAGCAAGTGAGCATTTCTCCTGCATACAAGCGATCTGCTCATCGCTTGTATGCAGTAGAAGCAATCAGACAACTGCTGCTTCTAGACTCCTCTGGAGACTATAGAAGCAAGCAGAAAGTGTAAAAAAAAAGTTTTTAAAAATATTAAAAAAATAAAAAATATATAAAAGTTTAAGTCACCCCCCTTTCGCCCCATTCAAAATAAAATATATATATATATAAAGAAAAAAACATACACATATTTGGTATCGCTGCGTTCAGAATCGCCCGATCTATCAATATAAAAGAAGAATTAATACAATCAGTAAACGGCGTAACGAGAAAAAAAATTTAAATGCCAGAATTAAGTTTTTTTGGTCGCTACAACTTTGAAATAAAATGCAATAACGGGCGATCAAAACATCGGATCTACCCCAAAATGGTATCAATAAAAACGTCAGCCTGGCATGCAAAAAATAAGCCCTCACCTGGCCCCAGATCCCGAAAAATGGAGAAGCTAAGGGTCTCGGAAAATGGCGTCATTTTTTTTTGTTTTTTTAGCAAGCTTTGGATTTTTTTTTCACCACTTAAATAAAAAAGAACCTATACATGTTTGGTGTCTATGAACTCGTAACGACCTGGAAAATAATGATGGCAGGTCAGTTTTAGCAATCTGTGAACGTGGTAAAAAAAGGACCCAAAAAACAACTGTGGAATTGCATTTTTTTTGCAGTTTCACTGCACTTGGAATTTTTTTCCCATTTTCCAGCACACGATATGGTAAAACCAGTGACGGTATTTAAAAGTACAACTCGTCCCGCAAAAAATAAGCCCTCACATGGCCATATTGAACGAAAATTAAAAAAGTTCTGGCTCTGGGAAGAAGGGGAGCAAAAAAGGAAAACACAAAAACAGAAAGACCCATGGTCGTTAAGGGGTTAAAATATTTCACAGGAAAGCACTTTCACTTTCGTTTTTGAACGTTTTATTGTGAGCCTGTAAAAGTGGCTTAATACCTCTGACCACGTTGTTGACAGCAGTGACCTGGGGGTCAGAAATGCTTCCAGGGGCGATCCCCATGCTGTCCCCATGTCATTTGAGCACTGTCACTATAGTTTTGGGCACTTTTTAGGCTTTCTACAGACTGCCGGGGGAGCCGCCGCAAAAATGTTCGGGTCTCCCATAGACTAACATTGGGCGCGTTGCTCGGGTCGAGCACCCGAGTATCACAGTGAGCTTGGCCCGAGCTTCGAGCACCTGAGCATTTTAGTGCTCGCTCAACACTAATCATGTCCAATAATGCTAGATAAATGGAAGAAGCTACACACCTGAAGGCACATGAAGTAGTTTTAAATAGGAATTATTATTATTTTTTCATTTCCATTAATTAAACCGCAGTAAGTATAGCATTATATATTTTTGGGTATGGAACCCTCCGTCAGACTTGAGGCAATGGTCACTATATATGTCAAAGGAATCAAGAGTATGGGGTGGTCTTCCCCCTAAAAAGATCAACCAGGATACATACACTACCGTTCAAAAGTTTGGGTTCATTTAGAAATTTCATTATTTTTTAAAGAAAAGCACATTTTTTTTCAATGAAGCTAACATTAAATGAATCAGAAATACACTCAATACATTGTTAATGTGGTAAATGACTCTTCAAATATATTTTTTTATTAAATTTTCAAGTAAATGAATATTCTAGCTGCAAATGTCTTGTTTTTATTGCAATATTTACATAGGTGTATAGAGGCCCATTTCCAACAACCAGCACTCCAGTGTTTTAATGGTACATTGTGTTTGCTAACTGTGTAAGAAGGCTAATGGATGTTCAGAAAATGCTTGCACAAGTATGTTAGCCCATCTGAAAATGGTTTGGCTGATTTGAGAAGCTATCAAACTGACTTTCCATTGAGCTAGTTGAGAATCTGGAGCATTACATTTGTTTGTTCTATGAAACTCTCAAAATCGCCAGAAAAAGAGAACTTTCATGTGAAACTCAACAGTCTATTCTTGTTCTTAGAAATGAAGGCTATTCCATGCGAGAAGTTGCCAAGAAGATTTCCTGCAACAGTGTGTACTACTCCCTTCAGAAGAGAGCACAAACAGGCTCTAACCAGAGTAGAAAGAGAAGTGGGAGGCCCCGTTGCACAACAGAGCAACAAGACAAGTACATTAGAGTCTCTAGCTTGAGAAATCGATGCCTCACAGCTCCTCAACTGGCAGTTTCATTAAATAGTACACGCAAAAAGCCAGTGTCAACGTCTACAGTGTTATGGATCCCGGTGGTGGAACCTCTGTGCTGTGATGCAATGAGGGACCAGAGGGGCGCAACTAAGTGCCTACCCGGACCGACCCTGGCCACAATGTGGCTTAGTTGACTCCATGAACCAGTGAGGAACCGGGAAGGTGTACCAGGTGCCACTCTGGGACCGACCTTGTGCGAGAGCAGGCGACTCCCACGGGTCAGATGGCTGAAGCTGACAGGTACAGCAGATGAGCACGGACGGTAGACAGACAGGTGATGCGGGTAGGCAATAGTGTTGAGCCACCCCCGTAGTGTTCGAGTTCGGTTCGGTTCGTCGAACACCCGTGTGTTCGCCGAACAGTTCGTCGAACTGTTCGTCGAACACCTTCGAACACCGTTAAAACCAATGGCAGGCAAACAAAAACACATAGAAACACATAGAAAACACCTTCAAAGGTGTCCAAAAGCTGACAAACTGCTCAGAAGACACAACTAACACATGGAAAAGTGACAAGTACATATAGTCATGCGAAAAGAAAAGAGGTGGAGGAGTAAAAGGAGGGGGAGACACAGATATAGGCATGTCATGCCCTTCTAAAATCCAAAAAGTGAGAAGCCGAGACGGCCAGTCCGCTCCTGCCCGTGCCACCTCCGTGTCGCCGGGTTTGTGCCAGAGCCGCGGTGAACCCTGACGGCCAGCCCCCCTCTCCCAATACTGGTGCCTGTCCGCTGGTGGGTCGAGAGAGCCCCCCTGTGGTGGAGGCAGCTCTAAGCTTTTTAATTTAAATTGTCCCTCTAATTTGAATGAATAGACTTTAAATCCATTTACAAGGATCTATTGGAGGGCAAGTCTCATGCCAGCAGCCGCGTAATTCCAGCTCCAGTAGCGTCCACTAAAGCTGCTGCAGTTAAAAAGCTTTTATAAGGATCGAGCTCGGCTGTCCACCGCAAGGCATCCTAGTGCCAGTCCCAGCCCCTATGCCTTGGGGTGCCTCCTGATGCTCTTCACTGAGTATCCCGTGGTCCCGAAGCATTTCCTTTGAAAAAATGAAGTGTCCAAACTACAGGTGGTGTAGCTTGCTTAACAGCCGGGATAATCCGCTGACTAGCAGACACTGCTACTAGGCACAAAGTATTTCCTGGGCTAGATGCAGTTAAAAATTTGTAAGTAGATACTCTCGTTGGATGCTGAGAAAGCATTCCATAGAGTCTCCTGGCACGCCATATATGATTCTCTTAAAAAGCTTGGGGTAGGGGTCTAGGGGACCCTTTTATAGCCAAAATCACGGCCCTGTATCACAATACGTCACCTAGGCTGAAGATAAATGGAACTGTAGCACCGAGGGCTCGGTTGCTACAGACGTATTGCACCTCACCCAGAGGTGTGATATCTCACTCTCAGATAAGGATGGAGTGTGGATCAGGACCCGACACCTGCATGCATTACACCACATTGCCGTGGGGCAGGGCGACCAATATGCCCCTGAGATGGGCACGACAGTCCCTGTCCCTGGCTGGAGTGGGGGGAGGGAACAATGAGGAAGGGGAACCCTGCAGTGCAGGAGCAGGGAGGAAGCAGTTCCTGGGTGCATTGAGAAGGGAGTATAAAAGGTGGGCACCATCTTAGTTCAGTGCAGAGAAGTCTGAGCAGAAGTGGCAGGGAGCAGGGGCTCTGCATGAGCTCTGCTCCGGAGGCGGGCCTAGTAACAGAGGCCCAGGCCTGCAAGAGGGAGAAGGAAGGAAGAGGAGCGGAGAAGGCTCCAGGAACGAGGAATGAAGGGATCCCAGGGGTGCGGACGGGCGAGTCGCCACCGCACGCCCGAATCCACCTGCGTGGAGGGGTCAGGCCAAAGGGGGAGACCGGTCCCCGAACTAGTGGAGGCAGGAAACGACCCTCAGCTAGAAACCGGAGGCTCTGACATTTTATGTGGCGCAGCCCCTTGCTCCACCCGCTAGGAAGGCACCACATAGGGTCAGGGAAACTGGCGCCAAGTTTACCAAGAGGAGGCCCGAGGCAGCCGGACAGAAGTGTTGGTAAGAAAGGCCAGACAAAGGACACACAAAGGGGGTCCTGTGAAGCGCTCCAAAGTTATCTGGGAGTTGTCTGAGCCCCTCACCTGTTGAGCACAGTACGACGTGGGCAGCCGTTACCTGCAGACGTGGTCTGGATAATAAGAACTGTGAGTAAAGGCCCTGAACTGCATCACTGACTCCGTGTCGTTACTGCTGCTGCCCTGCACCATCACCCCCATCCTCCGCATACACTGCCCTGAGGCTATACTCCTCCCGTGGGGAGTTATGCTACGCTCTGCTGCACCCACAACACCAGCCTTAGCGGTCTGCCCTGTAGCGGCGGTTCACTCTGACCGCAATCCACGGGTGGCGTAGTCGGACATTTAAACATCAAAACCACATAAATAGTTCCACCACTGGTTTGACCGCCCTGAGCCACGGAACCGGATCGCCGCCACGAAGACTACAACCACCAGCATCCACCAAAAAGGGTCCGGCTCCGGGTGTCCCAAGGCCCAGGGGGTGCGTCAGAACATTTTCATCACCTTTCACAATCACCAATGGGACAAGGCAGGGATGTCCTCTGTCCCCTCTCTTATACATCCTAGTGACGGAGCACCTGCTCTCATCAATTCGCCATAACCCCAATATTAGGTGGATTGAGGTGGGAGGCACCGAGTACAAGTGCTCTCTATTTGCTGATGATGTCGTAGTATATATCACTCAATCACATATATCCATCCCTGCTGTTATGGCTGAAATAGATCACTTTGTTACATGGTAAAATTTTAAAATCAATGCAGCGAAGTCTGAGGCCCTCGATGTCTCCCTCCCTAAATCCATATAGGATTCCATCCAGTCCAACTTTCCCTTTGCCTGGCCCTCACAGGGTATCAAATACTTAGGAATTCCTATTCATAGAGACCTCTCCCATCTATGTTATCTTAATTTTGGGCCCTTTATTGAACAATTCCATACAGACCACGGTTGGCAAGTTAGAACTGTAAGATTCACTACGTGAACCACTGGTGTTTTGTGGAAAAGCACATGTACACCGCGTTCCAAATTATTATGCAAAAAGTGTTTAGGAGTGATAAGGGAAGAATTTGTTTGTTTGTCAGTTAAACTCATTGATGGTGATGTGTGTCAGGGCTCTTTATATCACTGTAAGCAATTGCAGACACCTGTGCTAATTAGTTTGGCAGGTGTGTCCAATAAAGGCAAGACTACTTAAGAAGGCTCTCTCACATTATTAAGCAGCCTACATTTTCTGCCAAAATGGGAAAGAAAAAGGATGTGTCGGCTGCTGAGAAGCAACAAATTGTGGAGTGTTTAGGTCAAGGCATGACTACAATCAACATTGTGCGATGATCAGGATGAAGTGTCTTGGCAATCAAGAAGTATGTAGCTGATTCACAGTACACACGTGTGCGTGCTGATAAGGGCAAATTGAGGACTCTTTCCTACAGGCAATTACGTCAGGTTGAAAGAGCAGCGGCAAAAAAGCCTTGTCATAGCAGCAGACAAGTTTTTGAAGCTGCTTGTGCCTCCAACGTCCCCCGAACAACAAGATGCAGGGTCCTTCAGAGGTTTGCAGCTGTGCATACGCCATCCTGTCGACCTCCTCTATCCACTTCACACAAGCAGAAATGGCTCCAGTGGGCCAAACATTACATGAAGACTGATTTCAAAACTGTTTTGTTCACGGATGAGTGCCGTGCAGCGCTCGATGGTCCAGATGAATGGAGTGGAGGATGGCTGGTTGATGGACACCCCACGCAAACACGGCTACAGCGCCAACAAGGAGGAGGTGGAGTAATGTTTTGGGCTGGAATCATGGGGAGAGAGATTGTCGGCCCCTTTAGGATCCCTGAAGGCGCTAAAGATGAACTCCATAATGTATGTGGATTTTCTCAAACAGCACTTCCTGCCATGGTTCAAGAAGAAGAACCGTGTATTTCACAGCAAGATCATTTTTCTGCATGATAATGCACCATCTCATGCTGCACATAAAACATCTGCATCTCTGGCTGATATGGGCATAAAAGGGGACAAACTTATGGTGTGACCCCCATGCTCCCCTGACCTCTACCCCATTCAGAACCTTTGGAGCATCATTAAAAGGAGTGTCTATGATGGCGGGAGGCAGTTCACATCTAAGCAACAGCTCTGGGAGGGTATTCTGTCCTCATGCAAAACAATTGAAGCAGAAACCATCCAAAACCTGACAAATTCAATGGACGAGAGAGTTCAGAAGCTCCTTTCGAACAAGGGGTCCTATGTGAAAATGTAACATCACCTAGAATAAAGTTTTGAGTTGAAAACTGTTTGATTTCAGTTTCTAACAACCTGCTAATGCTTATAATTTCAAAAATGACCATTTTTTTGGTCTTTATTAAAATGAAAAGGTTGATCGAAAAGTTTGGGGGATCTAAGAGTGTGGCAACCCAGTAGTCATGATTACTTCGAATTCTGTCAATATGAGGGTCATGCTGCAGTTAGTGCAGCAAGAAGGCACTTATGTGTCTTGCGCATCTCGGAGCCCCAAAATTATTTTCCGGGCTAGATGCAGCTAAAAATTATTTTTAATTTTAAATCTGGTGAAGCTTATTATAGATGGCCTAATAGGATCAGTGCTGCACACTGCTCCAAAGCCCAAATTATTTTCCAGTCAAGATACAGATAAACATGATTAGTAATTTGAAAGCTTAAAACGGTTGGTAGGGTGATTTTAACCAATCATCAAGCTTTTACTCTCCCCAGGATGACACAGGGGTAGAAAAGTCGTTTCGGATCCATGATTTGTTCATCTTTATGAACGTGAGTCTGTCTACATTATCAGTGGAGAGCCGCGTGCGCTTATCTGTCAGCACACCACCAGCAGCGCTGAACACACGTTCAGACAGAACGCTGGCTGCGGGGCATGACAAGATCTCCAAGGCGTAAGTGGCTAGCTCCGGCCATTTATCCAGATTGGAAGCCCAAAAAGAGCAAGGGTCCAGTGACACAGTCGTGGCTTCAATGTTTACTTGGAGATACTCCTGTACCATCGTCTCTAGGCGTTGACTATGTGTCAGACTTCTTGTCTCCTGTGGCCTTGCAAAGGATGGGCTAAAAAAGTGGTGAAATGATTCCGCAAAATTGATGTTACCAGCAGATACTGTGGTTCTGTTACGGTTTGAGTGCTGAACACTTGACGGTCCCACGGTTGGCAAGTTGGAACTGTGAGATTCACTACGTGCACCACTGGTATTTTGTGGAAAAGCACATGTAAGATTCTGCAACAGTCTCTGCTGATACTCCTGCATGCGTGCATCCCTTTCTATGGCAGGAATAATTTCTGCAAATTTACTTTTGTACCGGGGATCTAACAGTGTGGCAACCCAGTAGTCAGGATTATTTCTAATTCTCACAATTCGAGGGTCATGTTGCAGGTAGTGCAGCAAGAAGGCACTCATGTGTGTTGCGCATCCAGGAGCACCAAGTCCCTGTTGTGTTGGTGGCGAGGTAACAATCATGCTTCCTTCCTCTGTCCTCTCCCCCCAACCTCGCACAACAGAAATGTGATCAAGGTCTCCCTCATCTGATGAGTCTTCCATCAGTTCGTCCTCCACTTCTTCCTGGGCTCCTGCACCTTCCTCACTAGTTTGGCTGCTACCATGCGCCCTGGTTAAACCATCTCCCCCACCCTCACATGCCTGCCGCCTTGGTGCTGCCGACCGTCTGGACCTTGCAGATGTTAGCCCTTCCGCATACAACTCCTCCTCCTCTACTTCCTCCACCTCCTCTTGTGCCACCACCTGACTCCGAATTCTGTTTAACATGTGCTCCAGCATGTAAATCACCGGAATAGTCATGCTGATAATGGCATCGTCAGCACTAAACATCTTCGTCGCCATTTCAAAACTGTGCAGAAGGGTGCATAGGTCCCTGATCTGAGACCACTCCTCCAGCGTGATTTGCCCCACCTCTGAATCTCGTTGGCCCAGGCTATACGTCAGAACGTATTGCACCAGGGCTTGTCGGTGCTGCCACAGTCGCTGCAACATGTGCAGAGTTGAATTCCACCGGGTAGGCACATCGCATTTTAGCCGGTGAAGTGGCAGGCCCAACGACTTCTGTAGAGATGTAAGTCTCTGAGCTGCGGGATGCGAACGGCGGAAGTGAGCACACAGCGACCGTGCCCTCTGCAGAAGGCCATCTAGTCTGGGATAGTGGGCTAAAAATTGCTGGACAACCAGGTTCAACACGTGAGCCATACAAGGCACGTGTGTGACATTGCCCCGGCGAAGGGCCGCACCCAGGTTTGCAGCATTGTCGCACACGGCCTTCCCTGGTTTCAGGTCCAGTGGAGACAACCATTCATGAAATTGGTTCTCCAGAGCTGACCACAACTCCTCAGCTGTGTGACTCACATTTCCCAGACATTTCAATGTAAAAACCGCCTGATGAAGTTGAGCCCTACTGCCAGCATAGTAAGGAGGTGTGCAGGATCCCTTCTGCGCAGTTAGAAAGCTTGTGGCATGACCAGACAGGCTTTGGGTGCAGGTGGAAGACCGAGAGGAGGTTGAGGAGGCAGAAGCAGTGGAGGAAAAATGACATAAAGAGGATTGACGCACAACTCGTGGGGACGGCAAGACTTGGACAGCAGCCCCTTGTCCTGCTGTCACCATAGTTACCCAGTGCCCAGTCAGCGACATGTAACGCCCCTGTCCATGCCTACTCGTCCAAGTGTCTGTGGTGAAATGCACCCTGTCACACACAGAGTTTCTCAAAGAAGCGGTGATGTTGTGTGCGACATGCTGGTGGAGCGCAGGCACACCTTTCTTTGAGAAGTAGTGCCGACTGGGCATCTGGTACTGGGGCACTGCGACGGACATAAGGTCTCGAAAATCCTCTGTGTCCACCAGGCGGAAAGGCAGCATTTCTGTAGCCAAGAGCTTGCAGATGGTGAAATTCAACCTCTTAGCTTTCTCATGGCTAGGAGGAAATGGTCTTTTACTTGTCCACATCTGAGGGACCGAGGGCTGGCTATTGTGCTTAGACGGGGTTGATAAGGGTGTCCCCGGCAAACTGCCGGTCTGTGAGGAAGATGCAGGCGGACATGTTAGGTTGCCTTGATCCAAAGGTGGTGCTATCGATGTCGGACAGCGCTCAAGACCAGCTGGTGTTACCACCTCCAAAGAAAATGATGACCTGCCAATCACGCTGGCTGTTGCGGGTAAAGAGGTGGCAGGTCTGCGCCCCAAAACATGTGTGACTGCTGTCCCCCCAGTCACAGAGGATGAAGAGGCCGCGGATGCACAAGATATGGCAGACGGTGGTTGGCCCGGCCGGCTAGACCGCATTGTAGCACACTGAGCTTCCCACTGCAACTTATGCTTCATGTCCATGTGCCGGTTCATGCATGAAGTACTCAAACTATGTATTTTTTGGCCTCTACTTAGCTTTTGCTGACAAATGTTACAGATAACACGAGTTGGGTCATCTTTATCGATCTGAAAAAATGCCCAGGCTATGCAAGGCTTAGCACCCATGCGACCTGAAGAGCCACCACGATTTGTGGTGAGAGGCAGAGTTGTGTTTGAGGATGCAGTTGTTGACGTGCTTCCAGTACTACGTCTCTGTCCAGGAAGGCGCAACCTGACCTCGTCGTCACTAGCATCTTCCTCCACCTCCTCTGCTGACCTCATCTCTTGGCTGACTGTGGGTTGACAGTAAGTGGGATCTCCGACCTCATCATCATCACCCTGTGCGTTATCACACCCGTCGTCCTCAGAGCCAACCTGTTCCTGCCCTGACAAAAAACTAAAGTTGTCGCTCCAATCAGGTATTTGAGTCTTATCATCGTCTTCCTCATTGTCTCCACCAACAGGAGTTACAGTTTGGGAATGAGGGTCTACATTATGGTCAGAACCTTCTGCGTCTGGTCCTGGATCCGACTCATAAAGATTCTGGGCATCAGTGCAGATCATTTCCTCGTCTGGATTCACAGAAGCGCTGGAGTCGACCTCTGATTCCCAGGCTATAGTATGAGTAAACAGCTCTGCAGACTCAACCATCTGTTCTACCTCATACTCAGACGGGCAGCTGGAGATTTGGGAGCTGTGAGGAAGCAAGTGCGATTTGGGTGACACCTTTGAGGACTGGAGTATTTGTGATGTTGAAGTTGATGTGGAGGAGAGCCCACTTAAAGGAGCACTTGATATCCGTTGAAGCACCTGCTGTTTTTGTGCCTCATCTGGAATTTGTAGCGATTGGCGTGGCCGTAAGAAAGGGATCTTATCACATTGTCTGCTAAAAGAAGTAGACATTTTAGTTTGGCTGGAAGATGGTCTTTCTTCTGCACCTACCCCACGGACACAACCTTTTCTCCCCTTCCCAACACGCCTATTCCCCTTTCCACCAGCAGCAGGCCTTTTTCCACTCATTTTGGTGGTTAACTAATTCACAACTCTGGAGTTGTTTGCACAAAAAAACAATGGATGGTAACCGAGCAGAGCTGAGTGGCCAAACTGTGGTATTAGGCCAAAACTATTGGCTGGGTTAGATGCAGAAAAAAATTATTTTTAATTTGCAACCTGATGGAGGTCAGTATAGATGAACTAATAGACCAAGTCCCACACACCGCTAGAAGCCCAAATATTTTTTCAGAGCTAGATGCAGAAAAAAATTATTTTTAATTTGCAACCTGATGGAGGTCAGTATAGATGGACTAATAGAACAAGTCCCACACGCTGCTAGAAGCCCAAATATTTTTTCAGAGATAAATGAAGAAAAAAATTATTTTTAATTTGCAACCTGATGGAGGTCAGTATAGATGGACTAATAGACCAAGTCCCACACACTGCTAGAAGCCCAAATATTTTTTCAGAGCTAGATGCAGAAAAAAATTATTTTTAATTTGCAACCTGATGGAGGTCAGTATAGATGGACTAATAGACCAAGTCCCACACACTGCTAGAAGCCCAAATATTTTTTCAGAGCTAGATGCAGAAAAAAATTATTTTTAATTTGCAACCTGATGGAGGTCAGTATAGATGGACTAATAGACCAAGTCCCACACACCGCTAGAAGCCCAAATATTTTTTCAGAGCTAGATGCAGAAAAAAATTATTTTTAATTTGCAACCTGATGGAGGTCAGTATAGATGGACTAATAGACCAAGTCCCACACACTGCTAGAAGCCCAAATATTTTTTCAGAGCTAGATGCAGAAAAAAATTATTTTTAATTTGCAACCTGATGGAGGTCAGTATAGATGGAGTAATAGACCAAGTCCCACACACCGCTAGAAGCCCAAATATTTTTTCAGAGCTAGATGCAGAAAATTTTTTTATTCAATTTGCAACCTGATGGAGGTCAGTATAGATGGACTAATAGACCAAGTCCCACACACTGCTAGAAGCCCAAATATTTTTTCAGAGCTAGATGCAGAAATAAATTATTTTTAATTTGCAACCTGATGGAGGTCAGTATAGATGGACTAATAGATAAAGTCCCACACACCGCTAGAAGCCCAAATATTTTTTCAGAGCTAGATGCAGAAAAAAATTATATTCAATTTGCAACCTGCTGGACGTCAGTATAGAAGGACTAATAGAACAAGTCCCACACACTGCTAGAAGCCCAAATATTTTTTCAGAGCTAAATGAAGAAAAAAATTATTTTTAATTTGCAACCTGATGGAGGTCAGTATAGATGGACTAATAGACCAAGTCCCACACACTGCTAGAAGCCCAAATATTTTTTCAGAGCTAGATGCAGAAAAAAATTATTTTTAATTTGCAACCTGATGGAGGTCAGTATAGATGGACTAATAAACCAAGTCCCACACACCGCTAGAAGCCCAAATATTTTTTCAGAGCTAGATGCAGAAAATTTTTTTATTCAATTTGCAACCTGATGGAGGTCAGTATAGATGGACTAATAGACCAAGTCCCACACACTGCTAGAAGCCCAAATATTTTTTCAGAGCTAGATGCAGAAAAAAATTATTTTTAATTTGCAACCTGATGGAGGTCAGTATAGATGGACTAATAGACCAAGTCCCACACACTGCTAGAAGCCCAAATATTTTTTCAGAGCTAGATGCAGAAAAAAATTATTTTTAATTTGCAACCTGATGGAGGTCAGTATAGATGGACTAATAGAACAAGTCCCACACACTGCTAGAAGCCCAAATATTTTTTCAGAGATAAATGAAGAAAAAAATTATTTTTAATTTGCAACCTGATGGAGGTCAGTATAGATGGACTAATAGACCAAGTCCCACACACTGCTAGAAGCCCAAATATTTTTTCAGAGCTAGATGCAGAAGAAAATTATTTTTAATTTGCAACCTGATGGAGGTCAGTATAGATGGACTAATAGACCAAGTCCCACACACTGCTAGAAGCCCAAATATTTTTTCAGAGCTAGATGCAGAAAAAAATTATTTTTAATTTGCAACCTGATGGAGGTCAGTATAGATGGACTAATAGAACAAGTCCCACACGCTGCTAGAAGCCCAAATATTTTTTCAGAGATAAATGAAGAAAAAAATTATTTTTAATTTGCAACCTGATGGAGGTCAGTATAGATGGACTAATAGACCAAGTCCCACACACTGCTAGAAGCCCAAATATTTTTTCAGAGCTAGATGCAGAAAAAAATTATTTTTAATTTGCAACCTGATGGAGGTCAGTATAGATGGACTAATAGACCAAGTCCCACACACCGCTAGAAGCCCAAATATTTTTTCAGAGCTAGATGCAGAAAAAAATTATTTTTAATTTGCAACCTGATGGAGGTCAGTATAGATGGACTAATAGACCAAGTCCCACACACCGCTAGAAGCCCAAATATTTTTTCAGAGCTAGATGCAGAAAATTTTTTTATTCAATTTGCAACCTGATGGAGGTCAGTATAGATGGACTAATAGACCAAGTCCCACACACCGCTAGAAGCCCAAATATTTTTTCAGAGCTAGATGCAGAAAAAAATTATATTCAGTTTGCAACCTGATGGAGGTCAGTATAGATGGACTAATAGAATGATGCTATGCCCAAAAGATTTTACTTCACTAGGTGCAGTAAAAAAATTGGTATTCTATACACAGGTGGTATATCTTGCAACACAGATAGGCTACTCCACTGACTAACACACTCTGCAATAGGCCAAAAAGGATTAGCTTTGCTAGATTCAGCCAAATGCTGTGAAAAAAACTTGCACAGCACTGGCACAGACCTGCCTGGCAAAAACTGATAGGAACTGATGTAACCTAGTCCTGAAAAGGACTCCAATTACAATTAGTCTTTACTCCCACAATCTATCTATTTAAGAGCACAGACCTGCCTGATAAAAGTCGTAGGAAATGCTGTAACCTAGTCCTTAAAAGGACTGCAATCACAACTATTCCCTACTCCCAAGCTATCTGTATATTTGTGCGAAAATTGGCTTGAAATTAACAAGGTATAGCGCACACAGCAACAGCGGTGCCGTCTAACACGCAGCTGCAGCAGTGAGAAAATGGTGGCGACGGGGAAAATGGCTTGGTCTTATAGGGCAAGGACATGTGACATACACTGCCAATCACACATGCCCTTGCTTGTGTGAAAAAAAGCACTTCGCTCCGTGTGTGCGCTGCTGATAGGCTGACAGATTGCACCTCCCCACTGCAAATGCGGGAAAGAGAAAAAAAAATGGAGATCTTCATTGTTCCTGCAGAGATCCATCCCCTGCCCCACCCCCCGCCCCGCTGTACACTCAAACTGCGTATTAACATTAATTTTCATCATTACTGAGAAAAAATCCAGTTATGATTTTGGTGCACGAACAGTTATCGAACATAACCTCGAACAGCCGAATTTTTCTCAAATTGTTCGTGTTCGCCGACCGGCTCGAACACCGCCCAAAACAGCTCGAATTTGAGATTGGCGAACAGTTCGAGTAGAACAACGCTCATCTCTAGTAGGCAAGCAGGCGGGCACAGCAGGTAGACTGACAGGTGATGCGGGTAGGCGAGCAGGCGGACACGGCAGGTAGACAGGCTGGCGGGCATGGCTGATAGACAGGCAGGCGGTCACGGCTGAGAGACAAGCTGGTGGGCACTGGAGCCTGAGGGATGAGGAGAGTGTTAGCACACAAGCAACAACCTTGCACAAGCACCTCCATTTTGGAAGTGCTTTAAATAGGAGTAGTCCTAGACTCTTTAGGACAGCGCGCGGTCCCTTTAAGAGGGAGGGAGCGCACGTGCCCTAAGTACCGTGCCCGGGAAACTGCACGAGGTGCGTGCACCCTGGATGGCAGCAGGGGAGCTGGAGGTCGCCGGACCGGGAATTCGGAGGTGAGGGCATCGGTGTCTCTGCCCGGGAGGAGGCAGGGATGCCGACGCTACAGTACCCCCCCTTAATGCCCCCTCGTCTTTAGGCCCGCAAGAAATTTTTCTAGAAGACGAGGGACATGAATGTTCTCCCTGGGCTCCGAAGAACTCTCCTCAGGACCAAACCCCTTCCAATCCACAAGAAAGAAAGTCTTTCCTCTTACCCTCTTGATGGCCTCAGCGGAGACTGGAGCTGGAGTGGTACCTGGATCGTCAGAGAAAGAATTAAGGACAACCGGCTTGAGGAGAGACATGTGAAAGGAATTGGAAATCCGTAAGGAGTTTCAGCTTGTAAGCCACTGGATTTATTTGGTTGAGAATCTTGAACGGACCGATGAACCGCGGACCCAACTTGTATGATGGTATCTTGAGACGGACATATTTGGAGGAAAGCCATACCTTGTCTCCAGGACGGAATAGAGGCGGATCCAGACGTCCCTTATTAGCATGCTTCTTCATCCGCTCGGAATACTGAAGAGGTGCAGATCTAGTGTCCTCTCAAATCGCTGAAAATTCACTGAAGAGAGACTCCACGGCAGGATTGTCCACTGAAGAGGAGACGGGAAATGGAATCTGGGGGTGTCGACCATAACCCACAAAAAATGGAGACTTAGCAGAGGACTCACTCACATGGTTGTTAGAGGAAAACTCGGCCCAAGGCAGTAGCTCTACCCAATCGCTATGGTGTGCGTTGACAAAGTGCCGAAGAAAACTGGTAAGGATTAGTGTTGAGCGAGCATGCTCGACACTGCTCGGTACTCACCCGAGCATCTCACTACTTGGGATGTTCGGTGAGCACCGAGCATTTTCGGGTTACTCGGGCGGGAGCTTGGGTCTCCACCCTGCATGTTTGGCGCTCTTTACAGAGCCAATGAACATGCAGGGATTGCCAGCCAGTCACTGTAATGCCACAGCCATGTTGGTTGTGGGCATTACAGTGATTGGCTGGCCACACAGCGTCACCTTGAGTATTTAAAACCGGGTGCCGCCATCTTGGACACAGGCGCTCCGGATCAGATAGTGTAGGGAGAGTGCTGCTGAGCTAGGGAGAGATTTATACTGCGAAATAGGTAGTGTAGGGTCTCTAAAGCCTGCAAAATCAAACAAACAGTCCTTCTGAGGACTAATATCCATCCCAGATATCAGGCAGGCAGGCAGGCAGGCTGTATAGGAGACGCAGAGGTTATACCAACAAATATTGCATTACAGTCCTGTGTGCTGCTGCTCAAATTGCTGGACTTAGCCCCAGGTCTCAGGGGCCAGGAAAAATCCTTTTTTTTTTATCTAAATCCTCTTTTCTTTTTTTTTCTCATTCAGACTGTACAAATACCCGTCTTATTAACCTTTTGGTATTTTCCCCCCCCCAAAAAAAAATTTGACTGTGTCTGTGAGTGTTCAGACACAAATATATCTGTTTAAAAGAGTCTGGTTTCAGCCAGACAACTAGAACTGTAGTTTTGCAGTTCCACGGTTCAAATCTCTGTATTATCCACTTTTTTGCCTTTTTTCCATAAATAAAACAGTTTGAGTGTCTCGCTGACTGTTCAGACACAAATATATCTATTTAAAAAAGTCTGGTATACGCCAGGAAATTAGAACTGTGGTTTTCCTCTTCCACAGTTCAAATCTGGGTGTTATCCACCTTTTTGCATTTTTTCCATAAAAAAAACAGTTTGAGTGTCTCGCTGACTGTTCAGACACAAATATATCTGTTTAAAAGATTCTGGTGTAGGCCAGAGAACTAGAACTGTGGTTTTCCTCTTCCACGATTCAAATCTGGGTGTAATCCACCTTTTTGCCTTCTTTACATAAAAAAAAACAGTTTGAGTGTCTCGCTGACTGTTCAGACACAAATATATATGTTTAAAAGATTCTGGTGTAGGCCAGAGAAATAGAACTGTGGTTTTCCTCTTCCACTGTTCAAATCTTGGTGTAATCCACCTTTTTGCCTTTTTTTACATAAAAAAAAACAGTTTGAGTGTCTCACTGACTGTTCAGACACAAATATATCTGTTTAAAAGATTCTGGTGTAGGCCAGAGAACTAGAACTGTGGTTTTCCTCTTCCACGGTTCTAATCTCCTTTTTATTACCCTTTTGCCATTTATAGTGCGAGTGTAAGCTATTTTACTTCATTTACAATGGGCAAGGCGCGTGGCAAGGGACGTGGAACTGGACGTCCTGGTGATGGTGCGTGCAGAGGACGGGGCCGTGGCCAAGGTAAAAATGTGCCACAACCAACAGCCACATCTTCTCGCTCCCAGTTCTTGACCGAATTACTAGGGAAGCACACAACAACACCACTATTGCGAACTGATCAGTGTGAACAGGTTATTAATTGGATAGCAGATAATACTTCCAGTCACCTGGGCACCACCACCTCTGGTCTGTCTTCCACACGGTCAAGTCTTAGTAGCCATGAGTCTCGACCGCATACTCCTCCTCACCCTGATGCTCCTTCCTCCCACCATGCCGAGTGTCGTCAGACAGCAACTGATCCCACAGTTGGACACTCTGAAGAGCTGTTCACTGGTCCATTTCCATATTTGGACCCCTCGCCTGCTCTGCTTGAAGTGGTGGAAGAGGAGATCCCATGTAGCGATGGCCAAATATTTGAACAACCACGGCCACAGGAAGGCGACGCTGGCAATTTGTCACAAGAGGTGGACGATGACGAGACACAATTGCCACGAAGTGAAGAGGAGGACCGTGGTGCAGAAGTTGAAGAGGAGGAGGTGGTGGATGATCTAGTAACTGACCTAACGTGGCAGGAGGACACGCAGAGCGAAGCCAGCAGCACACAGGGGGAGGGAGGCAGAGTACCCCAACCGGCAGGAAGAAGCAGTGTGGTGGCCGCAGACAGAAGGCGGGCAACCATTCCCCGTAACACCAACATGAGGGACGTTGCCAGTACAACCGGTAGGTCTTCCAGAGTCTGGAATTTTTTTAAAGACTCTGCTGATAACCCCACAAAGGCCATTTGTACCACCTGCCAGGCCAGCATCAGCAGGGGTGACAAAACTACCAGCCTGACCACCACCAGCATGATCAGGCACATGGCAGCAAAGCACCAGACTTTGTGGGGCGAACCCCAGGGTCCACGGCCAGTGTCAGCGGGTGTCACCACTGCTTCTTCCGCTGTTGTGCATGTAAGAGAACCCCCTGTTGTGCGTGCAAGGCAATCCCCTGTCTATACTGCATGCAAAGATGCCCCCTCCTCTCAGTCTTCACTTGTTATGGCAGTTTCTCAAGAAACAGCATCAACGTCCACGTCCCACCGCAGCATTCAAATGTCCTTATCCCAGACCTTTGAATGAAAGTGCAAATTCGCAGCCAACGCCCCACAGGCCACAGTCCTAAATTCGCACATTTCACGACCGCTTGCATTGGAAATGCTGCCTTTTAGGCTGGTGGAGACGGAATCCTTCCGCAACCTTATGGCGATGGCCGTCCCTCGGTGCTCGGTCCCCAGCCGACACTATTTTGCCCGGTGTGCCTTCCCCGCACTACACAAGCACGTGTCCCAAAACATCTGCCGTGCCCTCAACAACGCAGTTACTGGGAGAGTCCACCTGACAACGGACACGTGGACAAGTGCTTGTGGCCAGGGACGGTGCATCTCCCTGACGACACACTGGGTAAACATAGTGGAAGCTGGGACCCAGTCGGACCTTGGGACGGAACACATCCTCCCCACACCGAGCATTGCGGGCCCTATGTCAGTCAGAGTTGCCCCCACAGTGTACAGCTCCTGCGCAACATCCTCCTCCTCCTCATGTTCAGCCTCCATCTCAGATATCATCACATCAGTTACAAGCTGGAAGCACTGCAGTACTGCCTCAGCCAAGCGGCAACAGGCTGTGCTGAAACTCTTAAGCTTAGGTGATAAACCTCACACTGCTTGTGAGTTGTGGACAGCTGTGATAGAGCAGGCAGATCTGTGGCTGAGACCGCTGAACCTACATCCAGGCATGGTCGTGTGTGACAATGGCCGTAACCTGGTGGCAGCTCTGAGGTGAGGCGAGATCCCACACGTACCATGCCTGGCTCATGTGCTTAACCTCGTGGTTCAGCGGTTTCTTAAATCGTACCCCGAGTTGCCAGATCTGCTCTTCAAAGTATGCCACCTGTCAGCTCATTTTCGGAAGTCGGCTACAGCTTCCGCCACCATTGATGTGTTGCAGCAGCGTTTGCAGCTTCCGGCACACCGACTGGTGTGTGATGTCCCCACACGTTGGAACTCTACCCTCCACATGTTGCAAAGGATTTGTGAGCAGAAGAGAGCAGTTGTGGAGTACAAGCTGCAACAAGGCCGTCGATATTCAGGTCAGACTCCACACATAAGACCTCAGGAGTGGACCTGGATGTCTGACATATGTACCATCCTGACAAACTTTGAGGAGTCCACCAAGATGGTGAGTGGCGATGACGCCATCATTAGCGTCAGCATCCCACTTGTTTGTCTTTTGCAACACTCTCTGCATAGAATTAAAGAGGAGGCATTGCAACCAGAGTATGATGAGGTTTGTGTTTGTGGTTAGGCTGTCCTTCCCACTAAATGCACTGGGGAGGACACAGGTAATGTTTTGGTATGCGCGCTTGTGTATAAGGTGCACAGGGACAAATAGGGGCGGCTGGGGACCGAGTATGGACACCCGGCCGCCCCCAGGCGGCTGGGGACCGTGTGTGGGCACCCAGCCGTGGGGCGGCGGGGTACCGAATATGGACACCAGGGCGCCGACGCAGCCATGACGTGGTGGCCAGATTCCTCCTCTACATGCCTAAAAGGCCCAATTTCAAGTGCAACCAAGCAAACAGTATGGTATTGCAGCCTGGGGGTGGATGGGTGGCAGGCTGCATACTTGCGCTTGCATTGCAAGGAATGGGGGAGGTACAATTGAACACTGCCCTGGGACAAGGACTTGAATGGGGATAGTTGCAAGTCTGCAATGACTGGTGCAGGGCGGGAGGCATCTTCGCATGAGCCATGAACAGGGGGTTGGCGTGCACACACTACAGTGGAATAGGCTGTCCTTCCCACTAAATGCACTGGGGAGGGCACAGGTAATGTTTTGGTATGCGCGCTTGTGCATAACGCACACCGGGACAAATAGGGGCAGCTGGGTACCGAGTATAGACACCCGGCTGCCCCCTGGCGGCTGGGGACCGAGTGTGGACACCCGGCCGCCGGGCAACTGTGGACTGAGTATGGATACCAGGCCACCGACGCATCCATGACATGGTGGCCGGCGTCTGCCTCCACAAGCCTAAAAGGCCTCATTTCAAGTGCAAGCAAGCTAGCAGTATAGTATTGCAGCCTGGGGGTGGGTGGGTGGCAGGCTGCACACTTACGCTTGCATTCCAAGAAAACAAAGCAGATGCTAACTTCTATCATCATCATCATGCTCCTCACCTTGGCACTCTCAACTCCCCTGATGGAGAAGCCAGGGCCCACCGGAGGAGTCTGGTTGTCTGGTGGGCTCATCCAATGCTGCCCTAAAGCAGGCCAGGCTAAGAAAAGTGTGGGGAGGTTACCGGGACAAATAGTGGCGGCTGGAGACTGAGTATGGAGACCTCGCTGCCGAAGCAGCCATGAGGTAGTGGCCAGCTTCAGCCTCCTCCAAACTAAAAGGCCCCATTTCAAGTGCAAGCTAGCAGTATGGTATTGCAGCCTGGGGGTGGGTAGGTGGCAGGCTGCACACTTACGCTTGCATTCCAAGAAAACAAAGCAGATGCCAACTTCTACCATCATCATCATGCTCCTCACTTGGGCACTCTCAACTCCCCTGATGGAGAAGCCAGGGCCCACCGGAGGAGTCTCTGGTTGTCTCGTGGGCCCGTCCAATGCTGCCCTAAAGTAGGCCAGACTAAGAAAAGTGTGGGGAAGGTTCCCGGGACAAATAGTGGCGGCTGGGGACAGAGTATGGAGACCTCGCCGCCGACGCAGCCATGAGGTAGTGGCCAGCTTTGGCCTCCTCCAAACTAAAAGGCCCCATTTCAAGTGCAAGCTAGCAGTATAATATTGCAGCCTGTGGGTGGGTGGGTGGTTGGCTGCATGTTTGCGCTTGCATTGCAAGGAATGGGGGAGGTACAATTGAACACTGCCCTGGAACAAGGACTTGCATGGGGATAGTTGCAAGTCTGCATCTTCTGATGCGGCAAGGATCACTTCTGATGGGCACACTTTTAGGCAGTGACCTGGGTGTCAGAGATGCTTCCAGGAGTCTTCCCCATGCTGTTCCCATGTCTTTTCAGCACTGTATGCATGTGTCACACAGCACATGGCCAGATAAGTTTGTAAAATATTAAAATGACATTTCCCGGTGAATGCATCTGTCACGGTTGAAAGCAATACAAAAGTGCAAACATGCATAAAAAATGCTATTTGTGAACATAGCCCAAGGTGTGGAGGAGTATTTTTGTTTTTAGTTATTTATTTTACCTTATACACAAGTCTTTACCCTGGAAAGGATGCTCCTTAACATATTTCGCAGGAAAACAGTTTCAGTTTTGTTTTTGAACGTTTTATTGTGAGCCTGTAAAAGTGGCTAAATACCTCTGACCACGTTGTTGACAGCAGTGACCTGGGGGTCAGAAATGCTTCCTGGGGCGATTCCCATGCTGTCCCCATGTCATTTGAGCACTGTCACTATCGTTTTGGGCACTTTTTAGGCTTTCTACAGACTGCCGGGGGTGCCGCCGCAAAAATGCTCGGGTCTCCCATAGACTAACATAGGGCTCATTGCTCGGGTCGAGCACCCAAGTATCACGGTGAGCTCGGCCCGAGCTTCGGGCACCCGAGCATTTTAGTGCTCGCTCAACACTAGTAAGAATCTGATTGATACGTTCCACTTGACTATTGGACTGAGGATGATAGGCTGAAGAAAAATCCAAAGAGACATCCAGCAGCTTGCACGTGGCTCTCCAGAAGTGAACTGAACTCCCTGGTCCGAGACAATGCGGAGGGGTAAGCCGTGGAGACAAAAGATGTGACGGATGAAGTCCTTAGCCAACACAGGTGCAGATGGAAGACCAGGCAGAGGGATGAAGTGAGCCATCTTGGAGAAGCGGTCAGCGACCACCCAAATGACAGTATAACCGGCCGATACAGGAAGAACCATGATGAAATCCATTGCAATATGTTGCCACGGAGCGGAAGACACGGGAAGAGGAAGAAGACGACCGTCTGGAAGGTGCCTAGGTATCTTGTTATGGGCACAAGAGGTAGAAGCCACAACAAAATCCCCAACATCCTTGCGCAGGGTGGGCCACCAAAAATGTCGGGCAATGTGCAGAAACATCTTCCCCTGGCCGGCATGACCAGCCAGTTTGGACGAATGACCCCAGAGTAAGACCCTCTTCCGATCCTAAGAGGTCTTACCAGGAGGTAGATGAGACCGGTCGAAAGGAGCAACAGTCATTATTCTGGAGGGGTCAATGATGTGTAGAGGCTCCTCCTCTTGGTCGGTATACAGAAATGAGCAGAATAGAGCGTCGACTTTAATGTTCTTGTCTGCCGGGCGGTAATGAAGAGTGAAGCAGAATCGAGCAAAGAATAAAGACCATCTGGCCTGACGCGGGTTTAGTCTTTGAGCGGTCTGCAAATAAGCAAGGTTTTATGGTCAGTGTAGATGACCACCAAGTGCAGAGCCCCCTCAAGCAAGTAGCACCACTACTCCAGTGCTAGTTTGATGGCCAGCAGTTCTCGATCTCCTATGGAGTAATTGAGCTCGGACGGACAGAAGAGTTTGGAGAAGAAGCCGCAGGTCACCATTCACCCGGACAAGGATTTCTGGGTGAGCACTGTTCCGGCCCCGGAGGAAGAGGCATCAACCTCCAGGAAGAACTGTTTATTGCAATCCAGATGGTGTAGCACTGGAGCGAAGGAGAAGGCTTGTTTAAGAGAGACAAAGACATTCTCCGCCTCCGAAGTCCATTCCCTGGGATTTGCTCCTTTATGGGTGAAAGCAGAGATGTGAGCAGTCCGGGAGGAGAAATGAGGAATGAAGAAGCGGTAATAGTTAGCGAATCCAATAAATCGCTGAATAGCCTTCAGCCCTTAGGTCGGGGCCACTTTAAGACAGCAGACACCTTCTCGGGATCCATCCGCAGTCTGGTCTCAAAGATGATATTCCCCAGAAATGCTAGGGAGGTCTGCTCAAAGAGGCATTTCTCGTACTTAGCATACAGGTGATTCTTCCGGAGCCTCAGCAGGACCTGACAAACATCCCTCTCGTGAGAGGGCAGATCAGGGGAGAACACCAAGATATCGTCCAGTTACACCACCACGCAGGAATATAAGAGATCTTGGAAGATGTCGCTTACTAATCCTGGAAGCCGGCTGGAGCATTACAGAGACCGAAAGGCATCACGCGGTATTCGTAGTGACCATCTCGGGTATTGAATGCCATCTTCCACTCTTCTCCCTGGCGAATCTGGACCAGATTGTATGCCCCACGCAGATCGAGCTTAGTGTAGATCTTCGCGCCTTTTAGGCGGTCAAACAACTCCAAGATAAGAGGCAGGGAGTACTTATTTTTGATGGTAATCTGGTTTAGGGCCGTATAGTCAATACAAGGACGAAGAGAGATATCTTTTTTTTGATGAAGAAGAATCCTGCTCCAGCCGAAGAGGTGGATTTCTGGATAAATCCCCTAGCAAGATTCTCTTCTATGTATTCAGACATAGCACTGGTCCCGGCCAGCGACAAGGGGTAGATTCGCCCGCGAGAAAGTGAAGCACCAGGCATTAGGTCGATGGGGCAATCATTCGGCCTATGAGGTGGTAGTGTCTCTGCCTCCTTTTTATCAAAGACATCTGCATATGACCAGTAGGGTGACGGCAGGCCAGGTAGGTTAGCTGGAGTAGACGGGGGTCGAGCTGGACGAACCGGAACCAGACAGCACTTATGGCATTCCTGACCCTAACCGAGCAGCTCACCTGAGCTCCAATTCAGGACAGGCTCATGTCTCTGTAACCAAGGCAGACCAAGCAAGAGGGAATGAGAGAGATCGGACAGCACGTAAAAGGAGATCCTCTCCGAATGTAGCATTCCCACCTGAAGAGTTAAAGGCTCAGTGACAAACAAGATGGTTTCAGAGAGAGGCTTTCCATCCACAGAGGAAACTGCTAAAGGATCAGCCAGACGTATGGTAGGAATCTTAAAATGCTCCACAACGGCCTGTTGAATGAGATTCCCAGCGGCTCTGGAATCCAGATAGGCAGTCTCGATGAAGCGGGTCTCACCACTGGTAACGGAAACGGACAGAGTCAAGGGCAGAGAGGAAGAACTCTTGCCTAGGACGACCTCTGTGAGTGGTCCTAGACACTGGAGTTTCCCGGTCTCATCGGGCACGAGCGGATCTGATGCTCTATATTGCCACAGTAGAAGCAACTCCCCTCGGCGCGGCGGGTCTCCTGGCGAGACTTGACCATCTTGATTTGCATTGACTCTGGAGAAGACACCCAGGGGAATGCTGGTTGCGAGACTGGATTTTGGAAGGTTGGAGAGAGGCACAGAGGTCTCCTCTCACACGTCGTCTCCTTAGCACGCTCCAGAAAATGGATGTCAGTCCGGGTAGCTAATGACACCAGGTCGTCCAGGGAGAGAGGTATGTCACGACCGGCTAGCTCATCCTTGATCCGTCCAGAAAGGCCCTCCCAAAAGGTGGACACCAGAGACTCATTGTTCCAGGCAAGTTCAGATGCGAGGGTTCGGAAACGCACGGCATACTGTCCCACAGAGAGATTCCCTTGGCGGAGTCGGAGAAGTGAGGAGGCAGTAGAAGATTTTCGTCCAGGTTCATCGAACACCTTCCGGAAAGCCAAGAGGAAGGCCTGGAGATCGGACACCAGAGGATCCCCTCTCTCCCACAGAGGGTTAAGCCACGCCAATGCCTCTCCGGTGAGGTGAGACATGATGAATGCCACCTTGGCCCGGTCGGAGGTGAACTGGTGTGCCAGGAGTTCAAGTGCAGCGTGCACTGATTTATGAAGCCCTGATATATGACAGGGCCGCCACCAAAACGTGGAGGAGCAGAAATCCGGGGTCCAAAGCCGGGTTCCACAGCGCCACTGGGTTGAGGTGCCGCCGAAGCGGGTGCCGCTTGGTTAGAGGCGGACACAGTCGGGATGGACAGCGCGTCCAGGCGGGAGTTGACTGTCCGCAGATAGGACAGGATAGTATCTTGTTGGGATCTCCGGCGAGAGACCTCTTGGAACAGGCCTGAGAGCGAAGGAGCCTGGGAGCCACCGGATTCCATGGCCTGTGCAAATTGTTATGGATCCGGTTGGTGGAACCTCTGTGCTGTGATGCAAGGAGGGACCAGAGGGGCGTAACTAAGTGCCTACCCGTACCGACTCTGGCCACACCGCGGCTTAGTCGACTCCGTGAACCAGGGAGGGATCGGGAAGGTGAATCAGGTGCCACTCTGGGATAGACCTAGTGTGAGAGCAGGCGACTCCCACGGGTCAGATGGCTGAAGCTGACAGGTATAGCAGATGAGCATGGCCAGTAGACAGACAGGTGATGCGGGTAGGTGAGCAGGCGGGCTTGGCAGGTAGACTGACAGGTGATGCGGGTAGGCGAGCAGGCGGACATAGCAAGTAGACAGGCTGGCGGACACGGCTGATAGACAGGCTGGTGGGCATGGCTGATAGACAGGCTGGCGGGCACGGCTGACAGACAGGCTGGCGGGCACTGGAACCTGAGGGCTAAGGAGAGTGTTAGCAAACAAACAGCAACCTTGCACAGGCACCTCCATTTTGGAGGAAGTGCTTTAAATAGGAGCAGTACTACGGCCATTGGCCGGGTACTCTTTAGGATAGGGCACGCAGCCCCTTTAAGAGGGAGGGAACGCGTACATGTGCCCTAAGTACCGTGCCCGGGAAACTGCGCGAAGTACGCACACCCCGGGCAGCAGCAGGGGAGCTGGAGGGCGCCGAACCGGGACCGCGGAGGTGAGGGGATCGGCGTCTCTGCCCGGCAGAAGGCAGAGACGCCGACGCTACATACAGTGAAGAGGCGACTCTGGGATGCTGGCCTTCAAGGCAAAGTGGCAAAGAAAAAGCCATATCTGTGACTGGCTAATAAAAGGAAAAGATTAATATGGGCAAAAGAACACAGACATTGGACAGAGGAAGATTGGAAAAAAGTTTTATGGACAGACGAATCAAAGTTTGAGGTGTTTGGATAACACAGAAGAGCATTTGTGAGATGCAGAACAACTGAAAAGATGCTGGAAGAGTGCCTGACGCCATCTGTCAAGCATGGTGGAGGTAATGTGATGGTCTGGGGTTGCTTTGGGGCTGGTAAAGTGGGAGATTTGTACAAGGTAAATGGGATTTTGAATAAGGAAGGCTATCACTCCATTTTTCAACGCCATGCCATACCCTGTGGACAGCGCTTGATTGCATCCAATTTCATCCTACAACAGGACAATGACCCAAAGCACACCTCCAAATTATGCATGAACTATTTAGGGAAGAAGCAGGCAGCTGGTATTCTATCTGTAATGGAGTGGCCAGCGCAGTCACCAGATATCAACCCCATTGAGCTGTTGTGGGAGCAGCTTGACTGTATGGTAGGCAAAAAGTGCCCATCAAGCCAATCCAACTTATGGGAGGAGCTTCATGAAGCATGGGGTGCAATTTCTCAAGATTACCTCAGCAAATTAACAGCTACAATGCCAAAAGTCTGCAATGCTGTAATTGCTGCAAAGGGAGCACTCTTTGACGAAAGCAAAGTTTGAAGGAGAAGATTATTCTTTCAAATAAACATCATTATTTCTAACCTTGTCAATGATTGGACTATATTTTCTAATCATTTTGCAACTCATTTGATAAATAAAAGTATGAGTTTTCATGGAAAACACAAAATTGTCCGGGTAACCACAAACTTTTGAACGGTAGTGTATATATCAAGCTTGCGGTATGTGTCACATCATTAAAAGGCTACTGCATATTTAAATTAACAACGTAGCATTGAATGGCTTACAAGGCTCTTTAAACTGACTTGGCACTTTCCAGACAGACAAAATTTACCCCTTAGACCTATTTGGGATGTGGAATAATTAAATAAATACTGACTATCATGGGGTTTACTTGGCTCAGGTCCTCTTCAAATATCGAATGACACAGTAGAGAGTATAAGTTGTTGAGTTAGTCCTACTGATTATACTTTAAGGGAGGTCAATGACCTATGCCAATGTCATACAAAACAGAAAACGGCACATCAAGTTGTTTTTCTTCATAATTTATCCAAGAATATTTCACCCACGCCCAGGATTTGTCTGCAAATAGGAAGCTTGCTCAAGTCCTTACTGCAGTCCGATGATTTGTTCACAGTGGTGAAAATACTGCAAAGTTTTTTCTATCACTTGTATATACAGTGGGGGAAATAAATATTTGATCCCTTTTTTTAAGTTTGCCCACTGACAAAGACATGAACAGTCTATAATTTTAAGGGTAGGTTAATTTTAACATTGAGAGAAAGAATATAAAAAAAAATCAAGAAAATCACATTGTATAAATTAGATAAATTTATTTGCATTTTGCAGTGAGAAATAAGTATTTGATCTCCTACAAACCATTATGAGTTCTGGCTCCTACAGACCAGTTAGATGCGCCTAATCAACTCGTTACCTGCATTAAAAACAGCTGTCTTACATAGTCACTGTAGACCAAGAGAACCATTGGTAACACATTACGCCTTAAAGGTTTAAAATCCAGCAGTGCCCGTAAGCTCCCCCTGCTCAAGAAGGCACATGTGGAGACCCGTCTGAAGTTTCCAATGAACACCTGGATGGTTCTGTGAGTTATTGGGAGAAGGTGCTGTGGTCAGATGAGACAAAAATTGAGCTCTTTGGCATTAACTCATCTCGCCGTGTTTGGAGGAAGAAGGATGAGTACAACCCTAACAACATGGTCCCAACCATGAAGCATGGTGGAGGAAACATTATACTTTGGGGGTGCTTTTCTGAAAAGGGGACATGATGACTGCATCGTACTGAAGGGTAGATGGATGGTTCATGTATCGCAAGATTTTGGCCAACAACCTCCTTCCCTCAGTAAGAGCATTGAAGATGGGTCGTGGCTGGATCTTCCAGCAAGACAGTGACCCAAAACATACAGCCAAGGCAACAAAGGAGTGGCTCAAAAAGAATCACAGTAAGGTCATGGAGTGGCCTAGCCAGTCTCTAGACCTTAATCCCATAGAAAACTTATGAAGGGAGTTGAAGCTCCAAATGCCAAACAACAGCCTCAAAATGTTAATGATTTAGAGATGATCTGCAAACAGTGGACCAAAATTCCTCCTGACATGTGCTCAACCCTCATCATCAACTACTGCTGTGCTTACCAACAAGAGTTTTGCCACGAAGTATTAAGTGTTATTTTCCAGAGGGATCAAATACTTATTTCTCACTGCAAAATGCAAAAGAAATTATCTAATTTATACAATGTGATTTTCTTCATTTTTTTGGGGATATTCTATCTCTCAATGTTAAAATTAACCTACCCTTAAAAATATAGACTGTTCATGTCTTTGTCAGTGGGAAAACTTACAAAAACAGCAAGGGATCAAATACTTATTTCCCCCACTGTATATGCAAGTAATAGAAAAAACTTTGCAGTATATTCACCACTGTTAACAAATCATCAGACTGCAGTACGGGCTTGAGCAAGCTCTCTATTTGCAGACAAATCCTGGACGTGGATGAAATATTCTTGGATAAATTATGAAGAAAAACAACTTGTGCCGTTTTCTGTTTTGTGTGGACTTTAGTCAGCTTGTGGGAACAACTGCTATGCAGCTATAAGGTGCGGGACTTTAGTATTAAATAAGCCACTTTTTAAATTTTTTGCTATGCCGATGTCACTCATCGCACTCGACAGGCATTCAAAATTGTCAAATATTTAGACTGCTGTACTTTTTGCAAGTATTGTCTTAAGTCAAAAGTAATTTCATTGTTAAGGGGTAGAGAATGGAAAGTTTTTAATGGTAAATTCCTTTGAATTGACTTGTGTCTATTAACTTAATTTTTGGCCAATAGGCAGAAGGTTCTTAGAAGCTTCTAAGTAGGTTTTTTGGTTCATTGTCAAGGTTCCTTGGCAACTTAACTGAAAAGGACCTAAGTACCTTCTGTATCTAATTTGTAAGAGTTACCTAATTTATTTATTTTTAATTCTAAATGTCAGAAGGGGCTTAAAAAGGCAGTTTAGCTCACTGGGATCACAGGCTTTGCAGGAAACATGGATACTAGAAATAAGCAAAAGTGCTGGTAGTGAACAATATGACATAAGTATGTTTTGCTTTGTTTCTATAATTTTTTTCCATTGGCTTTGTAATTGTGTTCATTTTAAGAGTGGAACTTGCTGCAGATTTTCCTTATGCTGGAATATTTGTAAGGCATTTGTTTCACTGGATGTCGTCTGTGTAATCTGACAGCATACTAAATTCTTGTTCACAACTACAGGATTTGTTTAGCTCCAGGCATCTGTGTTTGGATTACAAGAATGCTGATTGGTTCACTGCCAGGGGGCACAAAAAGGTCGTGCTTTTCTTTTAAAGACTTTTTTATGTCTAAGAGTTGGACTCATTAATCAGTGTTAAACGGAAGGGGACTAGCCAGTGGGATTAAATTCATGTCTTTGTAAGGGCATCAAAACAATGAAAAGCTAAAGGTTGGTGTGAAAGGTTGAGTAGATTTTTGAATAGATTACATAACCTATATTCTTCTGACAAATAACACTGAACAGGAATAAAGATAATGTATGTATTTTATAATCTTCCAGATCTCGAATATGGCCCCCTGATTGTTCAGCATTGATGTATTTAAAGAAGCTAAGATCAAAGCAAAAAAGATTGGTAATGTCCAGAATGACTTGTACCATTTGAAGTCATGCATATTCTTGGAGCATTGGTGTTATTGGGTGAAAGGAACACTTGGAGATTTACTAAGCTAAAAGCATCTATATTTATGTGTTTTAGACACTTTTGCCTTATATTCTACTTCTGAAAGTATTCAAAGTATTTATTGAAAGTGTTTAAAAAAATTTTTTTAAAAATGTGCCAAATTGAATAAAAATTTTACCACAAAATTAGTCTAGAAAGTTAATCTAAATCAGGGGTGCACAACTAGCGGCCTGGGGAAACATGTGGTCCAACATGAAATTTTGTTCTGCCCTTAACCTTCTGTATATACAGTAGTAGTTTGCACGTCAAATGGAAGAAGAGTAGCACATTTTTAGGAGCAGGGGTGGGCAAGCAAGGAAAGAGCACTATGTAACTTTGAGTCCTCCTTACATCGAGAGGATAGGGTTCCTTGACTTGTTTAGCCCTCCAGAAAGGCATACGACAGTAAGGTTAGGTTTAGACAGGCATATTTCACGGTCCATATATGGACTGCAATGCCTGAACTGACTGAAGGTTTCCTGAATCAAGCATATAGCCTAGTACTTCATTTACACATGAGGTTGTCAGTTCAGGTCGGGAGACCCACGGCCAGTTGGGGCATTGTGGTCTGCATACGGACCGTGAAATATTTCCGTCTGAATCTTGTCTAAGAGTGGTGACTGCTTATACATGCAGCTCTCACTATTTTTTTTAGGGTATTATGAAATGGAGCCTTCTGGAACAACACCTATAATTTTCAAAGGACAGAGTTACAGGCATGCAATATCTCATCCACTTTATAGTACTGATTGGAAAAGACATTTATGTCATATACTGTACTTTTGATGTGCTATAAACCTCTCAAAAGGTATTTTGAGGTATACTTCAGAGACGTACAGAAGTTCATCATGACAATGTGGCTCTAGGACCAGAAAAGGTTGTGCATCTCTGGTCTAAAAAAAGCCAACCAAGAGGTGAATAGAATAGTGTCTAACTTATCTGGTAAGATGAGCCAAATACATCTGATATCATGTGCCACAATAATAAATATGGAGCATCTGCCACCTGTGTTGTCTAGTTTTAAGCAGCATAAATTTAAGACACTTATAATATTGTAAATCTCAAGTCCTGAACTAGACATATTACAGTATATACAGTAAACTTTGTTCTTGGAATTTCTTTAATCTACAGTACAGACCCAAAGTTTGGGCACACCTTCTCATTTAAAGATTTTTCTGTATTTTCATGACTATGAAAATTGTACATTCACACTGAAGGCATCACAACTATGAATTAACACATGTGGAATTATATAACAAAAAAGTGTGAAACTACTGAAAATATGTCTAATATTCTAGGTTCTTCAAAGTAGCCACCTTTTGCTTTGATGACTGCTTTGCACACTCTTGGCATTCTCTTGATGAGCTTCAAGAGGTAGTCACCGGAAATGGTTTTCACTTCGAAGGTGTGCCCTGTCAGGTTTAATAAGTGGGATTTCTTGCCTTATAAATGGGGTTGGGACCATCAGTTGTGTTGTGCAGAAGTCTGGTGGATACACAGCTGATAGTCCTACTGAATAGACTGTTAGAATTTGTATTATAGCTCGAAAAAAGCAGCTAAGTAAAGAAAAACGAGTGGCCATCATTACTTTAAGAAATGAAGGTCAGTCAGTGCAAAAAATTGGGCAAACTTTGAAAGTGTTCCCAAGTGCAGTTGCAAAAATCATCAAGCACTACAAAGAAATTGGCTCACATGAGGACCGCCCTAGGAAGGGAAGACCAAGAGTCACTTCTGCTTCTGAGGATAAGTTTATCCGAGTCACCAGCCTCAGAAATCACAGGTTAACAGCAGCTCAGATTAGAGACCAGGTCAATGCCACACAGAGTTCTAGCAGCAGACACATCTCTTGAACAACTGTTAAGAGGAGACTTTGTGCAGCAGGCCTTCATGATAAAATAGCTGCTAGGAAACCACTGCTAAGGACAGACAACAAGCAGAAGAGAATTGCTTGGGCTAAAGAACACAAGGAATGGACATTAGACCAGTGGAAATCTGTGCTTTGGTCTGATGAGTCCAAATTTGAGATCTTTGGTTCCAACCACCGTGTCTTTGTGCGACGCAGAAAAGGTGAACGGATGGACTCTACATGCCTGGTCCCACCGTGAAGCATGGAGGAGGAGGTGTGATGGTGTGGGGCTGCTTTGCTGGTGACACTGTTGGGGATTTATTCAAAATTGAAGGCATAATGAACCAGTATGGCTTCGACAGCATCTTGCAGCGGCATGCTATTCCATCCGTTTTCCATTTAGTTGGACCATCATTTATTTTTCAACAGGACAATGACCCCAAACACACCTCCAGGCTGTGTAAGGGCTATTTGACCAAGAGGGAGAGTGATGGGGTGCTACGCCAGATGACCTGGCCTCCACAGTCACCAGACCTGAACCCAATTGAGATGGTTTGGGGTGAGCTGGACCGCAGAGTGAAGGCAAAAGGGCCAACAAGTGCTTAGCATCTCTGGGAACTCCTTCAATACTGTTGGAAGACCATTTCCGGTGACTACCTCTTGAAGCTCATTAAGAGAATGCCAAGAGTGTACAAAGCAGTCATCAAAGCAAAAGGTGGCTACTTTGAAGAACCTAGAATATAAGACATATTTTCAGTTGTTTCACACTTTTTTGTTAAGTATATAATTCCACATGTGTTAATTCATAGTTTTGATGCCTTCAGTGTGAATGTACAATTTTCATAGTCATGAAAATACAGAAAAACCTTTAAATGAGAAGGTGTGTCCAAACTTTTGGTCTGTACTGTATATTGACAAGAAATCCAGAATTTTAAGGTTATGGTTAGTAAGTAGAGGGAAGTAGAACCATGGACATAAGGCCAAACATTGATACTATACTTTTTGGACTTTGCCAAGTGATTTAACTCTGGTCCTTGGGGATGCTAATTAAAGGTGAGCAGATTGATTCGTGGAGGATCAAGTTCAAGTCGAATCTCCTGAAACTGACGATTTCACACAAATTCAAACATTTTGAGATTCAATTGGCGGTTTGCAAAAAAAAAGCTTCCCTGACTATTTCCTACACGGATGAAGCATCAGAGAGTGAGCTAATGTTACAGTATTTTGTGTTGCTGCAGGGGCCTCCCTATAATGCTCTGCAGCTATGACATCTTGTAGATTATCATACCTTCTACAGGGATGGTCAGTATCTGGACCATCACAGAACAGCGGTTCTCCGGCGGAGCACAGTTTTTTTTACAGCAGAATCATTTTCCATCTCGAAAGACACTAGGTAAGTGTCTTTCTTCTGTATAGTTTAAGCTTTTATGGTCAGCGGGTTCCTCTCTCTCCTGTAAAATATAACCTATGGTGGTCGAGGTTCGGTCTCCTCCATATGTATTTTACAAGCAATTACAAACTTTCCAGTATTGAAATTCACACAAATTTATTTGCCACAAATCAATTTTGGGGTAAAATTTGGTGAATTTCAAAGATTCACTCATCTCTAATTCTAATGTCTAAATCTGCTGCTTTAAACATGTCATTTTAAATTGGCTTAAAAAAAATTTTTGGGCACTGTATAGAATTGTAATCAATGATTTACACTCTGAATGACTCCCAGCTATAGGTAATGAACCACAAAGTTTATTAATTAGACTCAATTTATTCAACATATTTCCTGATGATGAAAAGAATGGGACTAATGGCACTTTTTTATACATTTACAGATAACACCAAGTATGTAAAAAAGTGATTTCTTTTACAGATCATGTTTATAAATAACAAGACAACATGGCACAATGAATGTTTGGGTATCTACTTGGCAAATGAGATTCAACTGGAAAAAAGTATCAATCTGGGTACTAATAATCTGCATACACCATATGTCCTATGGGAGTAAATAAATGTCAATGCTAACTAAACACTAGTTTAAAAGTTAACACTTTTAAAGAAGGTACTGGGTGTTCTAGATCAGAGGTCCCCAACCGCCGGTCCGCGGACCAGGACCGGGCCGTTGGGGTTTTTCAGCCGGTCCGCGGGGAGAGGGGGCCCCTCCAGCCTCCAGCAGGGCCGCCATCAGGGCATGACTGCCCTGACTCCAGTATGGGGCCCGGCCGGTAGGAGCCCCCTCGGAGCCCCCCTCTTGTGCGTCTCTCTCCTCATGGGGCCCCCGGCCGCATGCTAAGCGCCGGGTCCGGGACATCTTAGCGCTGCGCTGCTGCGGCAGCACCTTCATGATTCCCCTGACTTCCGGTCATGTGACGGCGCCGTCACATGGCCGGAAGTCAGGAGAACCTGGTGTCAGCGATTTGGACGAGCGCCAGGATTCTGCAGGGATCGCATGGGGGTAAGTATAACAAGTTTTATTTTTTTTTAAATACAATTAACTAGGAGTGGGGGGAATGGGAGATGCACATGGGGGGAGGGGAGAGATGAGAGATGCACATGGGGGAGGGGAGAGATGAGAGATCCACATGGGGGGGAGGGGAGAGATGAGAGATGCACATGGGGAGGGGAGAGATGAGAGATCCACATGGGGGGGAGGGGAGAGATGAGAGATGCACATGGGGGAGGGGAGAGATGAGAGATCCACATGGGGGGAGGGGAGAGATGCACATGGGGGGAGGGGAGAGATGAGAGATGCACATGGGAGGGAGGGGAGAGATGAGAGATGCACGGGGGGGTGAGAGATGCACGGGGGGGATGAGAGATGCACGGGGGGTGGATGAGAGATGCACGGGGGGATGAGAGATGCACGGGGGGGTGAGAGATGCATGGGGGGGATGAGAGATGCACGGAGGCGGATGAGAGATGCACGGGGGGGTGAGAGATGCACGGGGGTGAGCTGCACATGGGGGGGTGAGAGATGCACATGGGGGGGTTATGTTTACATAACTTTGTTGCCTTATGAAGGGCGGGGGGGGCCCCCAAAAATTTCTTGCACAGGGGCCCACTTCAGTCTGTGTCCGCCCCTGGGATGAAGTAAATGCAGCTGAACAGCAGCTGTCAGGACAGCTGCCCTGTCCTGCTGCAGGGCGTGATGGGGCCTCAGTGATGCGGCTCCTGGCACAGCACATTATGTGGGGCTCCTTCGCATAGCTCCTGGCGGGGACCTGGTCTACACTATATGATAAGTATGCACTAAACTCCAAATCCCTCCATTACCCCGCCCCCATATGACCAAAGCTCCGCCCACCCCACCCCCTCCTTGCTGGGCCATGGAAAAATGATCTTGCTTCAAGCCGGTCCCTGGTGCAAAAAAGGTTGGGGACCACTGTTCTAGATTACAGGCTAAATATTGACATGTAATTTCACTTGTAAAATTACCATAAAGTATAAACAAGCAGTCTTCTCAGAAAAAAGAAAAATACTTTAATACTTCAATCTAGAGGCAACAATTGTTCCACTCTGAAAGAGATGTGAAGCTGTGGAATACCAATTAGAAAACGAGCATGCAGAATGTGCATCAGGAAATTAGTTGGTGAGGACCTGGATATATGCATACATGGTTAAGACTGAATAGCTTATTGACTCTCGCCATTGGCCTTGAGAATTAGACTGATTGATTTGACTTAAAACTTGCTTCTTACATTGATAGTGACATTTTATTTATTTACATTTTAGGCTATGTTCACACATCATTAGTGATGAGCGAACATGCTCGCTACTGCTCGGTACTCGCCCGAGCATCACTGTGCTCGACGAGCTCGGCGAGTATTTCCGGGTTGCTCAGGCAGGAACTCGGGTCCCCTCCCTGCATGTTTGGCGCTCTTTAGAGAGCCAATGAGCATGAAGGGATTGCTTGCCATGCATTGTAATGCCGTAGCCATGTTGGTTGTGGGCTGGCAGCACAGCATCATCAGGTGTATATAAGACCTGGCACCGCGATGCTCATAACAGTCTACCCCGGAATCATGCAGAGTAGGGAGAGGTGCTGCTTCGTCAGGGAGAGATTTGCTTGTTTAGAGTTAGTATAGGTATTCCACAACATATATCTATAATAACCATCTGAACTAACAGTCCTTCTGAGGACTAATCCAGCTGCATATAATCAGTTGTGATAGCAGGAATTAGACAGGCAGGCAGTGTATGTGGCAGACTGCAGTGCATATAGCAATAGGGTCTATTGAACGTCCTGTTAGTCTAGGTATTCCACAACATATATATATATATATATATATATATATATATATATATATATAAATATATATATATCAGAGCTAGGCAGGCAGGCAGTGTATGTGGCAGACTGCACTGTATAATACATCACAAGAGGCTCCGTTCCAGTTCTGTCTGCTGCTTCTGTTGCAGATATTTCTGCAAATAGCCCCAGGTATCAGGGGCCAGGGATAATTATTTTTTTGATCTTAATCCTGATTATTTGGTTAAAAAGCTATCCAGAGAACAACGTTTTTCTGCTCCATTTGCTTGTTGCCACAGCAGAATACAGCCAGGTTCTTTCCATATTGCAGCGACAAAAATCCAAAAATTTGTAGTGAACGTGGAAAATATTGGCCTCCATTTAAATCGCTGGTGGCAAGAGACAACCCCAGTGGATGGACAGTCGGGGTTGTGTGTATCCATGGGGACCTCCGAGAGTACCCAACCACAGAGGTGGTGTTGTCCACGCCATGTGGCGACATAAAACATGTGGTGGGGGTGGTAAAAACTCTTCTCTATGGGACTGTGTTGGGAAGAGACTTGCCCTTGTTCTGGACTCTGTGGAAAAACAAAATCCACTCTCCCCTGGTAAAATTTGTTACAGGCGCTGTACCCAACGAACCGGAGTCAGGGGTACATGCCGTAGGGGTGTCCAACCTAGGGACAGAGTGTGACCCCGATAGGTCTCCCCTAGAGGTGCTGGCAGGAGAGGTTGAGGAGACCCCATTGATCCCCGAGCTGGAAGTGTCCCGGGGCACGTTTGGGACAGCTCAGCTACAGGATCCCACTCTGACTCAGGAAAGGGTGTTAGAGGTAAATGGTGTAGCTCAACAGCCTGGTGCAGATACTGTATTTCCACACATGGTAGTCAACGGTGAGTTGCTCTATAGGGTAGACAGAATCAGGGATGAGGTCGTGGAACAGTTAGTGGTACCTCAGTCATACCATCGGGCAGTTCTGGAGTTGGCACACACACACCTGTTGGGTGGACACTTAGGGGTTAAAAAGATGCAAGAGAGCATCTTGCAGCGGTTCTTTTGGCCGGGGATTTATGCGGAGGTCCAAAAGTACTGTGAATCCTGCCCCGAATGTCAGTTGACCACACCCAACACAAGTTTCCATAGCCCATTGATACCCCTGCCCGTGATAGAGATGCCTTTTGAACGGATTGCAATGGACTTGGTAGGGCCCATTGTAAAATCCGCTCGTGGCCACCAACATATACTGGTGGTCGTCGACTTTGCCACTCGGTACCCGGAGGCTATACCGCTATGCCACACCTCAGCGAAACTGATTGCACAGCAGCTGTTTGAAATGTTCTGTCGCCTTGGACTACCTAAGGAGATCCTGACGGATCAAGGGACCCCTTTTATGTCCAAGGTGACAAGGGAACTGTGCAAACTGCTAAAAATTAAACAATTGCGCACCTCGGTGTACCACCCTCAAACCGAAGGGTTAGTAGAACGGTTCAATAAAACCCTCAAGTCTATGTTAAAAAAGGTGGTTTCAAAGGATGGAAGGGATTGGGACATGTTGCTACCCTATTTGATGATCGCCGTCCGTGAGGTACCACAGGCTTCCAAAGGGTTCTTTCTCTTTGAGTTATTGTACGGCAGACACCCTAGGGTTCTGTTGGACGTAGCCAAAGAGACGTGGGAACAAGAGCCGACTCCACATAGGAGTATAATTGAACACGTGGCTAGTATGCAGGACCGGATTGCGGCGGTCATGGCCATAGTGAAAGAACATCTGTTAGATGCCCAAGCAGCCCAGAGGCACACATATAATAAAAGAGCCACGGTCAGGTCTTTTAACAAGGGTGATTGGGTGTTAGTACTGGTCCCCACAGCCGAGAGTAAGCTCATGGCCAAGTGGCAAGGGACATATGAGGTTCGAGAAAAGGTGGGGGAGGTAAATTACTGATTGTATCAGCCCAGAAGGAGGAAACCTGAGCAGCTTTACCATGTAAACCTGCTCAAACCTTGGAAAGATCGAGAGTGTTTAGTTACAGACGTCACTTCCGGCATGCCGTCAGAGAGTTCTCTACCTTCAGCTAGGGATGCATCCGGGAGAGAGGTCAGGATAAGTGATGCTCTCACTAAACAGCAGCGATGGGTGGCTCGCTCGCTGGTGCAGCAGAATACCGACGTGTTCTCAGAGCTGCAGGGTAGGACTACAGCTCTTCAACATGACATTGTCACCGAACCTGGGGTACGGGTGCGAATGAGACCGTGCCGGGTACCCGAAACCCGGAGGCAAGTCATCACGGCTGAGGTAAAACAAATTCTCCAATTAGGCGTCATCGAGGAATCACGGAGTGAGTGGGCTAGCCCTATCGTACTGATTCCGAAACCAGACGGAACGTTACGCTTCTGTAACGATTTCTGGAAATTAAATGAAGTGTCGAAGTGTGACCTTTATCCAATGCCCAGGGTGGATGAGCTGATTGAGAGACTGGGGCAGGCCCAGTACTTTACCACGCTCGATCTCACCAAGGGTTACTGGCAGGTACCTCTCACGAAATCGGCGAAGGAAAGGACCGCCTTCATAACTCCAGAGGGTCTATATCACTATGTGGTCTTACCTTTTGGGTTACATGGGGCTCCGGCTACATTCCAGAGGTTGCTGGACACAGTGCTCAAGCCCCATCAGGAGTACGCATCCGCGTATCTAGATGATATTATCATCTTTAGCACCGACTGGCATACGCATCTATCCCAGGTACAAGTGGTGCTGGATTCTTTCACAGCCGCAGGGTTAACGGCAAGCCCAAAAAAATGTGTGATAGGGCTAGAGGATTGGCCGAGGAGTTAACAAGCCTAAAATCAATAAAGTTGAGGCCATAAAAAACTGGCCTAAGCCGTCAAGTACAAAGCAGGTGAGGGCCTTCCTTGGCATCCTTGGGTATTACCGCCGGTTTATACCTAATTTTGCTGGGAGAACAGCGGCTCTGACCGATCTCTTGAAAGGAGAAAAATCAGTAATGGTTCGGTGGAACCCTCAGGCAGAAGAAGCCTTTCAGTCCATGAAGTTGGCCCTGTGTGGACAGCCGGTCCTCATCAGCCTCAACTTCAAAGAAACCTTCATTGTACAGACAGATGCCTCAGAGGTAGACCTAGGGGCGATATTGTCACAAAAAGTGAATGGTTAAGAGCACCCGATCACCTACTTGAGTAGAAAACTTGTCCCGGCAAAAAAAACCTATAGCAAGGTAGAGAAAGAGTGTTTGGTTATTAAGCGGGCCTTGGAATCGCTACGTTAATATTTACTCGGGCGTCATTTCCGCTTGGTGACGGACCACTCACCCTTGTTATGGATGAGGAATGCCAAGGAGAGGAATGAGCGAGTCACCAGTTGGTTCCTGTCACTGCAAAACTTCAGTTTCTCTGTAGAATATCGCCCTGGGAAGTCGCAGGCAAATGCGGATGCCCTGTCCCGGGCACCCTGTATGGTGTCAAATGTTCAACCCCACAAGTTTGAACAGAGGGGGGGGACATGTGAAGCAGTGACCGGGATTGTATATGAGGGACATTATATATCCCCCAGAATGTGTACAGAGACCTATTAAATCAATTGGAGTGCATGGCAGTCACAAACTCACCTGCGGTTGCAATGCAGGAATGAAGGTGAGCATTGACCTGGTCAGGCTATCTGGCAGGGCCTTCATTTCTTGGAGGAGGCTACAGGAAGGCAGTGGGGCGGCCTCCAGGTTTTCCAATGGCTCTTGCCACAGTTCCTTTAAAAACCCTGCACTAAGGATTAGTGTGTTTCAGTATTGGGACCTGTTACAAACATAGCAGGAAAGCTCAGCGGGCCTGTGAGCATCTGAACCCACGCCTGGGAAGGCACTGTATCGGTCAGGCTCTAAGCGGCCCGGCGCGGCCGTTGCCCACGGCAACCATTGTTTAAGGACTCATGTTAACCCGGCTGCGAACCGGAGGACTTTTCTGTTTACCCGTGAGTTGCTGAATAAAGCTGTTTATGTTGGACTTGCTTGGGTCACTGCCTCAGTTACTGCACGGTGTGAACACTGCCACCTTACAATTGTTTTTAGGAGGCTCTCTGACCTCTACATCTCTTGCAAGGAGCATTGGAGTTCCTCCAAATTTTTAGCAGCCGTTGCTTCACTGCATAGGCAAACACTATGGGAGACCCATTTCCTAATAATGGGAACATTGTTTTTAAGAGGCTCTCTGACCTCTACATCTCTTGCAATGGGCATTGGAGTGCCTTCAAATTTTTGGCAGCCCTTGCAGTCAATGCATAAGCAATGACAATATAGGAGACCCACTCGTTAATAATGGGAACAACAAAGCATAGCCGGATGATGGCTCTCTAACAATAGCGAGGGCCAACTGCTGGCCCTTTAAGAATCGTAAGGGCCGCCTGATAGCCCTATAAAAATAGGTTTGTGACTTTCAGAGTCCCTCCATCATAAATGAAACAGGATGTGTCTTATGATGTGTCACACACCACATGGGCAAATAAGGTTGTAAAATGTTAAAATGACATTTCCATGTGAATGCATTTGTTTTAAAAAATAACGTAAAAAAAAAACACAGTAGGATCTTTCTTTAGTACACTGCTCAAAAAAATAAAGGGAACACTCAAATAACACATCCTAGATCTGAATGAATGAAATATTCTCTTTGAATACTTTGTTCTGTACAAAGTTGAATGTGCTGACAACAAAATCACACGGAAATCAAATTTATTAACCAATGGAGGCCTGGATTTGGAGTCACCCCCAAAATTAAAGTGGAAAAACACTACAGGCTGATCCAACTTTGATGTAATGTCCTTAAAACAAGTCAAAATGAGGCTCAGTATTGTGTGTGGCCTCCATGTGTCTGTATGACCTCCTTACAACGCTTGGGCATGCTCCTGATGAGGTTGCGGTTGGTCTCCTGTGGGATCTCCTCCCAGACCTGTGCTAAAGCATCCGCCAACTCCTGGACAGTCTGTGGTGCAATGTGATGTTGGTGGATGGAGCGAGACATGATGTCCCAGATGTGCTCAATCTGATTTAGGTTTGGGGAACAGGCGGGCCAGTCCATAGTTTCAATGCCTTCATCTTGCAGGACATACTCCAGCCACATGAGGTCTGGCATTGTCCTGCATTAGGAGGAACGCAGGGCCAACCGCACCAGCATATGGTCTCACAAGGGGTCTGAGGATCTCATCTTAGTACCTAATGGCAGTCAGGCTACCTCTAACGAGCACATGGAGGGCTGTGCGGCCCTCGAAAGAAATGTCACCCCACACCATTACTGATAGTGTTGAGCCACCCCCGTAGTGTTCGGGTTCGGTTCGGTTCGTCGAACACCGGGATGTTCGAGGAACTGTTCGTCGAACTGTTCGTCGAACACCTTAGAACACCGTCGAACACCGTTAAAACCAATGGCAGGCAAACAAAAACACATAGAAACACATAGAAAACACCTTCAAAGGTGTCCAAAAGCTGACAAACTGCTCAGAAGACGCTTTCTTTAAAAAAGCCGGCCGGCAATTCAGCAGCGGCATACACCGGTACCCGACAATTTAGACAAGAAGGAATAGAGCCTCACACATAGATTAGATAGATAGAAACATGTCAGTCACATATATATGAAGTACAGTGACAGTGCTGCTTACTGTACTTGTCATTTAGTGTAAAGGATTTATTAAAAAATATAATAGTGTTTTCATGCACTGTCTCTTTAAAAAAGCCGGCCGGCAATTCAGCATCTGTACCCGACAATTTATAACAGACAGAATAGAGCTTCACACATAGATTAGATAGATAGAAACATGTCAGTCACATATATATGAAGTACAGTGATAGTGTTGGTTACTGTACTTGTCATTTAGTATTAAAATAAAGGATTTATTATTAAAAAAAATTGGCGTGGGGTTCCCCTTAATTTTAGTCTCTAGCAGAGGTTAAGCAGACGGCTGGGGCAGATGTTTGAAGCCTGGGAACGGGGTAATACCCACGGAGCTTCCCAGGCTACTAATATCAGCCCCCAGCTGAATACATAGCCTTTACTAGCTATTAAAATGGGGGACCCCCCCCAAAAAAATGACGTGGGGTCCCCCCTAATTTAATAGCTAGCAAAGGCTAGGCAGACAGCTGGGGGCTGATATTAATAGCCCAGGAAGGGAGCCATGAATATTGGCCCCCTCCCAGGCTAGAAACACCAGCCGTCAGCCGCCCCAGAAATGGCGCATTCATAGGATGCGCCAATTCTGGCACTTAGCCTCGCTCTTCCACGCTGCCCTGTAGCGGTGGCAGGGGGTAATAGGGCTGGGGTTGATGTCAGCTTATAATGCCAGCTGACATCAAGCCCAGGTTAGTAATGGAGAGGCGTCTATAAGACACCCCCATTACTAACCCCATAGTCAAAGTTAAAAGAAAACACAAACACCCAGAATAAAGTCCTTTAATTGAAATAAAGACACAATCCTTTATTGTTCTAAATTAAACCATACTTACCATCACGCCCATTCCAGCTGAAGCCAACGATCTCCTGCAATAAAAGAAAAATAATAAAGCAACCTCATCCTTACCTTTCCATGGTTCCCATGACAGCTTCAGCTCTGCTACATCGAGATGACAGGCTGGACCGCAGCAGAACGCTGCCATCCAGCCTCTCATCCCGCAGACACTGAGAAGCGCAGGCATGCTTGCGCTCTGCAGTGTCTGGCTGTGACGGCATAAAGATGAGACGAGTTCATGTCCAATGAACTCGGCGCACCTCATGCACGTCACTGACAGCGTGGGAAAATTCTCACGCTGAAGCGCTGAGTGCAGGAGAATTCTCCCACGCTGTCAGTGACGTGCATAAGGTGAGCTCATGTCCAATGAACTCAGCTAACCTCCTGCACGTCACTGACAGCGTGGGAGAATTCTCCTGCACTCAGCGCTTCAGCGTGAGAATTCTCTCACGCTGAAGCGCTGAGTGCAGGAGAATTTTCCCACGCTGTCAGTGACGTGCATAAGGTGAGCTCATGTCCAATGAACTCAGCTCACCTCCTGCACGTCACTGACAGCGTGGGAGAATTCTCCTGCACTCAGCGCTTCAGTGTGAGAATTCTCCCACGCTGAAGCGCTGAGTGCAGGAGAATTTTCCCACGCTGTCAGTGACGTGCATGAGGTGAGCCGAGTTCATTGGACATTAACTCGGCTCATCTGGATGCCCTCACAGAGAGACACTGTGGAGCGCAAGCAAGCCTGCGCTTCTCAGTGGCTGCGGGATGACAGGCTGGATGGCAGCGTTCTGCTGCGGTCCAGCCTGTCATCTCGATGTAGCAGAGCTGAAGCTGTCATGGGAACCATGGAAAGGTAAGGATGATGTTGCTTTATTATTTTTCTTTTATTTCAGGAGATCGTTGGCTTCAGCTGGAATGGGCGTGACGGTAAGTATGGTTTAATTTAGAACAATAAAGAATTGTGTGTTTATTTCAATTAAAGGACTTTTTTCTGTGTGTTGTGTTTTTTTAAAATACTTTACTAGAAATTCATGGTGGTCATGTCTAATATTGGCGTGACCCCATGAATTTTGGGCTTAGGGCCAGCTGATAATGCCAAGCTGGCCCTAACCCCTTTATTACCCAGTGAGCCACCGCATCAGGGCCCTGGATGAGTTGGGTACAGCGCCAGAAGATGGCGCTTCTATGAACGCGCCATTTTCCGGGGTGGCTGCGGACTGCAATTTGCAGCGGGGGTGGCCCAGAAAGCTTGGGCCTCCCTGCGCTGCGGATTCCAGCCCCCAGCTGCCTAGTTGTACCTGGCTGGACACAAAAACAGGGCGAAGCCCCACGTCAATTTTCTTTAAATTATTTCATGAAATAATTAAGAAAAAAAGGGCTTCCTTATATTGTTGTGTCCGGCCAGGTACAAATAGGCAGCTGGTGGTTGGGGGCAGCCCGTTCCTGCCTGCTGCACCTGACTGGACACAAATATAGTGCGAAGCCCCTCGTCAATTTTTTTTTAATTATTTCATGAATTTCCTGAAATAATTAAAAAAAATTGAAGTGGGGCTTCGCACTATATTTGTGTCCAGCCAGGTACAGCAGGCAGGAATGGGCTGCCCCCAACCACCAGCTGCCTATTTGTACCTGGCCGGACACAACAATATAGGGAAGGCCTTTTTTTCTTAATTATTTCATGAATTTCATGAAATAATTAAAAAAAATTGAAGTGGGGCTTCGCACTATATTTGTGTCCAGCCAGGTACAGCAGGCAGGAACGGGCTGCCCCCAACCACCAGCTGACTATTTGTATCTGGCCGGACACAACAATATAGGGAAGGCCTTTTTTTCTTAATTATTTCATGAATTTCATGAAATAATTAAAAAAAAAATACGTGGGGCTTCGCCCTATTTTTGTGTCCAGCCAGGTACAACTAGGCAGCTGGGGGCTGGAATCTGCAGCGCAGGGAGGCCCAAGCTTTCTGGGCCCCCCCCCGCTGCAAATTGCAGTCCGCAGCCACCCCGGAAAATGGCGCGTTCATAGAAGCGCCATCTTCTGGCGCTGTACCCAACTCATCCAGGGCCCTGATGCGGTGGCTCACTGGGTAATAAAGGGGTTAAGGCCAGCTTGGTATTATCAGCTGGCCCCAAGCCCAAAATTCATGGGGTCACGCCAATATTAGACATGACCGCCATGAATTTCTAGTAAAGTATTTAAAAAAAACACAACACCCAGAATAAAGTCCTTTAATTGAAATAAAGACACAATTCTTTATTGTTCTAAATTAAACCATACTTACCATCACGCCCATTCCAGCTGAAGCCAACGATCTCCTGCAATAAAAGAAAAATAATAAAGCAACCTCATCCTTACCTTTCCATGGTTCCCACGACAGCTTCAGCTCTGCTACATCGAGATGACAGGCTGGACCGCAGCAGAACGCTGCCATCCAGCCTGTCATCCCGCAGACACTGAGAAGAGCAGGCATGCTTGCGCTCCTCAGTGTCTCGCTGTGACGGCATCCAGATGAGCCGAGGTCATGTCCAATGAACTCGGCTCACCTCATGCACGTCACTGACAGCGTGGGAAAATTCTCACGCTGAAGTGCTGAGTGCAGGAGAATTCTCCCACGCTGTCAGTGACGTGCATGAGGTGAGCTCATGTCCAATGAACTCAGCTCACCTCATGCACCTCACTGACAGCGTGGGAGAATTCTCCTGCACTCAGCGCTTCAGCGTGAGAATTTTCCCACGCTGTCAGTGACGTGCATGAGGTGAGCCGAGTTCATTGGACATGAACTCGTCTCATCTTTATGCCGTCACAGCCAGACACTGCAGAGCGCAAGCATGCCTGCGCTTCTCAGTGTCTGCGGGATGACAGGCTGGATAGCAGCTTTCTGCTGCGGTCCAGCCTGTCATCTCGATGTAGCAGAGCTGAAGCTGTCGTGGGAACCATGGAAAGGTAAGGATGAGGTTGCTTTATTATTTTATTTTTATTACAGGAGATCGTTGGCTTCAGCTGGAATGGGCGTGATGGTAAGTATGGTTTAATTTAGAACAATAAAGAATTGTGTCTTTATTTCAATTAAAGGACTTTATTCTGGGTGTTTGTTTTTTTTTTAACTTTGATTATGGGGTTAGTAATGGGGGTGTCTTATAGACGCCTCTCCATTACTAACCTGGGCTTGATGTCAGCTGGCATTATAAGCTGACATCAACCCCAGCCCTATTACCCCCTGCCACCGCACCAGGGCAGCGTGGAAGAGCGAGGCTAAGTGCCAGAATTGGCGCATCCTATGAATGCGCCATTTCTGGGGCAGCTGACGGCTGGTGTTTCTAGCCTGGGAGGGGGCCAATATTCATGGCTCCCTTCCTGGGCTATTAATATCAGCCCCCAGCTGTCTGCCTAGCCTTTGCTAGCTATTAAATTAGGGGGGACCCCACGTCATTTTTTTGGGGGGGTCCCCCATTTTAATAGCTAGTAAAGGCTATGTATTCAGCTGGGGGCTGATATTAGTAGCCTGGGAAGCTCCGTGGGTATTACCCCCTTCCCAGGCTTCAAACATCTGCCCCAGCTGTCTGCTTAACCTCCGCTAGAGCCTAAAATTAAGGGGAACCCCACGCCAATTTTTTTAATAATAAATCCTTTATTTTAATACTAAATGACAAGTACAGTAACCAACACTATCACTGTACTTCATATATATGTGACTGACATGTTTCTATCTATCTAATCTATGTGTGAAGCTCTATTCTGTCTGTTATAAATTGTCGGGTACCGCTGCTGAATTGCCGGCCGGCTTTCTTAAAGAGACAGTGCATGAAAACACTATTATTTTTTTTAATAAATCCTTTACACTAAATGACAAGTACAGTAATCAACACTGTCACTGTACTTCATATATATGTGACTGACATGTTTCTATCTATCTAATCTATGTGTGATTCTCTATTCCTTCTATTCTAAATTGTCGGGTACAGATGCTGAATTGCCGGCCGGCTTTTTTAAAGAGACGGTGCATGAAAACACTATTATATTTTTTGATAAATCCTTTACGCTAAATGACAAGTACAGTAAGCAGCACTTTCACTGTACTTCGTATATATGTGGATGACATGTTTCTATCTATCTAATCTATGTGTGATGCTCTATTCTTTCGGTTCTAAATTGTCGGGTACCGGTGTATGCCGCTGCTGAATTGCCGGCTTTTCATGTTTCACTGTGAGCACTGTTCCCATCGATTTGGGCAACCACTGTAATGCCACAACCACCATGGCTGTGGCATTACAGTGAGTGGCAGACAATCCCTGCATGATTGGTGCTCTAAATAGCACCAGACATGCAGGACACGCTTTTGGTGCACGAACAGTTATCGAACATAACCTCGAACAGCCGAATTTTTTGCAAATCGTTCGGGTTCGTCGAACAACTCGAACACCGCCCAAAACAGCTCGAATTTGAGATTGGCGAACAGTTCTAGTCGAACACCGCTCATCTCTAATTACTGACCCACTGCCAAACCGGTTATGCTGAAGGACGTTGCAGGCAGCAGATCACTCTCCACTGCGTCTCCAGACTCTGTCACGTCTGTCACATGTGCTCAGTGTGAACCTCTTTCATCTGTGAAGAGCACAGGGCGCCAGTGACGACTTTGCAAATCCTGGTGTTCTGTGGCAAATGCCAAGTGTCCTGCACGATGTTGGGCTGTGAGCACAACCCCCATCTGTGGACGTTGGGCCCTCATACCACCCTCATGGAGTCGGTTTCTAACCGTTTGTACAGACACATGCACATTTGTGGCCTGCTGGAGGTCATTTTGCAGGGCTCTGGCAGTGCTCCTCCTGTTCCCCCTTGCACAAAGGCGGAGGTAGCGGTCCTGCTGCTGGGTTGTTGCCCTCCTACGGCCCCCTACATGTCTCCTGGTGTACTGGCCTCTCTCCTGGTAGCGCCTCCAGCCTCTGAACACTACGCTGACAGACACAGCAAACCTTCTTGCCACAGTTCGCATTGATGTGCCATCCTGGATGAGCTGCACTACTTGAGCAACTTCTGTGAGTTGTAGAGTCCGTCTCATGCTACCATGAGTGTGAAAGCACAACCAATATTCAAAAGTAACCAAAACATCATCCAGAAAGCAATGGTACTGAGATGTGGTCTGTGGTCCCCACCTGCAGAACCACTCCTTTATTGAAGGTGTCTTGATAATTGCCAATATTTTCCATCTATTGTCTATTCCATTTGCACAACAGCATGTGAAATTGATTGTCAATCAGTGTTGCTTCCTAAGTGGACAGTTTGATTTCACAGAAATTTGATTTACTTGGAGTTATATTCTGTTGTTTAAGTGTTCCCTTTACTTTTTGAGCAGTGTATAAAAACCAGAGTCGCCAATGTAACCTCAATGTAATCACATTGTTCAGCTCTTGCACCTCCTCCTCCAGATCGGCCTCCATCTCCGAAAGACCACATCAGTCACTAGCTGAAAGCACTGCAGCACTGCCTTGGCCAATCGTCAACAGGCTGTGCTGAAGATAACATGCTTAATGCTTATTTGACAAACCACACACCGCTGCAGAGTTGTTGAAAGCTGTAACACAGCAGCCTGATCTGTGGCTCTCACTGCTGAACATACAGCCAGGCATGGTCATGTGTGACAATGGGCGGAACCTGGTGACGGAGAAATGACAGCCGGAGTTGATACGGTTTCCCAAAAGTCAGTCCTTCACAGAGCTAAAAATATGGCTGTGGTGAACAGGGGTGGATTAAGGATAGCCAGGGCCCAGGGCAGTTGAGACTGTGTGGGCCATCTCACCACGCCACGTGATGGGTCAGGGTTTACCATATACCTGAAACATTATTTCTGAAAAAAATAGCTGTTGAGTGAAACTATAACATAAAAAACATCCATTAAAGAAGTTGTCCACTACTTTATAATACCCCCCCCCCATGTATCCCCCCGGGGGCCCTAATACTTTTTGTAAATACCTTATGTTGCAGGTTCTGCTTGTGAGTGGCACTATCATTGGCCGCTCACAGGCATCACGTGACCCCGTGCTGCCGTCACGACAAGGGAGGCGTGACTCAGCGCTGGCGTCCCCGCGGTGGCTGCTAGGTTGTGGGTGGGGTTACCCCAGACCCGGCATCCACCCCGCGCTTTCCCAATGAATGGGGAAAGGCAGAGAGCATGGTGGATGCTGGGTGTGCCGCGGGGGGTAACCCCGCCCACAGCCTGGCATCCACCATGGAGCCAGGAAGACAAAGACCCCCGGCTGCTGCCAGCACTTGTTGTAATATCAGCAGATGCCAGAGCTGGCTGCAGCTGGGGGTCACGTGAAGCTTGTGAGCGGCCAGTGATAGCGCCGCTCACAGGCATTATCTGCAACATAAGGTATTTACAAAAAGTCTTAGGGGCCCCGGGGGGATACATTGGTGGGGTAATATAAAGTAGTGGACAACGCCTTTAATCTATTTTTTACCTTCAGTTAAAAAAATACTTTAAGCCATAGTATTGAACAGACCAACTTTAATATGTAAACAAGTCTCTAGTGGTGACAGTTTCCACACGTACTGGAGACACTGACACACAGACCCATTCAAATCTATGGGTCTGTGCACATCTCAGTGTGTTTCCATGGACCGTGTGTCCATGTGCTCCACACGGAGACATGTCCGTTTTTTTGCAGATACACGGTTCACAAAATTGTCTCACACTGAACACACATGGATGACATCTGTGTGTCATCAGTGTGACACGTACCAGCGTCTGGGAATCAGTGGTACAGTTAGCGTTGTCCCCAAGCACCGGGGGTTGAACACTGCCCTCATCATGGATCACTGCCGGCGCTGCGATCAGCACGACCAGGGACAATAGCGAGAGTAGTAGTCTGCTCCCGTAGGGTCCACCTGCAAAAATAAGATTAAAATAATAAAATCCCTGTACTCACCTCTCCTAGGTGTCCCCCGCTGTAATCCATGCAACCGCTGCTGCCTAGGAGTCGGAGAAAATGAGCCATTCTGTAGCTGCGCTCTGTGAGTGACAGGACACTGCTCCTGGAGCGGCTCATTTTCCCTGTCTCTTCTGTCAGCAGTCAGAGGATTACAGCGTGGGACACTTAGGAAAAGTGAGTATATGGATTTTATTATTTTAATCTTATTTATACACAGGGACACTGCAGTAGCAGACTACTACTACCCTCATCATTGTCCCTTGCTCGCGCTGATCGCAGCGCTGGCAGGGAACCATTATAAGGGCAGCGTTCGGCATCCGCTCTTGGGAACAGCGCTAACTGTACTGCTGATTCCTAGGCGCCGGTGCTGATGCGGCAAATGGTTGCCACACAAGACACGGATATCTCCGGTACCGGTTTTTCCAGTACCAGAAATAGCCGGACGTGGGAAATCGGCCTAATGCTATGTAGTTTCACCCGTGGTGCGGTTTTACAAGATGCAGCATGGCTGCATGTGAATTTCTGTAGCAAAGACCAGTGTAATCAGTGTATGACCAATAGCATGTCATTAGATGTGGTAAATCTGCATGTAACTAAACATAAGTGCGGTAATTACAATGCAGCGTTTTGGATGCAGCGAAAATACGCTGCATCCAAAATGCTACCATTCCTGATAGTGGGTATGTACAAGCAGAATTTGCAGTTGCGCTCTGTATCTAAGGGCAAGGAGCCTTTTATTGTGTAAAAAATGTGGGGGATGGGAGTGGACTGAAACTACATGGGACAAATGCCCCGGCACTCTATGTGCCCCTCCACCTTGGAAATTTTGCTTGCATTGCATCATATATTTATACAAATAATGAAATACATGATGCAAGCAAAATTTCTAAGATGATGAGGGGAGGGAGAACACAGTGTGCAGGGACATTTGTCTTTATGTAGTTTCAGTCCACTCCTCTCCCATCCCCAACATTATGTACAAATTTTAAAAATGACAATGGTCCCCTGTCCTTTCAAACAAAGTGCTGCTGGCTGCCTACCAGTTCCACTGGCACAGACACTGTCTGAGACACGCGATGATTTAAGCTAATGTTTGTCTGTGGCAAGTGGCAGGAACACTAGAAGGCAGCCAGCAAGCACTTTGTAAAAAACGGCAGGGGACCATTATTGATTGATATACACAAATAACATACTTTTTAGACAGAATACACACTTTGAGACTGGAGCAGCAGGGCTCAGCAGGAGACCAGGCAGCCGGCAAACTCTGGATTATGGTGCGTGGGGTGGGGGCAGGCGGTTCCTCTTCAGCAGAGCAGAATGACACTGGCTCATGTCAGCCATTTCATCTTTTATATAGACCCGTGCCCGTGCTGTGTATGCTGGGCCCTCCCTGACGTCATTTGGCAGGGCGGTCCCAGCATAATTTAAACTGCCCGCGCTAGTGAATATACAGCTGTGGCGGCTGGATGGGAGCGGCTGCGTGATGCAGCGTGTCAGTGAGTGGCTGCTTTGAAATTTGGGTCCTGTCCTGACTGACATCATGTCACATGAGGTCAGGCAGGGCCGGACCCAAATTTCAAAGCAGCCAATCACAGACACGCTGGCTGCATCACGCAGCCGCTCCCATCCAGCTGCAGCTGTATATTCACTAGTGCGGGCAGTTTAAAGTTTGTTGGGACCGCCCTGCCTGACGTCATGTGACACTGGCATGGCGGGCACAGCATGATTCAAGCCACCTGCGGCTGCGGGCACGCAATGGTGATGATCTGAACCTTCGGTCAGCGCGGTGGTGACAAAAAAAAAGAAAAGATTGCACATTATAATGGGAGCAATTCATGGGCCCCCCGGAGCCCCGGGCCCCGGGCGGTAGCCAAGATTGCCCTCTTTATAATCCACCTATGGTGGTGAAATACAACTCACCGATAAGCCGTGGACTGGCTCCGTACGGTCCCTGGCCATATTCACTTGACCATGTGTTTGTGGTTAGGCGATCCTTCCCAGTAAGTGCACTGGGGAGAAATAGTGGCTGCTGGGGACCGTGTATGGAAACCCGGCCGCCACCGCCTTGAGGTTGTGGACAGCTTCCGCCTCCACGAGCCTAAAAGGCCACATTTCAAGTGCAAGCAGCTTTAGAGGACTTCCTGGGAGAAATGACAGCAGGAGTAGATACGGTTTCCCAAGTCCTTTCACCAAGCTAAAGAATATGGCTGTGGTGACATACAACTCTCAGAAAAAATGCTGTGGACTGGCTCCGTACCATCCCTGGCCACATTCACTTGACCACGTGTTTGTGGTTAGGCGCTCCTTCCCAGTAAGCGCACTGGGGAGGGCACGGGTAATGTTGTGGGACCCGTACTTGTGGAAAGCGGAGACGACACTTGGAGAAATAGTGGCGGCTGGGGACCGAGTATGGACACCTCGCCAACGCCAAAGGTTGTGGAGAGCTTCCGCCTCCACAAACATAAAAGGCCACATTTCAAGTGCAAGTGGCATGCCCCCTGGGCCATGGGGTACTCGGTAGCCAGGACGGTCGGTGTGTGGGATGTCACGGTGGCAGTGACCCAGTCCGTGACCCAGGGTGGTCAATTAAAGGGCAAAATAAAAGGGGAATAAAGTTTTTATAGAAATAATATTTGTGACGCCACCTGTGGTATGCGGCTATATGGAGCTGCCGCTGCAGTGTAGATCCTCTGGAGCTGATGGTGACGCAGCAGAGGTGGTTCAGCTCTCCACAGGCAGAGCTTACCTCCAGGGCAGGATATAGTGATGTTATGAGGTAGATGTTGCTGGTGCTGTGTAGTGCAGGGCTGGTGATGGCGCAGCAATAATTCCAGGACACAGTGGGATGCAGTCTTCAAAGTTTACTCACAGTTGTTCAAGACTCCAGGTTACCAGGGCCAGTGTGTAACCTCCCACGTCGTCCTATATTCACCAGGGAAGGGGTTCAGCAACTCTCAAGTCTCTCAGGAGTACTTAAACGGGACCCCATTCTATGTTCCTTTCACGGTCGTCTTCCCTGCGCTGGCTCTCGCCCTCCTGCTCTGCGCCTCACAATCAGTGTCCCAAGCCAGTAGCCTCGGGTCTTGTTGGGCGACTTGCAATCCCCTGGACCCTATACGGCCACCTTTTCTGTGATGTAATTGTGGTGGTTGGCAGCTGCACCTTGCAAATACAGCAGCCTCCGGTTATCTAGCTGAGCCTGATTATTCTCCACTAGTTTAGGGAGCGGTCCCCTCTGTGGCCTGATCCCTCCACGTCCGTGTAGATTCGTACGCATGGGTGGCTTCCTGTACTCACCGTGCCCCTGGGATCCCCTCTATCTCTGGAGCCTTCCCTCTGCTCCCATCCTCTCTCTCCTGGGCCTCTCTTACCAGGCCCGCTCTCCTCTCTCCAGAGCGGAGCTCCTTCTGAGCTCCCACTCCCAACTCTCACTCTGACTCTCTGAACTCCTTCTAGATGGTTCCCCTTCTTCTTATCCTCTTTCTGATGATGCTCCCCTGATTTGCTTCCTCCACCCACACCCACTACATGGTCTCCACTCTCTTGGCCCCCCCCTTCCAACCAGGGACAGGGCTCAGCAGTGGATAAGTGCATCTTGCCCCTCCTGCTGGTCTGGAGTGGTGTAGTGTTGGATGTAGGTGGGTGGATCCTGGGTAGCACTCCCTTCTTACCTGAGAGTGTGGTACCACACCTCTGTGTGAGATGCAGCACCTCTGTGGCGACTGAACCCACAGGGGCGCCACACAAGCAGCTGTCAATAATTTGGCAGTATAATATTGCAGCTTGTGAGTGGCTGAGTGACTAGCTGCATAATTGCACTTGCATTCCAAGTAACAGAAAACTAAGCAAATGGTGGTCTCTATCATCATCATGGCCTCACCTCGGCAATATGAACTCTCCTGAAGGAGAAGCCAGGAGGAGTCTCCGGTTCTCTGGTGGGCCCGTCCAACCCTGCTGAGAAGCAGCCCTGGCTAAGAAAAGTGTGTGGGTGTGGGAAGGTTCCCGGACACTCTATGGCTGCTTTTTTAATGTGGATTGGACATGCTTATGCATGTTATTTCTGAAACCGAATTGCAGATCAGGCCATTGCCCAAATCTGTAGTCATGAAATTAAAGGGCAAAGAAAGATGTTTGTGTGACAAAACACCACCGACAAGTGCAAGCTGATGTTGGACGGACTGCCATTGCTTATGTGACAAGCTGCATTGGAGGACTTCCTAGGAGAAATGACAGCTGGAGTAGATAAGGTTTCCCAAGTCAGTCCTTTCACTGAGCTAAAAAATATGGCTGTGGTGAAATACAACTTACCGACAAGCTGTGGACTGGCTCCGTACTATCCCTGGCCACATTTACTTGTTTGTGGTTAGGCGGTCCTTCCCAGTAAATGCACTGGGGAGGGCACGAGTAATGTTTTAGGACCTGTGCTTGTGGAAGGCGGAGACGACACCGGGACAAATAGTGGTGGCTGGGGACCGAGTATGGACACCCGGCCACTGACATAAGGTTGAGGACAGCTTCCGCCTTCACAAGCCTAAAAGGCCACATTTCAAGTGCAAGCAGCTGTCAAAAATTTGGCAGTATAGTATTGCAACCTGTGGGTGGGTGGCTGGCTGCATACTTGCGCTTGCATTCCAAGGAATGGGGTAGGGACAACTGAATGATGCGCTGGGACAAAGACGTGGACTGTGATTGTTGCAAGTCTGCAATGACAGGTGCATGGCGGGAGGCATCTTCGCATGTGCCAAAAATCACTTCTGATGGGCACACTTAAGTAGTGACTAGGGAGTCAGAGATGCTTCCAGGGGTCTTCCCCATGCTGTTCCCATGTCTTTTCAGCACTGTATGCATGTGTCTGATGATGTGTCACACACCACATGGCCACATAAGTTTGTAAAATGTTAAAATGACATTTCCTTGGTGAATGCATTTGTCTTTGTTGAAAGCAATGCAAAAGTGCAAAAACGCATCAAAAACGCTACGTGTGAACATAGCCCAAGGTGTGGAGGAGAATTTTTGCTTTTGGTTATTTGTTTTGCAAGTCATTACCCTGGAAAAGATGTTCTTTAACATATTTCCCAGGAAAATCCATTTTGGTTTCGTTTTTGCATGTTTTATTGTGAGTCCGTAAAAGTGGCGTAATACTCTGACAACGTTGTTGACAGCAGTGACCTGGGAGTCAGAAATGCTTCCCCATGCTGTTCCCATGTCACTTGAGCACTGTTCTCGTCGATTTGGGTAATTTTTAGGCCCTCTGCAGACCGCAGAGGGGAGCCGCTGGAAAAATGCTCGAGTTCCCATAGACTTACATTGGGCTCGCTACTCGGACCGAACACTCGAGCATTCCAATTTGCTTGACCCGAGCAACGAGTACCCGAGCATTTTAGTGCTCGCTCATCACTACACATCATGTTTTTTTCAGCGTTTTGTATGCTTTTTTATGCACATTTTCAGCTGCATTTTGCAGTACCAGCAAAGTCTATGAGATTCCAGAAATCTCATGCACACATCATGGTTTTTTTTGTTCAGGATTTTGTGCTTTGCATGTTTTTTTGAAAAATAGAGCAGGTCACTCCTTTCAGTGTTTTATTCAGCGTTTTTTCACCCATTGGAAGTAATTGGTGGTGAAAAAAACACTGAAAAAACACACCAGAAACGCAGGTGTCAAGTTTTCAGCAGTTTTTGTGCCTAAACCAGAATGAGATTATTTTTTCACTGAACTTTATGTACACGCATAACAGAGACAAAAAGACAGTGAAAAAACGCACCAAAAACAAGAAAAAAGCAAGAAAACAGCAACAAAAATCCTGAGCAACCTCCTGGCAAGAGATCCGATTTTGCTGCAGAAAAATGAACGCTGAAAAAAACATGATGTGTGAACATAGCCTTATTGGTGAGATAAAATAATATGGTAAATGACTGGTTGTTTTCCATACACTGTATGAATTTATTCACTCAGTAACTGCACTTTGAAGCAAAGTTTTGGTTGAGGATGATTGTTAATCTTTTGTATGTATCTAGGTCATCTCTATTACTGTAATTACTTGATACATATAAATAAAATTATTTTACTCTATTAACCTACCTATACCCGATATTGCAATTGCCTTCGGTAGTTCAACCATAACTCCCAAGCACCGAAAAACCGAAAAAACATTTACTGTCGCTCTTATTCATTCTCATCTTGATTACTGCACCTCTCTACTGATCAGTCGCCAGTAACCAAACTTTCTCATCTTTAATCCATCCTGACGCGGAAGCCAGGGTCGTATTTTTGTCCAGCCGCTACAGCGATGCCTCCACCTTGTACCAGTCATTGCAGTGCATTGCAGTCAGTGGTGCGGAATATGTTGGTGCTATATAAATAAAATTATTATTATTATTGTTTGTTAATATTATGCATAATTTTGTGCATACTGATGGATTTTGTATCTTTTTCTCTTTCTTGTGAAGCCTCTTAATTTTTATTTTTACAAATAAAGACTATATTTTAATGCAAAAGATTAACAGGTTTTAAAAAAGAAATACAAAACAAAATCATGCACTTTCATTTTAGCAGGACAATTAGTCATGCCAAGAAAGGCCTAGATGGTTTTATGGAACACAACAACAGTGGCTTAGTGGTGAGCACTGTATCCTTGCAGCTGTCTGGTCCTAGGTTAAATTTACCACCAAGAATAAGATTTGCAAGGAGTTTGTATGTTCTCCCCAGGTTTGTGTGAGTTTACTCCGGGTTCTCCGGTTTTCTACAACACTCCAAAGACATACTGATAGGGAATTTAGATTGTGAGCCCCAATGGGGACAAGCTATGATGATATCTGTAAAGTGCCGTGGAATTTATGGCACTATATAAGTGAGTAAAATAAGTAAATACCAGCATTGTGGTTCAATGGTTGACCCAGTTGGGATTGCAGCATTGAGGTTCTATGTTCTACTGTCACCAAAGAGGTTGTATATCCTCCCTGTGTTTGCCCACACACAACAGAAGCCATTTTTGTACAATGTTTTTGTAATGTTAGAAAAGTAGAAGCCAAAATGAGCAAAAATGAACAATGGAGCGGGCACCACCTGTATATTGATGGAGTGCTAACCAAAATAAAAGAATACACGAAAGACAAATCCAATTGAAAAAAGAGAAATAGACTAATTTAAAAAATGTAAATCTTTATGAAGTTACAAGCACAAAAACTGTGTATTGCGCCAGAACCTGTTTCTTAGGCCAAAATTTGTCACTGGGATACAACCCATATGACCGGCTTGATAACTCATAGAACCATGTAAATGTGGTGGATATAATGTACATATACAGGGAATAAGTAATGCAGTATCAAAAGAATATGTAAAAGAAAACAAGAAATAAATAACTATGTGTAATAAAGTGCAAAGTTACCCAGGTAAATTGGCTAATAGAAAAAGCATCCTATGGGTAATCACCTCAACTTAGACATTTCTGGCATTCAGTTTATGGCTGGTGAGAATAAGAAGTGCGCAGCTTTTGATTTTCATCAACCTTTATTCCCTTTATGAATATAGGTGTTCTGTATATAAATTTAGATGGTTCATACCTGATAGAAAATAGCCGAATTCACAACGGCATAAACAGTAAAAGACACACTCTGTGTCCACCCAGTTTAGTCACACCCTTTAACAGTTTTTTGTTCTCTGAGAGCCACCACACCATAACTGTTAGATTTGTCAGGACTGAAGACAAACATTCTTTAACATTTCCCTCTTTTTCTTCATGCCTGTCAATTGACCATGTTCTTTTCTAATGGATATATGCAGCTAAGTGATAGACCCCTAATAAGTATTGTCATCTAGTGATGAGCGAGCATACTCACCCGAGCATCTCAGTACTATATCAGACCTGGCGCCGCTGTGCTCGTCTGTGTAATCCGCAATCAGGCAGTGTAAGGAGAGGTGCTGCTGAGCTAGGGACATATTTGGTTGTGTATTAGGTAGTGTAGGGAGAAAACAAGTGCATTACACGTAACCATCTCAACAAACAGTCCTTCTGAGGACTAATCTATCTGCAGAGATATCAGGCAGGCAGTGTATATAGGCAGGCAGGCAGTGTATATAGCAGACTGCAGAGCATGAAGCACAAGAGGCTCCATTCCAGTTCGGCCTTCTGCTGCTGTTAGACATTTCTAGACAAAGGCCCAGGTCTCAGGGGACAGGAATAATTTTTTGGGGATCTTAATCCTCATTATCTGCTTAAAAAGCAATGCAGAGAACACCGTTTTTTTGCGCCATTTGCTTGTTGGCACTGCAGAATACAGCCAGGTCCTTGGCATATTACAGCGCTAAAAATCCAGCTATTTAAAACTGTGGTTTGCCCATCACACGGATCACATATAATTGCGCTGAAAATACTGCCATTTTTGGCCTCAATTCACATTTTTTTCAGTGTGTCAGCAAAGTTTTTGACACCGGTTTGCTGTTCAAAATAGTTACCTACAGGCCAGCTATTTAAAACTGTGGTTTGTCCATCACACGGATCACATATATGTTTTCTGAAAATTCTGCCATTTCTGGCCTCCATTCTAATTTTTTTTCAGTTTGTCAGCAAAGTTTTTGACACCGGTTTGCTGTTCAAAATAGTTACCTACAGGCCAGGTATATGAAACTGTGGTTTCTCCGACACAGGGATCACATATAACTTCACTCCAAATTCAGCCATTTGTAGTGAGCGTAGAAGATATTGTTCTCCATTTAAAATGGGCAAGGCGCGTGGCAAGGGAAGGGGTACTGGACGTGATGGTGATGGTGCATGCAGAGGCCAAGGCCGAGGCCGTGGGCAAGCTGAAATTGTGCCACAGCAAATGCCCACATCTTCTCGCCCGACCTTCCTGTCCCAATTCCTAGGGGACCACAGCACACCACTATTGAACCCAGAGCAGTGTCAAAAGGTTGTTGGCTGGATAGCGGATAATGCTTCCAGTCGCTTTGCCACCACCACCACCACCCTGTCTTCCACACGGTCAAGTCTCAGTAGCCGTGAGTCTGAACAAAAATATTCCTCACCCTGATCCTCCTTCCTCTCACCATGCCGAGTGCCCAGAGACAACTTATCCCACACTTGGACACTCCGAAGAGCTGTTCACTTTTCCATTTATAGATTCGGGCCCCTCGCGTGTAGCGATGCCCAAATGTTTGAGCAGCCACGGTCACACGAAGGCGATGGATCAGCAGGGGTGGCAAAACTAGCAGCCTGACCACCACCAGCATGATCAGGCACATGGCAGCAAAGCACCCGACTTTGTGGGCCGAACCCCAAGGTCCAGGAACAGTGTCTGCGGGTGGCACCACTGCTTCTTCCGCTGTTGTGCATGCAAGCCAATCCCCTGTCCATGGTGCATGCAAAGATGCCTCCTGGCCTGCACCTGTCATTGCACACTCTCAAGTAGCAGCATCAGGAAGCACGTCCACGTCCTTGTCCCAGCGCAGAGTTCAGTTGTCCTTGGAACGCAAGTGCAAATAAGCAGCCAACACCCCACAGGCCACACTACTAAATTCCCACATTTCACGACTATTTGTGCTCGAAATGTTACCTTTTAGGCTCGTGGAGGCGGAAGCATTCCGCAACCTGATGGCGGCGGCCATCCCTCGGTACTCGGTCCCCAGCCGCCACTATTTCTCCGGGTGTGCGGTCCCTGCATTACACAAGCACATGTCCCAAAACATTAGCAGTGCCCACAACAACGCAGTTACCGGGAAAATCCACCTAACCACTATGCTTAGGTGACAAACCGCACAATGCTGAAGAGTTGTGGACAGCTCTGAAAGAGCAGGCAGATCTGTGGCTCACACCGCTGAACCTACAGCCAGGCATGGTCGTGTGTGACAATGGCCGGGACCTGGTGGTGGCTCTGAGGCAAGGTGAGCTCACACACGTACCATGCCTGGCCCATGTGTTTAACCTCGTGGTTCAACAGTTTCTCAGCTCCTACCCAGAGCTGCCGGATCTGCTTGTTAAAGTACGCCGCCTGTGTGCCCATTTTAGAAAGTCACCTACAGCTTCCGCCGCCCTTGCTGTGTTTCAGCAGTGTTTGCAGATTCCGGCTCACAGACTGATGTGATGTCCCCACGCGTTGGAACTCTACACTGCAGATGTTGGGAAGGATTTGTGAGCAGAATAGGGCAGTGGTTGAGTGCCAGCATCAACAAGGCCGTCGGTATTCAGTTCAGACTCCACACATAAGACCTCAGGAGTAGAGATAAGCGGTGTTCGACTCGAACTGTTCGCCAATCTCAAATTCGAGCTGTTTTGAGCGGTGTTCGAGCCGTTCGGTGAACACGAACGATTTGAAAAAAATCCAGCTGTTCGAGGTTATGTTCGATAACTGTTCGTGCACCAAAATCATAACTGGATTTTTTCACAGTAATGCTGATAATCAATGTTAATATGCAGTTTGAGTGTACAGCGGGGCGGGGGGAGGGGCAGGGGATGGATCTCTGCAGAAATAATGAAGATCTCCATTTTTTTTTCTCTTTCCCGCATTTATAGTGGGGAGGTGCAATCTGTCAGCCTATCAGCAGCGCACACATGGAGCGAACTTCTTTTTTTCACACAAGCAAAGGCATGTGTCATTGGCTGTGTATGTCACATGTCCTTGCCCTATAAGACCCAGCCATTTTCCCCGTCGCCACCATTTTCTCACTGCTGCAGCTGCGTGTTAGACGGCACCGCTGTTGCTGTGTGCGCTATGCTTTCAGTGTTAATTTCAAGCCAATTTTCTCAGAAATATATAGATAGCTTGGGAGTAGGGAATAGTTGTGATTGCAGTCCTTTTGAGGACTAGGTTACAGCATTTCCTATGACTTTTAGCAGGCAGGTCTGTGCTCTTAAATAGATAGGTTGGGAGTAGGGTCTACTTGTAATTGCAGTCCTTTTGAGGACTAGGTTACAGCATTTCCTACGACTTTTAACAGGCAGGTCTGTGCTCTTAAATAGACAGCTTGGGAGTAGGGACTAGTTGTAATTGCAGTCCTTTTGAGGACTAGGTTACAGCATTTCCTAGGACTTTTTGCCAGGCAGGTCTATGCCAGTGCTGTGCAAGTGTTTTTCACAGCATTTGGCTAAATCTAGCTAAGCAAATCCTTTTTGGCCTCTTTCAGTGTGTGTTAGTCAGTGGAGTAGAGTATCTGTGTTGCAAGCTACACCACCTGTGTATAGAATACAATTTTTTTACTGCACCTAGCCAAGTAAAACCTTTTGAGCATTGCATCATTCTATTAGGCCATCTATACTAAGCTCCACCAGCTTGCAAATTACTAATAATTTTTAGCTGTGTCTAGCTCGGAAAATAATTTTGGGCTTGTAGCAGTGTGTGGGACTTATTCTATTAGTCCATCTATACTTAGCTCCACCAGCTTGCAAATTGCAAATAATTTTTAGCTGCATCTTGTCTGGAAAATAATTTTGGGCATAGTAGAAGTGTGTGGTACTCATTCTATTAGGCTATCTATACTAAGCTCCACCAGCTTGCAAATTACAAATAATTTTTAGCTGCATCTTGTCTGGAAAATTATTTTGGGCATAGTAGCAGTGTGTGGTACTCATTCTATTAGGCCATCTATACTAAGCTCCACCAGCTTGCAAATTACTAATAATTTTTAGCTGCATCTTGTCTGGAAAATAATTTTGGGCATAGTAGCAGTGTGTGGTACTCATTCTATTAGGCCATCTATACTAAGTTCCACGAGCTTGCAAATTACAAATAATTTTTAGCTGCATCTTGTCTGGAGAATAATTTTGGGCATAGTAGCAGTGTGTGGTACTCATTCTATTAGGCCATCTATACTAAGCTCCACCAGCTTGCAAATTACAAATAATTTTTAGCTGCATCTTGTCTGGAAAATAATTTTGGGCATAGTAGCAGTGTGTGGTACTCATTCTATTAGACCATCTATATTAAGTTCCACCAGCATGCAAATTACAAATAATTTTTAGCAGCATCTTGTCTGGAAAATAATTTTGGGCATAGTAGCAGTGTGTGGTACTCATTCAATTAGGCCATCTATACTAAGCTCCACCAGCTTGCAAATTACAAATAATTTTTAGATGCATCTTGCCTGGAAAATAATTTTGGGCATAGTAGCAGTGTTTGGCACTCATTCCATTAGGCCATCTATACTAAGCTCCACCAGCTTGCAAATTACAAATAATTTTTATCTGCATCTAGCTCGGAAAATAATTTTGGGCTTGTAGCAGTGTGTGGGACTCATTCTATTTGTCCATCTATACTAAGCTCCACCACCTGTGTATGTAATAAAATTGTTTTACTGCATCTAACCCAGCCAATCCTTTTGGGCTAATACCACAGTTTGGCCACTCAGCTCTGCTCGGTTCCCATCCATCGTTTTTTGTGCTAACAACTCCAGAGTTGTCAATTAGTTAACCACCAAAATGAGTGGAAAAAGGCCTGCTGCTGGTGGAAAGGGGAATAGGCGTGTTGGGAAGGGAAAAAAAGGTTGTGTCTGTGGGGCAGGTGTTAAAGCAACAGTAACATCTGCAGAAGAAAGACCATCTTCCAGCCAAACTAAGATGTCTACTTCTTTTAGCGGACAATGTGATGCGATCCCTTTCTTACGGCCACGCCAATCGCTACAAATTCCAGATGAGGCACAAAAACAGCATCTGCTTCAACGGATATCAAGTGCTCCTTTAAGTGGGCTCTTCTCCACCTCAACTTCAACATCACAAATACTCCAGTCCTCAGAGGTGTCACCCCAATCGCACTTGCTTCCTCACAGCTCCCAAGTCTCCAGCTGCCCGTCTGAGTATGGGGTAGAACAGATGGTTGAGTCTGCAGAGCTGTTTACTCATACTATAGCCTGGGAATCAGAGGTCAGCTATAGAGCTCCTGTGAATCCAGACAAGGAGATGATCTGCACTGATGCCCAGAATCTTTATGAGTCGGATCCAGGACCAGACGCAGAAGGTTCTGACCATAATGTAAACCCTCGTTCCCAAACTGTAACTCCTGTTGGTGGAGACAATGAGGAAGACGATGATGAGACTCAAATACCTGATTGGAGCGACAACTTGAGTTTTTTGTCAGGGCAGGAAGAGGCTGGCTCTTAGGACGACGGGTGTGAGAACACACAGGGTGATGATGACGAGGTTGCAGATCCCACTTACTGTCAACCCACAGTCAGCCAGTCGATGAGGTCAGCAGAGGAGGTGGAGGAGGATGCTAGTGACGACGAGGTCATGTTGCGCCTTCCTGGATAGGAACGTAGTACTGGAAGCACGTCAACAACTGCATCCTCAAACACAACTCTGCCTCCGACCACAAGTCGTGGTGGCTCTTCAGGTCGCATGGGTGCTAAGCCTTGCATAGCCTGGGCATTTTTTCAGATCGATAAGGATGACCCAACTCGTGTTATCTGTAACATTTGTCACCAAAAGCTAAGTAGAGGCCAAAAAATCCATAGTTTGAGTACTTCATGCATGAACCGTCACATGGATATGAAGCATAAGTTGCAGTGGGAAGCTCACTGTGCTACAATGCGGCCTAGCGGGCCGGGCCAACCACCGTCTGCCCCATCTTGTGCATCCGTGGCCTCTTCATCCTCTGTGACTGGGGGGACAGCAGTCACACCTGTTTTGGGACACAGACCTGCCACCTCTTTACCCGCAACAGCCAGCGTGATTGGCAGGTCATCATTTTATTTGGAGGTGGAAACACCAGCTGGTGTTGAGCGCTCTCCGATATCGAGAGCACCACCTTTGGATCAAGGCAACCTAACATGTCCGCCTGCATCTTCCTCACAGACCGGCAGTTTGCCGGGGACACCCTTCTCAACCCCGTCTAAGCACAACAGCCATCCCTCGGTCCCTCAGATGTGGACAAGTAAAAGACCATTTCCTCCTAGCCATGATAAAGCTAAGAGGTTGAATTTCACCATCTGCAAGCTCTTGGCTACAGAAATGCTTCCTTTCCGCTTGGTGGACACAGAGGATTTTCGAGACCTTATGTCCGTAGCAGTGCCCCAGTACCAAATGCCCAGTCGGCACTACTTCTCAAAGAAAGGTGTGCCTGCGCTCCACCAGCATGTCGCACACAATATCACCGCTTCTTTGAGAAACTCTGTGTGTGGCAGGGTGCATTTCACCACAGACACTTGGACGAGTAGGCATGGACAGGGGCGTTACATGTCACTGACTGGGCACTGGGTAACTATGGTGACAGCAGGAAAAGGGGCTGCTGTGCAAGTCTTGCCGTCCCCACGAGTTGTACGTCAATCCTCTTTATCTCGAAGTTCCTCCACTGCTTCTGCCTCCTCAACCTCCGCTCGGCCCTCCACCTGCACCCAAAGCCTGTCTGGTCATGCCATAATGCTTTCTAACTGCGCAGAAGGGATCCTGCAAACCTCCTTACTATACTGGCAGCAGGGCTCAACGTCATCAGGCGGTTTTTACTTTGAAATGTCTGGGAAATGTGAGTCACACAGCTGAGGAGTTGTGGTCAGCTCTGAAGAACCAGTTTCATGAATGGTTGTCTCCACTGGACCTGCAACCAGGGAAGGCCGTGTGCGACAATGCTGCAAACCTGGGTGCGGCCCTTCGCCGGGGCAATGTCACACACGTGCCTTGTATGGCTCACGTGTTGAATTTTTAGGCCACTATCCCGGACTAGATGGCCTTCTGCAGGGGGCACGGTCACTGTGTGCTCACTTCCACCGTTCGCATCCCGCAGCTCAGTGACTTACATCTCTACAGAAGTCGTTGGGCCTGCCACTTCACCGGCTAAAATGCGATGTGCCTACCCAGTGGAATTCAACTCTGCACATGTTGCAGCGACTGTGGCAGCACCGACAATCCCTGGTGCAATACGTTCTGACGTATAGCCTGGACCAACGAGATCCAGAGGTGGGGCAAATCACGCTGGAGGAGTGGTCTCAGATCAGGGACCTATGCACCCTTCTGCACAGTTTTGAAATGGCGACGAAGATGTTTAGTGCTGACGATGCCATTATCAGCATGACTATTCCGGTGATTTACATGCTGGAGCACATGTTAAACAGAATTCGGAGTCAGGTGGTGCGACAAGAGGAGGTGGAGGAAGTAGAGGAGGAGGAGTTGTATGCGGAAGGGCTAACATCTGCAAGGTCCAGACGGTCGGCAGCACCAAGGCGGCAGGCATGTGAGGGTGGGGGAGATGGATTTACCAGGGCGCAAGGCTGCAGCCAAACTAGTGAGGAAGGTGCAGGAGCCCAGGAAGGAGTGGAGGACGAACTGATGGAAGACTCATCAGATGAGGGAGACCTTGATCACATTTCTGTTGTGCGAGGTTGGGGGGAGAGGGCAGAGGAAGGAAGCATGATTGTTACCTCACCACCAACACAACAAGGACTTGGTGCTCCTGGATGCGCAAGACACATGAGTGCCTTCTTGCTGCATTACCTGCAACATGATCCTCGAATTCGAAATAATCCTGACTACTGGGTTGCCACACTCTTAGATCCCCGGTACAAAAGTAAATTTGCCGAAATAATTCCTGCCATAGAAAGGGATTCACGCATGCAGGAGTATCAGCAGAGACTGTTGCAAAATCTTACATGTGCTTTTCCACAAAACACCAGTGGTGCACGTATTGAATCTCACAGTTCTAACTTGCCAACCGTGGGACTGTCGAGTGTTCAGCACTCAAACCGTAACAGAAACACAGTATCTGCTGGTAACAGCAATTTTGCGAAATCATTTCACAGCTTTTTTAGCCCATCCTTTGCAATGCCACAGGAGACAAGAAGTCTGACACATAGTCAACGCCTAGAGACGATGGTACAGGAGTATCTCCAAGTAAACATCGAAGCCATGACTGTGTCACTGGACCCTTGCTCTTTTTGGGCTTCCAATCTGGATAAATGGCTGGGGCTCACCACTTACGCCTTGGAGATCTTGTCATGCCCCGCAGCCAGAGTTCTCTCTGAATGTGTGTTCAGCGCTGCTGGTGGTGTGCTGACAGATAAGCGCACACGGCTGTCCGCTGAGCATGTAGACAGACTCACGTTCATAAAGATGAACAAATCATGGATCGACAAGGACTTTTCTAGCCCTGTGTCATCCTGGGGAGAGTAAAAGCTTGAGGATTTCAGAAAATCACCTCACCAACTGTTTTAAGCTTTCAAATTACTAATAATTTTTAGCTGCATCTTCTCTGGAAAATGATTGTGGGCCTGTAGCAGTGTGCGGTACTCATTCTATTATGCCATCTATACTAATCTCCACCAGCTTGCAAATTACTAATAATTTTTAGCTGCATCTTGTCTGGAAAATAATTTTGGGCCTGTAGCAGTGTGCGGTACTCATTCTATTATGCCATCTATACTAAGCTCCACCAGCTTGCAAATTACTAATAATTTTTAGCTGCATCTTGTCTGGAAAATAATTTTGGGCATAGTAGCAGTGTGTGGTACTCATTCTAACCAACCGTTTTAAGCAACTCTGGGGTAATTGATGCCACTTAAGTGGTGTCTGTGCCACAAATTTTTGGAAAAAATGGAGACTCTTTTTGGAGTCCCCTTGCTTTGTTTTACGTGACGTTGCCATCGTTAATTAGAGGTGGGTTGGGTCTCCCCCCCCCTTTTAACCGTAAGAAAATACATACACTATGGCTTGGTGTAACACAGATGGTTGAGTCTGAAAAGTTGTTTATTCAGAGGTCTGCTCCAAAGCTTCAGTGTCTGCTAGTCAGCGTAGTAACCCAGCTGCGAAGCAAGCTGCACCGCCTGTGTATCTAATAATGATTTTTAAATGCATCTAGCCTAGGCAGATTGTGGGGACCTCTAACCAAACCCAGACGCTCAGCCCCCTAACGCCCCCCTTTCATTGACAATACAATCATGTAACTCTTACAACTGGATGGGTGAGGATCGGTCACAGCTTTATTAACTGTTTATACTCATTCCATTAGAAATGCATTTTATTTCTAAAATAATTCAGCTTGTTGCAGCATGCCCTGTGTCTCCAGTCTCCACAACGGCAAGTTGGCCAACAAGTGTAACTCTCCAACATGTCCTTTCTATTTCCAGGCCACGGAGGATCCTGCTTACTCGTATGCAGGACTCCGACCCCCATCCATTATTATTATTATTATTATTATTTATTATTATAGCGCCATTTATTCCATGGTGCTTTACATGTGATAGGGATATACATAACAAAAGCATTTACATAATCTTAACAAAACGAGTCAGCGACTGGTACAGGAGGAGCGAGGACCCTGCCCGCGAGGGCTCACAGTCTACGAGGGATGGGTGAGGATACAGTAGGTGAGGGTAGAGCTGGTCGTGCAGTGGTGTTTACTGCAGGTTGTAGGCTTGTCGGAAGAGGTGGGTCTTCAGGTTCCTTTTGAAGGTTTCCACGGTCGGCGAGAGTCTGATATGTTGGGGTAGAGAGTTCCAGAGTAGGGGGGAAGCACGGGAGAAATCTTGTATACGAGTGTGGGAGGAGGAGATAAGAGGAGAGTAGAGCAGGAGATCTTGTGAGGATCGGAGGTTGCGTGCAGGTAAGTACCGGGAGACTAGGTCACAGATGTATGGGGGAGACAGGTTGTGGATGGCTTTGTATGCCATGGTTAGAGTTTTGAACTGAATTCTCTGGGCAATAGGGAGCCAGTGAAGGGATTGACAGAGAGGAGAGGCCGGGGAATAGCGGGGGGACAGGTGGATTAGTCGAGCAGCAGAGTTTAGGATAGATTGGAGAGGTGCAAGAGTGTTGGAAGGGATGCCACGGAGCAGGAGGTTGCAGTAGTCGAGGCGGGATATGATGAGGGCATGCACTAGTGTTTTTGCAGAGTCTTTGCTGAGGAATGCACGGATCCGGGAGATGTTTTTGAGTTGGAGTCGGCAGGAGGTGGAAAGGGCTTGAATATGTGGTTTGAAGGAGAGATCAGAGTCCAGGGTTACCCCAAGGCAGCGAGCTTGTGGGACTGGGGAGAGTGAACAGCCATTGATGTTGATGGATAGGTCAGATGGGGGATGTGAATGAGAGGGTGGAAAGATGATGAACTCTGTTTTATCCATGTTGAGTTTTAGAAACCTGTCGGAGAAGAAGGATGAGATGGCGGACAGACATTGTGGGATTCTGGTTAGTAGGGAGGAGATATCGGGTCCAGAGAGGTAGATCTGTGTGTCGTCAGCATAGAGGTGATACTGAAAGCCGTGAGACTCTATGAGCTGTCCCAGGCCGAAGGTGTAGATGGAGAAGAGCAGGGGTCCTAGAACTGAACCTTGGGGGACACCGACAGATAGGGGGCGAGATGAGGAGGTGGTGCGTGAGTGGGAGACGCTGAATGTCCTGTCTGTTAAGTATGAGGAGATCCAAGATAGAGCCAAGTCCGTGATGCCAAGAGATGAGAGAATCTGGAGTAAGAGGGAATGGTCCACTGTGTCAAAGGCAGATGACAGGTCCAGAAGGAGGAGGATGGAGTAGTGTCGCTTGGATTTGGCATTTAGTAGGTCGTTTGTGACTTTGGTCAGGGCAGTTTCAGTCGAGTGATGCGGTCGGAAGCCAGATTGTAGACGGTCGAAGAGGGAGCAGGAGGAGAGGTGGGAGGACAGTTCAAGGTGGACATGTTGTTCTAGAAGTTTTGAGGCAAAGGGGAGAAGTGATATGGGGCGGTAGCTGGTCAGAGAGGAAGGGTCAAGGGAGGGCTTTTTGAGGATGGGTGTGATTGCGGCATGTTTGAAACATGAGGGGAAGACTCCGGTTGTTAGTGATAGATTGAAGAGGTGGGTTAGGGTTGGGATGAAGACTGAGGTGAGGTTAGTGATGAGGTGGGATGGGATTGGGTCAAGTTCGCAGGTGGTGAGGTGTGATTTGGAGAGTAAAGAGGAGACTTGACCTTCTGTAATGGTGGAGAAGTGGGGTTTGGAGGAGGATGGTTGAGTAGATATGAGGAGGGGTTGTGTGGACTTTAGGCCAAAGTTTTGTCTGATGGTGTCAATCTTCTGTTTGAAGAATGAGGCAAAGTCGTCGGCTGAGATGAGAGAAGAGGGAGGAGGTGCTGGGGGACGAAGGAGAGAGTTGAAAGTGTTAAATAGCTGTTTAGGGTTGTGAGATAGGGAGGATATGAGAGATGAGAAGTAGGTTTGTTTTGCTGTAGTGAGTGCGGACTTGAAATTAGTGAGGGATTGCTTGAATGCCATGAAGTGCTCGATGGAGTGAGACCTTTTCCATCTCCGCTCCGCAACCCTGGAGGCCCGGCGCAGTTCTTTGGTAAGTTTAGTGTGCCAGGGTTGCCTGTTGAATGTGCGAGGTGTGGTGTGTGTGAGAGGGGCGATCGAGTCTAGAGCTGCAGCTATTGTGGTGTTATATGAAGCAGCAGCAACGTCTGCATCGTGCAAGGAATTTATGTCTGTGAGAGGAAGGAGGGATTCAGAGAGAGAGTGTAGGTCAAGGTGTTTGAGATTTCTGCGAGGGTGTGTGAGTTTGTGGAGTGGGGATTGTGCACCCGGAGAGGAGAGGGTAGAGAATGTGAGGAGGTTATGGTCAGAGAGAGGGAGTGGTGAGTTAGAGAGGTTAGATAGGGAACAGAGGCGGGTGAAGATGAGGTCCAGTGTGTGGCCATCTTTGTGGGTGGGTGTGGAAGACCATTGAGTGAGTCCAAAGGAGGAGGTGAGGGATAGGAGCTTAGAGACAGACGAGTGGGGAGTGTCAATGGGGATGTTGAAGTCACCCATTATGATAGTGGGGATGTCAGTGGAAAGGAAGTGAAGCAGCCAGGTAGTGAAATGGTCTAAGAAGGTGGTGGCTTGCCCTGGGGGTCGGTAAACGACGGCCAGTTGGAGGTTGGAGGGGGAATAGATGCGCACACAGTGCACCTCAAAAGAGGGGAGTGTAACGGAGGGTGGCAGTGGGATTTTGGTGAAAGCGCAGAGTTCCGATAGGAGGAAACCTACGCCTCCACCATGTTTGCCATTGGGGCGGGGGGTGTGGGAAAGGTGGAATCCGCCATATGAAAGGGCAGCTGGGGAGGCTGTGTCAGAGGGGGTGAGCCATGTTTCAGTGATGGCGAGGAAGGAGAGTTTGTTTGTAATGAAAAGATCGTGGATGAAGGAAAGTTTGTTGCAGACAGAGCGAGCGTTCCATAGAGCTCCTGTTAGTATAGCTGAGGAGGTGGGTATTAGTTGGATGGGTATGAGGTTAGAAGGGTTGCGACAGTTTGAGGAAGGTCGTGGATAGGAGGTAGAAGTGACTGTGGGGATATGGCGAGGAGGACCAGGATTTGGAGAGATATCTCCAGCAGTGAGGAGGAGCAGAGAAAGTGTTAGCAGGTGGGAGCAAGAGAGAGCATGAGGTGGTTGTCTGTGTTTGGAGATCCAGGATTGAATGCTGAGGAATAATTTGGAGGAGGAGGTGAGATGAATGGGGAGAATAGAGGGAGAGATGAAGAGTTTCTTACTTGGTGTAGGGATTTGAGGGGTTATTAGAAAGTGGAGGACTATAGAGGAAAAAGTGAGAGCTAACAGAAACATAGTTAATGGAGAGTAAGTGGTCAAAGTGTTTGTTACCTGACTCCTGCCCTGACTAACTGCCTCTGAAATAACTGCCACTTCTCTCCGAAGCCACTTTGCACAAGAAGACGCGTGCACACCCCAGCACGCGTGCACCCCTTACAGAGAGTCTAAATATATAGGCCACATTAAACTATATCAGGTGTAGGGCATTGTGGGACCGGCTTATGGATAAATTAACAGCTGGTCATTTGAACAGGAGATGGCTGGGTGATCAAAGACAGAGCCAGGACACAAGTCTCTGCAGTTTAACACCTCTAAAAATCAGATAAGGTATATAGTGGGGAAAGAAGAAACATATGTGAATATTGATTGGAGTGGGACAGATGAAGCAGGGGAATTATGCAGAGCATATACCAGAGAGATGGGTCAGCAGAGCATTAGCAGACAGCATACATAGGAGCAGGGGAATTATGCAGAGCATATACCAGAGAGATGGGTCAGCAGAGCATTAGCAGACAGCATACATAGGAGCAGGGGAATTATGCAGAGCATATACCAGAGAGATGGGTCAGCAGAGCATTAGCAGACAGCATACATAGGAGCAGGGGAATTATGCAGAGCATATACCAGAGAGATGGGTCAGCAGAGCATTAGCAGACAGCATACATAGGAGCAGGGGAATTATGCAGAGCATATACCTGTGGGAAGAGAAGAAGAAGACGAATGTTAGTCATGGCCTCTGAAATAACTGCCACTTCTCTCCGAAGCCGCTTTGCACAAGAAGACGCGTGCACACCCCAGCACATCACTCTTAACGCTTGTTCCACTCCATTCTGGAGTCCTGACAGTAATATGTCCAGTCCAATATCCATTAAGTGAACACCGTCGGGCCGTATGAGGCCTGCTTTATCTCCTTCCAGTTGTCGGTGTCGTATCACTACACAGCCTCTGTCTCTTATAAATTTTGCCATCCGAATATTTATTACCTGCCTTGTCCTTTCGATGGCCGTGATGTCTCACGCACCTTGCCATACCGTTCTCGGCACAATCTCTGACCATACTATAGTTAGTTTTGTGAAAAATTCTCTGAAGCGCTCAGTGTCCAGTTTCATTATTGCCATTAGTTATGCGCTCTTGTGATAAGCTATGTCGTTTCCCCCGGCCTGTATAACTAAGATGACCGGATCTCTTGACTCTCTCCCTATCTTGATTACATCCATTAGTACCTGTGGCCATTGCAGGCCTCTAATACCTCTCCAGTTCAAATATGTGTTATGAAACTCCAATTTCCTCCCGCCTGGGCGGACTTTCACCCTTCTTTCTGCACAATATATATACGAGTTCTTAATCATTGCATATGAAAAAAACAGCATGTCCTGCTATGCACCTATTCAAGGCTGAGTTAATCAGAAATTTAAACACACATACCATGCTAAAATTGTAAAGCATAGAAACAATGCAAAAAGAAAAAGAAAAGAAGAAAAAAGGAACATATATATAATAATAATCTATAAATGATCACTCATAATGATACATCAAATCATGTCTGATGTTTAAACCCGCTGGTACACGTGTATTTAAAGTATAAATCCACCAACTTTCTCTATTAAGGAGCTTTCTCCTATAATCATCCACCAAATCTTCACCAATTGCCACGGCCCACGGAGGGGCCACCACAGTCAGTGAATCCTTCCTTATTTAGTATAGAGTCTACCAATACTTTGGGCGTATTAGCCCAGCTGCGAATCAAGCTGCACCGCCTGTGTATCTAATGAGAATTTTTAACTGCATCTAGCCTAGGCAGACTGTGGGGACTCCCAACCCAGACGCTCTGCATCTAACCCAGCCAATCATTTGATAGTATTGCTAGTAGCAGAGTCGCATGGGCTCTAAGCCTTGCATAGCCTGTGCATTTTTTCAGATCACTAAGGATGACCCTACTCGTGTTATCTGTAACATTTGTCACCAAAAGCTAAGTAGAGGCCAAAAAATACATAGTTTGAGTACTTCATGCATGAACCGTCACATGGATATGAAGCATAAGTTGCAGTGCGAAGCTCACTGTGCTACAATGAGGCCTAGCGGGCCGGGACAACCACCATCTGCCCCACCTGTGTCATCCTGGGGAGACTAAAAGCTACTGCGTAGTCTTTTCCAAAAATTTGAGGGAATTACCACGGGAATGGTTTGGAAGAGGTATAAGAGTTTAGGTAGGACGTTCATTTTTAGTATACTTATTCTGCCGAACCTGGAAAAATCCTTCACCGTCCAAGAAGTAAGATCTTTATGGAGTTGTTCAATAAAGGGCCCAAAATTAAGATAAAATAGATGGGAGAGGTCTCTATGAATACGAATTCCTAAGTATTTGATACCCTGTGAGGGCCAGGCAAAGGGAAAGTTGGACTGGATGGAATCCTGTATGGATTTGAGGAGGGAGACATCAAGGGCCTCAGACTTTGCTGCATTGATTTTAAAATTTGACCATGTAACAAAGTGATCTATTTCAGCCATAACAGCAGGGATGGATATATGTGACTGAGTGATATATACTAGGACATCATCAGCAAATGCAGAGCACTTGTACTCGGTGCCTCCCACCTCAATCCACATAATATTGGGGTTATCGCGAATTGATGAGAGCAGGTGCTCCATCACTAGGATGTTTAAGAGAGGGGACAGAGGACATCCCTGCCTTGTCCCATTGGTGATTATGAAAGGTGATGAAAATGTTCCATTTATCTTCAGCTAAGCTGACGGATTGCGATACAGGGCCAGGATTTTGGCTATAAAAGGGTCCCCTAGAACCCTACCCCAAGATTTTTAAGAGAATAATATATGGCGTGCCAGGAGACTCTATGGAATGCTTACTCAGCATCCAATGAGAGTATCTAATTACAAATTTTTAACTGCATCAAGCCCAGGCAATACTTTGGGCCTAGTAGCAGTGTCTGCTAGTCAGCGGAGTAGCCACCGCCTGTAGATCTAATTACAAATTTTTAACTGCATCTAGCCCAGGAAATACTTTGGACCTAGTAGCAGTGTCTGCTAGTCAGCGGATTGTCCCAGCTGTTAAGCAAGCTACACCACCTGTAGTTTGGACACTTAATTTTTTCAAAGGAAATGCTTCGGGACCCCGGGACACTCAGTGAAGAGCATCGGGGAGGCACCCCAAGGCATAGGGGCTGGGACTGGCGGTAGGATGCCTTGCGGTGGACCGCTAAGCTCGATCCTTTTAAAAGCTTTTTAACTGCAGCAGCTTTAGTGGACGCTACTGGAGCTGGAATTCCCGTGGCTGCTGGCATCAGACTTGCCCTCCAATAGATCCTTGTAAAAGTATTTAAAGTGTACTCATTCAAATAACAGAGACAATTTAAATTAAAAAGCTTAGACCTGCCTCCACCGCAGGGGGGCTCGCTCGACCCAACAGCGGATAGGTACCAGTATTGGGAGAGGGGGGCTGGCCGTCAGGGTCCACCGCGGCTCTGGCACAAACCCGGCGACACGGAGGTCGCACGGGCAGGAACGGACTGGCCGTGTCAGCTTCGCACTTTTTTAGTTTTAGAAGGGCATGACATGCCTATACCTGTGTCTCCCCCTCCTTTTACTCCTCCACCTCTTTTCTTTTCGCATGACTATATGTACGTGTCACTTTTCCATGTGTTAGTTGTGTCTTCTGAGCAGTTTGTCAGGTTTTGGACACCTTTGAAGGTGTTTTCTATGTGTTTCTATGTGTTTTTGTTTGCTTGCCATTGGTTTTAACGGTGTTCGACGGACAGTTCGGCGAACATACGGGTGTTCGACGAACCGAACTCGAACACTATGGGGGTGGCTCAACTCTACTCAGGAGTGGACATGGATGTCAGACATATGTACCATCCTCCAAAACTTTGAGGACTCCACCAAAATGGTGAGCGGCGATGACGCAATAATTAGCGTCACCATCCCGCTTCTCTGTCTTCTGACACGCTCTCTGCTCACAATGAAAGAGGATGCATTGCAGGCGGAGCACGATGAGATGGAGCAAGGAACCATACAGGGTGATTACACACAGCCCAGCCTCATCTCATCTCAACATGGATTGGGTGCCAATGAGGAAGAGGAGGAGGTGGAGGAAGAACAGGAGCTAGTTTCATGCACTATAGACGGTACTACCTGCACAACTGTCATACCGTCTGTTCAGCGTGGATGGCCTGAGGAAAAAGAGGAGGAGAGCATGGTCAGTCGTCCTCTTAGTGAGGGCACGGAAGTCTTGCCTGTTAGCAGTCTTACACTAATGGCTGAGTTTATGTTACGCTGCATTTCCCATGACCCTTGCGTTCTCAAAATTTTGGTGACAGTCATTACTGATTGGTGACACTTCTAGACCCACGCTACAAGAAGAACTTTACACTGTTTTCTGAATTATTAGGCAAATGAGTATTTTGATCACATGATACTTTTTATACATGTTGTCCTACTCCAAGCTGCATAGGCTTGAGAGCCAACTACCAATTAAGTAAATCTGGTGATGTGCATCTCTGTAATGAGGAGGGGTGTTGACTAATGACATCAACACCCTATATAAGGTGTGCTTAATTATTAGGCAACTTCCTTTCCTTTGGCAAAATGGGTCAGAAGAGAGTTTTGACGGGCTCTGAAAAGTCCAAGATTGTGAGATGTCTTGCAGAGGGATGCAGCAGTCTTGAAATTTCCAAACTTTTGAAGCGTGATCACCGAACAATCAAGCGTTTCATAGAAAATAGCCAACAAGGTCGCAAGAAGCGTGTTGGCCAAAAAAGGCACAAAATAACTGCCCATGAATTGAGGAAAATCAAGCGTGAAGCTGCCAAGATGCCATTCGATCACCAGTTTTGCCACATTTCAGAGCTGCAACGTTACTGGAGTATCAAAAATCACAAGGTGTGCAATACTCAGGGACATGGCCAAGGTAAGGAAGGCTGAAAAATGACCACCTAGGAACAAGAAACATAAGATAAAACTTCAAGAATGGTTCAAGAAATATCTTAAGACTGATTTCTCAAAGGTTTTATGGACTGATGAAATGAGAGTGACTCGTGATGGGCCAGAGGCTGGATCAGTAAAGGGCAGAGAGCTCCACTCCGACTCAGAAGCCAGCATGGTGGAGGTGGGGTACTGGTATGAGCTGGTATCATCAAAGATGAACTTGTGGGACCTTTTCGGGTTGAGGATGAAGTGAAGCTCAACTCCCAGACCTACTGCCAGTTTCTGGAAGACAAATTCTTCAAGCAGTGATACAGGAAGAAGTCAGTATCGTTCAAGAAAAACATGATTTTCATGCAGGACAATGCGCCATCACATGCATCCAACTACTCCACAGCGTGGCTGGCCAGTAAAGGTCTAAAAGAAGAAAAAATAATGACATGGGCCCCTTGTTCACCTGATCTGAACCCCATAGAGAACCTATGGTCCATCATAAAATGTGAAATCTACAGGGAGGGAAAACAGTACACCTCTCGGAACAGTGTCTGGGAGGCTGTGGTGGCTGCTGCATGCAATGTTAATCGAAAACAGATCAAGCAACTGACAGAATCTATGGATGGAAGGCTGTTGAGTGTCATCATAAAGAAAGGTGGCTATATTGATCACTAATTATTTTGGTTTTGGTTTTTGCATGTAAGAAATGTTTATTTCTAAATTTTGTGCACTGATATTGGTTTACCTGGTGAAAATAAACAAGTGAGATGGGATTATATTTGTTTTTTATTAAGTTGCCTAATAATTCGGGACAGTAATAGTTACCTGCACAAACAGATATCCTCCTAAGATAGCCAAACCTAAAAAAAAACCACTCCAACTTTCAAAAATATTAAGCTTGGATATTTATGAGTCTTTTGGGTTGATTGAGAACATAGTTGTTGATCAATAATAAAAATAATCCTCAAAAATACAACTTGCCTAATAATTCTGCACACAGTGTATATCTCTTATTCCTGAGGCGGACAGGTCTACAAAAATGGGGCAGAACCAGAAGGCCCTTGTTGCGGAACTATTAAAAAAATTCCCATCTGAAAACGCTGGCGGCAGAGGTCACAGTTCGTTGGACAACCAAGGAGTACAGACAAGAGAGACACAACTTCAATTCAGCAGAGGCAGGGGAACACTGTCAAAGTTCTGGCAGAATTTTCTCAGCCCCTCCCATCGCACAGGCCCTGAGGTGCGGAATACTCTCACAAGGAGTGCAAAGTTTGGGAACATGCTGAGGGAGTACCTTGCTGACTGTGCCAACGTCCTCCGTGATTCCTCTGTGCCTTATAGTTATTGGGTATCCAAGCTGGATACATGGAATGAACTGTCTCTCTACGCCTTGGAGGTCCTGGCCTTCCCTGCCACTAGCATTTTATCAGAGTGGGTTTTTAGTGCAGCTGGTGGAATAACTGATAAGCGCATCCGCCCGTCAACTGAAAATACTGACAAACTGACTCTTATGCAAATGAGCAAGGGCTGGATTGAGCCAGACTTCTCAACACCACCGAATGATAGCAAGGTAACATAAACTCAATTCCAGTGTGTTTTTTTGGGAGGTGTATTCCCATGCACCTCTTCACACCCACACATGGGTATAAGCTTCCTAATTTTGGCTATTTGCTCTTGTCCTCCTCCTTCTCCTCATCCTCATCCTCCACCACCATATTACCAGGGTGACCGTGGTCTGTGGTGCAACACCCACATAATTTTTTTAAAGGGTGTTTAGAATGCCTGTAAAAAAAAATTTTATACAGTATGTTCAGTTATACCCCCCAGGGGTAAATGTTTGTCAGCCCATACACTTAGTGCATGGGCATTACAAGTATAGGAGACCCGCTCCTTTCTAAGGGGAACATTTTTATGAGGCTCTCCTCCATGTCTCTTCCAAGGGTCATTGGAATGCTTCCCAATTTTTGGCAGCCGTTGCATTCACTGCATAGGCCAACACTATGGGAGACTCACTTCCTAATAATGGGAACATTTTTTTTCAGGAGGCCCTCCTCTACGTCTCTTCCAAAGGGCATTGGAGTGCCTCCAAATTTTTGGCAACCCTTGCATTCACTGCATAGGCAAACACAATGGGAGACCCACTTCCTAATAATGGGAACATTGTTTTCAGGAGGCCCTCTGACCTCCCTGTCTCTTCCAAGGGACATTGTAGTGCCTCCAAATTTTTGGCAACCCTTGCATTCACTGCATAGGCAAACACAATGGGAGACCCACTTCCTTATAATGGGAACATTGTTTTCAGGAGGCCCTCTGACCTCCACGTCTCTTCCAAGGGGCATTGAAGTGCCTCCAAATTTTTGGCAACCATTGCATTCACTGCATAGGCAAACACAATGAGAGACCTACTTCCTAATAATGGGAACATTGTTTTCAGGAGGCCCTCCTCTAAGTCTCTTCAAAGGGGTATTGGGGTGCGTCCAAATTTTCAAAGTGGTATTGGGATGCGTCCAAATTTTGGGCAGCCCTGACACTCACTGCATACGCAATAACAGTATGGGAGACCCACTCTTTAGTAATGGGAACAATAAAACATAGCCGGCTGATTGCTCTCTAAGAATAGTGAGGGCCAACTGCTGGCCCTTTAAGAATAGTAAAGGCCGCCTGATGGCCCTATAAAAATAGGCTTTGTGACTTTCAGAGTCATAAATGAAACGCGATGTGTCTGATGATGTGTCACACACCACATGGCCAGATAAGGTTGTAAAATGTTAAAATGACATTTCCCGGTGAATGCATTTGTCACGGTTGAAAGCAATGCAAAAAACGCATCAAAAACGCTAAGTGTGAACATAGCCCAAGGTGTGGAACAGTATCTTTGTTTTTGGTTATTTATTTTGCTTTATTTTCAAGTCATTACCCTGGAAAGGATGCTCCTTAACATATTTCCCAGGAATATCCATTTTGGTTTCGTTTTTGAATGTTTTATTGTGAATCTGTAAAAGTGGCGTAATACCTCTGACAACATTGTTGAGAGCAGTGACTTGGGAGTCAGAAATGCTTCCAGGGGTCTTCCTCATGCTGTTCCCATGTCATTTGAGCACTGTTCCCATCGATTTTGGCAATTTTTAGGCCCTCTGCAGACTGCCGGGGGAGCCGCCTGAAAAATGCTTGAGTTTCCCATAGACTTACATTGGGCTCATTGCTCGGGTCGATCACCCGAATATTCCAATTTGCTCGACCCGAGCATCAAGTACCCGAGCATTTTAGTGCTCTCCCATCGCTATTCATCACTCAGTTTCTCCTGGATCATTGCAAGAAGTTGCACTTGGACAATGTTTCAGTAACATTCTTTATTCATTGCTATGTTATTGGGCAAAATTGTGACTGAGCCCACTTCCTTGGATAAAAAGCAACCCTACACATGAATTTTCTCAGGGTGCATTATTGTTGGCACAACACAAAACTCATGGCAGCATTCAACATTTCTTCTCCGGACAATTATCCTTCCAGATGTTCCAAATAGTCTAAAGGGGGCTTCATCAAAGAAAATAAGTTTCATACAGTCCTCTGTAGTTTAATCACTGCACTTCCTGAAGTTATTTTTCTGATGAAGCCCCCCAGAAGCAAATACCACATTTACGTCAGTACATACAACTCTTTGAGATACAGTGGGGAAAATAAGTATTTGATACACAGACGATTTTGCAAGTTTTCCCACCTACAAAGAATAGAGAGGTCTGTAATTTTTATCGTAGGTACACTTCAACTGTGAGAGACAGAATTTTAAAATAAAAATCAGAAAATCACATTGTATGATTTTTAAATAATTAAATTGCATTTTATTGTATGAAATAAGTATTTGATCACCTACCAACCAGCAAGAATTCTGGCTTTCACAGACCTGTTAGTTTTTCTTTAAGAAGCTCTCCTACTCTGCACTCATTACCTGTATTAATTGCACCTGTTTGAACTCGTAACTATTCTGATTGTCTAGTGTTGGATGTATGCACATAAAAAATGTTATGTTCTTGTTTTTAAGTGGGAAAAAATGGAGAGATGGATCTTTGCTGTGCTGCCGAGGACACCAACGGATATTACCGTTGTTCAGGAGGAAGTATCCAAGAGCAGGGGTGGATTAAGAGCAGCAAGGGGCCCGGGCAGTTTAGAAGGTGTGCCCCCCCCCCCCACACACACACACACACACACACACACACCTGATGTATTATGTAACATGTCACATGATCCCCTTTGATAGATCATGTGATAGTTCATGTGAAATTAATTTGGCACAATATTAATATATTAATTAGAATAATTTTTTTACATTAATTGTATGACTTAATATTGAGCACAATTAAGTATGCTGACATCCCCTATATACAGTATGAGACCCTACATACAATATGAGCTGGCACAATCCTCCTCTACAAAGCAGGAGGCCGCACGTAGCCATCTATACACAGCAGGATGCCGCACGGTGCCATCTATACACAGCGGGAGGCCTCACGGTACCATCTATACACAGTGGGAGGCTGCATGTACCATCTACACACAGCGGGAGGCCGCACGGCGGCATCTATACACAGCAGGGAGCCGCATGTAGCCATCTATACATAGCGGGAGGCCGCATTTAGCCATCTATACACAGCGGGAGGCCGTACGTAGCTGTCCATACACAGCGGGAGGCTGCACAAAGCCATTTATACACAGCAGGGGGCCGCACGTAGCCATCTATACACAGCAGAGGCCGCATGGCGCCATCTATACACAGTGGGAGGCAGCACGGCGCCATCTATACACAGCGGAAGGCCGCCCGCAGCCATCTATACACAGCGGGAGGCTGCAAGTTGCCATCTATACACAGCAGGGTGCCGCACGGCGCCATCTATACACAGCAGGAGGCCGCACGGCCCCATCTATACACAACAGGAGGCCGCACGGCGCCATCTATACACAGCAGGAGGCCGCACGGCCCCATCTATACACAACAGGAGGCCGCACAGCCCCATCTATACACAACAGGAGGCCGAACATAGCCATCTATACACAGCAGGAGACCGTACGGCGCCATCTATACACAGCGGGAGTCTGCACTTAGCCATCTATACACAGCAGGGGGCCGCACGGTACTATCTATACACAGCAGGAGGCAACACGATGCCATCTATACACAGCAGGATGCAGCACATAGTCATCTATACACATCAGGGGGCCACACAGCACCATCTATACTCTGCGGGAGGTAGGACAGTGCCCCTCAGATACAGCAGGGGGCCGCACGGTGCCATTTATACACAGCAGGAGGCCGCACGTAGCCATCTATACACAGCAGGAGGCCGCACGGCGCCATACATACACAGCACGGGGCCGCACGGTGCTATCCGTTCAGAGCAGGGGGCCGCACCGCGCCATCTATACACAGCAGGACGCTGCACGGCGCCCCCCAGATACAGCGGGAGGCCACACGCAGTCACGCACACACACACAAACATATACAGACATATACATACACGCATATATATACATTTGAAACGCAAAATACATATAAACAGACATCACACAATGATATCTGCACACACAGACACACACTCACTCACTCACCATCCCCCGGCTCGGCTCCAGTCATCCAGCTCCTTTCCGGTGCAGCAGTGGAGGGCGCACACTGCGTGACGTCATGCTAGCAGACACGGCCGCGTACAGGGCCGTGTCTCCTAGCTGTGATGCGGCCAGCACACAGGGAAGTTAACAGGTGCAGTGCTGGCCCGGCCAAAGAAGAAACAGCGACCTTGCTCAGCTGCTGCGGGAGCAGTCCAAGGACTCCCCTGCCTCTGGCCATGGGCCCCCCAGGAGCCTCAGGCCCTGGGCGGTAGCCCAGATTGCCCTCATTATAATCTGCCTATGTCCAAGAGGCAATATAGTCTTATAATATATCCCTTTTAGCGTTTGTTCACACATACTGTTGTGGCTTTTTTTCGCCTTTTACAATTGGGAGGGCCCTGACTTATACATTTTGTAGGTCCCTCTGTCATACATCATTTTTAGTTCACTTTTCCCCAGCACTTTACAAGCACAGCTAGAACGTACCAGTAGGCATGTTGATCTCTGACCTGAGAGGACTCAGATGATTCTGTAACATGCGTTTTGGAGGGACAGCTGTTACTTAGACATTTGGGCGGTCCCTCCATCATTGACATTCAGATAGTGGAATAAATATTCAATAGCAGTTTACAATGTGCCCATTGTAGGGTTGGGCTTGACCCTCCTCCTTCTCCTACACCACCATGTGATACTGCGACCCTAAATTCAAATGTTCAGAGGGCCTGCAGTAGGCAGGAAAGTTTTGTGAGAGCCCTCATGTGGCCCTGTAACATACATTTTGAAGTGCACTCCTCTAGAAATTTTGGAGGTCCCTCTTGTGTACATTTGAGAGTGTCCTCCCTTATTCATATTGTAGGGCCCTCACTCTATTATTTAACTAATTTAAGGGCAGAGACTGCAGAGAAAAAAGCCAAGAGACATGGAGTACTAGAAGGTAGCAGTGAGTGCGGCCTGCGATCCTCAGGTATGGCTGAACTCTGTGAACCGGAAAAATAAAGCTGCACTAATCAACTGGATGATGAGCTCAAATATATCACTTGTGCAAGTCAATGGACTAAGGATATATGGTACCCCCCCTCCAGGATGGGTTGAAGAAGCTTCTCCAAATGGCTCAGAGATTTTGATTGTCAATATTCCCCAGATTATATAGGAAGAGAAGACTTCTTGATACTGTACTACTTGGTCCAGTGCAGAATGTGTATCGTATTTCCAAAAATTACTCCTGGGGGCTGTGTCATAGGTGCAGGAAGATTCCATGACAAGGGCCTCCCTTGACAAACATTATCTGCCATGGAGTACTGTAATAGTTGTGGCCCTAAATTCAAGTTTTCAGAGGGCCATCAGTTGGTCATCAACAGTCAGTTTCTATTGAATATGTATCCCCTATCTCAGTTACAATGTGGCACAAGCCAGGCATGTTATTTTGCCAAATAGGGTGACTGACAGTACATTTCTATTGAATATGTATCCCCTATCTCAGTCACAATCTGGCTCAACCTGTGACAAGGGAGTCCAATGACAAATATTAGTTTGGTAGGACCACTGTACATTACAGATTTGTCTACTGCACAATGTGCATAGGGTTTGTAAAAATTATCTCTATGGGCTGAGTCATGGCTGACACAGGAAGCCACCATCCCAAGGGCCTCCAATCACAAATAGTAGTTAGGCTGGAGTAGGAATACTGTCCTGGTTTGTCCACTGCACAATGTGCATAGAGTTTGTAAAAATTAGCCCTATGGGCTGAGTCATGGTTGACTCACATTTTGGCTGTGACAGCTAGCTTGGCTTGTGCCATCAACATCTGAAAATCTGTCAACAAAACCCAAAATGCCCAAAAAGCCTGTTGTTAAGGGACGTGGACGTGGTGTTGTCAGTGGTGCGCGAGAAGGCACTCAGTCTGTGTCAGGTCAGAAGAAGCTTGACACATCTACTATGTTCCTGTGAAAAGTTCCCGGTCTGGAACCTAAATGTGTGTGGAAGCCACAAGAGCCAGAGCAGATTCTGTCTTGGCTAGCAGACAAGGTCTCTACGCATTTGTCAACCAGCAACAAATCTTCCACAACCACACAGTCTACTGTGGCTACACAGAAGGCTGGCCCATTCAATCCTGAAGCTGGTTCTCCTTCCTCCCACCATTATCAGTCACAGGAAACATATGACCCCAAACTTGGCCACTCCGAGGATCTGTTTGGGACGTATCCTTTGGTTGGCTCTGGCCTATCACCATGCAGCATTGAAGAGGGACTAGAGGAGGTGGCGTGCGTCGATGCTCAAGTATTGGAGGACCTACGGCCAGAAGAAAGCCAGTTGGAGGAACGTCATTTACTGTCTCCAGCGGTGGAGGCTGATGATGATGAGACACAATTGCCATCAGGTCAGCCTACAATGTCAACTGGAAAGGAGGATGAGATGGAAGATGAGGTGGTCGATGATGAGTTCACTGATCCGATCTGGACCGTTGGCACGCATAGCCATGACAGCAACACATAGGAAGATGGATATGTAGCACCAACACAGGCACCAAGGGGTCGTGGTTTTCCCAGAGTGAGAACTGGGTCAACTGTTCCAAAGAACACCCCTGCTGTGCGCCAAGTCAGGGCAAGGGGGCGTTCAGCTGCTGTGTGGAATTTTTTTTCTAAAAGTCCTTCAGAGAAAAACATTGTAGTCTGTAGCATATGCCATACCAAGATGAGCAGAGGCCAGGGCAAAGGCAACCTGAGCACCACCAGTATGTGAAACCACATGGCAGCCAAGCACCCCAGTAGGTAGGCGGAACACCAGGGTACTAAAGCTGCGTCTGCAGGTCAAACCAATGCCATGTCGCCTGGGCTATGTCCTTCAGAATCTGCTATTCAGGAAGCAGGCGCTCATACCTCCTGCCCACAAACTGCGGTTGATCACACACAACAAACATCAACCACATCCACTTCCTTGTCCCAGAGAAGTGTCCAATTGTCCATGCCTGAGAGCTTGGAAAGAAAGCGTAAATACCCAGCCATGCACCCACAGGCACAAATACTAAACTTGCACATTGCCAAATTGCTCGCTGTGGAGATGTTGCCGTTGAGGCTTATGGGAGCACAGTCTTTTCGTAATCACTTAGCTGTGTCTGCTCCACGATACAGTGTTCCCAGCCACCACTATTTTGCCCGGTGTGCCGTCCCTACGTTACACAAGCACGTGTTAAACAATCTGAACCGTGCTCTCACCAACGCCGTAACTGGGAAGGTCCACCTAACAACAGACACCTGGACAAATTGTTGTGGACAGGGACAATACATTTCTGTCCCGCACACTGGGTGAACCTGGTGGCGGGTGGGACAAAGGCGCTAACTGGAACATCCACATCCTACCCATGCCAAGAATAGAGGACCCAAATTCTGTCAGGGTTTCCGCCTCTTCATATTCCACTTCCTCTCTCCCCTCCTCCAGCTCCTAATCCTCTGCTGAATTACCCTCCCCATCACTGCCAAGCTGGGACCTGTGCAGCAGCGCATCGGCAAAGCGGCAACACGCTCTGCTGAAGCTGATCTGTTTAGGTCATAAAGCACACACTGCAGCAGAGCTGTGGCAAGCTTTAAAACAGATCGATCAGTGGCTCTCCCCGCTGCACCTCCAATTCGGTCTGGTCTTCTGCGATAATGGGCGTAAACTGGTGGTGGCTTTAAAGGTCGTCAAGCTGGTACACGTGCCATGCATGACTCATGTGCTGAGCCTAGTTGTTCAGAAATTTCTGATAACTTACCGTGACTTGCCGTACCTATTTGAGAAGGTGCGCCATATTAGCGCCGATTTCCGCCATTCCTCTACCGCTCTTGCTGCTCTTACAGTGCTGCAAAAGCGCTTGAATTTGCCAAGTCAGTGACTCATTTGCGACCTGCCCACGTGGTGGAACTCACTCTATCATATGTTGGCGAGGATTAGTGAACAGCAGAGATCAGTAGCTGAATACCAGCTTCAACATGCCCGTCAGACTGAGAGTTAGCCACCACACATAACAACTGTCGAGTGGGTGTGGATCGCTGACATTTGTGAGGTTCTTGAGAATTTTAAGTACTGCACCAACCTCGTGAGTGGTGATCAGGCTATTATCAGCATAACCAACCTGCTGCTGTGTCTCTTGAAACAATAACTGCATAATTTCAAAGAGGAAGCTTTGAGTGCCCAGTATGTTGGTATGTGTAACATACCTGGCGGCGTACTTGCATAGTGCACCATCTCCCACTATGCAAGATCGCAATCTTAACCTTCAGTCCAGTTTGCAAGCCGTGCTCCTGTTCATACTGTGTGCATGCTCTGGTCTGACTGCTTAGGGCGGCGGCCCGGTTACTTCCTGTTTCTTATAGCTGCTGTGGGCACACTCTTAATGCGTCCCCAGCCTATTGCTGTGAGTCACTGGATATTTAAACCCACTCCACCCGGTAGGAGAGGCCTGAGCAACACTAATTTCAGTGTGCTCTTACTCTGAAGTTGCCAGGTCTTGTTTCTGTTTCTTGCCTGTCCCGCCTTTCTGGAGGTTGTATTCCCAGACCTGTTATCTGTGTTTTCTAGCCTGTTTGTCTGCCTCTCTGGGGGCCGTATACCCAGATTCGCTCCTGTATCTTGTTGCAGTGTCAGTTCCTGTCTGAACACTCTCCTAGCCTGTTTGTCCGCCTCTCTGGGGGCCGTATACCCAGACTCTCTCCTGTATCTTGTTGCAGTGTCATTTCCTGTCTGAACACTCTCCTAGCCTGTTTCTCTTTATGTTCGTATCTTCCCTTTTCCTGCAGTATCTGAACCTGCACCTAACTCCAACTCGTTGTCTCTGTACTTCTGTTTGTGAGTTTTGTGTCCACTCGCTACTTCATGTGTAGTACCTTGTGTGTATCTGGTTCTGCTTGTCCCTTTTCCCTTCCTCCGTATCTTCCTCCTGTGTTCTAGCCATCTTCCTGCATTTTCCTGTCTGTTGCCTGTGAACAGAGCCCTGTTCTCTCTGCGGTTTTGCTCTGCTCAGCCTTGTCCACCGCACCTGCGGTTTCGCTCTGCTCAGCCTTGTCCACCGCACCTGCGGTTTCGCTCTGCTCAGCCTTGTCCACCGCACCTGCGGTTTCGCTTTACTCTGCTTGATTACCGCATCTGCGGCTCTGAACCCGTCTCCCAGTCTGTACTGGACCCTATCCAGCCTGCGCTCCAACCTGCTAGTACCTCCATGTCTGCACTCCAGCCGTGCTTGCCAGTGCCCACCAGTCTGCACTCCAGCCGTGCTTGCCAGTGCCCACCTGTCTGCATACCAGCTGTACTTGCCAATACCCACCTGCCTGTATGCCAGTCTAACCTGCCTGTTCCTGCATTCCCAGGTGTGGGTCAACAACTGTGATCGGGGTCTGACCTGGAGTCGCACCTGGTCCCTCTGCTCGGTTCCTCCTTGGTCCACGGAGTCGACTAAGCCGCCGTGCGACCTTGGTCGGATCGGGTTGATACTTAGTTACGCCCCTCCAGGCACTCCTCGGTTCATGGTACAGTGGGATCACTAATCACGCACATGCCAGTCAGCCCGGGCGTGTGCATAACAGTATGGAGCCAGATTTCCCAATGGGTGATACTACCCAGCCCAGCCAATATTCTGAGACAACATTGGGTGATGAGGAGGAAGATGAGGAGGGAGAGGACTTGTTTTTCTGTGCTACCGAGGGGACTCGTAATGCTACAGAGGGGACACCCAACCCAAGCTTCATGTTGTCCAGCCTGGATGGGCTGGAGAGGAGTAGTTAGAGGAGGAGAAGGCGAGTCGGCATGAGGAGAGGATGGGTACTGTTTCTACTGTTGGGGACACAGAACATTTGCCTTTTTGCAGCTTGGCCCACATGGCACAGTTCATGTGTATGTGTCTGTGGCAAGACCCTCGCATGATACACATTTTATCCAACAATAATAATAATAATTTTTATTTATATAGCGCCAACATATTCCGCAGCACTTTACAATTAAGCGGGGACATGTACATACAATAAATTCAATACACGGTAAGACAGTTTAAACAGTTACATTAGGAGTGAGGTCCCTGCTCGCAAGCTTACATTCTAGAAGGAAATGGGTGGACACAATAGGTGAAAAGTGCTTGTTATTTCAGGTCTGGCAATTATAATAAGTAGGGATTTTCATATAAAGCTGCATGATCCGGTCATCAGCCAGTATGCTTAAGTGCAATAATCAAGTATTGAGTGCAGTTATCGTGTGTATGGAGGGTGTGGAGACAAATGAATAGTAGGGTGCAGATTCTGAATATTTAGAAGGAGGGAACAGGGGAAAGTTAGTTTACTGAGTTGTTGAGGTGGTAGGTTTGTTTAAAGAGATGGGTTTTTAAAGCGCACTTGAAGACATGGGGGCTAGGCATCAGTTGGATCGTCTGGGGTAGAGCATTCCAGAGAACTGATGCAGCACAAGAAAAGTCTTGGAGACGGAGGTGCGAGGTTCGGATTATGGGGGATGTTAGTCTTGGGTGATTTGTAGAATGGAGGGCACGTGTAGAACTGTGGAGAGCTTTGTGGATGAGAGTGATGAGTTTATATTGGACCCTGCAGCGAATGGGCAACCTAGTGTAATGACTGGCACAAGATGGAGGCATCAGTGAAGCGGCTGGATAGAAATACGACCCTGGCTGCCGCATTCAGGATGGATTGGAGAGGAGAAAGTTTGGTAAGAGGGTGACCGATCAGAAGAGAGTTGCAGTAGTCCAGACGACAGTGAATAAGAGTGACAGTAAGAGTTTTAGCAGTTTCAAAGGTGAGAAAAGGTCGGATTCTGGAGATGTTTATAAGGTGCAGGTGACAAGAGCGACCTATACTGGTTGGCCACCTTTCTCGATCCACGGTACAAGGAGAAATTTCCTTTTCTCCTTTTGGAGTCACCAAAGAGTTTTACAATGGAATCGTTCAAGAGGGCCGTTGTAGATCAGTTGCTGAAAATATCACCCTCAGACAATGCTGGTGGCAGAGGTACCGGCTCTTTTCAACACCAAGGGATAATGGGGAGAGACAAGAACACCAGCTCCAACAGAGGTGGGGGGAAAATGTGCACAAATTGGTCAATTTTCAATAAACCAGCACAACAGCAAGGGCTATCTGTGCCTGTAACAATGCCAAGGAGGGATAAGTTGCAGAACATGGTCAAGGGGTACTTAAGTGACCATACGTGCGTCCTTTCTGATGCTTCAGTTCCCCTTAATTATTGGGTGTCTAAGCTGAACACTTGGCCCGACCTCTCTTTATATGCCTGGGAGGTACTGGCCTGCCCAGCTGCTAGAGTTGTGTCAGAGCATGTTTTCAGTTCCACTGGGGCAATCATCACTGATAGGCGCAAACGCCTCTCCACGGAAAATGCAGACAGACTTGCTCTGATTGAATTCATCAAGGACTGGATATCTCCACAGTTTGTAATCCCGCCCGCAGCCCAGCATCCACTGGTGGAACGCAGAAGAGAGAGACCTCCAGCTGCATCTGGAACATTACGTGACATCAGCGGATGTCAGAGCCGGCTGCAGCCAGGGGTCACGTGATACCTATGAGCGGCCAGTGATAGCGCCGCTCACAGGCAGAAACAGCAGCACAAGGTAATTACAAAGACACTTCTTTTCACCATAAAAATACATTGGGGCATTATCAATAGTACAGGACAACCCCTTTAAGATTGTCAACTCTTATGGTATACGGCAACCTTTCATTTGTTTCATTGTGAATTGCACATATTAATCTTTTGTTTTTTACTCCTTACAGTGACTAAACTACCAAAAACAAAGTTAGCATTATCATTTCAAAAACAGAACTAAACGTCATGATGATGTATAAAATGAGTACAATTTTCCAATGCCCATCAAATAGATTTAATGCGCTCTAGTATGAGAGGTTAAGCTTAGTACTTCAATTATAAGCAGGCTGACATTTATTATAAAAAAGTGAAATGGTAACAATGTGGCTACAGGAAATATATGCTCCTCATACTGAGTTCATTTACTATTAATGAAATGAAAAAGATTTCATCTTATGTGATCACAATAAATAAAAAAAATTAAATGCATTTTCATTACCCTGATTAAGACACACAAAGTTTAATTAACTAGAGCATGAAAACATTGCCAATAGCATTAACACAATGCTGTGAAGATACCTTATTGTCTTCTTAATCTACAAAGGCTGACATGCTATTTATAGTCACCTAACATATAAATAATCATGTTCTGTAACCTTCAATTACAATCGGCTCAAAGGAACAGAATCAACACGAATTAGTCGTAAATAACTTCTATACGGAAATCTTGTATCCTGCATTTTATTGCTGTTATTTTTCAATAAGTGCTCGTAAATGCTGATTTTCTTGTTAAATGGTATGTTTATTAATGTAATTTTTTTTTTACTTAGTAGTAGTACTGACCATTTAATGTTTGCAGTCAGTCATTATAACCAATCAACTTAAAGAGTAACCGTCAATTTAATTTTTATTTCACAAATGAATAGTACAAATGAAAATAAGGCACTTTGACATACATCTTATTAAAGAAATTTGCCTCTTTCTTCGACAGGAATAATCATTATTAGAAATGAGCAGACCCATGGATGTTCAGGGCTTTTCAGGTTCAACCAAACTTTAGTCCAAAGTTCTGTTCAGGTACCAGAACTGAACCCGAACTTAAAACCGAAACTGAACCCCATAGAAATCAATGGGGACTCGAACTTTGGAGCTGGGAAATTCTTTCTCTCTCTCTCCTCCCCAAACTCCCAAACTGTAAAACGAACTTCCAGGGGAAGTCCATGTTCGGAGTTCAGCACTGGACACTAGATGTCCGGTATTAACCGTCAAACTTTACAGTTCTGGTTCGTTCATCTCTAATTATTATTTCTCAAAATTTTCAATTAAAATCTGTATTCAGTGAAGAAATTTGTGAGATAAGATATGATAGTTGCTGCTGATAAGAGTCTATGAATATGGAGGGAGGAGGGGGAGAGCTCTGCCTCTTGCTCCTCCCCCTCCCCCACTTTACATGGAGTCTTATCAGCAGCAACTATCATCTCCTATCTCAGTAACGTAAAAATATGTCTTCACAGAATACAGATTTTACCCAAGACTTGAAAATTATGAGAATTAATGATTAATCAAACAAAGAGGCAGATTTTTCTGATAAGATACACTAACTTTTAAAAGTTTGGGGTCACCCAGACAATTTTGTGTTTTCCATGAAAACTCATACTTTTATTTAACAAATGAGTTGCAAAATGATTAGAAAATATAGTCCAGACATTGACAAGGTTAGAAATAATGATTTTTATTTGAAAGAATAATTTTCTCCTTCAAACTTTGCTTTCGTCTCAGAATGCTCCCTTTGCAGCAATTACAGCATTGCAGACCTTTGGCATTCTAGCTGTTAATTTGCTGAGGTAATCTTGAGAAATTTCCCCCCAAGCTTCCTGAAGCCCCTCCCACAAGTTTGATTGGCTTGATGGGCACTTTTTGCGTACCATACGGTTAAGCTGCTCCCACAAGAGCTCAATGGGGTTGAGATCTGGTGACTGCGCTGGCCACTCCATTACAGATAGAATACCAGCTGCATGCTTCTTCCCTAAATAGTTCATGCATAATTTGGAGGTGTGCTTTGGGTTATTGTCCTGTTGCAGGATGAAATTGGCTCCAATTAAGCGCTGTCCACAAGCTATGGCATGGCGTTGCAAAATGGAGTGATAGCCTTCCTTATTCAAAATCCCATTTACCTTGTACAAATCTCCCACTTTACCAGCACCAAAGCAACACCAGACCATCACATTACCTCCACCATGCTTGACAGATGGCGTCAGGCACTCTTCCAGCATCTTTTCAGTTGTTCTGCGTCTCACAAATGTTCTTCTGTGTGATCCAAGCACCTCAAACTTTGATTCATCTGTCCATCAAACTTTTTTCCAATCTTCCTCTGTCCAATGTCTGTGTTCTTTTGCCCATATTAATCTTTCCCTTTTATTATCCAGTCTCAGATATGGCTTTTTCTTTGCCATGGAGTCGCCTTTTCACTGTAGACGTTGACACTGGCGTTTTGTGTGTACTATTTAATGAAGCTGCCAGTTGAGGAGCTGTGAGGCGTCGATTTTTCAAACTGGAGACTCTAATGTACTTGACTTGTTGCTCAGTTGTGCAGCCAGCGGGGCCTCCCACTTCTCTTTCTACTCTGGTTAGAGCCTGCTTGTGCTCTCCTCTGAAGGGAGTAGTGCACACCATTGTAGGAAATCTTCAGTTTCTTGGCAATTTCTCGCATGGAATAGCCTTCATTTCTAAAAACAAGAATAGACTGTTGAGTTTCACATGAAAGTTCTCTTTTTCTGACCATTTTGAGAGTTTCATAGAACAGACAAATGTAATGCTCCAGATTCTCAACTAGCTCAAAGGAAGGTCAATTTTATAGCTTCTCAAATCAGCCAAACCATTTTCAGCTGGGCTAACATACTTGTGCAAGGGATTTCTGGTCTTTTCTAAACATCCATTAGCCTTCTTACACAGTTAGCAAACACAATGTACCATTAAAACACTGGAGTGCTGGTTGTTGGAAAAGGGCCTCTATACACCTATGTAGATATTGCAATAAAAACAAGACGTTTGCAGCTAGAATAGTCTTTTACCCCATTAGCAATGTATAGAGTGTATTTCTGATTCATTTAATGTTAGCTTCATTGAAAAAAAATATGCCTTTCTTTCAAAAATAATGAAATTTCTAAATGACCCCAAACTTTTGAACGGTAGTGTATAGTACAAAGTTGTTTATTTTCACATGTAGTATTGACTTATAAAAATTAAAATTAAAATGACGGTTACTCTTTAAACAACATGTCAGACATTTATGGTATATCTGAAGTATATATCTGAAAAGTTTGGTAGGTGGAAGTTCTGGATATTGAACCAGCACCTATCAAGAGAATGAGGCTTATTCCCCCTTATAATTTTAAAAGTTAAACTATTGATGCTCTCTATTGTGGTAAATGTCTCAAATGTTTCACTACTGTCTTACGTTACAATTGAAATATCTCACTTGTATATGGCTTCCATATCTTTTGTTTTCTGGAATAAAACATAGAGGTCAGAAGTCCCTATTCAGCCAGTATATAGGGGTTCTATAAATGGCCGCTCAGTAAATCATTATAATGGCAATCTATGTGCCACTTTTTTTCTATCTAATATATAATACACATCTGAGAAGCTTCCAGACACTAAAGAGCATATCTGAGATCTGATGGTTTGTGACCAACAGAAAGGTATCTAAGGCCACAGGCTGTGCGCCTTTTATTTAATTCAATGACACTTAAGAATCATAGAATCATAGAATCATAGAATGGTAGAGTTGGAAGGGACCTCCTGGGTCATCTGGTCCAACCCCCTGCTCAAAGCAGGATTCACTAAATCATCTCAGACAGATGTCTGTCCAGCCTCTGTTTGAAGACGTCCATTGAAGGGGAACTCACCACCTCTCGTGGCAGCCTGTTCCACTCATTAATCACCCTAACTGTCAAAAAGTTTTGTCTAATATCTAATCTGTGTCTCCTCCCATTTAGTTTCATCCCATTGCTTCTAGTCTTTCCTTGTGCAAATGAGAATAAAGATGATCCTTCTACAATGTGACAGCCCTTGACATATTTGTAGACAGCTATTAAGTCTCCTCTCAGTCTTCTTTTTTGCAAGCTAAACATTCCCAAATCCTGCAACCGTTCCTCATAGGACATGGTTTGCAGACCAGTCACCATTCTGGTCGCTCTTCTCTGAACTTGCTCCAGTTTGTCTATGTCTTTTTTAAAATGTGGTGCCCAAAACTGTACACAGTATTGCAGATGAGGTCTGACCAAAGAGGAGTAAAGACCGATAATGACTTCACGTGATCTAGACTGTATGCTTCTGTTAATACATCCCAGCCTTTTTTGCTGCTGCATCACACTGTTGACTCATGTTCAGTCTATGATCTATTAGTATACCTAAGTCTTTTTCACATGTACTGTTGCTTAGCTCTATTCCTCCCATTCTGTATATGCTTTTTTCATTTTTATTGCCCAGATGTAGTACTTTGCATTTTTCCCTGTTAAAAACCATTCTGTTGGTTGCTGCCCACTGCTCCAGTTTATTTAGGTCTTTTTGAATCCTCTCTCTCTCTTCTCTAGTATTAGCTATCCCTCCTAGCTTTGTGTCATCAGCAAATTTAATCAGTTTACCCTCAATTCCTTCATCTAAATCATTGATAAAGATGTTGAACAATACAGGTCCCAGGACGGAGCCCTGTGGTACCCCACTTGAGACATTCATCCAGCTGGATGTGAAGCCATTTACAACCACCCTTTGAGTCCGATCACTAAGCCAGTTATGAATCCACCTAACAGTTGCCTGGTCCATTGCATACTTGGTCATTTTTTCAATAAGGATGGTGTGAGATACTTTGTCAAATGCTTTGCTGAAGTCAAGATATACTATATCTACAGCATTTCCCTGATCCACCCAGTCAGTGATTCTGTCATAGAAGGAAATTAAGTTAGTCTGACATGACTTGTTAGTTACAAACCCATGCTGACTCTGGTTAATCACTTCATTCTTATCCATGTACTTACATACATGTTGTTTAATAATTTGTTCAAAGATCTTTCCTAGTATAGAAGTCAGACTCACCGGCCTATAGTTCCCTGGGTCCACCTTCTTCCCCTTTTTGAAGATAGGAACAACATTTGCTCTTCTCCAGTCTTCTGGGACTTCTCCTGTTCTCCAAGAATTTTCAAAGATTATGGAGAGTGGTTCTAAAATTTCTTCTATGATCTCCTTCAGTACTCTGGGGTGTAATTCATCTGGACCTGGAGACTTGAACTCATTTATGTTAGCTAAATATTCCCTCACAATCTTTCTGTTTACAGATAACTTGGATTCCTCTATTCCTCTAAAAGGACAGTGAAGATCAGTTGATGTTAAATTTTCTTTCTGAGAGAAAACAGATGCAAAATAGGAATTAAAAAGTTCGGCCTTCTTAACATCCTCTCTTACCATTTCTCCATTTTCATCCTGTAAAAATCCTATAGCATCTTTGACTTTTCTTTTACTTTTGACATACCCCCAAAATCCTTTTTTATTGCTTTTGACATCTCTTGCAAGCCTTAATTCATTGTCAGCTTTAGCTAACCTGATACGTGCCCTGCAGGATCTGCAGACTGCATTATAATCTTCTTTAGATATGCCTCCTTCTTTCCATTTAATAAACATTTCTTTCTTTCTTTTTAGCATGTGTTTAAGTTCTGTGTTCATCCATCCTGGTTTCCTTAAATGCTTCCCATTCTTCCTACTTTTCGGGATTGTTAACGATTGTGCTTTGAGAATCTCATTTTTAAAAATTTCCCATCCTTCCTGGACATTTTTGTCCTTAAGGACATCCAGCCATTGGATCCCTCCTATTCTCTTTCTGAGTCTCTTAAAATCTGCCTTTCTAAAATCTAACCTTGAAGTTTGAGTCTTCACATGTCTTCCTCCTCTAGTTATCCAAAATTCTATAATAGCATGATCGCTGCCTCCTAGCGTCCCAGCCACCTTTACCTCCTCAACCATTTCCTCCCTGTTTATAAGGATTAGATCCAAAGTAGCAGATCCCCTTGTTTTCTCCCCTACCTTTTGGAAGATAAAGTTGTCAGCAAGAGAGGATAAGAATTTGCTTGACCTGTTAGTTTTGCTTGAGAGAGATTCCCAACAAATGTCTGGATAGTTGAAATCTCCCATGACCACTACGTCATATTTTTTGGAGAACTTGGTCATTTGATACATAAAGAGTTCATCCATATCTTCAGCTTGCCCAGGTGGCCTGTAGTAAATGCCTACAATGGTGTCCTTTCCGTTGTTCTCTCCTTGTATTCTTACCCAAACAGTTTCCACAGAACTCCCAGTCTCTGAAGCTTCAATCTCTGTGCAGATATACGCTTTTCTAACATACAATGCGACACCTCCTCCTCGTTTATCAAGTCTGTTTCTTGCAAATAAGTTGTATCCTTTTAGCCTTTTATTCCAATCATGTGTATCGTCCCACCAAGTTTCAGTGATTCCAATAACATCATATTCCTTTTCCTGCGTTAGTAGTTCCAATTCTCCTTGTTTGTTGCCCATGCTTTGTGCATTTGTATAAAAACATTTTAGTTTGTGATTGGTTTCTCTTACTCCCATATTTTTATTATTTAAATTGTTTTGTCTTTGTTCTTCCTTTCCACTTCCAGTAGCAGAGATCTCAATAGTATTTGTCAGCTGTATGGCTTTTTCTGGCCTTTTGCTTCCCTTCCCACATTGTTCTAGTTTAAAGCTCTCCTGATGAGTGTAGCAAGGCGACTTCCAAATACATGTTTTCCAGTCTTCGTAAGGTGCACCCCATCTCTAGCAAGTAGTCCATCGTATAGGTAATTCATTCCGTGATCCAGAAATCCAAATCCTTGTTGACGGCACCATCGACGTAGCCAGTTGTTCACCTGTAGAATCTTATTCCACCTCATTGTTCCATGGCCATCCACTGGGATGATGGATGAGAAGACCACCTGCGCTCCCAATTCTTTCACTTTCTTGCCTAAGTCTTCAAAGTCACTGCAGATGGTTTCCAGGTCCTTTCTTGCGGTGTCATTTGTCCCCACATGTATTAGCAGGAATGGGTAGTGATCTGTAGGTCTGAAGAGTCTTAATATCCTGTCAGACACATCTTTAATTTTTGCTCCTGGAAGACAGCACATTTCTCTTGAGGTTATGTCTGGTCTGCAGATAGCGGCCTCTGTTCCTCTTAACAGAGAATCCCCCATGACCACCACTCTCCGTTTTTTCTTCACAACATTCTTCTTTCTCCATCCAGGAGGATTCTGAGGGCTTACAAGGTTATTCATTGCTGGCAAAGTCTTATTTTGCTGTATTTCTTCATGGTTCTCCTGCGTGAGAGCCTGGTACTGGTTCCTGAGCAGTATGGGTGCTGATTGCCTCTCGATCCTCCTGCTTCTCTGGGTCACATGCTTCCATTCCTCTGTTTCGTCAGGTGCAGTTCGAATTTCTTCTCTTTCTGAATCATGAAGAGATAATTCTGCTCTGTCTAAGAACTCTTCACCTTCCTTAATGATTTTCAAGGTAGTTAACCTCTCTTCTAGATTTCGCAACTTTTCCTCCAACAGGGACACAAGCTTGCATTTCTGGCATGTGAAGTTTGGCTTTTCCACTGGCAAGTCTGTGAACATGTAGCAGGATATGCAGCTCACCAAATGGCTCCTGGACTCTTCCATGTTCTTACTGTTAATGTTCTGAAAACAGTGAAAAAAGCTTAAAAAAAAAAACCTTCAAAATGCCGATGTCCTCTTTTCAGCTCCAACAGCCAAAATCCAGTGTTCTTTGAGCTCGCGGAAACTCTTCACTTACCCCAAAATGCAGAGGGAATATGCAAATTATCTCCTCAGGACTCCTGCCCTGGTTTACGGATGTCCTGTTTTCAGCTCCAACAGCCAAAATCCAGTGTTCTTTGAGCTCGCGGAGACTCTTCACTTACCCCAAAATGCAGTGGGAATATGCAAATTATCTCCTCAGGACTCCTCCCCTGGTTCTCAGCAATCAAATTGCAAAACCAAGAAAGAAAAGATTTGGATTTTTGGAAAATCTCAGGATGCACAGACATGTTAATGATATGCAAATCATGAAGACATTGAAACAAAATTTTCAAAACATCTCGATTTATTCAGTATCAAGTATGTGCGCCATGCGCAGAAATACAGGTACTTGCCTTGGCAAAATGTCAATGAGGTAATTAAAGGGTTTGTACATTACTTTATATTACCCCCCCAATGTATCCCCCGGCACCCCTAAGACTTTTTGTAAATACCTTATGTTGCAGATAATGCCTGTGAGCGGCGCTATCACTGTCCACTCACAGGCATCACGTGACCCCCGGCTGCAGCCGGCTCTGACATCCGCTGATGTCACTACAAGTGCTGGCAGCAGCCGGGGGTCTTTGTCTTCCGCGTTCCAGGTGGATGCCAGGCTGTGGGCAGGGTTACCCCCCGCATCACACCCAGCATCCACCGCACGCTCTGCCTCTCCCCATTCATTGAGAAAGTGCACGGTGGATGCTGGATGCGATGCATGGGGTAACCCCGCCCACAACCCAGCAGCCACCGCGGGGACCTTAGGGCTGAGTCACGCCTCACTTGTCGTGATTAGTGTTGAGCCACTCCCGTAGTGTTCGGGTTCGGTTCGTCGAACACCGGGATGTTCGAGGAACTGTTCGTCGAACTGTTCGTCGAACACCGTTAAAACCAATGGCAGGCAAACAAAAACACATAGAAACACATAGAAAACACCTGCAAAGGTGTCCAAAAGCTGACAAACTGCTCAGAAGACACTCTCTTTAAAAAAGCCGGCCGGCAAATTCAGCAGCGGCATACACCGGTACCCGACAATTTAGACAAGAAGGAATAGAGCATCACACATAGATTAGATAGATAGAAACATGTCAGTCACACATATAAGAAGCACAGTGACAGTGTTGGTTACTGCACTTGTCATTTAGTGTAAAGGATTTATTAAAAAAAATATTAGTGTTTTCATGCACCGTCTCTTTAAAAAAGCCGGCCGGCAATTCAGCATCTGTACCCGACAATTTAGAACAGAAAGAATAGAGCTTCACACATAGATTAGATAGATAGAAACATGTCAGTCACATATATAATAAGTACAGTGATAGTGTTGCTTACTGTACTTGTCATTTAGTGTAAAGGATTTATTTTAAAAAATAATAGTGTTTTCATGCACTGTCTCTTTAAAAAAGCCGGCCGGCAATTCAGCAGCGGTACCCGACAATTTAGAACAGAAAGATAGAGCATCACACATAGATTAGATAGATAGAAACATGTCAGTCACATATATATGAAGTACAGTGATAGTGTTGGTTACTGTACTTGTCATTTAGTATTAAAATAAAGGATTTATTATTAAAAAAATTGGCGTGGGGTTCCCCTTAATTTTAGGCTCTAGCGGAGGTTAAGCAGACGGCTGGGGCAGATGTTTGAAGCCTGGGAAGGGGGTAATACCCACGGAGCTTCCCAGGCTACTAATATCAGCCCCCAGCTGAATACATAGCCTTTACTAGCTATTAAAATGGGAGACCCCCCCAAAAAAATGACGTGGGGTCCCCCCTAATTTAATAGCTAGCAAAGGCTAGGCAGACAGCTGGGGGCTGATATTAATAGCCCAGGAAGGGAGCCATGAATATTGGCCCCCTCCCAGGCTAGAAACACCAGCCGTCAGCCGCCCCAGAAATGGCGCATTCATAGGATGCGCCAATTCTGGCACTTAGCCTCGCTCTTCCACGCTGCCCTGGTGCGGTGGCAGGGGGTAATAGGGTTGGGGTTGATGTCAGCTTATAATGCCAGCTGACATCAAGCCCAGGTTAGTAATGGAGAGGCGTCTATAAGACACCCCCATTACTAACCCCATAGTCAAAGTTAAAAAAAACACAAACACCCAGAATAAAGTCCTTTAATTGAAATAAAGACACAATCCTTTATTGTTCTAAATTAAACCATACTTACCGTCACGCCCATTCCAGCTGAAGCCAACGATCTCCTGCAATAAAAGAAAAATAATAAAGCAACCTCATCCTTACCTTTCCATGGTTCCCACGACAGCTTCAGCTCTGCTACATCGAGATGACAGGCTGGACCGCAGCAGAACGCTGCCATCCAGCCTCTCATCCCGCAGACACTGAGAAGCGCAGGCTTGCTTACGCTGCTCAGCGTCTCTCTGTGACGACATCCAGATGAGCCGAGTTCATGTCCAATGAACTCGGCTCACCTCATGCACGTCACTGACAGCGTGGGAAAATTCTCACGCTGAAGCGCTGATTGCAGGAGAATTTTCCCACGCTGTCAGTGACGTGCAGGAGGTGAGCTGAGTTCATTGGACATGAGATCACCTCATGCACATCACTGACAGCGTGGGAGAATTCTCCTGCACTCAGCACTTCAGCGTGAGAATTTTCCCACGCTGTCAGTGACGTGCATGAGGTGAGCCGAGTTCATTGGACATGACCTCGGCTCATCTGGATGCCGTCACAGCGAGACAGTGAGGAGCGCAAGCATGCCTGCGCTTCTCAGTGTCTGCGGGATGACAGACTGGATGGCAGCGTTCTGCTGCGGTCCAGCCAGTCATCTCGATGTAGCAGAGCTGAAGCTGTCGTGGGAACCATGGAAAGGTAAGGATGAGGTTGGTTTATTATTTTTCTTTTATTGCAGGAGATCGTTGGCTTCAGCTGGAATGGGTGTCATGGTAAGTATGGTTTAATTTAGAACAATAAAGAATTGTGTCTTTATTTCAATTAAAGGACTTTATTCTGGGTGTTGTGTTTTTTTTAAATACTTTACTAGAAATTCATGGCGGTCATGTCTAATACTGGCGTGACCCCCTGAATTTTGGGCTTGGGGCCAGCTGATAATACCAAGCTGGCCCTAACCCCTTTATTACCCAGTGAGCCACCGCACCAGGGCCCTGGATGAGTTGGGTACAGCGCCAGAAGATGGCGCTTCTATGAACGCGCCATTTTCCGGGGTGGCTGCGGACTGCAATTTGTAGCGGGGGGGGGCCCAGAAAGCTTGGGCCTCCCTGCGCTGCAGATTCCAGCCCCCAGCTGCCTAGTTGTACCTGGCTGGACACAAAAATAGGGCGAAGCCCCACGTACTTTTTTTTTAATTATTTCATGAAATTCATGAAATAATTAAGAAAAAAAGGGCTTCCCTATATTGTTGTGTCCGGCCAGGTACAAATAGGCAGCTGGTGGATGGGGGCAGCCCGTTCCTGCCTGCTGTACCTGGCTGGACACAAATATAGTGCGAAGCCCCACTTCAATTTTTTTAAATTATTTCAGGAAATTCATGAAATAATTAAAAAAAAATTGACGTGGGGCTTCGCACTATATTTGTGTCCAGCCAGGTACAGCAGGCAGGAACGGGCTGCCCCCAACCACCAGCTGCCTATTTGTACCTGGCCGGACACAACAATATAGGGAAGCCCTTTTTTTCTTAATTATTTCATGAAATAATTTAAAGAAAATTGACGTGGGGCTTCGCCCTGTTTTTGTGTCCAGCCAGGTACAACTAGGCAGCTGGGGGCTGGAATCTGCAGCGCAGGGAGGCCCAAGCTTTCTGGGCCACCCCCGCTGCAAATTGCAGTCCGCAGCCACCCCGGAAAATGGCGCGTTCATAGAAGCGCCATCTTCTGGCGCTGTACCCAACTCATCCAGGGCCCTGATGCGGTGGCTCACTGGGTAATAAAGGGGTTAGGGCCAGCTTGGCATTATCAGCTGGCCCTAAGCCCGAAATTCATGGGGTCACGCCAATATTAGACATGACCACCATGAATTTCTAGTAAAGTATTTAAAAAAAACACAACACCCAGAAAAAAGTCCTTTAATTGAAATAAACACACAATTCTTTATTGTTCTAAATTAAACCATACTTACCATCACGCCCATTCCAGCTGAAGCCAACGATCTCCTGAAATAAAAGAAAAATAATAAAGCAACATCATCCTTACCTTTCCATGGTTCCCATGACAGCTTCAGCTCTGCTACATCGAGATGACAGGCTGGACCGCAGCAGAACGCTGCCATCCAGCCTCTCATCCCGCAGACACTGAGAAGCGCAGGCTTGCTTGCGCTCCACAGTGTCTCTCTGTGAGGGCATCCAGATGAGCCGAGTTAATGTCCAATGAACTCGGCTCACCTCATGCACGTCACTGACAGCGTGGGAAAATTCTCCTGCACTCAGCGCTTCAGCGTGGGAGAATTCTCACACTGAAGCGCTGAGTGCAGGAGAATTCTCCCACGCTGTCAGTGACGTGCAGGAGGTGAGCTGAGTTCATTGGACATGAGCTCACCTTATGCACGTCACTGACAGCGTGGGAAAATTCTCCTGCACTCAGCGCTTCAGCGTGGGAGAATTCTCACGCTGAAGCGCTGAGTGCAGGAGAATTCTCCCACGCTGTCAGTGACGTGCAGGAGGTGAGCTGAGTTCATTGGACATGAGCTCACCTTATGCACGTCACTGACAGCGTGGGAGAATTCTCCTGCACTCACCGCTTCAGCGTGAGAATTTTCCCACGCTGTCAGTGACGTGCATGAGGTGAGCCGAGTTCATTGGACATGAACTCGGCTCATCTGGATGTCGTCACAGAGAGACGCTGAGCAGCGCAAGCAAGCCTGCGCTTCTCAGTGTCTGCGGGATGAGAGGCTGGATGGCAGCGTTCTGCTGTGGTCCAGCCTGTCATCTCGATGTAGCAGAGCTGAAGCTGTCGTGGGAACCATGGAAAGGTAAGGATGAGGTTGCTTTATTATTTTTCTTTTATTGCAGGAGATCGTTGGCTTCAGCTGGAATGGGCGTGACGGTAAGTATGGTTTAATTTAGAACAATAAAGGATTGTGTCTTTATTTCAATTAAAGGACTTTATTCTGGGTGTTTGTGTTTTTTTTAACTTTGACTATGGGGTTAGTAATGGGGGTGTCTTATAGACGCCTCTCCATTACTAACCTGGGCTTGATGTCAGCTGGCATTATAAGCTGACATCAACCCCAACCCTATTACCCCCTGCCACCGCACCAGGGCAGCGTGGAAGAGCGAGGCTAAGTGCCAGAATTGGCGCATCCTATGAATGCGCCATTTCTGGGGCGGCTGACGGCTGGTGTTTCTAGCCTGGGAGGGGGCCAATATTCATGGCTCCCTTCCTGGGCTATTAATATCAGCCCCCAGCTGTCTGCCTAGCCTTTGCTAGCTATTAAATTAGGGGGGACCCCACGTCATTTTTTTTGGGGGGTCCCCCATTTTAATAGCTAGTAAAGGCTATGTATTCAGCTGGGGGCTGATATTAGTAGCCTGGGAAGCTCCGTGGGTATTACCCCCTTCCCAGGCTTCAAACATCTGCCCCAGCCGTCTGCTTAACCTCCGCTAGAGCCTAAAATTAAGGGGAACCCCACGCCAATTTTTTTAATAATAAATCCTTTATTTTAATACTAAATGACAAGTACAGTAACCAACACTATCACTGTACTTCATATATATGTGACTGACATGTTTCTATCTATCTAATCTATGTGTGAAGCTCTATTCTGTCTGTTATAAATTGTCGGGTACCGCTGCTGAATTGCCGGCCGGCTTTTTTAAAGAGACGGTGCATGAAAACACTATTATTTTTTTTGATAAATCCTTTACGCTAAATGACAAGTACAGTAAGCAACACTGTCACTGTACTTCGTATATATGTGGCTGACATGTTTCTATCTATCTAATCTATGTGTGAAGCTCTATTCTGTCTGTTATAAATTGTCGGGTACCGCTGCTGAATTGCCGGCCGGCTTTTTTAAAGAGACGGTGCATGAAAACACTATTATTTTTTTTGATAAATCCTTTACGCTAAATGACAAGTACAGTAAGCAGCACTTTCACTGTACTTCGTATATATGTGGCTGACATGTTTATATCTATCTAATCTATGTGTGAAGCTCTATTCTTTCGGTTCTAAATTGTCGGGTACAGGTGTATGCCGCTGCTGAATTGCCGGCTTTTCATGTTTCACTGTTGGCACTGTTCCCATCGATTTGGGCAATCACTGTAATGCCACAACCACCATGGCTGTGGCATTACAGTGAGTGGCAGACAATCCCTGCATGATTGGTGCTCTAAATAGCGCCAGACATGCAGGACACGCTTTTGGTGCACTTACAGTTATCGAACATAACCTCGAACAGCCGAATTTTTTGCAAATCGTTCGGGTTCGTCGAACAACTCGAACACCGCCCAAAACAGCTCGAATTTGAGATTGGCGAACAGTTCTAGTCGAACACCGCTCATCTCTAGTCGTGATGTCAGCGCGGGGTCACGTGATACCTGTGAACGGCCACCGATAGCGCCGCTCACAGGCACTATCAGCAACACAAGGTATTTACAAAAAGTCTTAGGGGCCCCGGGGGGATACATTAGGGAGGGGGTAATATAAAGTTGTGTACAACTTTTTTAATAGTTGTCTGAGTCAGGAAAATCACTGGCTGAATCTACGTGTACATATACAAACGTGTTAAAGGGTATCTGTCACAAGGTTTTTTCTACCTCATCTGGGAGCAGCATAAAATTTTGGAAAAAAGACCCTGATTCCAATGATGTGTTACTTAGTTTACTGAGTGCAGAAGTTGTGACACAATCAGAGGTTTTTTTATGTAGCCAGTAGCAGAGCTCAGGAAGCCAAACTCGTCCACACCACACCTTTCGATGTACATTGTCTATTGACAGTAAGCTGCTTATCAAAGGAGGGGACGTGATCAGATCAGGGCTCACGTGAGCACCAGTCCTGGCAGTGATAATCTCCTGGTGATAAAACCTTCACTGTATGGAAACAACAGCACACAGCCTAATCAATGACATATCTCTGAAATCTGTGTCTAAGCTGCTACCTCATGCTGTCCTCAGATTACATAGCAAAAATCTGCTGACAGATTACCTTTAAGAGAGCTAATTACCTGCTTCACAAGCTTTCATCTTCATCCAATGGCTATATCTAAGATATGTGCGCCCTTTTCTTTAATTTGATTAGCTAAATAACTATAAAATCTTACTTAATTACTTTACTAAACATTTTCAGCTAATATAGTTTATATTTAATATGTATTTCTCATGATGTAACACAGGGAAATGGGGATAAAATATTTTTAGGTTCTACTGATATAGGCCACCATTAATCAAGAACACTAGTACATAAATTATTCTAAAAAGCTTGAGAAACACTAAAACCAGAGATAGAAGATAGATCTACTTTAGGATAGGGAAACTACATTGTGTGTTTACGTCTACTGTTTCTGGCTTTTACCAGGAATATAAATTACAAGATAATGCCGCACACAATGAAATCACATCAAAGAAAAAAGGCATTGGTTCCTCGTACTCCCAGAGCCAATTTTTAAAAACTAGAGCTGTTTTAGTAGTATATATCTCTCCATTCCCACATGTGGCTCATGTTAATGCTTTTTTCCGCTGTTGCAGCACAAGCTTTATGTTCCTCTGCTTATACATTTGAAAACTCACATGTGGTTATTCCTGACCTTACTTATTTCCAATAGCCATAAATCCATTCTCTGCTGAAGTTAAAACACTAAACTAATTAAGCATCTTGCTCTATTCATCTCCTTATGTCTAAGGAAAAGAATACACCATTTCAGCAGCAGATTCAGTGTGTGCTAATATTTCTATATATCCTGCAAAGCTTTTAAAAAATATAACCTATATCATGTAATAGAAGTGATTTAAGCTAGCTGGCAAGCTCTAAAGATTTACAATCCCAGCCACAACTTATTGTTAATTAGTTTAACATTATTCCAACATTTCTTAAATAGAATAAAATATATTTTCTGTATTTTGGCAAGAGACTTGTTTAGTAAGTAGATATATTTGCTTGTAAAATTTTACTCCAGTAATATGTTAAATGAGGAATTTAGGATATGATACTTAAAACTGGCAAGTTCCTAAAGAGTATTTATATACAGAGGAAGATATTACTTTTTATAAGTACCTTTGCATATATGATTTGGCACAAAGTTGTTCTCAAAGACATTCATCGTAATGGTCAGATAGTTTGCTGAGCAAAGTTCTGACACCATAATAGTCCAACAATACAAGGTCTACCAGAAGACATCCTTTTTTTTAATTATTGTGCTTAAAAGCCAATCACTTGCTAATATGGTCAATCTCTCGTTGACCTTATTAGACCTTATTGATTATATTTACACTATAGTAAGTGATAATCACTGATAGGTGAAGGAAACCACTTATTATCTTATCAAAATGACACATGTCAAGGTTGGATATATAATGCAGCAAGAGAACGGTTGGGTCTTGAAGCTGATGTGTTGGAGGTAAGAAATATTGGGAAGTTTAGTAGAAATTCTGGCAAGGTCCAAATTGTGTTAGCTAGATGACTTGGTGAAATCACTTCCAAAATGTCAGATCTTGAAGAGTGTTCAGGTGTTAACTGTATATAGTGGTTAGTACCACTTTAGCAAAAATGGTTGAAGAAATAAAATTTGGCTATGACAGGAAGGTATCAGAAGACACAGTACTTCTCATCTTGCTGACTCCTGTCCACCAACACAGTGCTTCTTAGCTTGCTAACTCTTGTCCACCAAGAGTATCTACAATGTGAGCATCAGAACTGGACAATAGAACTATGTAAAGGTGGCTTGGTCTGAATAGTGTTTTATTTTACATCATATGGCCAGCAAAATGTGTGTGCATTGTTTATAGAAGGACTCTCGTTAAACTTTTTATTAGCTAATATATGTAAATGTTTACATAGTGCAATGTAGGTGCAATAATACACTCACGATTGCTGGTTTCCAGTGCCGCTGCGATACTCTTCTGGATCACATGACAGCTATTCCAACTTACCAGGTCACACTGGGGTATGAGAGAGAAGTTGCTTTTACAATGTAAGCCTATGGAGCAATGTTGCTCCATAGACTTACATTGTAAAAATGACTCCCAGTTCACACATAGACCCCAGTGACAGAATAGTTGTCATGTGACTCTGAAGAGGACTAGAGCAGCACTTGAAACCAGGGAAGATGGCAATCAATGAGTATACTACTAACACATGTACAGTACAGACCAAAAGTTTGGACACACCTTCTCATTTAAAGATTTTTCTGTATTTTCATGACTATGAAAATTGTACATTCACACTGAAGGCATCAAAACTATGAATTAACACATGTGGAATTATATACTTAACAAAAAAGTGTGAAACAACCGAAAATATGTCTTATATTCTAGGTTCTTCAAAGTAGCCACCTTTTACTTTGATGACTGCTTTGCACACTCTTGGCATTCTCTTGATGAGCTTCAAGAGGTAGTCACCAGAAATGGTCTTCCAACAATCTTGAAGGAGTTCGCAGAGATGCTTAGCACTTGTTGGCCCTTTTGCCTTCACTCTGCGGTCCAGCTCACCCCAAACAATCTCGATTGGGTTCAGGTCTGGTGACTGTAGAGGCCAGGTCATCTGGCGTAGCACCCCATCACTCTCCTCCTTGGTCAAATAGCCCTTACACAGCCTGGAGGTGTGTTTGGGGTCATTGTCCTGTTGAAAAATAAATGATGGTCGAACTAAACGCAAATCGGATAGAATAGCATGACGCTGCAAGATGCTGTGGCAGCCATGCTGGTTCCGTATGCCTTCAATTTTGAATGAATCCCCAACAGTGTCACCAGCAAAGCACCACAAAATATCACACCTCCTCCTCCATGCTTCACGGTGGGAACCAGGCATGTAGAGTCCATCCGTTCACCTTTTCTGCGTCGCACAAAGACACGGTGGTTGGAACCAAAGATCTCAAATTTGGACTCATCAGACCAAAGCACAGATTTCCACTGGTCTAATGTCCATTCCTTGTGTTCCTTAGCCCAAACAAGTCTCTTCTGCTTGTTGCCTGTCCTTAGCAGTGGTTTCCTAGCAGCTATTTTACCATGAAGGCCTGCTGCACAAAGTCTCCTCTTAACAGTTGTTGTAGAGATGTGTCTGCTGCTAGAACTCTGTGTGGCATTGACCTGGTCTCTAATCTGAGCTGCTGTTAACCTGCGATTTCTGAGGCTGGTGACTCGGATAAACTTATCCTCAGAAGCAGAGGTGACTCTTGGTCTTCCTTTCCTGGGGCGGTCCTCACGTGAGCCACTTTCTTTGTAGCGCTTGATGGTTTTTGCAACTGCACTTGGGGACACTTTCAAAGTTTTCCCAATTTTTCGCACTGATTGACCTTCATTTCTTAAAGTAATGATGGTCACTCGTTTTTCTTTACTTACCTGCTTTTTTCTTGCCATACTACAAAAATTCTAACAGTCTTTTCAGTAGGACTATCAGCTGTGTATCCACCTGACTTCTGCACAACACAACTGATGGTCCCAACCCCATTTATAAGGCAAGAAATCCCACTTATTAAACCTGACAGGGCACACCTGTGAAGTGAAAACCATTTCCGGTGACGACCTCTTGAAGCTCATCAAGAGAATGCCAAGAGTGTGCAAAGCAGTCATCAAAGCAAAAGGTGGCTACTTTGAAGAACCTAGAATATAAGACATATTTTCAGTTGTTTCACACTTTTTTGTTAAGTATATAATTCCACATGTGTTAATTCATAGTTTTGATGCATTCAGTGTGAATGTACAATTTTCATAGTCCTGAAAATACAGAAAAATCTTTAAATGAGAAGGTGTGTCCAAACTTTTGGTCTGTACTGTATGTGAAATGTCATTTATTAATTATTTTGTATAGTATGACTAGCTTGTTTAAAGATATAAAGATTAAAAGTTTGAAAATTGCGAATTTTTCAAAATTTTTGCCAAAATTTCGATATTTTCACAAATAAATGAAAAACATATTGACCTAAATTTACCACTAACATAAAGTACAATGTGTCATGAAAAAAACAATCTCAGAATCACTGGGATAAGTTGAAGCGTTCCAGAGTTATTACCACATGAAGTGACACGTCAGATTTAAAAAATTTGGCCTGGTCATTAAGGTTAAAATTGGCTCAGTCACTAGGGGTTTAATCACCATAAAAAACAATATAAATACATTGAAAATATATATAAATGTTCCAGAGAAAATTCAGTAATGGGGAGTGAATTACACAAAATTCATCACATGAATGTAATCAAGACTATATATTACATATAAAGTGCAAGTGCATAAGTATATATAAACATTATCGCATGAAGTCAATACATATGTTTAAACATGATTTATAAGATGTAATTCATTGCCCATCTAATAAATAGAATACCAATATCTACTGGTAATTAATGAAAAATAGTAATAAAAGGTAAAGAAAGGTAAATAACCATTCTTGACCTTTACCAGTCTCCAAGTATCGGCGTCCCGACATGCATTTTGCACTTATTTTTCTCAAGGGGGATGCGATAGTATCTCCATTTATATGCCCCTCAAACCAATCACAGTGGAACTTTACACCTGAGAGTGATAATGTCTTCTTCCCAAGTCTTCCCTATCTATAATTCATATGTGCGCACAGGTCTGGCCATGAATACTTCCGGGTCATTCCCCCAATTAACATCAGCAGTATGTCCAAAAACTGGAATTAAAGGAATGCATATTGCTAACTCCCCATATCGCTAGCCGGAAATAACAAATACGTTCCAGCTTGGAGCGCATAGTAGCAATTCCCCATATTACTGACCGGAAATGGCAAATGTGTTCCAGCTTGAAGCATATAATAGCAGCTCCTATATCACTAGCCGAAGACCGGAGATAACAAAATTTGTTCCAGCTTGGAATACATAATAGTAACTCCGCATAAAAATTTCCTGAAAAATGTGGGGGATAAAAATAGCATTCCACCTTGGAGCACATAATATCTGTGTGGGGGGTAAGAACAGCATTCCACCTAGGGAAACACACTATCCATATGGGGAAATGAAAACATATATTATATATATATATAAAATGAAAATATTAAGACATATAAAGAACTTACCAGAGACACACACATGACCTCACATGAAAGTGCACATTTCAAGAGTCTATCTCATCTAAACTGGTTTTCTACCTTGCCTGCCAAAAATTAATAGGTGTAATAGATGCAATATAAGCAACTGTGCACAGTGATAAAAAAATTCTAATAGAAAAAAAAATATTTTATATTTTTATAATACCCACCATGAAATACAATGCAGACTGTGATGTTGTACTGTATCAATAAATAAATATAATGTATTGTGTACTGCCATATATAGTTTGGAACCCAAATTACCAAAACAAACGTGATGAATGTGACACTAGTGAAAATAAAAAAATAAAAAATATTTGAGGAATATGAATATAATGAATATTCCACAAAAGTTCAGTGAAAAAGGACCATCTATACCGTGGCATTCAAAAGTTTGGGCACCCGTGGTCCAAATTAATGTTATTGTGATCTCTAAAAGGGCTAAAAAAATATATATATATTCATCTTTTACATTTTAAAAGATTACAAAAATGAAAATGGCTCTATGTAAAAGTTTGAGCACCCTGCATCATTAGTACCTAGTAGCACCCCCTTTTGAAAGTATCACAGCTTGTAAATGCTTTTTGTAGCCAGGCAAGAGTCATTCTATTCTTGTTTGAGGGATTTTCATCAATTCTTCCTTGGAAAATCCTGGGTTGTCTTGCAGCACTGTTATTTTGAGATCTTGCCCCAGATTTTCAATGACGTTCAGAGCAGAGGACTGTGAGGGCCATTGTAAAATCTTTCGATTTAGCCTTTTGAGGTAGTCTATTGTGGATTTTGACGTATGTTTAGGATCATTATCCATTTGTAGAAGCCACTCTCTCTTCAACTTCAGCTTTTTTTACAGATGATGTTATGTTTGCATCAACAATTTGTTGAAATTTCATCGAAGCCATTCTTCCCTCTACCTGTGAAATGTTCCCCATGCCATTGGCTGCAAAACAACCCCAAAGCATGATTGATCCGCCCTCCTGCTCAATGGTTGGCGAGATTTTACTTTCTTGAAAATCTGTGCCCTTTTTTCTCTACACATACCTTTGATCATTGTGGCCAAAGAGTTATTTTTTTTTACCTCATCGGTCCACAGGACTTTTTTTCAAAATGCATCGAGTTTGTTTAGTTGTTCTTTTGCATACTCCTGATGCTGAATTTTATGGTGAGGATGCAGTACGAATTTTCTTTTGATGACTATTCCATGAAAGCCATATTTGTGCAGGTGTCTCTGAACAGAAGAACAATGTACTAAAACTCTAGAGTCTGCTAAATCTTTCTGAAGATCTTTTGCAGTCAAGAGGGGGTTTTGATTTGCATCTTTAGCAATCCTTCAAGCAGCTCTTCCTGAAATTTTGCTTGGTCTTCCAGACCTTATCTTGTCCTCCACTTTGCAGGTTAACTGCCATTTCTTAATTACATTTTGAACTGAAGAAAGGGCAACTTGAAAACACTTTGCTATCTTCTTATAGCCTTCTCCTTCTTTGTGGGCCTTCACCATTTTCATTTTCAGAGTGCTAGGCAGCTGCTTAGAAGAACCCATGGCTGCTGTTTTTTGGCACAAGGTTAGAGGAGGCTGGGTTTTTGTAAACCTGGGAAATTTGCTTCACCTGGCCTTTCCTAACGATGATTGTGAACAAGCCATAACCCTAACAGGCTCATTAAGGTCTGACCCTTGGTCAACGTTATCTGAGCACACAAATCTCCAATAATGCCCAAACTTTTGCATTGGCCCATTTTGCTGTTTTGTAATTTTTGAAATGTAAAAAATTACAATATTTTTTTTTTGGCCTAAAATACAAAGGAAATGTGTCATCTTTAACTTTAGGCCTTTTAGAGATCATTTCATCTTCAACTTGCTTAACTGTTCACAACAACAGTAATTTTGACCGGGGGTGCCCAAACTTTTACATGCCACTGTATAAATATCCAATACAATCAGTAAAGATATTCCAGGCGGATGAAGTCCAAAATTCACCATTGTTGGCATTAATCAAGGAGAGGTATCGTGGAAAGAGATGAGGGCATGCATTATTCATCGAAAGAAGAAGAAATATGACACCAAACTAAAAAAGGAAAATTGAAAGCAATAAATAAAACATTAAAAAACACACAATTATAAACAAGGGGTAAGAAAACCTCAATGCTAAAAAGAAAATATATCATTAGTTACAGATCACACTAAAACACACAAGGAATAAATGATAAGGGGAAAGTAATTATAGAAAGGGAACAAAACTGATGTTCTCATTAAGTCCATTTGGAGTGACCATGTTCAAAGAGTAGATCTATTTTACTATTCTTTGGGCTAGAACCTTCTTCCAGTTGCCCCCTCTAGGGTCAATAATGATTATGTCAATACCAGTAATCTGCAATAATGTCTCATCACAATTGTGATGTGTCTTAAAGAGATGTTGTATCGTTTTTAAGGTTGAAAATGGAATGACCATTTTTTGCTTTGGCCCCAAGTTTTTAATTTTCAAAAGGTGATAATAGCAGAAAATTAAAAATACAATTTGTTATGCAATTTATCCTGAGTACTCCAATACCCCATATGTGGTCATAAACTAATTTTGAGGCACAGTGCAAAGCTCAGAATGGAAGAAGAGCCATATTGGAGTTCAGATCTTGCTGGAATGGTTTGAGGGTGCCATGTCACATTGGCAGAACCCACAAGGTTCAGTCCTCGGGCCCCTGCTCTTCTCCATTTAAACCTTCGGCCGGGGAAAGCTCAAATAGTCTCACAGCTTCCAGTACCACCTCTATGCTGATGAGACACAGATCTACCTCTCTGGACCCAATATCTCCTCCCTACTAACCAGAATTCCACAATGTCTGTCCACTATTTCATCCTTCCACTCTGCTAGAATTCAACATGGACAAAACCGAATTCATCATCTTCCCCCAATCTCACTCAACCCACCCAACAGACCTCTCAATTAAAGTAAGTGGCTGCTCACTCTCCCTAGTCCCGCAAGCTCGCTGCCTCTGGGTAAGCTTGGACTCTAATCTCTCCTTCAAACCACATATCCAAGCTCTTTCCTCTTCCTGCCGACTCCAGCTCAAAAATATTTCCCAAATCCGCACATTCCTTACTCAAGAATCTGCAAAAACAGTAGTGCACATCCTCATCATCTCCTGCCTCGACTACTGCAACCTCCTGCTCTGTGGCCTCCTTTCTAACACTCTCGCACCCCTCCAATCTATCCTAAACTTTGCTGCCCGACTAATTTACCAGTCCTCACACTATTCCCCGGCCTCTCCCCTCTGTCAATCCCTTCACTAGCTGCCCATTGCTCAGAGACTCCAGTTCAAAACCCTAACTGTCACGGGTGTATCAGAGGTGACAGACAGTCGCCCTGCAGTTGGTTGCAGGAGATCTCTAGGTTTGGCATTAAAGACATCTTAGATGAGAGGTTTTCTCTATGACCTAGGGGCTACCTCCCTCTGGTAATTGGCTCCCTTGCCTGGGTGTATATGTACCTGGTGTGTCTGAGAGGGAGGTGCCGGCTATATTCATTTCTACTTGTGAAAGCTTAGCAAGAGCAGTACTTTGTCCTCTCTAGAGCTTGAGGCCCAGTTCGCATTTGTCGGGAGTCGTCTAAAGCTAATCATTCTCCCCCTATTTATCTACCCTTGTTTTCTATAGAGGTTAGTGGAGATCGACTGGTGCTCATCTCCTCCCTTCCGTAGCCTTAGCCATATGCCATGGAAAGACAGGGCGAGGCACGCATGTGGCGATTGCTGAAGAGGCAATATAGGGACGGTAGTTGAGACAGGGTGACACTAGACCAGACTAGGAGGTCTCCACTTCCCCCTTTCCCTAGTGTCTGGGCTCCCTTTCCCTCTTCCCCCTGTGTTGCACTTAGTCTTTCCCACACCTGGCTTGAAACTAACCATGGCATACAAAGCACAACCTCCTCCATACATCTGTGACCTACTCTCATCGGTACATACCTACATGCAACCTCCGATCCTCACAAGATCTCCTTCTCTACTCCCCCCTTATCTTCTCTTCCCATATTCGCATACAAGATTTCTCCTGTGCATCCCCCCTAATCTGGAACTCTCTACCCCAACATATCAGACTCTCGCCTACCGTGGAAACCTTCAAAATGAATCTGAAGACTTACCTCTTCCGACAAGCCTACAAACTGCAGTAACCATCGCTCCATCATACCACTGCGCGACCAGCTCTGCCCCCACCTACTGAATCCTCATCCATCCCTTGTTGATTATGAGCCCTTGCGGGCAGGGTCCTCTCTCCTCCTGTACCAGTCAGCGACTTCTATTGACTAAGATTATTGTAATTGTTTTTATTATGTATACCCTTTTTAACATGTAAAGCGCCATGGAATAAATGGCGCAATAATAATAATAAATAATAATAATTGCTATAGAAATGTCAAACATGTGGACTCTAAATGTGGTTTAGGCGCACTGGGTCTTGAAAGGGAGGGGGCATTTAGATTTGGGAGCGTAGAAGTCTCTGGATTTCTTTAGGTGGTAGCCATTTAGCTTTTCCAGAGCCTTTGTGCTAACAGTAAGATGGCGCCCCATATATTTACATTGACAGATGATGGACCTGAGTGGAGATTTGCTTTTTTTGTGGATTGAGTTTAAGCTTTTATTGGGAGCATTTTACATAACAATACATAACATTTTAGATCACATTTATCTTTTGCTTTACATCAGGGTTTCCATCTAAATCTCTGAATGCCAAGATTCAGATGAAACCACCCAAGGAATCCATTCACTGGACTGAGGCAGCAGAGTTACTCTGCACTCCATCTGGCGACCCCGCTTTTATGCACACTTAAAAAGATGGACATGGACGGATTATAGGTCAGACAGCGTCCACAGTGTTTCAATTTGCCCTATTATAGGGAATCTTCCGCCGGTGGTTCTTTCTGAATCACGTATTTCAGAGATTTATACGGAAATCCTGGTGTAAGCGCTCAGCATAGAGCGAACGATAAATATGAGCCGAGCCTTACTGCGATATTTGGGAGGAAGAATAAAGAAATGGAGGAGGCCAGGAATTTTTTAAATTAATCTTTTATGCCATTTCTTGTGCAGTATGCAGATTAGATAACTTTATTCTTCAAGTCAGAGCGATTACAGCAATACCAAATTTATATAAGTTTTATATGTTAAGACTTTTTAAAAAAAAAAAAGTTTTTGCATCATCATATTTTGAGAGGTAAATATTCTTCTATATTTCTGCCACAGAATCATGTTAGGGCTATTTTTTTGTGAGACAAGTTGACATTTTATTGCTACCATTTTCGGGCACTTAACATTTTTTTATCGCTTTCTATTCCGATTTTTGGGAGGCAGAATAAACAAAAACTAGTAATTAAGGAGTTGTTTTTGCGTTTTTTTTATGTCGTTCATCATGTGGTAAAAGTGATAAGATAGCTTTATTCTTCGGGTGAGTATGATAACAGCGATACCACATTTACTGTATATACATTTTTTAATGTTTTGCCTCTTTTACACAATAAAATCTTTTATAGAAAAAAGGATTGTTTTTGCATCACAGCATTCTGAGAGCTATAGCTTTTTATTTCTCCGCTGACGGAGATTTATTGAAGATTGTTTTTTTGCAGGACAAGGTGACGTTTTCTGAGATGACATTTTTATTTACATTTCACTTTTTGATTGCGTTTTATTCCACTTTTTTGGCGGTAGATTGAAAAAGCATACTTTTTTGGTCACGGTTTTCATTCATTTTTTTACAGTGTTCACTGAAGGGGTTAACCAGTGTAACAATTTTCTAGATCAGCGCCAATAACAAATATGTGTACTTTTTGGGTTTATTTTTGTTTTACATAAAGATACGTATATATGGGTATAATCTTTTTTTTCTTTTTTTATTATTTTGCGATTTTAAAAAATATATACATACAATTTTATTTTACTTTTGTAAAAAAAATGTACTTACTCCCTCCATGGGACTTTACCATTTATCACACTGCTCGCTGGTATATTGCATTGTAATGCATCAGTATTGCAATGTATTATACCTGTCAGTGTTACACTGACAGAAGCCTCTTAGACTATGCTCTTGCCATGATGTAAGCAGGCCACAGTCATCATGATGACCTCGGGTTGCCATAATGACGATCATGCCCTCACGATGTTCCTGGGCACCGATCGGACTGGAGAGGGAGCCCCGTCCCTCTTGTAGCCTCCTAAATGTTGCGATCATTATTGATCATGTCATCTGGGGAGTTAAACAGCCAGGGGTGGTACAGGCACCACTCCTGGCTGTGACTGCCGCGGCTTGGCTGTCATGTAAGCCGAGCTCCCGACAGCAATCACGCTGGCATAGTTCCTGTGAGTTGCACGATCGCCATGACGTACCTATTCATCATTGGTCGGGAATCCCTTTTGAACCATGACGTAAAGGTATTTCAAATGTCATGAAGGGGTTACAAATGAAAAAATTGTGATCCAATATAAATTCAAATAATTGCAATATAAAGGATTGTAAATCCGCACTCAGGTTGGACATTCTGAGAAAAGTTTCAACCGCCCTTATGCCATCATGATGACGTATGGATGAATACAGTGATTCAATATCACAGGTCACTATTAACATATGTTCCTAAAATTGGATGTCCTCCAATTTTCTCAGAACATCCCCTTTGTCTGTCAGGTAAGAAGGCAATGTCTCAACTAAAGGTTTGAGGATGGAACCAATAAATTTACAGGCCGGTTTGCAAAGATTTTGAATACCTGAAATGATATGTCGTCTATGAGGGTCACGTTCATCCTTGTGGATCTCTGTTTCTGTGTTTTTATTGCCTTATCCAATGCACGTGATAAAATGTCTTGAAGTTCAGTCCTGTAAGAAGTTAAAGGAATAAACAAACATAAGTCTTCTGTATGTGTTTGAGTCTCGAAGATACCGATGAGTCTCCTTCTCATACATAGCAGTTAGCCAGATGACCACGTTGCCACCCTTGTCCAAAGGTTTGATGACCACGTCGGTCATATTGCTCAACAAGTATAACATATAGCACTAGTGTTGAGCCACCCCCGTAGTGTTCGAGTTCGGTTCGGTTCGTCGAACACCCGTGTGTTCGCCGAACTGTTCGTCGAACTGTTCGTCGAACACCTTCGAACACCGTTAAAACCAATGGCAGGCAAACAAAAACACATAGAAACACATAGAAAACACCTTCAAAGGTGTCCAAAAGCTGACAAACTGCTCAGAAGACACAACTAACACATGGAAAAGTGACAAGTACATATAGTCATGCGAAAAGAAAAGAGGTGGAGGAGTAAAAGGAGGGGGAGACACAGATATAGGCATGTCATGCCCTTCTAAAATCCAAAAAGTGAGAAGCCGAGACGGCCAGTCCGCTCCTGCCCGTGCCACCTCCGTGTCGCCGGGTTTGTGCCAGAGCCGCGGTGAACCCTGACGGCCAGCCCCCCTCTCCCAATACTGGTGCCTGTCCGCTGATGGGTCGAGAGAGCCCCCCTGTGGTGGAGGCAGCTCTAAGCTTTTTAATTTAAATTGTCCCTCTAATTTGAATGAATACACTTTAAATCCATTTACAAGGATCTATTGGAGGGCAAGTCTCATGCCAGCAGCCGCGTAATTCCAGCTCCAGTAGCGTCCACTAAAGCTGCTGCAGTTAAAAAGCTTTTATAAGGATCGAGCTCGGCTGTCCACCGCAAGGCATCCTAGTGCCAGTCCCAGCCCCTATGCCTTGGGGTGCCTCCTGATGCTCTTCACTAAGTATCCCGTGGTCCCGAAGCATTTCCTTTGAAAAAATTAAGTGTCCAAACTACAGGTGGTGTAGCTTGCTTAACAGCCGGGATAATCCGCTGACTAGAAGACACTGCTACTAGGCACAAAGTATTTCCTGGGCTAGATGCAGTTAAAAATTTGTAAGTAGATACTCTCGTTGGATGCTGAGAAAGCATTCCATAGAGTCTCCTGGCACGCCATATATGATTCTCTTAAAAAGCTTGGGGTAGGGGTCTAGGGGACCCTTTTATAGCCAAAATCACGGCCCTGTATCACAATACGTCACCTAGGCTGAAGATAAATGGAACTGTAGCACCGAGGGCTCGGTTGCTACAGACGTATTGCACCTCACCCAGAGGTGTGATATCTCACTCTCAGATAAGGATGGAGTGTGGATCAGGACCCGACACCTGCATGCATTACACCACATTGCCGTGGGGCAGGGCGACCAATATGCCCCTGAGATGGGCACGACAGTCCCTGTCCCTGGCTGGAGTGGGGGGAGGGAACACTGAGGAAGGGGAACCCTGCAGTGCAGGAGCAGGGAGGAAGCAGTTCCTGGGTGCATTGAGAAGGGAGTATAAAAGGTGGGCACCATCTTAGTTCAGTGCAGAGAAGTCTGAGCAGAAGTGGCAGGGAGCAGGGGCTCTGCATGAGCTCTGCTCCGGAGGCGGGCCTAGTAACAGAGGCCCAGGCCTGCAAGAGGGAGAAGGAAGGAAGAGGAGCGGAGAAGGCTCCAGGAACGAGGAATGAAGGGATCCCAGGGGTGCGGACGGGCGAGTCGCCACCGCACGCCCGAATCCACCTGCGTGGAGGGGTCAGGCCAAAGGGGGAGACCGGTCCCCGAACTAGTGGAGGCAGGAAACGACCCTCAGCTAGAAACCGGAGGCTCTGACATTTTATGTGGCGCAGCCCCTTGCTCCACCCGCTAGGAAGGCACCACATAGGGTCAGGGAAACTGGCACCAAGTTTACCAAGAGGAGGCCCGAGGCAGCCGGACAGAAGTGTTGGTAAGAAAGGCCAGACAAAGGACACACAAAGGGGGTCCTGTGAAGCGCTCCAAAGTTATCTGGGAGTTGTCTGAGCCCCTCACCTGGTGAGCACAGTACGACGTGGGCAGCCGTTACCTGCAGACGTGGTCTGGATAATAAGAACTGTGAGTAAAGGCCCTGAACTGCATCACTGACTCCGTGTCGTTACTGCTGCTGCCCTGCACCATCACCCCCATCCTCCGCATACACTGCCCTGAGGCTATACTCCTCCCGTGGGGAGTTATGCTACGCTCTGCTGCACCCACAACACCAGCCTTAGCGGTCTGCCCTGTAGCGGCGGTTCACTCTGACCGCAATCCACGGGTGGCGTAGTCGGACATTTAAACATCAAAACCACATAAATAGTTCCGCCACTGGTTTGACCGCCCTGAGCCACGGAACTGGATCGCCGCCACGAAGACTACAACCACCAGCATCCACCAAAAAGTGTCCGGCTCCGGGTGTCCCAAGGCCCAGGGGGTGCGTCAGAACATTTTCATCACCTTTCACAATCACCAATGGGACAAGGCAGGGATGTCCTCTGTCCCCTCTCTTATACATCCTAGTGACGGAGCACCTGCTCTCATCAATTCGCCATAACCCCAATATTAGGTGGATTGAGGTGGGAGGCACCGAGTACAAGTGCTCTCTATTTGCTGATGATGTCCTAGTATATATCACTCAATCACATATATCCATCCCTGCTGTTATGGCTGAAATAGATCACTTTGTTACATGGTCAAATTTTAAAATCAATGCAGCGAAGTCTGAGGCCCTCGATGTCTCCCTCCCTAAATCCATATAGGATTCCATCCAGTCCAACTTTCCCTTTGCCTGGCCCTCACAGGGTATCAAATACTTAGGAATTCCTATTCATAGAGACCTCTCCCATCTATGTTATCTTAATTTTGGGCCCTTTATTGAACAATTCCATACAGACCACGGTTGGCAAGTTAGAACTGTAAGATTCACTACGTGAACCACTGGTGTTTTGTGGAAAAGCACATGTACACCGCGTTCCAAATTATTATGCAAAAAGTGTTTAGGAGTGATAAGGGAAGAATTTGTTTGTTTGTCAGTTAAACTCATTGATGGTGATGTGTGTCAGGGCTCTTTATATCACTGTAAGCAATTGCAGACACCTGTGCTAATTAGTTTGGCAGGTGTGTCCAATGAAAGGCAAGACTACTTAAGAAGGCTCTCTCACATTATTAAGCAGCCTACATTTTCTGCCAAAATGGGAAAGAAAAAGGATGTGTCGGCTGCTGAGAAGCAACAAATTGTGGAGTGTTTAGGTCAAGGCATGACTACAATCAACATTGTGCGATGATCAGGATGAAGTGTCTTGGCAATCAAGAAGTATGTAGCTGATTCACAGTACACACGTGTGCGTGCTGTTAAGGGCAAATTGAGGACTCTTTCCTACAGGCAATTACGTCAGGTTAAAAGAGCAGCGGCAAAAAAGCCTTGTCATAGCAGCAGACAAGTTTTTGAAGCTGCTTGTGCCTCCAACGTCCCCCGAACAACAAGATGCAGGGTCTTTCAGAGGTTTGCAGCTGTGCATACGCCATCCTGTCGACCTCCTCTATCCACTTCACACAAGCAGAAACGGCTCCAGTGGGCCAAACATTACATGAAGACTGATTTCAAAACTGTTTTGTTCACGGATGAGTGCCGTGCAGCGCTCGATGGTCCAGATGAATGGAGTGGAGGATGGCTGGTTGATGGACACCCCACGCAAACACGGCTACAGCGCCAACAAGGAGGAGGTGGAGTAATGTTTTGGGCTGGAATCATGGGGAGAGAGATTGTCGGCCCCTTTAGGATCCCTGAAGGCGCTAAAGATGAACTCCATAATGTATGTGGATTTTCTCAAACAGCACTTCCTGCCATGGTTCAAGAAGAAGAACCGTGTATTTCACAGCAAGATCATTTTTCTGCATGATAATGCACCATCTCATGCTGCACATAAAACATCTGCATCTCTGGCTGATATGGGCATAAAAGGGGACAAACTTATGGTGTGACCCCCATGCTCCCCTGACCTCTACCCCATTCAGAACCTTTGGAGCATCATTAAAAGGAGTGTCTATGATGGCGGGAGGCAGTTCACATCTAAGCAACAGCTCTGGGAGGGTATTCTGTCCTCATGCAAAACAATTGAAGCAGAAACCATCCAAAACCTGACAAATTCAATGGACGAGAGAGTTCAGAAGCTCCTTTCGAACAAGGGGTCCTATGTGAAAATGTAACATCACCTAGAATAAAGTTTTGAGTTGAAAACTGTTTGATTTCAGTTTCTAACAACCTGCTAATGCTTATAATTTCAAAAATGACCATTTTTTTGGTCTTTATTAAAATGAAAAGGTTGATCGAAAAGTTTGGGGGATCTAAGAGTGTGGCAACCCAGTAGTCATGATTACTTCGAATTCTGACAATATGAGGGTCATGCTGCAGGTAGTGCAGCAAGAAGGCACTTATGTGTCTTGCGCATCTCGGAGCCCCAAAATTATTTTCCGGGCTAGATGCAGCTAAAAATTATTTTTAATTTTAAATCTGGTGAAGCTTATTATAGATGGCCTAATAGGATCAGTGCTGCACACTGCTACAAAGCCCAAATTATTTTCCAGTCAAGATACAGATAAACATGATTAGTAATTTGAAAGCTTAAAACGGTTGGTAGGGTGATTTTAACCAATCATCAAGCTTTTACTCTCCCCAGGATGACACAGGGGTAGAAAAGTCGTTTCGGATCCATGATTTGTTCATCTTTATGAACGTGAGTCTGTCTACATTATCAGTGGAGAGCCGCGTGCGCTTATCTGTCAGCACACCACCAGCAGCGCTGAACACACGTTCAGACAGAACGCTGGCTGCGGGGCATGACAAGATCTCCAAGGCGTAAGTGGCTAGCTCCGGCCATTTATCCAGATTGGAAGCCCAAAAAGAGCAAGGGTCCAGTGACACAGTCGTGGCTTCAATGTTTACATGGAGATACTCCTGTACCATCGTCTCTAGGCGTTGACTATGTGTCAGACTTCTTGTCTCCTGTGGCCTTGCAAAGGATGGGCTAAAAAAGTGGTGAAATGATTCCGCAAAATTGATGTTACCAGCAGATACTGTGGTTCTGTTACGGTTTGAGTGCTGAACACTTGACGGTCCCACGGTTGGCAAGTTGGAACTGTGAGATTCACTACGTGCACCACTGGTATTTTGTGGAAAAGCACATGTAAGATTCTGCAACAGTCTCTGCTGATACTCCTGCATGCGTGCATCCCTTTCTATGGCAGGAATAATTTCTGCAAATTTACTTTTGTACCGGGGATCTAACAGTGTGGCAACCCAGTAGTCAGGATTATTTCTAATTCTCACAATTCGAGGGTCATGTTGCAGGTAGTGCAGCAAGAAGGCACTCATGTGTGTTGCGCATCCAGGAGCACCAAGTCCCTGTTGTGTTGGTGGCGAGGTAACAATCATGCTTCCTTCCTCTGTCCTCTCCCCCCAACCTCGCACAACAGAAATGTGATCAAGGTCTCCCTCATCTGATGAGTCTTCCATCAGTTCGTCCTCCACTTCTTCCTGGGCTCCTGCACCTTCCTCACTAGTTTGGCTGCTACCATGCGCCCTGGTAAAACCATCTCCCCCACCCTCACATGCCTGCCGCCTTGGTGCTGCCGACCGTCTGGACCTTGCAGATGTTAGCCCTTCCGCATACAACTCCTCCTCCTCTACTTCCTCCACCTCCTCTTGTGCCACCACCTGACTCCGAATTCTGTTTAACATGTGCTCCAGCATGTAAATCACCGGAATAGTCATGCTGATAATGGCATCGTCAGCACTAAACATCTTCGTCGCCATTTCAAAACTGTGCAGAAGGGTGCATAGGTTCCTGATCTGAGACCACTCCTCCAGCGTGATTTGCCCCACCTCTGAATCTCGTTGGCCCAGGCTATACGTCAGAACGTATTGCACCAGGGCTTGTCGGTGCTGCCACAGTCGCTGCAACATGTGCAGAGTTGAATTCCACCGGGTAGGCACATCGCATTTTAGCCGGTGAAGTGGCAGGCCCAACGACTTCTGTAGAGATGTAAGTCGCTGAGCTGCGGGATGCGAACGGCGGAAGTGAGCACACAGCGACCGTGCCCTCTGCAGAAGGCCATCTAGTCTGGGATAGTGGGCTAAAAATTGCTGGACAACCAGGTTCAACACGTGAGCCATACAAGGCACGTGTGTGACATTGCCCCGGCGAAGGGCCGCACCCAGGTTTGCAGCATTGTCGCACACGGCCTTCCCTGGTTTCAGGTCCAGTGGAGACAACCATTCATGAAATTGGTTCTCCAGAGCTGACCACAACTCCTCAGCTGTGTGACTCACATTTCCCAGACATTTCAATGTAAAAACCGCCTGATGACGTTGAGCCCTACTGCCAGCATAGTAAGGAGGTGTGCAGGATCCCTTCTGCGCAGTTAGAAAGCTTGTGGCATGACCAGACAGGCTTTGGGTGCAGGTGGAAGACCGAGAGGAGGTTGAGGAGGCAGAAGCAGTGGAGGAACTTTGACATAAAGAGGATTGACGCACAACTCGTGGGGACGGCAAGACTTGGACAGCAGCCCCTTGTCCTGCTGTCACCATAGTTACCCAGTGCCCAGTCAGCGACATGTAACGCCCCTGTCCATGCCTACTCGTCCAAGTGTCTGTGGTGAAATGCACCCTGTCACACACAGAGTTTCTCAAAGAAGCGGTGATGTTGTGTGCGACATGCTGGTGGAGCGCAGGCACACCTTTCTTTGAGAAGTAGTGCCGACTGGGCATCTGGTACTGGGGCACTGCGACGGACATAAGGTCTCGAAAATCCTCTGTGTCCACCAGGCGGAAAGGCAGCATTTCTGTAGCCAAGAGCTTGCAGATGGTGAAATTCAACCTCTTAGCTTTCTCATGGCTAGGAGGAAATGGTCTTTTACTTGTCCACATCTGAGGGACCGAGGGCTGGCTATTGTGCTTAGACGGGGTTGATAAGGGTGTCCCCGGCAAACTGCCGGTCTGTGAGGAAGATGCAGGCGGACATGTTAGGTTGCCTTGATCCAAAGGTGGTGCTATCGATGTCGGACAGCGCTCAACACCAGCTGGTGTTACCACCTCCAAAGAAAATGATGACCTGCCAATCACGCTGGCTGTTGCGGGTAAAGAGGTGGCAGGTCTGCGCCCCAAAACAGGTGTGACTGCTGTCCCCCCAGTCACAGAGGATGAAGAGGCCGCGGATGCACAAGATATGGCAGACGGTGATTGGCCCGGCCGGCTAGGCCGCATTGTAGCACACTGAGCTTCCCACTGCAACTTATGCTTCATGTCCATGTGCCGGTTCATGCATGAAGTACTCAAACTATGTATTTTTTGGCCTCTACTTAGCTTTTGCTGACAAATGTTACAGATAACACGAGTTGGGTCATCTTTATCGATCTGAAAAAATGCCCAGGCTATGCAAGGCTTAGCACCCATGCGACCTGAAGAGCCACCACGACTTGTGGTGAGAGGCAGAGTTGTGTTTGAGGATGCAGTTGTTGACGTGCTTCCAGTACTACGTCTCTGTCCAGGAAGGCGCAACCTGACCTCGTCGTCACTAGCATCTTCCTCCACCTCCTCTGCTGACCTCATCTCTTGGCTGACTGTGGGTTGACAGTAAGTGGGATCTCCGACCTCATCATCATCACCCTGTGCGTTATCACACCCGTCGTCCTCAGAGCCAACCTGTTCCTGCCCTGACAAAAAACTAAAGTTTTCGCTCCAATCAGGTATTTGAGTCTTATCATCGTCTTCCTCATTGTCTCCACCAACAGGAGTTACAGTTTGGGAATGAGGGTCTACATTATGGTCAGAACCTTCTGCGTCTGGTCCTGGATCCGACTCATAAAGATTCTGGGCATCAGTGCAGATCATTTCCTCGTCTGGATTCACAGAAGCACTGGAGTCGACCTCTGATTCCCAGGCTATAGTATGAGTAAACAGCTCTGCAGACTCAACCATCTGTTCTACCTCATACTCAGACGGGCAGCTGGAGATTTGGGAGCTGTGAGGAAGCAAGTGCGATTTGGGTGACACCTTTGAGGACTGGAGTATTTGTGATGTTGAAGTTGATGTGGAGGAGAGCCCACTTAAAGGAGCACTTGATATCCGTTGAAGCACCTGCTGTTTTTGTGCCTCATCTGGAATTTGTAGCGATTGGCGTGGCCGTAAAAAAGGGATCTTATCACATTGTCCGCTAAAAGAAGTAGACATTTTAGTTTGGCTGGAAGATGGTCTTTCTTCTGCACCTACCCCACGGACACAACCTTTTTTCCCCTTCCCAACACGCCTATTCCCCTTTCCACCAGCAGCAGGCCTTTTTCCACTCATTTTGGTGGTTAACTAATTCACAACTCTGGAGTTGTTTGCACAAAAAAACAATGGATGGTAACCGAGCAGAGCTGAGTGGCCAAACTGTGGTATTAGGCCAAAACTATTGGCTGGGCTAGATGCAGAAAAAAATTATTTTTAATTTGCAACCTGATGGAGGTCAGTATAGATGGACTAATAGAACAAGTCCCACACGCTGCTAGAAGCCCAAATATTTTTTCAGAGATAAATGAAGAAAAAAATTATTTTTAATTTGCAACCTGATGGAGGTCAGTATAGATGGACTAATAGACCAAGTCCCACACACTGCTAGAAGCCCAAATATTTTTTCAGAGCTAGATGCAGAAAAAAAATATTTTTAATTTGCAACCTGATGGAGGTCAGTATAGATGGACTAATAGACCAAGTCCCACACACTGCTAGAAGCCCAAATATTTTTTCAGAGCTAGATGCAGAAAAAAATTATTTTTAATTTGCAACCTGATGGAGGTCAGTATAGATGGACTAATAGAACAAGTCCCACACGCTGCTAGAAGCCCAAATATTTTTTCAGAGATAAATGAAGAAAAAAATTATTTTTAATTTGCAACCTGATGGAGGTCAGTATAGATGGACTAATAGACCAAGTCCCACACACTGCTAGAAGCCCAAATATTTTTTCAGAGCTAGATGCAGAAAAAAATTATTTTTAATTTGCAACCTGATGGAGGTCAGTATAGATGGACTAATAGACCAAGTCCCACACACTGCTAGAAGCCCAAATATTTTTTCAGAGCTAGATGCAGAAAAAAATTATTTTTAATTTGCAACCTGATGGAGGTCAGTATAGATGGACTAATAGACCAAGTCCCACACACCGCTAGAAGCCCAAATATTTTTTCAGAGCTAGATGCAGAAAAAAATTATATTCAGTTTGCAACCTGATGGAGGTCAGTATAGATGGACTAATAGAATGATGCTATGCCCAAAAGATTTTACTTCACTAGGTGCAGTAAAAAAATTGGTATTCTATACACAGGTGGTATATCTTGCAACACAGATAGGCTACTCCACTGACTAACACACTCTGCAATAGGCCAAAAAGGATTAGCTTTGCTAGATTCAGCCAAATGCTGTGAAAAAAACTTGCACAGCACTGGCACAGACCTGCCTGGCAAAAACTGATAGGAACTGATGTAACCTAGTCCTGAAAAGGACTCCAATTACAATTAGTCTTTACTCCCACAATCTATCTATTTAAGAGCACAGACCTGCCTGATAAAAGTCGTAGGAAATGCTGTAACCTAGTCCTTAAAAGGACTGCAATCACAACTATTCCCTACTCCCAAGCTATCTGTATATTTGTGCGAAAATTGGCTTGAAATTAACAAGGTATAGCGCACACAGCAACAGCGGTGCCGTCTAACACGCAGCTGCAGCAGTGAGAAAATGGTGGCGACGGGGAAAATGGCTTGGTCTTATAGGGCAAGGACATGTGACATACACTGCCAATCACACATGCCCTTGCTTGTGTGAAAAAAAGCACTTCGCTCCGTGTGTGCGCTGCTGATAGGCTGACAGATTGCACCTCCCCACTGCAAATGCGGGAAAGAGAAAAAAAAATGGAGATCTTCATTGTTCCTGCAGAGATCCATCCCCTGCCCCTCCCCCCGCCCCGCTGTACACTCAAACTGCGTATTAACATTAATTTTCATCATTACTGAGAAAAAATCCAGTTATGATTTTGGTGCACAAACAGTTATCGAACATAACCTCGAACAGCCGAATTTTTCTCAAATTGTTCGTGTTCGCCGACCGGCTCGAACACCGCCCAAAACAGCTCGAATTTGAGATTGGCGAACAGTTCGAGTAGAACAACGCTCATCTCTATATAGCACACAAGGATGAGAACTTATGAGAATGATGAAGTATTTATTTCACATTAAACCACTAGTTTTTCCAAATAACCCATTCCAACCCAACATTATTGTGACACATCATTTTCAGTGTAATGAAAAATAAAAAGGAAGACACACGTTAATAGCGAGCAATCTCGTTGATAGAGATGCATGCAGTCTGTCCCTCTATTGGCATTGTATTACTAAATTAAACCATTGAAAAATACATTTTCTCCTAAGGCTTCATGGTCTCAAGATAAATGTATGGAATAATAGATGAATTGCAGTAAATTAGCTGGGAATAATTGTACACTAAGAACTCTGACATTATAAACTATGAAAGTGACATTTTGACAGTAGGATACTCTGGATAGCTTAAAAAAAGCAGGTTCCATGAGCCCAGAACATTTTTAACCATGACATCATGGACATGAATTATAATATTCTGCAAGCTTTATAACTCAAAGATGTCCTTCTCTCAGAAGGGCTCATTATGACGTATACACTGTTTAAAGATTCAACCAGGTCTTCTACCAACACTTGTAGGCATGTAAGCTCTTCTAATAACAGAGGGTTATTTCCATCTCAGCTTTTTGTCATTGAGATGGGAAAAACTCTGTCCAGCACTATCAATTGAAGGTGAAGCTTAGCTGCACTTTTTCCGCAACTCCAAGATGTAGTTTTACATGCGAGCAATTACTGAGCAGCTCTGTGTCTTGGTTCAGAAAGATGGGTTTCAAACTGTGGATATTACACTAATATATCTATATGTCTTAATATTCATACATCAAATTAAAAGAGTTTATTTCTTTGAAGAGTTTACATGCCTTTTCATGCCTCTATCAGGTGCACATCTAGCACTCCATGAGTTCAGGTATAGTGCGCCTGACAGGCACAGGTTATAAAACCACCGATGAGATCTAATTATCTTAATTTTAAGACTCTAAAAGTAATCAATGACCTTCATAGGGATGTATTAAAAGAGAGTACACAAAATCAAATGCTAAAAATCCCCATTTAATAACTATAAATATATTAAGACTAAAAGTGCCAAATTCCTCAAATTGCCCTCCAGTTTTCATGACATAACTATTGCTAAAAATTAAAATTATGAAATAAATTTAATGGTAATGCACTTAGATGCTACTTGATTCGGATTCAGAGGTTACATGTTCAGCAGAAGAAACACAGTTACATTTAGAGAAGCAAGGCTGGCAGATCATTTTTGCATGGGACAGGAAGATCGCATTGTGACATTTTTTGCATTCATAAATTGACATCCTTCTGTCACCAGCTGCTCCTGACGGAGTGTCATAACTGATCAAGCTATGTACCTGAGGAAGTGGACGGGATGTCCGCGAAACGCATAGTAATTGTAGTTTCAAGTAATTTAGTATTAAACAGAAGATTGTTCATATCACACAATCTCTCGGCACTTTTCTTCATCACGGAGGACCTGGTCCGGCACCATCTTCATCTTACTACTAAAAATAATATATTGGCATTTTAAAGTTGAAGTGTACATTGTCGTTAACAATTATCAGTCATCATTGTGAAAAATAGACCAAATAGTAGTGCCAGCTGAGTAAAACGTCCATTATGTATTGATTAATGATTTATTAATATCCATCAAATTGACTGCATTTAAAAAGACTGTTTTTACAAAAAAGTCATTTTCATATACCTTACTACGGTATTTTGAGTTATTAGAGGGTTGGCCCTTATTAAAGACCTTAGCATAAGCAATCGAACTATCACAGGTTCCATTTCCTAAAGAAACTGAGCAATAAAGTAAATACATGAAAAAAAAAGTTTTAAAAATAAAAAGTATAAAAATGTGAAAGATCCCTCTTCCCTCCCATTAAAAATAATGCAGTTCAAAAAAGTAAGTATACTTGTTATCTCTGTGTCTATAAAAATACAATCTATCAACATATAAAAATTAATTAGCTGACATGGTAGACACTGTAAACAAAAAAAAATAAAAAGACAGAATTGTTGTATTTTGGTTACCACCCCTACCACCCCTCCCTAAAAATGCAATAAGAATAATTATAAATGTAATTTATAGTCTAAATTTGTATGAGCCAGACAGCTAGTCATGCAAAAAATTAGCCCTTAACAGCTCAGTCCATAGAAAAATAAAAATGGAGGGCTGTTGAAAAATATCTACACAAACCAAAACATTTTTTTTACAAACTTCAGATTTTTTTCAACACTTAAATAAAAAAAATCTATGCAAATTTGGTTTTGCTGTAATAATGCTGACCTAAAGCGTAATGCTGCTAGGTCACTTTCCCCATTTCCACTTTGAATTTTTTCCCTATTATTTAGTACATTGTATGGTAAAATAGAAGCTATCATCCAAACTACAACTTGTCTCCCCAAAAAGCTAGTCTTCATACAGCCATTTTGATGGAAAAATTAAAAAGTTATGGTTCTTTGTGCAGCATGGTGGCTCAGTGGTTAGCACCGCTACTCCGCAACCCTGGGCTGTCATGAATCTGTCAAAGAATGTATGGAAGAAAGATATCCAGATAAAAACTGTGGAAGAGATGTATGTGACCAGAATGAACACTCATTTCCAGGATATGATAACGATATGACAGAGCAAGAAACACAACAAGATGTCAAAAATCAAGAATTTGACTTGGGCTATGAAAAATTTTGGGATGATTTATAAAAGATTGTGAAGTGGATTTGATTTTAAAAATTTTGGAAGATGAGGCCCTGTACCACAACTACCGCATACACACAGATGGTACATTGAAACTGCAAATGGTCATTAAATGAGTTAATTTTGCCTCCACAGTGGCTCTGTGGTTAGCACTGCAGCCTTGTAGCACTGGGTTCCTGGGTTCAAATCCCACCAAGGACAACATCTTCAAGAAGATTGTATGTTCTCCCTGTGTTTGCGTGGGTTTCCTCCGGGTTCTCCGGTTTCCTTTCACACTCCAAAGACATACTGACAGGAAATTTAGATTGCGTCCCCCAATGGGGACAGTGATTATGTCTGTAAAATGCTGTGAAAATTAATGGCACTATATAAGCGAATAAAATCCATAAATAAGTTAATAGAACCATGGGGGAATGAAAGCGCAAAAAAAAAATTGCTGTAGAGAAATTGGACTCTACCATTTCTATAAATTTGCAGAAATGTTGTTAGGTTCGTTTGCAGAGTATTACAACTGATCTATAGTGGTCCTGACAGTGGAACTCTGTGTAATCATATTCTCTTTGGGGGGCTACTTTGAAGAGAAAAGCATCATCAAAATAGGGCAAGTCTGCTTACAAGTTAAAAAAATCATTACTAAAGAAAAATTCTGATTGGTTAATGCCACATGTTCTAGTCACGTCAACATTCAAATTAGCACACATAAAGCAAGTACTTAATCAATATTCATTCCGACAGAGTCCTCGCTGCAGGTGATCGCTGTATGTCACTGTTTATGTTCTATCCATTCCTAAGATGTATAGCTGCTTTACGTTTTCTCCAGCTGCATTAAATGACTTGTAAGCCAAAGACAAGGGTCTAAAATGCTGAAGCAATAAACATGAATGCCCTTTTGATTGTTTTTGTCTTAAGTAATAGATTTAATTTACTGTCATTTTTATGCATCATAACTTTACTGTGTCTTCAACTCATTCTAATTATAGGAAGGAAAACTCTTTCTGCAGTTTTGCAGTTTATAGTTCTTTGGTATATTGTCACTATGGGCTGTGCAAAGTTACTCTTAAGACTAGATATTTTCATGTTTGTTGTAAAACTAAATTCCCTTTTTTAACCCCTTCATGATATCCACCGTACATGTACAGGCCTGGGGGAGGTGCAAAACGGCATCCATATATGGAATAACGATCGCACGGGCTGACTCCAAGTGCAGGCATGATCAAAAGTGGGTATAAGCGCTAAGAGTTGACACCCTGCAGCAACGCCCATGATCGGTGCTAGCACCGATCACAGGAGTTTAATCCCTCTGATGTCGCTGTCAATAGTGACAGCGACATTGATTAGCATAGCAGAAAGAGGGAGCTCCCTCTCTGTTCCAATTGGCACAATGCAATTGCGATCACATTGTGCCGATGGTCTCCATGATGACCCTGGGCCAAAAGATGAGCATACCTCCCCTTTGTGTGCGATGCACTGATTTAATACCTTGCAAAGCAAAAACATTGCAGAGTATTAGATCAGCGATCACGGCGGGGAAAGTTGATGTTCCATACTGGGACAAGTAAAATAGTAAAAAAAAAAAAAAATGTCTTTAAAAATGATAAAAATATATTTTTTTTAAATCACATAATAAAGAACAAAAAACAAAATATTAATCCAATAAATACATATATTTATGTAAAAACAAAAGCAAATAAATAAAGTGATCATATTTGTTATTGCCTCATCCAGAACAACCTGACCTATAAAACTGTCCCACTAGTTAAATCCTTCAGTGAACACTGTAAAACCGAGTGGCAAAAAGAATACTTTCTCATAATAACGTTGATCAAAAAGTGGAAGAAAAAGCGATCAAAAAGTCAAATGTAAATAAAAATGGTATTGCTGGTATTAAGTGGTGTCCGTTTTTTTAAATGTGCATAAAAGCGCGGTCGACAGCAGTTTTGTGCATTTCTGAAAAGTAGGACACTAAAATGTAAGGGCAATACAATGGCAGATTTGCAATTTTCACTCAGCAACATTCACTGCTGCTTGATTATGCCAAACACCCATGGAGTCAAAATCGTCATTGCACCTGTAGATAAATTCCCAGAGGGGTGTCATTTCTAAAATGGAGTCAATTGAGGAAGGATTCTGCTCTTCTGACACTTAGGGGCTGTGTTTATGGAGTCCACAAACTATTTCTATGATAATTTGTTATCCATGAGTCAAATAGCACTCCTTCCCTCCCGAGTCTCGCCATGTCGCTAAGCAGTACTGTATAGCGCCATATGGGGTATTGCCATGTTCAGCAGAAATTGTGTAAAAAAATTTGATGGTATTTTTACCCATTCCCCCATGGGACAATGTAAAATCTGGGGCTAAAACAAAATATTTGCGATAAAAATGTAAATATTTTTTCTTCACCGCCCACTACATGTGGAATATCGCCACGCTCAAAAGAAAGTGAGTAGCAAACTTTGTTGTCCACTTTTTCATGTTACCTCTTACAAAAGTTAAAAATTTGGGGCTAAAGCAACTTTTTAGTGAAAAAAATGAAAAATTTCAATATTTTTGCGTGCGAAAAGTCTAATGGCGCTTTTTCCCTTCTGAGCAGTGCTGTGCATTCAAAGAGTAGTTTTCATCCGCATATGGGGTATTGCACAACAAATTGTATAGTTCATTTTCTCCTGTTACCCTTGTAAAAATGCTAAATTTGAGGCTGGCAAATATACACACTGCGCAAGCGCAACTGGCCATGACACATTGTGCAAGCACGGAATTTAAACTCTGATTCTAGTGACGTCAGCGCAAACCCGGGAACAGTATTCAAATGGTGAGGGCGGCAACAAAACTGACCGAATGCAATGAGTCACACCCCTATAACTAAATGAGCCAATATGATATAACTGTATAAAGTGCATTTTGCCCATGATTAGACCACCAATTTTAATGAAAAAAGCATGCATCACTAATAACGCAATTGGGGCAGTTTAGATACTACAAAGGACATGACCGATTCCCTTTAAACAGGGTTAGCAATACGTTGGGATTGCGGTATTTTTTCTCTTTTTATACACCCTAAAATCCTGTTTGCTTTTGCAGCTGCTGCTTGAAATTAAGTATTAATGCTGAACTTACTTGTAACCAGAATACTCAAGTCCTTCCCCTGTTCTGTAGTCCCGAGTTTACTCCCATTTAATTTATATGCAGCAATAGGATTACTCTGTCCTAGGTGCATTACTCTAGATTTATCAACATTAAATCTCATTTGCCAAGTCTTTGCTCATTCAGACATCTTTTCCAGATCTTTTTGCAATATTGTAATATTCTTCATAAATATATATTCTAAAGGTGCTATTGACATGAAATTCTCACCAGATGTCTGTAACAACCCATGCAATCTACATAGGCAAAGAAATCTGGCCTGTAGATAACAATTTTTAACAGTGAACCAGTGTCAATAACTTCACTGACAAACTGAAACAAAATTTTAATGGAGGCCAGAAATGGCAATATTTTCAGCGCACTTATATGTGATCCGTGTAACGGACAAACCACAGTTTTAAATAGCTGGCCTGTAGGCAACTATTTTTAACAGCAATCCGGTGTCAATAACTTCACTGACACAATGAAACAAAATTTTAATGGAGGCCAGAAATGGCAAAATTTTCAGCGCAATTATATGTGATCCGTGTAATGGACAAACCACAGTTTTAAATAGCTGGCCTGTAGGTAACTATTTTTAACAGCAAACTGGTGTCAATAACTTCACTGATACACTGAAACAAAATTTTAATGGAGGCCAGAAATGGCAATGTTGTCAGTGCAATTATATGTGAGCCGTGTGACAGACAAACCACAGTTTTAAATAGCTGGCCTGATGCAACTACTTTTAACAGCAAACTGGTGTCAATAGCTTCACTGACACACTGCAATAAAATTTTAATGGAGGCCAGAAATGGCAATATTTTAAACGCAATTATATGTGATCGGTGTGACGGACAAACCACAGTTTTAAATAGTTGGATTTTTAGCGCTGTAATATGTAAAGGACCTGGCTGTATTCTGCAGTGCCAACAAGCATATGGCGCAGATAAATAGTGTTCTCTGGATTGCTTTTTAAGCAAATAATCAGGATTAAGATAAAAAAAAATATTCCTGGCCCCTGATACCTGGGCCTCTTTCTACAAATATATGTAAAAGCACCAGCAGACAGAACTGGAATGGACCCTCTTGCTATGTGTACTGCAGTATGTTATATACCCTGCATGCCTGCCTAGCACTGATATCTCTGCAGATGGATTAGTCCTCAGAAGGACTGTTAATTGAGATGGATATGTGTCTCCAATATAGTCTGGTATACCTACACTAACTAGAAACAAGCAAATCTGTCCCTAGCTCAGCAGTAGTGTTGAGCCACCCCCGTAGTGTTCGAGTTCGGTTCGGTTCGTCGAACACCCATGTGTTCGCCGAACTGTTCGTCGAACTGTTCGTCGAACACCTTCGAACACCGTTAAAACCAATGGCAGGCAAACAAAAACACATAGAAACACATAGAAAACACCTTCAAAGGTGTCCAAAAGCTGACAAACTGCTCAGAAGACACAACTAACACATGGAAAAGTGACAAGTACATATAGTCATGCGAAAAGAAAAGAGGTGGAGGAGTAAAAGGAGGGGGAGACACAAATATAGGCATGTCATGCCCTTCTAAAATCCAAAAAGTGAGAAGCCGACACGTTCAGTCCGCTCCTGCCCGTGCCACCTCCGTGTCGCCGGGTTTGTTCCAGAGCCGCGGTGAACCCTGACGGCCAGCCCCCCTCTCCCAATACTGGTGCCTGTCCGCTGGTGGGTCGAGCGAGCCCCCCTGTGGTGGAGGCAGCTCTAAGCTTTTTAATTTAAATTGTCTCTCTAATTTGAATGAATACACTTTAAATCCATTTACAAGGATCTATTGGAGGGCAAGTCTCATGCCAGCAGCCGCGTAATTCCAGCTCCAGTAGCGTCCACTAAAGCTGCTGCAGTTAAAAAGCATTTATAAGGATCGAGCTCGGCTGTCCACCGCAAGGCATCCTACTGCCAGTCCCAGCCCCTATGCCTTGGGGTGCCTCCTGATGCTCTTCACTGAGTATCCCGTGGTCCCGAAGCATTTCCTTTGAAAAAATTAAGTGTCCAGACTACAGGTGGTGTAGCTTGCTTAACAGCCGGGATAATCCGCTGACTAGCAGACACTGCTACTAGGCACAAAGTATTTCCTGGGCTAGATGCAGTTAAAAATTTGTAATTAGATACTCTCGTTGGATGCTGAGAAAGCATTCCATAGAGTCTCCTGGCACGCCATATATGATTCTCTTAAAAAGCTTGGGGTAGGGGTCTAGGGGACCCTTTTATAGCCAAAATCACGGCCCTGTATCACAATACGTCACCTAGGCTGAAGATAAATGGAACTGTAGCACCCTGAGGGCTCGGTTGCTACAGAGGTATTGCACCTCACCCAGAGGTGTGATATCTCACTCTCAGGTAAGGATGGAGTGTGGATCAGGACCCGACACCTGCATGCATTACACCACATTGCCGTGGGGCAGGGCGACCAATATGCCTCTGAGATGGGCACGACAGTCCCTGTCCCTGGCTGGAGTGGGGGGAGGGAACACTGAGGAAGGGGAACCCTGTAGTGCAGGAGCAGGGAGGAAGCAGTTCCTAGCTGCATTGAGAAGGGAGTATAAAAGGTGGGCACCATCTTAGTTCAGTGCAGAGAAGTCTGAGCGGAAGTGGCAGGGAGCAGGGGCTCTGCATGAGCTCTGCTCCGGAGGCGGGCCTAGTAACAGAGGCCCAGGCCTGGAAGAGGGAGAAGGAAGGAAGAGGAGCAGAGAAGGCTCCAGGAACGAGGAATGAAGGGATCCCAGGGGTGCGGACGGGCGAGTCGCCACCGCACGCCCGAATCCACCTGCGTGGAGGGGTCAGGCCAAAGGGAGGCAGGAAACAACCCTCAGCTTGAAACCGGAGGCTCTGACATTTTATGTGGCGCAGCCCCTCGCTACACCCGCTAGGAAGGCACCACATAGGGTCAGGGAAACTGGCGCCAAGTTTACCAAGAGGAGGCCCGAGGCAGCCGGACAGAAGGGTTGGTAAGAAAGGCCAGACAAAGGACACACAAAGGGGGTCCTGTGAAGCGCTCCAAAGTTATCTGGGAGTTGTCTGAGCCCCTCACCTGGTGAGCACAGTACGACGTGGGCAGCCGTTACCTGCAGACGTGGTCTGGATAATAAGAACTGTGAGTAAAGGCCCTGGACTGCATCACTGACTCCGTGTCGTTACTGCTGCTGCCCTGCACCATCACCCCCATCCTCCGCATACACTGCCCTGAGGCTATACTCCTCCCGTGGGGAGTTATGCTACGCTCTGCTGCACCCACAACACCAGCCTCAGCGGTCTGCCCTGCAGCGGCGGTTCACTCTGACCGCAATCCACGGGTGGCGTAGTCGGACATTTAAACATCAAAACCACATAAATAGCTCCGCCACTGGTTTGACCACCCTGAGCCACGGAACCGGGTCGCCGCCACGAAGACTACAACCACCAGCATCCACCAAAAAGGGTCCGGCTCCGGGTGTCCCAAGGCCCAGGGGGTGCATCAGAACATTTTCATCACCTTTCACAATCACCAATGGGACAAGGCAGGGATGTTCTCTGTCCCCTCTCTTATACATCCTAGTGACGGAGCACCTGCTCTCATCAATTCGCCATAACCCCAATATTAGGTGGATTGAGGTGGGAGGCACCGAGTACAAGTGCTCTCTATTTGCTGATGATGTCCTAGTATATATCACTCAATCACATATATCCATCCATGCTGTTTTGGCTGAAATAGTTCACTTTGTTACATGGTCAAATTTTAAAATCAATGCAGCGAAGTCTGAGGCCCTCGATGTCTCCCTCCCCAAATCCATATAGGATTCCATCCAGTCCAACTTTCCCTTTGCCTGGCCCTCACAGGGTATCAAATACTTAGGAATTCCTATTCATAGAGACCTCTCCCATCTATGTTATCTTAATTTTGGGCCCTTTATTGAACAACTCCATACAGACCACGGTTGGCAAGTTAGAACTGTAAGATTCACTACGTGAACCACTAGTGTTTTGTGGAAAAGCACATGTACACTGTGTTCCAAATTATTATGCAAAAAGTGTTTAGGAGTGATAAGGGAAGAATTTGTTTGTTTGTCAGTTAAACTCATTGATGGTGATGTGTGTCAGGGCTCTTTATATCACTGTAAGCAATTGCAGACACCTGTGCTAATTAGTTTGGCAGGTGTGTCCAATGAAAGGCAAGACTACTTAAGAAGGCTGTCTCACATTATTAAGCAGCCTACATTTTCTGCCAAAATGGGAAAGAAAAAGGATGTGTCGGCTGCTGAGAAGCAACAAATTGTGGAGTGTTTAGGTCAAGGCATGCCTACAATCAACATTGTGCGATGATCAGGATGAAGTGTCTTGGCAATCAAGAAGTATGTAGCTGATTCACAATACACACATGTGCGTGCTGATAAGGGCAAATTGAGGACTCTTTCCTACAGGCAATTACGTCAGGTTAAAAGAGCAGCGGCAAAAAAGCCTTGTCATAGCAGCAGACAAGTTTTTGAAGCTGCTGGTGCCTCCAACGTCCCCCGAACAACAAGATGCAGGGTCCTTCAGAGGTTTGCAGCTGTGCATACGCCATCCTGTCGACCTCCTCTATCCACTTCACACAAGCAGGAACAGCTCCAGTGGGCTAAACATTACATGAAGACTGATTTCAAAACTGTTTTGTTCACGGATGAGTGCCGTGCAGCGCTCGATGGTCCAGATGGATGGAGTGGAGGATGGCTGGTTGATGGACACCCCACGCAAACACGGCTACAGCGCCAACAAGGAGGAGGTGGAGTAATGTTTTGGGCTGGAATCATGAAGAGAGAGATTGTCGGCCCCTTTAGGATCCCTGAAGGCGCTAAAGATGAACTCCATAATGTATGTGGATTTTCTCAAACAGCACTTCCTGCCATGGTTCAAGAAGAAGAACCGTGTATTTCACAGCAAGATCATTTTTTTGCATGATAATGCACCATCTCATGCTGCACATAAAACATCTGCATCTCTGGCTGATATGGGCATAAAAGGGGACAAACTTATGGTGTGACCCCCATGCTCCCCTGACCTCTACCCCATTCAGAACCTCTGGAGCATCATCAAAAGGAGTGTCTATGATGGCGGGAGGCAGTTCACATCTAAGCAACACCTCTGGGAGGGTATTCTGTCCTCATGCAAAACAATTGAAGCAGAAACCATCCAAAACCTGACAAATTCAATGGACGAGAGAGTTCAGAAGCTCCTTTCGAACAAGGGGTCCTATGTGAAAATGTAACATCACCTAGAATAAAGTTTTGAGTTGAAAACTGTTTGATTTCAGTTTCTAATAACCTGCTAATGCTTATAATTTCAAAAATGACCATTTTTTTGGTCTTTATTAAAATGAAAAGGTTGATCGAAAAGTTTGGGGGATCTAAGAGTGTGGCAACCCAGTAGTCATGATTACTTCGAATTCTGACAATATGAGGGTCATGTTGCAGGTAGTGCAGCAAGAAGGCACTTATGTGTCTTGCGCATCTCGGAGCCCCAAAATTATTTTCCGGGCTAGATGCAGCTAAAAATTATTATTAATTTTAAATCTGGTGGAGCTTAGTATAGATGGCCTAATAGGATCAGTGCTGCACACTGCTACAAAGCCCAAATTATTTTCCAGCCAAGATACAGATAAACATGATTAGTAATTTTAAATCTGGTGGAGCTTATTATAGATGGCCTAATAGAATCAGTGCTGCACACTGCTACAAAGCCCAAATTATTTTCCAGCCAAGATACAGATAAACATGATTAGTAATTTGAAAGCTTAAAACGGTTGGTAGGGTGATTTTAACCAATCATCAAGCTTTTACTCTCCCCAGGATGACACAGGGGTAGAAAAGTCGTTTCGGATCCATGATTTGTTCATCTTTATGAACGTGAGTCTGTCTACATTATCAGTGGAGAGCCGCGTGCGCTTATCTGTCAGCACACCACCAGCAGCGCTGAACACACGTTCAGACAGAACGCTGGCTGCGGGGCATGACAAGATGGAGAAATGGTAAGAGAGGATGTTGAGAAGGCCAAACTTTTTAATTCCTATTTTGCATCTGTTTTCTCTCAGAAAGAAAATGTAACATCAACTGATCTTCACTGTCCTTTTAAAGGAATAGAAGAATCCAAGTTATCTGTAAACAGAAAGATTGTGAGGGAATATTTAGCTAACATAAATGAGTTCAAGTCTCCAGGTCCAGATGAATTACACCCCAGAGTACTGAAGGAGATCGTAGAAGAAATTTTTGAACCACTCTCCATAATCTTTGAAAATTCTTGGAGAACAGGAGAAGTCCCAGAAGACTGGAGAAGAGCAAATGTTGTTCCTATCTTCAAAAAGGGGAAGAAGGTGGACCCAGGGAACTATAGGCCGGTGAGTCTGACTTCTATACCAGGAAAGATCTTTGAACAAATTATTAAACAACATGTATGTAAGTACCTGGATAAGAATGAAGTGATTAACCAGAGTCAGCATGGGTTTATAACTAACAAGTCATGTCAGACTAACTTAATTTCCTTCTATGACAGAATCACTGACTGGGTGGATCAGGGAAATGCTGTAGATATAGTATATCTTGACTTCAGCAAAGCATTTGACAAAGTATCTCACACCATCCTTATTAAAAAAATTACCAAGTATGCAATGGACCAGGCAACTGTTAGGTGGATTCATAACTGGCTTAGTGATCGGACTCAAAGGGTGATTGTAAATGGCTTCACATCCAGCTGGATGAATGTCTCAAGTGGGGTACCACAGGGCTCCGTCCTGGGACCTGTATTGTTCAACATCTTTATCAATGATTTAGATGAAGGAATTGAGGGTAAACTGACTAAATTTGCTGATGACACAAAGCTAGGAGGGATAGCTAATACTAGAGAAGAGAGAGAGAGGATTCAAAAAGACCTAAATAAACTGGAGCAGTGGGCAGCAACCAACAGAATGGTTTTTAACAGGGAAAAATGCAAAGTACTACATCTGGGCAATAAAAATGAAAAAAGCATATACAGAATGGGAGGAATAGAGCTAAGCAACAGTACATGTGAAAAAGACTTAGGTATACTAATAGATCATAGACTGAACATGAGTCAACAGTGTGATGCAGCAGCAAAAAAGGCAAATACAATTCTGGGATGTATTAACAGAAGCATACAGTCTAGATCACGTGAAGTCATTATTGGTCTTTACTCCTCTTTGGTTAGACCTCATCTGGAATACTGTGTACAGTTTTGGGCACCACATTTTAAAAAAGACATAGACAAACTGGAGCAAGTTCAGAGAAGAGCGACCTGAATGGTGACTGGTCTGCAAACCATGTCCTATGAGGAACGGTTGCAGGATTTGGGAATGTTTAGCTTGCAAAAAAGAAGACTGAGAGGAGACTTAATAGCTGTCTACAAATATGTCAAGGGCTGTCACATTGTAGAAGGATCATCTTTATTCTCATTTGCACAAGGAAAGACTAGAAGCAATGGGATGAAACTAAATGGGAGGAGACACAGATTAGATATTAGAAAAAACTTTTTGACAGTTAGGGTGATTAATGAGTGGAACAGGCTGCCACGAGAGGTGGTGAGTTCCCTTCAATGGACGTCTTCAAACAGAGGCTGGACAGACATCTGTCTGAGATGATTTAGTGAATCCTGCTTTGAGCAGGGGGTTGGACCAGATGACCCAGAAGGTCCCTTCCAACTCTACCATTCTATGATTCTATGATTCTATGATTCTATGAGATCTCCAAGGCGTAAGTGGCTAGCTTCGGCCATTTATCCAGATTGGAAGCCCAAAAAGAGCAAGGGTCCAGTGACACAGTCATGGCTTCAATGTTTACTTGGAGATACTCCTGTACCATCGTCTCTAGGCGTTGACTATGTGTCAGACTTCTTGTCTCTTGTGGCCTTGCAAAGGATGGGCTAAAAAAGTGGTGAAATGATTCCGCAAAATTGATGTTACCAGCAGATACTGTGGTTCTGTTACGGTTTGAGTGCTGAACACTTGACGGTCCCACGGTTGGCAAGTTGGAACTGTGAGATTCAATACGTGCACCACTGGTGTTTTGTGGAAAAGCACATGTAAGATTCTGCAACAGTCTCTGCTGATACTCCTGCATTCGTGCATCCCTTTCTATGGCAGGAATAATTTCTGCAAATTTACTTTTGTACCGGGGATCTAACAGTGTGGCAACCCAGTAGTCAGGATTATTTCTAATTCTCACAATTCGAGGGTCATGTTGCAGGTAGTGCAGCAAGAAGGCACTCATGTGTGTTGCGCATCCAGGAGCACCAAGTCCCTGTTGTGTTGGTGGCGAGGTAACAATCATGCTTCCTTCCTCTGTCCTCTCCCCCCAACCTCGCACAACAGAAATGTGATCAAGGTCTCCCTCATCTGATGAGTCTTCCATCAGTTCGTCCTCCACTTCTTCCTGGGCTCCTGCACCTTCCTCACTAGTTTGGCTGCTACCATGCGCCCTGGTAAAACCATCTCCCCCACCCTCACATGCCTGCCGCCTTGGTGCTGCCGACCGTCTGGACCTTGCAGATGTTAGCCCTTCCGCATACAACTCCTCCTCCTCTACTTCCTCCACCTCCTCTTGTGCCACCACCTGACTCCGAATTCTGTTTAACATGTGCTCCAGCATGTAAATCACCGGAATAGTCATGCTGATAATGGCATCGTCAGCACTAAACATCTTCGTCGCCATTTCAAAACTGTGCAGAAGGGTGCATAGGTCCCTGATCTGAGACCACTCCTCCAGCGTGATTTGCCCCACCTCTGGATCTCGTTGGCCCAGGCTATACGTCAGAACGTATTGCACCAGGGCTTGTCGGTGCTGCCACAGTCGCTGCAACATGTGCAGAGTTGAATTCCACCGGGCAGGCACATCGCATTTTAGCCGGTGAAGTGGCAGGTCCAACGACTTCTGTAGTCGCTGAGCTGCGGGATGTGAACGGCGGACGTGAGCACACAGCGACCGTGCCCTCTGCAGAAGGCCATCTAGTCTGGGATAGTGGGCTAAAAATTGCTGGACAACCAGGTTCAACACGTGAGCCATACAAGGCACGTGTGTGACATTGCCCCGGCGAAGGGCCGCGCCCAGGTTTGCAGCATTGTCGCACACGGCCTTCCCTGGTTTCAGGTCCAGTGGAGACAACCATTCATGAAATTGGTTCTCCAGAGCTGACCACAACTCCTCAGCTGTGTGACTCACATTTCCCAGACATTTCAAAGTAAAAACCGCCTGATGACGTTGAGCTCTACTGCCAGCATAGTAAGGAGGTGTGCAGGATCCCTTCTGTGCAGTTAGAAAGCTTGTGGCATGACCAGACAGGCTTTGGGTGCAGGTGGAAGACCGAGAGGAGGTTGAGGAGGCAGAAGCAGTGGAGGAACTTTGACATAAAGAGGATTGACGCACAACTCGTGGGGACGGCAAGACTTGGACAGCAGCCCCTTGTCCTGCTGTCACCATAGTTACCCAGTGCCCAGTCAGCGACATATAACGCCCCTGTCCATGCCTACTCGTCCAAGTGTCTGTGGTGAAATGCACCCTGTCACTCACAGAGTTTCTCAAAGAAGCGGTGATGTTGTGTGCGACATGCTGGTGGAGCGCAGGCACACCTTTCTTTGAGAAGTAATGCCGACTGGGCATCTGGTACTGGGGCACTGCGACGGACATAAGGTCTCGAAAATCCTCTGTGTACACCAGGCGGAAAGGCAGCATTTCTGTAGCCAAGAGCTTGCAGATGGTGAAATTCAACCTCTTAGCTTTCTCATGGCTAGGAGGAAATGGTCTTTTACTTGTCCACATCTGAGGGACCGAGGGCTGGCTATTGTGCTTAGACGGGGTTGATAAGGGTGTCCCCGGCAAACTGACGGTCTGTGAGGAAGATGCAGGCGGACATGTTAGGTTGCCTTGATCCAAAGGTGGTGCTATCGATGTCGGACAGCGCTCAACACCAGCTGGTGTTACCACCTCCAAAGAAAATGATGACCTGCCAATCACACTGGCTGTTGCGGGTAAAGAGGTGGCAGGTCTGCGCCCCAAAACAGGTGTGACTGCTGTCCCCCCAGTCACAGAGGATGAAGAGGCTGCGGATGCACAAGATATGGCAGACGGTGGTTGGCCCGGCCGGCTAGGCCACATTGTAGCACACTGAGCTTCCCACTGCAACTTATGCTTCATGTCCATGTGCCGGTTCATGCATGAAGTACTCAAACTATGTATTTTTTGGCCTCTACTTAGCTTTTGCTGACAAATGTTAAAGATAACACGAGTTGGGTCATCTTTATCGATCTGAAAAAATGCCCAGGCTATGCAAGGCTTAGCACCCATGCGACCTGAAGAGCCACCATGACATGTGGTGAGAGGCAGAGTTGTGTTTGAGGATGCAGTTGTTGACGTGCTTCCAGTACTACGTCTCTGTCCAGGAAGGCGCAACCTGACCTCGTCGTCACTAGCATCTTCCTCCACCTCCTCTGCTGACCTCATCTCTTGGCTGACTGTGGGTTGACAGTAAGTGGGATCTCCAACCTCATCATCATCACCCTGTGCGTTATCACACCCGTCGTCCTCAGAGCCAACCTGTTCCTGCCCTGACAAAAAACTAAAGTTGTCGCTCCAATCAGGAATATGAGTTTTATCATCGTCTTCCTCATTGTCTCCACCAACAGGAGTTACAGTTTGGGAATGAGGGTCTACATTATGGTCAGAACCTTCTGCGTCTGGTCCTGGATCCGACTCATAAAGATTCTGGGCATCAGTGCAGATCATTTCCTCGTCTGGATTCACAGAAGCGCCGGAGTCGACCTCTGATTCCCAGGCTATAGTATGAGTAAACAGCTCTGCAGACTCAACCATCTGTTCTACCTCATACTCAGACGGGCAGCTGGAGATTTGGGAGCTGTGAGGAAGCAAGTGCGATTGGGGTGACACCTTTGAGGACTGGAGTATTTGTGATGTTGAAGTTGATGTGGAGGAGAGCCCACTTAAAGGAGCACTTGATATCCGTTGAAGCACCTGCTGTTTTTGTGCCTCATCTGGAATTTGTAGCGATTGGCGTGGCCGTAAGAAAGGGATCTTATCACATTGTCCGCTAAAAGAAGTAGACATTTTAGTTTGGCTGGAAGATGGTCTTTCTTCTGCAGATGTTACTGTTGCATTAACACCTACCCCACGGACACAACCTTTTTTCCCCTTCCCAACACGCCTATTCCCCTTTCCACCAGCAGCAGGCCTTTTTCCACTCATTTTGGTGGTTAACTAATTCACAACTCTGGAGTTGTTTGCACAAAAAAACAATGGATGGGAACCGAGCAGAGCTGAGTGGCCAAACTGTGGTATTAGGCCAAAACTATTGGCTGGGTTAGATGGAGAAAAAAATTATATTCGATTTGCAACCTGATGGAGGTCAGTATAGATGAACTAATAGAACAAGTCCCACACACAGCTAGAAGCCCAAATATTTTTTCAGAGGTAGATGCAGAAAAAAAATATATTCAGTTTGCAACCTGATGGAGGTCAGTATAGATGGACTAATAGAACAAGTCCCACACACAGCTAGAAGCCCAAATATTTTTTCAGAGCTAGATGCAGACAAAAAATTATTTTGAATTTGCAACCTGATGGAGGTCAGTATAGGTGGACTAATAGAACAAGTCCCACACACTGCTAGAAGGCCAAATATTTTTTCAGAGCTAGATGCAGAAAAAAATTATATTCAGTTTGCAACCTGATGGAGGTCAGTATAGATGGACTAATAGAACAAGTCCCACACACAGCTAGAAGCCCAAATATTTTTTCAGAGGTAGATGCAGAAAAAAATTATATTCAGTTTGCAACCTGATGGAGGTCTGTATAGATGGATTAATAGAACAAGTCCCACACACAGCTAGAAGCCCAATATTTTTTCAGAGGTAGATGCAGATAAAAATTATTTTTAATTTGCAACCTGATGGAGGTCAGTATAGATGGACTAATAGAGAAAGTCCCACACACTGCTAGAAGGCCAAATATTTTTTCAGAGCTAGATGCAGATAAAAATTATTTTTAATTTGCAACCTGATGGAGGTCAGTATAGATGGACTAATAGAGAAAGTCCCACACACTGCTAGAAGGAAAACTATTTTTTCAGAGCTAGATGCAGAAAAAAAATATATTCAGTTTGCAACCTGATGGAGGTCTGTATAGATGGATTAATAGTACAAGTCCCACACACAGCTAGAAGCCCAATATTTTTTCAGAGGTAGATGCAGAAAAAAAAATATATTCAGTTTGCAACCTGATGGAGGTCAGTATAGATGGACTAAAAGAGAAAGTCCCACACACTGCTAGAAGGCCAAATATTTTTTCAGAGCTAGATGCAGAAAAAAATTATATTCAGTTTGCAACCTGATGGAGGTCTGTATAGATGGACTAATAGAACAAGTCCCACACACAGCTAGAAGCCCAAATATTTTTTCAGAGGTAGATGCAGATAAAAAATTTTTTTAATTTGCAACCTGATGGAGGTCAGTATAGATGGACTAATAGAGAAAGTCCCACACACTGCTAGAAGGCCAAATATTTTTTTAGAGCTAGATGCAGATAAAAATTATTTTTAATTTGCAACCTGATGGAGGTCAGTATAGATGGACTAATAGAGAAAGTCCCACACACTGCTAGAAGGCCAAATATTTTTTCAGAGCTAGATGCAGATAAAAATTATTTTTAATTTGCAACCTGATGGAGGTCAGTATAGATGGACTAATAGAGAAAGTCCCACACACTGCTAGAAGGCCAAATATTTTTTCAGAGCTAGACGCAGAAAAAAATTATATTCAGTTTGCAACCTGATGGAGGTCAGTATAGATGGACTAATAGAACAAGTCCCACACACAGCTAGAAGCCCAAATATTTTTTCAGAGGTAGATGCAGATAAAAATTATTTTTAATTTGCAACCTGATGGAGGTCAGTATAGATGGACTAATAGAGAAAGTCCCACACACTGCTAGAAGGCCAAATATTTTTTCAGAGCTAGATGCAGATAAAAATTATTTTTAATTTGCAACCTGATGGAGGTCAGTATAGATGGACTAATAGAGAAAGTCCCACACACTGCTAGAAGGCCAAATATTTTTTCAGAGCTAGATGCAGAAAAAAATTATATTCAGTTTGCAACCTGATGGAGGTCAGTATAGATGGACTAATAGAACAAGTCCCACACACAGCTAGAAGCCCAAATATTTTTTCAGAGGTAGATGCAGATAAAAATTATTTTTAATTTGCAACCTGATGGAGGTCAGTATAGATGGACTAATAGAGAAAGTCCCACACACTGCTAGAAGGCCAAATATTTTTTCAGAGCTAGATGCAGAAAAAAAATATATTCAGTTTGCAACCTGATGGAGGTCAGTATAGATGGACTAATAGAACAAGTCCCACACACTGCTAGAAGCCCAAATATTTTTTCAGAGCTAGATGCAGAAAAAAATTATATTCAATTTGCAACCTGATGGAGGTCAGTATAGATGGACTAATAAAATGATGCTATGCCCAAAATATTTTACTTCACTAGGTGCAGTAAAAAAATTCGTATTCTATACACAGGTGGTATATCTTGCAACACAGATAGGCTACTCCACTGACTAACACACTCTGCAATAGGCCAAAAAGGATTAGCTTTGCTAGATTCAGCCAAATGCTGTGAAAAAAACTTGCACAGCACTGGCATAGACCTGCCTGGCAAAAACTGATAGGAACTGATGTAACCTAGTCCTGAAAAGGACTGCAATTACAATTAGTCTTTACTCCCACAATCTATCTATTTAAGAGCACAGACCTGCCTGATAAAAGTCGTAGGAAATGCTGTAACCTAGTCCTTAAAAGGACTGCAATCACAACTATTCCCTACTCCCAAGCTATCTGTAGATTTGTGCGAAAATTGGCTTGAAATTAACAAGGTATAGCGCACACAGCAACAGCGGTGCCGTCTAACACGCAGCTGCAGCAGTGAGAAAATGGTGGCGACGGGGAAAATGGCTTGGTCTTATAGGGCAAGGACATGTGACATACACTGCCAATGACACATGCCCTTGCTTGTGTGAAAAACAGCAGTTCGCTCCGTGTGTGTGCTGCTGATAGGCTGACAGACTGCACCTCCCCACTGCAAATGCGGGAAAGAGAAAAAAAAATGGAGATCTTCATTATTCCTGCAGAGATCCATCCCCTGCCCCTCCCCCCACCCCGCTGTACACTCAAACTGCGTATTAACATTAATTTTCATCATTACTGAGAAAAAATCCAGTTATGATTTTGGTGCACGAACAGTTATCGAACATAACCTCGAACAGCCGAATTTTTCTCAAATCGTTCGTGTTCGCCGAACGGCTCGAACACCGCCCAAAACAGCTCGAATTTGAGATTGGCGAACAGTTCGAGTAGAACAACGCTCATCTCTACTCAGCAGCAGCTCTCCTTACACTGTCTTATTCCGGAGTGACTGTGACGAGCATGGTGGCGCCAGGTCTGATATAGACCTGATGACGCTGTGTGGCCAGCCAATCACTGTAATGCCACAACCAACATGGCTGCTGCATTACAGAGTGTGACAGACAATCCCTGCATGTTTATTGGCACTCTAAAGAGCGCCAAACATGCAGGGAGGGGACCCAAGCTCCCTGAGCAACCCCAAAAATACTCGGTGAGCGCCGAGCAGTAGCGAGCATGCTCGCTCATCACTAGTTGGCACTATAGAAAAAAAATTATTAATATTATTATTGCAGAAATGTCCATCCTCATTTCATCTTCATCATCCTAGTAGATGGCAGCAGATTTTATTAAGAAAGTCTCAGTACATTTGTCCATTCTTCCTCATTCCTTCAATTATATGAAGTTTGCCAGTGCCGTATGCTGAAAAAGAGCCCCACACAATGATTTTCCCACCTCCGAACTTCATTGTTGGTATTGTGTTTTTTGGGTGATATGTGCCTTTTGGCACCAAACATGGTGTGTATTATGACACCCAAAGAGTTCAATTTTGGTCTCATCTGAAAGGACTATATTCTTCCAGTTTTTACAGGCTTGTCTAAATGTTGTTGAACAAACTTTAAATGCACTTAAACATGCTTTTTCAGCAATGGAGTCTTGTATGGTGCATACACACCATGGAGTAAGTGCATTACTTATAGTTTTCTTTGAAACATTTGTACCTGCTGATTTATGGCCTTTCTGTAGCTCTCCACAGGTGGTCCTTGGCTCTTGGACAACTGTTCTGATAATTCTGTTCACTGCTTCATCTGAAAGTTTGCAGGGAGCACCTAGTCGTGGCCTGTTCTTGGTGAAATGATGTTCTTTCAACTTCCGGATTATGGCCCTAACAGTGCTCACTGGGACCTAAAGTAGTTTAAAAATTCTTCTGTAACCAATGCTATCAGTATGTTTTGCAACAATAAAGTTGCAAAGGTGTGGAGATAGCTCACTGGTTTTACCCATCATGAGATGTTTCTTGTGTGGCACTTTGGTAATGAGACACCTTTTTAGTATATGGCTGTTATACACAATAGACCTAGCTCTGATTCCAGCATTTTAACCCATTAAATGCCGCTATCAGTAGTTAGAGCAGCAAGTGAGGGGTTTCACAAAGGGACATTGTTCCATCTGTCAGCCTATCAGCATCCCCACAGCACAGGGTGCCACTGGTTGCTAATACACACAGAAAGATTAATTCAATAAGTCTATACTATAAAAGTATATTGCCATTTATCCCATTTGGGGAATTCTGTAAAAAAAATGAAAAGCTATGCAAGAATTGCTGTTTCTGTTCATTTTGCATTCCAAAAAAATAATTAAATAAAAAGTGATCAAAATTTCAAACATATCCCAAAATGATTTAAAAAAAAACAGTTTGTTATGCTAAAACGAACCCTTAACATCTCAATTGTAATGCATAGTGATTTATATAAGAAAGAAAAAATGTAGTTACGAATTTAGATTTATTGTTTCTTCTTCATGCCTCTTGCCTGGTGTCACGTGTTGGATGCAGCGCTGTCACATCGGCAGTGCGGGAGCCAATCAGTGATCTCACTAGTTATGAGCAGGGTGTTCTGTTTAAACGGGCAGATCTGCTGAGCACACTGATTATCTGCCATGCTGTCAACGTGACTTTAGTACTAAAGCCAATGCCATACACCAGAAGCAGCAGAGGAGAATCATAGGTGCACCCAAGAATGGTAAGTAAAGTTCTTTTGAAACAAACTGTTCCCAAGGTCTCGGATTTTCTTAATGGCGACAACCCTTTTAACACTAAATTTGTACAGCAGAGTGAATAGCATAACGTTGGCAGAATTTCTGTGTTGTTTATAATCCTCACAATAAAGAGTCAATAAAAGTTTGTTAAGTTATATGTACACCAAAATGATTCCACTGACAAATACAATTAATCCTGGAAATAAACAAGCCCTCATGATTAGCTCATCAAAAAAATAAAATTGATATGGATCCTGGAACGTGACAATAAAAATGTAAAAAATGAAAATAAAAAATGGTGTGTCATAACGGCCAAAATTGGCTGTGAACCCAAGGGCTTAATAAGCAATTATTTTACTTTCTTGGAAAAACAGCTGTTTGTTCCTGCAAAACATGCAAATTGACTCTTCAGAGTGGAAAAGGACTTGAACTGTGCCATCTATTGGAAGTAGTATTCCTAAAACTCAATATCGACCATGACATTTGACTTGGGATAAAAGGCAAGCCAGATACTCTGTTTGCAGACACGTGTTTCGGGTGTTTTCCCCTTTTCAGTGCAAAGTAAGAGATCTGATTTGGCTGTTTAAGAGGCCTCTAACTGAGGTCTAAGGAAGAGACTTTTCCCACAAAACCACAATGCCATTTGTAATTGCTGCACGGTTTTATTGGAGAAATAGCTGTTTTTCAAAATCTAGTAATTGCTTTTTAAATGATCACCAAACTGTGTTGTGGCCACACAAAAGCCATGACCTGGCCACTCTATCTGGCCTTACTCTTACATACCTTTCAATGCTAATGCAACAATCTCTTTAATTTTTTATGAGGCCGTAAAACTAAACACACATTATCCTATGCCGACTTGTGTATTGCTCCTGAACTTTTACTAACATAAGTATTGATGTAAATTTCTAATCAGACAGCATATTATGCTTAGTAAAAAAAAAAATATGCAAGCTGAAAATTTACAGGATTTATGAGTTAAACAAATCACGACATTCAAGAACAAAAATAAAATTATTTTGATGAATTATCCTCCTAAATTAGCAAGATGTTTTCTTTCATTCTTGAACTTGAAGTTTCTCAAGAACTTGTAAGATAGTAAAAATCAACTTGGGCATTTAATTTTTTTATGATTTTTAAAGAACTTTTGTTAAAGTAACAGTAAATCTCTGCCTCATTTCTTTAGTCTTAAACTCCATGACAGCTCTCTGTAATTACTTTGGAACATAGAACTTGTTAGGTCTTTTGCCAAATGGAGAGAGATGCTTCATATGTTATTATTTTAATTTTCTTCTTCCTATTTCAACTAGAGAAAGAGTCATGCAAAATACATAGTACAATGTCTCTTCTTACTTTAATATATTTTCACTTGAAGCTATACCTCTATGAAAAAAGTGTGTATTTTCAAAAGGCCCTAAAAAGTGAACATAAAATAAAAGAAAGCATGAGCAACTCTTTATGAGTTTTTCTTCATATTTAAATGCCCTTATAATTAGAATCAGTAGGGATCTGGGTCTTTAAATCTTTTCTGATTGTTCAACTTCCCAATAAAGGTGCGCAGCTCACCCGACAAGAGCGCACAGATCTTGTCTGAGTGCACACACAGAAAAGGCTATGGATTCAATATGTTTTGTGTTTATTTATGAAAATATCTGAGACTTGCTAAAAATTTTGAACACATTTTAAGCTTTTAAATATTTATGAAAACCCAAAGAGATGAACTGGAATATAAGTTGGTATGCACGCAATGTATAGGTGTTCACACTGGTCACTAAACAGATAAACCCTAAGATAAAGACAAAATTAGAATATAGAAAACCTATACATAAAGGAAATACCAAAAAATAAACAAGATATAATTGCCAAAGAATACAAAAAATCAAAGGAACACGAAAAAATGCATTCCGAGACCAAATTATTATAGATGAAAAATAAATTTATTAGTATAAGACTACACAACACAAAATAAACCACAATGATAAAAACACAAAATATAAAAATAGAGGAGATCTGGATGTATCCCTGAATGTCAAAAATATAGGCCAACATGCAAAAACCAGCACATGATAGTATTACATAAATGCTTATTGAAGTGCAATGTGCAAAAATACAATATGAAGATTTATAAATAATACATAATATTATAATACATCAATTTACTAAATCATGATGGTAAATAACAAGAAGTGCAAGGTGCTTTAGCAACCATAAGTAGGTCTATGAACCATGAATGAATATCACACACCACAGATCCCCTCACACCACTCCAACTCACGTTTCGCTCTCGCTTCATCACTCCCTGTTTTAGCAGTTTCAAAGGTGAGAAAAGGTCGGATTCTGGAGATGTTTTTAAGATGCAGGTGACAAGAGCGAGTGAGTGATCAGATATAGGGAGTAAAGGAAAGGTTAGTGTCGAATATGACCCCAAGGCAGCGGGCGTGCTGCTTGGGAGTTATGGTTGAACCTCTAATGTAATTTCAATGTTAGGTAGAGTTAGGTTAGTAGAGGGAAGAAACACAAGAAGTTCAGTTTTGGAGAGATTCAGTTTAAGATAGAGGGAGGACATGATGTTAGAGACAGCAGACAAACAATCATTGGTATTTTGTATTAGGGTGTAATGCAGATGTCAGAATGCAACGAGTCACAAAATGAGGGCAGTCAAATAGCTATAAATAACAATTTATATATATATATATATATATATATATATATATATAGTACAGACGAAAAGTTTGGACACACCTTCTCATTTAAAGATTTTTCTGTATTTTTATGACTTTGAAAATTGTACATTCACACTGAAGGCATCAAAATTATGAATTAACACATGTGGAATTATATACTTAACAAAAAAGTGTGAAACAACTGAAAATATGTCTTATATTCTAGGTTCTTCAAAGTAGCCACCTTTTGCTTTGATGACTGCTTTGCACACTCTTGGCATTCTCTTGATGAGCTTCAAGAGGTAGTCACCTGAAATGGTCTTCCAACAATGTTGAAGGAGTTCTCAGAGATGCTTAGCACTTGTTGAACCTTTTGCCTTCACTCTGCGGTCCAGCTCACCCCAAACCATCTCGATTGGGTTCAGGTCTGGTGACTGTGGAGGCCAGGTCATCTGGCGTAGCACCCCATCACTCTCCTTCTTGGTCAAATAGCCCTTACACAGCCTGGAGGTGTGTTTGAGGTCATTGTTCTGTTGAAAAATAAATGATGGTCCAACTAAACGTAAACCGGATGGAATAGCATGCCGCTGCAAGATGCTGTGGTAGCCATGCTGGTTCAGTATGCCTTCAATTTTGAATAAATCCCCAACAGTGTCACCAGCAAAGCACCTCCACACCATCACACCTCCTCCTCCATGCTTCACGGTGGGAACCAGGCATGTAGAGTTCATCCTTTCACCTTTTCTGCATCGCACAAAGACACGTTGGTTGGAACCAAAGATCTCAAATTTGGACTCATCAGACCAAAGCACAGATTTCCACTGGTCTAATGTCCATTCCTTGTGTTCTTTAGCCCAAACAAGTCTCTTCTGCTTGTTGCCTGTCCTTAGCAGTGGTTTCCTAGCAGCTATTTTACCATGAAGGCTTGCTGCACAAAGTCTCCTCTTAACAGTTGTTGAAGAGATGTGTCTGCTGCTAGAACTCTGTGTGGCATTGACCTGGTCTCTAATCTGAGCTGCTGTTAACCTGCGATTTCTGAGGCTGGTGACTCGGATAAACTTATTCTCAGAAGCAGTGTTGACTCTTGGTCTTCCTTTCCTGGGGCGATCCTCATGTGAGCCAGTTTCTTTGTAGCGCTTGATGGTTATTGCAACTGCACTTGGGGACACTTTCAAAGTTTGACCATTTTTTCGGACTGACTGACCTTCATTTCTTAAAGTAATGATGGCTACTCGTTTTTCTTTATTTAGCTGCTTTTTTCTTGCCATAATACAAATTCTAACAGTCTATTCAGTAGGACTATCAGCTGTGTATCCACCAGACTTCTGCACAACACAACTGATGGTCCCAACCCCATTTATAAGGCAAGAAATCCCACTTTTTAAACCTGACAGGGCACACCTGTGAAGTGAAAACCATTTCTGGTGACTACCTCTTGAAGCTCATCAAGAGAATGCCAAGAGTGTGCAAAGCAGTCATCAAAGCAAAAGGTGGCTACTTTGAAGAACCTAGAATATAAGACATATTTTCAGTTGTTTAACACTTTTTTGTTAAGTATATTATTCCACATGTGTTAATTCATAATTTTGATGCCTTCAGTGTGAATGTACAATTTTCATTGTCATGAAAATACAGAAAAATCTTTAAATGAGGTGTGTCCAAACTTTTGGTCTGTACTGTATATATATTAAACAAGCTGACAGGGATTGCAACAGGGGTTAATAATGAGAACACTTATCACAATAGCAATAACAGTAGCAATAACACACAATACATCACAATAACAATAACAATAGCAATAAAATCCTTCTCTAAAATACTGTATCTAGCCCAAATATGGGATTAGCACTGAAGTCCATTGGTTCTGCAAATGGCCCTAGCGGGGGTCTCTGGTTATTCCCGCTAGGCCTTTAAGTCTTTTTCTGACAAAGTCAATTAGATCCCATTTGGCTTGTTCCACCTCACCCGTTCCCCTCCCAACCTTATACCCTAAACCCGATTGTTCCCGATACCGTGAAGGAGCGGTTGTAGTGATAGCCCTGTTCAGTGATGACACTCGTCAGCTTCTGCTGACGAGATCTCTCCGGCACGACTCTTTTCTATCCTCTCTTTGTCCTGTTGATCGGGGTGATTTACCACGTCGTGGGTAGGAGGGTCTTGTACATTTCCTTAATGTCGTATCCAAGTCCTGGTCCTTTTCCGTAGCCGTGACACCCGAGGGACCGCTGCGCTGAATCCCACGCTCGTTCACCGGCAGCCACCTTTCTTGCCTTATGGGTCTCTCACCCCGGTCTCTCTTGCTGGTTCCTTCAGCGAGTCCGGCCTGCGTCACGTCTCTCTCTGTGTCTGGCGCCGAAATCACCTCAGGCACTGCGCGCTCGACCAATAAAAATTGAAATCCTCTGCTGGAGGTCACATGACCAAGTCCAGCGTGAAAACTTGAAATGCTCACCAGATGGCGCTCTTTCTCCTTATTACATACATCTCGAATTGATTCTCTGAAAGACTTTTCTCCTTCTATTACAAAGGTAGGGGTGATGTCAGGGGAAGAAGTGTATAATTGTGTGTCGTCAGCATAGAGATGATACTGGAACCCAAATCTGCTGATTGTTTGTCCAATAGGGCCAGTGTATAGAGAGAAGAGGAGGGGCCTAGGACTGAGCCCTGCGGAATCCCGATAGCAAGGGGACAAGGAGAGGAAAAGGAGCCAGCAAAAGATACAGTGAAGGAGCGGTCAGAGAGGTAGGAGGAGAACCAGGAGAGAACGGTTTCCTTGAGGCCTATAGAGTGGAGCATAGTGAGGAGGAGCTGGTGATCCACAGTGTCAAATGCTGCAGAGAGATCCAGGAGAATCAGAATGGAGCAGTGACCTTTGGATTTAACTGTTAGTAGATCATTAGAGACTTTAATGAGGGCAATTTGAGTGGAATCTGAAGAGCGGAAACCGGATTGTAGAGGGTCGAGGAGAGAGTTATCTGAGAGATAGCGTATTACATGGGAGTGGACCAAGCGTTCCAGGAGTTTAGAGATGAAAGAAAGGTTAGAGACGGGTCTATAGTTAGCAGAGCAGTTCTGGTCCAGGGATGGCTTTTTAAGTAAAGGGGTTATGATGGCATGTTTAAATGAGGAGGGAAAGATACCTGAAGAAAGATAGAGGTTAAATATTTTAGTCAGGTGAGTGGTGACCACCGGTGAGAGGAGATGTGAAGGAATGGGGTCACTGTTGCAGGTTGTAGGCCAAGAAGAAGCAAGGAGCTTGGTAACTTCTTCTTCTGTAACAGGCTCAAAGAAGGCAACTGAGCTTTTAGTGCAGCAGGGAAGGGGATCCAGACACTGGGGAGATTGGGCTGAGATGTCCTGATGGATGTGGTTTATTTTTTCTAGGAAATAAGTGGCCAGATCCTCACTGCTGAGGTTGGTGATGGGGGGCCTGTGCTTTAGGGCTCAGGAGGGAGTTTAAGGTTTTAAAAAGTCGTTTTGGATTGTTGGATAGTAAAGTGATGAGGGTGGTGAAGTAGGATTGTTTGGCCAGATGAAGGGCAGAGTTATAGGTTTTGAGCATGAATTTATAGTGGATGAAATCCTCTGCTAAAAGAGATTTTCTCAGCACACCTTGAGCAACGCTGAAGAAAACATGTTTGCATCGTGTGCCCGAGCTGCCGTTGTCTGTGTCGGGTCTTTATGCGTGTAAAAGGTGCTGCTTCATCTAGGGCACTCTTCAGTGTATTATTGTAGTGTAACAATGCTAAGTCTGGACAGAAGAGGGAGGAGATGGGGAGATTGTCCATAAGCTGCTGTGTATTAATGGTACGTGTATTCCTAAAGTGTGGTAAGTGGGGGTATCTCGGGTGAGAAGACAATTCTTGACAGAGAAGGAAATTAGGTTGCGGTCCGACAGTGGGAGAGGGGAGTTAGTAAAGTCATGCAGCGAGCAGAGATGGGAGAAAGCCAGGTCCAGAGTCATCCAATCTTCATTCATAGGAGAATTAGTAAACTGTGAGAGGCCTAATGAGGAGGTTAGAGAAAGTAGATGAGAGGCAGAATGGGAGAGGGGATCATCGATGGGGATGTTAAAGTCTCCCATGATCATAGAATCATAGAATCATAGAATCATAGAATGGTAGAGTTGGAAGGGACCTCCTGGGTCATCTGGTCCAACCCCCTGCTCAAAGCAGGATTCACTAGATCATCTCAGACAGATGTCTGTCCAGCCTCTGTTTGAAGACGTCCATTGAAGGGGAACTCACCACCTCTCGTGGCAGCCTGTTCCACTCATTAATCACCCTAACTGTCAAAAAGTTTTTTCTAATATCTAATCTGTGTCTCCTCCCATTTAGTTTCATCCCATTGCTTCTAGTCTTTCCTTGTGCAAATGAGAATAAAGATGATCCTTCTACAATGTGACAGCCCTTGACATATTTGTAGACAGCTATTAAGTCTCCTCTCAGTCTTCTTTTTTGCAAGCTAAACATTCCCAAATCCTGCAACCGTTCCTCATAGGACATGGTTTGCAGACCAGTCACCATTCTGGTCGCTCTTCTCTGAACTTGCTCCAGTTTGTCTATGTCTTTTTTAAAATGTGGTGCTCAAAACTGTACACAGTATTCCAGATGAGGTCTGACCAAAGAGGAGTAAAGACCGATAATGACTTCACGTGATCTAGACTGTATGCTTCTGTTAATACATCCCAGAATTGTATTTGCCTTTTTTGCTGCTGCATCACACTGTTGACTCAAGTTCAGTCTATGATCTATTAGTATACCAAGTCTTTTTCACATGTACTGTTGCTTAGCTCTATTCCTCCCATTCTGTATATGCTTTTTTCATTTTTATTGCCCAGATGTAGTACTTTGCATTTTTCCCTGTTAAAAAACATTCTGTTGGTTGCTGCCCACTGCTCCAGTTTATTTAGGTCTTTTTGAATCCTCTCTCTCTCTTCTCTAGTATTAGCTATCCCTCCTAGCTTTGTGTCATCAGCAAATTAATCAGTTTACCCTCAATTCCTTCATCTAAATCATTGATAAAGATGTTGAACAATACAGGTCCCAGGACGGAGCCCTGTGGTACCCCACTTGAGACATTCATCCAGCTGGATGTGAAGCCACTTACAACCACCCTTTGAGTCCGATCACTAAGCCAGTTATGAATCCACCTAACAGTTGCCTGGTCCATTGCATACTTGGTCATTTTTTCAATAAGGATGGTGTGAGATACTTTGTCAAATGCTTTGCTGAAGTCAAGATATACTATATCTACAGCATTTCCCTGATCCACCCAGTCAGTGATTCTGTCATAGAAGGAAATTAAGTTAGTCTGACATGACTTGTTAGTTACAAACCCATGCTGACTCTGGTTAATCACTTCATTCTTATCCATGTACTTACATACATGTTGTTTAATAATTTGTTCAAATATCTTTCCTGGTATAGAAGTCAGACTCACCGGCCTATAGTTCCCTGGGTCCACCTTCTTCCCCTTTTTGAAGATAGGAACAACATTTGCTCTTCTCCAGTCTTCTGGGACTTCTCCTGTTCTCCAAGAATTTTCAAAGATTATGGAGAGTGGTTCTAAAATTTCTTCTACGATCTCCTTCAGTACTCTGGGGTGTAATTCATCTGGACCTGGAGACTTGAACTCATTTATGTTAGCTAAATATTCCCTCACAATCTTTCTGTTTACAGATAACTTGGATTCCTCTATTCCTTTAAAAGGACAGTGAAGATCAGTTGATGTTACATTTTCTTTCTGAGAGAAAACAGATGCAGGTGGGGATGTCACAGGATAGAAAGTGAGGAAGCCAGGTGGCAAAGTGATCCAGGAACTGGCAGGAGAAGCCTGGAGGGCGATACACAAACGCCACTTGCAGGGAGAAGGGTTTAAAGAGTCTGATGGTGTGAACTTCAAAGGAAGGAAACATAAGTGAGGGAACCGGAGGGATAACCTGGAAAGCATATTGTGATGAAAGCAGCAAACCAACGCCTCCACCCTGTCTATTCTCAGGTCTGGCGGTATGTGAAAATTTCAGCCCACCAAATGAGAGAGCAGCAGCAGCAAAGGTGTCTGACTGCTGGATCCAGGTTTCTGTAATAGCCAGAAGGTTAAGGGAATTAGAAAGGAAAAAATCGTGAATGTAAGTTAGTTTGTTACACACAGACCGTGCGTTCCAGAGAGCAGAGTGGAAAGCAATAGGAGAAGGCATGCACTGAATATTAATAAGATTAGCAGGGTTTCTATATGCCGCTGGAGGAGAGTAGTGTAGGCTAGTCGAGAGACGCCCAGGGTTGGGGGAGATGTTGCCAGCGACTAGGAGAAGGAGAAAAAAGAGAAAGAGCAGGTGGTGCAATGATTTGTTTGAGAGTTTTGAGTGCTGTATGGAGGTAGTGGATGGTTTGGAGTGGGTGAGTAATGTCAGTATGGCCTCAGAGTTATACATGGGAGAGGGGAGGGGTGGATATGGAGAGAGTGCACAGAAAGGACGGGCGAGATGTGAGAAAGCAGAAGTTAAAATAAGTAAGCAGATTGCTATGACCAATGCATAATGCGATACAACTGACCAAGAAGCAGCATGTTTGTGCGAATATCTTATGCACCTTACCTGTCTCCTGCCCTGTCCTCCTGCCATTGTATAACTGCTTATTAAAAGCACTTTAACCTATTGCACTTAAAGTCTGTTGCACGCATGACCCAGCGCACGTGCTATCCCGAGCCAGAGCTGAATATATATGAATTGAAATGTCTGCTCACAAGCTGCACCAGTTGGCCAGCTGAGTAATTAGCCAAATAGAACAAGGCCAGAGCCTGGCATTACTATGCAGGATAAGGATAAACAAACCAGTGTACAACAGAGGGCCATAAAACAGTGAAGTAGATACTGTAGCTGTGAACACTTTAAAACAAACCCCCCCCCAAAAAAACACAGCAGCAATGAATTAAATACCATGTTGAAATCTTGCTAGAATATGACTCTGTTCACATTTAGACAGCATACAAACGGATGAATTAAATATCACTTGGACATTATTAAGGCTGAGCTTGTGTTAAATAGCTTGAAAGGGGTTAAGTACCGTCGTAGGAGATCTCCGAGTGTTACACACATGTTTACCAGACAATTAGAGGCTTTGCAATATTGAGATTTATGACAAATCGATTCACTGACAATCCATTTTTTTTAAATGCTTCAAACCTGTCAAATTTGAATTTCAAAACATTCAAACTAGTATCTACCAATACTTGGTCACTGTATGGTGGTAGTATTGGTCTTTTATGGTGTATCATTTATTTAGTAACAGTTTTGAGGTGAAAATGTCTGATCACTAGAGACCCCATGATAACTAAAATTTTGGATCTGATTACAAATCCCTCCTCACTCACATCATAGATTGAAAAGCTCAGCATGGTTGTACATGCACAAAACCATTATAATCCATGCTAAAATGACAGCGGGAAACAGTATTGTGAGTAAGGTGTTCTCTAGTGTATGCTATAGATATGTAATAAATGTCACTCATGGAAACCCCCTTTAAGGAATGAGTTGATTACAAATGCAACTTTTTTTTATTACAAATAGTTCATGTTAAGTACATTTTGACACTTAATAGAGCATTTACATTCCTAAGTACTTTAAAATTAGCCCTTTTACAGTCATAAAGCATTTTCTATTTAGTATTTGTTTCAGAGAATATTGCAATATGTAATATTTAATCACATCCAATCTGTTTTATATTGTACACATTTGCTTATTTTACTGCATTTCCATGTCGCAGAACATCTGTTACTTATTTTCACCAAGTCCACATGCTTTCTTTCTTTACAGTTTTTGGTATTGTGCAGATCTCATCTTTAATTGTTTATATACTTTTCATGAAAGCTCGACTTTGTTTTACGGTGAACATGTATCCAATGGTATTTAAAAGACAGGATCAAGCAAAATATGAAGGAGTGCAGGATTGTCACGTGATTGCTTTCTTATATACAAATTAACAATGGCAAGTTTTAGCAATTACTGTACTATGACCAATTTGTACACTCAAGCAAAAAAAGAGCTTTGAATGTTATGACTGCCTCAAACATTTAACATTTCTTTTTGAAAAACAATTATGAAATTTGTCCTAACAAGTTATATATTTCATTTACAACAAAATAATTTACATTACAGTGATGCTTAAAAGTTTGTGAATCTTTCAGAATGTTTTACATTTTTGCCTAAATGAGTCGTGAAGCTACTTCAGATTTTCACAAAAGTCCTAAAAGTAGGTAAAGATAACCAACTCAAACAAATGAGTCAAAAACAGTAAATTTTTTATTGAGGTAAGTGATGCAATATTACATGTCAGTGAGTGGAATGTGATATGGAAAAATCTGAAGAGTTCACAATTTTTGAAGCATTACTGTACATAGGAAAATAAAATACTTAAATCTTTACTTAGAACGTTTTATTCTCTTCCTTTCTAATTCCTCATGGAAATGGATATGGCAACTGGGCTTTATCATTTTTTGTCAAAATGGTAGTTCACTACACAGTCTGAAATGATCAGTGAATGATTTGTCAGGATTGTATGAAGATACACCCAACTCATATTGGAAATTGCAACACCTAATTTTAAATGTATTGAAACGTTTCTTACCAGTTTTAAGAGTTCTAAATTTACTCTAGAAATTGTATTTGATGGTATTATTTATTATAGCAGATGCTAGAACACATGTACGAGCAATAGCCACATTTTTTTTATGTTTTTCTTTATTACTAAGCTCATAATGGCCTAAAGGGGCTTTAATGACTAGCAATGAGCGAATAGTTTGAAATTTGAATTCACTAGCTATGCTGGATTTTCCCCCAAAATTTGCTTTGTAGCTAATAAATATGCATTGATCTCAATGCTGGAAAGAGAGAGATTACAAGAATAATGCATTTTGTTTTAATATGAACTGTCTACTCCACTTACTTAGTGAATTTGAAGATGTAATCCAATTTTGTTATACATACTACCAGTCCTGTGCCAGCTCTGTTCCACAGGGAACCACTGATTTCTAATGATCTAATGGTATACTGACTACATCTGCTTTACAGTGGCTGCCTCAACTGTGAACTGTACACATCCTCTTGACAGCCTACTTCACTGCTCCAGGTGGAGAACGGCATCATCTGATTGTAGCCCAGCGCTGTGAGTTGAGCTACAATTTTCCCATCACCAGAGATGAGCGTATCAATCTGCAGAGGATCTGCAGCTATTACATCTAGAGGATCCTCATACCTTGCACAGTGGTGGTCAGTACCATTCCCAGTGAAACACAGTTTGTATGGCCGATCCATTTCCATCTCCAGAGTCACTGGGCAAGTCTCTCTCTCTTTTAGAGTCTAAGTTATTATGTTCAGCGGGGTCCTCTCTCTCTACTGTAGTGTGTTAGCTCTAATGGTCCTCATTCTCTCCTGTGGAATGTAAACTCTTATGGTCAGCAAGGCCCTCTCTCTCTCCCCCACTTGTATTTTCCGAGCAATTATAACCTTTCCATTATTGAGATTTGCGCAAATTTATTTGCCGTAAATTGAATTTTGGGGGAAAATTCTGCAAATTCTGGGAATTCTAATTTTAAAAAATACACTCATCTGCTTGGGCCTCCTTCACACATCCTGGTGATTCCTGTACAGGAAAATACAATACTGGTGAGATCCGTGGTTCATGTATGTGTGCCATCCGTGTGTCCATATGCAGCATCTGTGTTTTGTCCAGGAAAAAAACATATGCTATTTAAACAATTTTTTTTTAAAGTTTAATTACAAAAAATTTAACAACACAGGACTTGCAGGAGGGAGAAGAGATGATAGAAAGATAGATAAATAGATAGATAGATAGATAGATAGATAGATACACTGTGTGCAGAATTATTAGGCAAGTTGTATTTTAGAGGATTATTTTTATTATTGATCAACAACTATGTTCTCAATCAACCCAAAAGACTCATAAATATCAAAGCTTAATATTTTTGGAAGTTGGAGTGGGGTTTTTTTAGATTTGGCTATTTTAGGAGAATATCTGTTTGTGCAGGTAACTATTATTGTGCAGAATTATTAGGCAACTTAATAAAGACCAAATATAATCCCATCTCACTTGTTTATTTTCACCAGGTAAACCAATATCAGTGCACAAAATCTAGAAATAAACATTTCTGACATGCAAAAACAAAAACCAAAAAAATTAGTAATCAGTATAGCCACCTTTCTTTATGATGACACTCAACAGCCTTCCATCCATAGATTCTGTCAGTTGCTTGATCTGTTTTCGATCAACATTGCGTGCAGCAGCCACCACAGCCTCCCAGACACTGTTATGAGAGGTGTACTGTTTTCCCTCCCTGTAGATCTCACATTTTATGAAGGACCACAGGTTCTCTATGGGGTTCAGATCAGGTGAACAAGGGGGCCATGTCATTATTTTTTCTTCTTTTAGACCTTTACTGGCCAGGCAAGCTGTGGAGTAGTTGGATGCATGTGATGGAGCATTGTACTGCATGAAAATCATGTTTTTCTTGAACGATACCGACTTCTTCCTGTACCACTGCTTGAAGAAGTTGTCTTCCAGAAACTGGCACTAGGTCTGGGAGTTCAGCTTCACTCCTCAACCCGAAAAGGTCCCACAAGTTCATCTTTGATTATACCAGCCCATACCAGTACCCCACCTCCACCTTGCTGGCGTCTGAGTCGGAGTGGAGCTCTCTGTCCTTTATTGGTCCAGCCTCTATCCCATCCATCTGGACCATCAAGAGTCACCCTCATTTCATCAGTCCATAAAACCTTTGAAAAATCAGTCCTAAGATATTTCTTGGCCCATTCTTGACGTTTTATCTTATGTTTCTTGTTCAAAGATGGTAGTTTTTCAGCCTTCCTTACCTTGGCCATGTTCCTGAGTATCGCACACCTTGTGCTTTTTGATACTCTAGTGACGTTGCAGCTCTGATATATGGCAAAACTGGTGGCGAATGGCATCTTGGCAGCTTCACACTTGATTTTCCTCAATTCATGGGCAGTTATTTTGCGCCTTTTTTGGCCAACACGCTTCTTGTGACCCTGTTGGCTATTTGCCATGAAACGCTTGATTGTTCGGTGATCACGCTTCAAAAGTTTTGAAATTTCAAGACTGCTGCATCCCTCTGCAAGACATCTCACAATTTTGGACTTTTCAGAGCCCGTCAAATCTCTCTTCTGACCCATTTTGCCAAAGGAAAGGAAGTTGTCTAATAATTAAGCACACCTTATATAGGGTGCTGATGTCATTAGACAACACCCCTCCTCATTACAGAGATACACATCACCAGATTTACTTAATTGGTAGTTGGCTCTCAAGCCTATACAGCTTGGAGTAGGACAACATGTATAAAAAGTATCGAAGTGATCAAAATACGCATTTACCTAATAATTCTGCACGCTTTGTAGATAGATAGAAATATGTGAGTGAGCTATATACCGTATTTTTCGGACTATAAGACGCACTTTTTTCCTCCAAAATTTTGGAGGAAAATGGGGGGTGCGTCTTATAGTCCGAATGTTGGGGGGGTATATTTATGTGTGGTGTGGGGGGGAGCGGTATCTGTGGAGGAGCGGTGCACAGGAGGCAGCAGCTGCCTACTGAAGCCTACACTGTCCCCGCTGCTAAAGAAAATGAACATTCACTGCTCCCCACGCCCATGGGGCGTGGGGAGCACTGAATATTCATGCTCCTTAATAGAGGTATACAGTGTAGCCGCGCTGCGACTGCTGCTGCTGCCGGCTATCTCCTGTGCCCGCTGTTAAAGGGCATGAACATTCAACCTCTCTCCATGCCCATGGGCGTGGGGTGGGGGTGAATATTCATGCCCTTTAATGAGCGGACACAGTAGATAGCCGGCAGCAGCAGCCGTAGCGCGGCTCCGCTGTGTGCTGGCTATGAAGGAGAGTGAAGTCACTGCTCCCCGCGCACACAGACCCGGCAGCTGATCTCTCCATGTGAGCCGCGCATGGCAGTGACGTCATGCGCGACTCACATGGAGAGATCAGTGCAGGCAGACCGGACGCAGTGCTGGAGGAGAGAAGAAAGGCGAGTAGGAGTGATTTTTTTTTTTAATGTGCAACATGATGGGGATTAGGGGGACCATGCATACTAGGACGGGGATTAGGGGTGCCATGCATACCATGACAGGGATTAGGGGTGCCATGCATACCAGGACAGGGATTAGGGGTGCCATGCATACCAGGACAGAGATTAGGGGTGCCAAGCATACCAGGACAGGGATTAGGGGTGCCATGCATACCAGGACAGGGATGAGGGGTGCCATGCATACCAGGACAGGGATGAGGGGTGCCATGCATACCAGGATAGGGATGATGGGTGCCATGCATACCAGGATAGGGATTAGGGGTGCCATGCATACCAGGACAGGGATCAGGGGTGCCATGCATACCAGGACAGGGATGAGGGGTGCCATGCATAGCAGGACAGGGATGATGTGTGCCATGCATACCAGGATGGAGGGATGCCAGGCATAACAGGATGGGGATGGGGACCACGTATAAAAGGAAGGGGGGGCATATATACCAGGATGGGGGATATTCACAGAATTGGGGGACATTACCCCTATACCAGTGTCAGCAGAAGACCCCCTCCCCAATAAAAGTGCATCGTGACCACATTTTTTTGCTTAAATTTTTATTTTTTTATTTTCCTCCTCTAAAATCTAGGTGCGTCTTATGGTCCGGTGCGTCTTATAGTCCGAAAAATACGGTAATCAGTGCTTTGTGTTTGTGGCTGACTGTACATGTCATTTTTTAATAAATGATTACAGTTCAGAAAAAAATGGTGTGGGATTACCCTACATTTTATTAACCAGCAGAGGGAAAGCGGGCAGCTGGGACTGATGTTTATAGGATGGGAAGAGCCTGGAGCTTTCTAGGCTATTAATATCAGCTCACAGCTGTATACTGTACATAGCCTTTACTGGTTATTAAAATGGGGGACCCCAAAAAAAATTGACGTGGTGCCCCCCTATAATAAATAACCAGCAAAGACTAATGCCCCCATCCCAGACTAAAAACATCAGCTCTCAGCCGCCCCAAAAATGGTGCATTCATAACATGTGCCAATTCTGGCGCTTAGCGTCTACTCTTCCCACTTGCCCTGGTGCGGTGGCAAGTGGGGTAATAGGGTTGGAGTTTATGTCAGCTTTGTATTGGTAACTGACATCAAGCCCAGGGGTTAGTAATGGAGAGGCATCTATAAGATGCCCCCATTACTAACCCCATAGTAAAAGTTTTTAAAGAAACGCAGAGCCTGAATAAAATCCTTTATTTGAAATAAAAGTCCACACTATTTTCAACATTTATTTTTAAAAAAATCACATTTATATTCACCTTACACCTATGACTCTGAAGCCCATGTCCCCTGTAAAAACATAAAATCAAAAACAACAAAAATGCTCACCTTACACCTAATCCCCTGAAACCATTGTCACCTGTAAAATAACAAAAATAAAAAACAGCAGCAGCTCATTGTGTACTGGCTTATCACCTGGACCGTCGCATCTCTAGGCACCATTCAGGTTGTAAACCAGTTATCGTAGACATGAATTATGGCATGGTACAGTATGTCGGACAGGTGAGTATTATGGTTGTTTTATATTTTTGTTTTTTACAGGTGACACGGGCTTCAGGTGATTAGGTGTAAAGTGATTATAAGTGTTTTTTTTATTTGTAGGGGGCTGCCTACAGCTCTCAACATTGCCCCTGCTGGCACTGATCTCAGCGAGAGCAGGGGACAGTGATGAGAGCTGCTTTCAGCAGCCACTACCAGGAATCAGTGTGAACAGTACCGCTGATTCCCAGGCACCGGTACGTGTCACACTAATGGCAAACAGATCATTTTGTGCATCCTGCGCAAAAAAACTGACATGTCTGCGGGTTTTTCACATGGACACAAGGTCCATGTGAAAAAACTGACATGTGCGCACCCATTGAATACAACGGGTGTGCGTATGTCCATATTTGTGGCCCTTTAAAAATAGGCCGCATACAGACATTAAAAACGGACATGTGAAGGGGGCCTTACAGTGGTGACAAAAGATCTGGGCAGTGGTGGTGACTTTAGGTATGGACACAAAGAAATCGGTGGTAAAAACATGTTGGCAGCCAGGTATTGCACTATTAAAGCCAGGCTAACAATCTGTTCTCATTTCTGGAACATGTTACCTCTCCAGCCCTGCTATGAACAGTGAGAGCAGAGCTGCGATGGTGACTTCTTCCAGTGGTGAGAACAAGGTGGTAGTTTGGCAATAATAGTACAATACCAGGCTACCAACGTGTTCTCACCACCGCAATGTTCTGAAATCAGCAGTGTAATAATCCCACAGCTGTGTTTTGAACACTGACTTACCTCTGCACTGTCAATATTAAACCTCATTCAACTGTCCATGATGCATGACGCACCTGAATGAGGCTTTACTGCTGTGTCTGGAAAGCACAGCAGAAGAGATGACCTTGTATGTTTTCAGTGCTCTGCACATTGAACTTCAATAAGTACAGTGCAGTAACCAGTGACAAACTCATGTCTTCTGATACGCTTTGCAGATGCAACAGTAAAGCCTCATTCAGACATCCCTGCATCACTGAATGAGACTTTACACTGATATTGCATACTAAATGAGCTCTGTTATGTCAGTGTGAAGCCTCATTCAGATGTCTGTGATGCATGTGTAAAAAAAAATGAAAAATAAAATTTGAATCACCCCTACTTTCCCCCCATTAAAAATAAAGAAATTCAAATAAAAAAAAAATAAAAAGGTGGTATCTTTGCATATTTTTGCTCCCGCTGTGTGCTGGTGTAAAAATAAGAATAAAATAAAAAAATCCTTATACACTCCAGTTCCGAAGATGTACCCCGCTGTAATCCACATGACCGTTGATGCCAAGGAGCAGGGAAGAATGACTTGTCCTGTCACTCAGTGAGCTCAGCGGAGCTGTGTTTTGAGTGATCAAACATAGTACATATTTAATCCTAGGAGAACTAGCTTAAAGTGAACCTGTCACCTGAAAAAAACGCTATTAACCTGCAGATAAGTGGTTAAACTGCTGGTTAATAGTGTTGGGAATCTGCCCAGCACTGGCATTTAGACCCCTGTTGTGAGGAGGAAATGAACTTCACCCCCCCTTTTTCTGGTAGTATTCAGGTTCCAGCCATAGGGGAGGCGCCGGCGTAGGATCAGTAACTGCTCTGTGTATGGAGAGCGACGGCTGTAACCACGCCCCTGGCACCGACCTACCACTGTCAGTCAATTACAGCCACCACTCTCTATACACAGAGCGGTGTATATATGATCCCAAATTTTACACACCTGCTCCCCATTCACACTTGATACCTTGTAACACTAATGATTCACATGACACCGTGGAGGGAAAATTGCTATTTTGGCACAGATTGGCCATTTTCTCTTAGGGTTTTGTTCACTGTTTTTGCCAGTGGTTTAGGCATACAGTATATGGCTGTGTGTTGAGTTATTTAGAGGGTACATCAAATTTACACTGTTATACAAGCTGTATACTGACAACTTCACATTGTATCAAAGTGTCATATCTTCAGTGTTGTCCCATTAAAATATATAAAATATTTACAAAAACTTAAGGAATGTAAATATATATAGATACATATGTGTATGTATATATATATATATATATATATATATATATATATATATACAGCATATATATATTAATATATATATATATATATCTTTATATATAAACAGATTAAAAAAAATAATGAAATGTTTTGAAATACTACAAATTATTACAAGTCATGTTATGTATAACTATTTTATTTTAGTGGAGATATATGATTTAGTGTTTATATTGTTTTTATTAAAAATGGTGGTTTAGAGAAGTTGTTATAAACGAATATAGGATGTTCATTCCTAGGAATAAATAGCAAATAACAGATGAGCAACTTGCATTCATAGTCCTGCTAATATTGCAATAAACCTATCACCTCTACCAAAAGAAGAACCTAAAGGACAGAACCCAGGCTGCCAGGAATGTAGTAGCCATCTATTCACTTTTAAATGTTCTCCACACTTCAGTGCACAGACCTAATTACTTTTCTAAATTCCCAATCCACTTTGCTGCAGTGCAATCAGAAACCTAGCATTAAAATATTTTAGGCTGTGAGGATCAAGGCTAATTATGGGACTAAGCTGCACCTTTTCGTTTTCTATCTCCCCCTTTCTTGCCTCTTCTTTAGGCTATTTTAAAGCACGCTCCGCTGGAAGGAAAGCTGCCCAGTCCCAGTTGGGGGCTGAAGTTAAGAGAGAATGGAACAAAAACCAACTCAGTGCAATTCAGTAATCTTCAATACATGTGGTATCTTTAATTTGAACCCACAGTTAGCTCCAGAATGGCAGCAGAAAGCAAAATTCTGAACAAAAAAAGATATGTTTAACGTTGGGAAAGGCCCCATAAGGTTCTTGTTGGTGTTTAAGTAGTTCACCAAAGTATTTAGGACTGAGGGTTTCTAAACATTCCAGCTGAGAACGAAACCATGGATTCAGCTTCTTAGAGGTTTTGGGGGCTGGGAAAGTAACCGCCCTCTTGAACTGAAAGGTCAACAAACAGTAGGAAAGATAATGTCATAACAATGATGGAGCCAACTATTAAAGATTATTGTGATAGTAATAGCACTTTCAAAGTGACTAATCATACATATTAAATGCTGTAATTATTGTAATAATATCACCATTATAAGAACACCCAAGTGAGGGACATTTGTCATCTTAAGTAGCAAAATGATCACTGATCCAGCTCTCAAGGAAGAAAAAAAAAGCCTTCCAGAATTGTAACTAATTGCAAATTGTCTCTATATCAATATTCTGAGCGCTCGCAGCCATAAAGTAATACTCTATATTTCAGCAGCGGAGACCTTGTTCAATTAAATTCTGCAATATCAATAATGACTTGATAATTTTATCAAAATCTTTTTCTTTTTAATTTGTCTTATGAATCATTTAACGTTAAGAAGGTTTTTTTTGTTTTACGTAGGCAAGAAGTGTTATTTACAATCCTGGTAACTAAAGAGTGAAAGAGGAATGCTGATCAGAGGCTCCTTTTCTGTCCCTGTCATGGGAGGACAAAGCACACAGTTACCCAGTGTCTGTTAATGTCAAAGGGGGAAAGCAAATCCAGAGCTGAACATTCCACAGCCAATGAGAAGTTGCCGAGAGTAAATTAAATAGAGTAAGAAAAGAAAGTGGTAACCCACAGTATATTAACATCCAGGCTTGGAGATCTTTCCTGTTAACTTTTGATTTGATTTTATATATGTTATCTTCTTAACTATAAGTGAGACACATCATGCTGCTAAAATGTATCAAAATGATAAAAGTGTCCTACATGTAATATTAATTGTAATAAGCTACATTGTAAATAGCTAAAGATAGCTTTCATGGTGCACAACAATCCCCCTGCACAAAAAGAACCAGATCAGCTCTCCAAATTTTATCACATTGTAGATCTGAGGGCAGCATGATGTAGAGGCAGAGACTTTGATTCCAGCAATGTAGCACTTATTTTACTGGTTGCTGCAGTTTTGATAAAATCGTTGTTTTATATGTCACAGATGTAGCAGTTTTCTGAATAGTGAGCTCTTTATAGCCCCGCCCACACCTATGATTGACAGTGGTGGGGGCGGGTTTATACAGCTCATGAATATGGAAGTCTACATGGCAGCAGGTTTACTAGTCCTCTAGTGATAATCTGCTGATAAACAGTGATTTTATCAAAACTATAGCAAGCAGCCCAGTAAGTGACACATTGTTGGAATCAGGGTCTCTGGATCTACATTGAGCTGCCCTGCCCTCAGATTAGGTAGCAAAAACCTGGTGACAGATTCCCTTTTAGTCCCTTACAGCAGCACAACATATGGGGAATTTCTCTGCCCTACAAGCTGATATAAGTGCCCCAAACTCTACCCACAGGGTTGAGAACTCATAGGACTAAGATTTACATTCTAAACCTTCTACACTTACTCTTACTTTATATATATATATATATATATATATATATATATATATACACACACACACAGTATATATTTACATATATTTATCAGTACATAACCACTGTTTAAAAGGAACCTGTCACCAGAAAAAAGTGCTATTACCCTGCAGATATGGGCTTAATCTGCAGGTTAATAGCATTACCCAAATGTTGAGGGGAGAAAATGGACTTTATTTCTCCAGGCAGCTTTCCGGTTTCAGTCATGGGGGCGGAGCCGGATCAGTCACTGTTCGGAATATGCAAAGTAACCATGCCCCCGGCCCTGACTTGCCCTGACTGTGCATTGGGGCCGGCTGTCAGTCAGGGCCAGGGGCGCAGTTACTGATGCCACTCTCTATACTCAAAGCAGTGACTGAACCAGCGCAGGCGCCTCCCCTCATGACTGAAACTGGAACGCTGCTGGGGAGATTAATGTTCATTTTCTTCCCACAGCGTTCGGCTAAGTGCGGCCGATGGGCAGGTTAATAACGCTATTAACCTGCAGATTAACTCCATATCCGCAGGTTAATAGCAAGCGTTACAAGTGTTTTCCAAGAAGTATTGAATACTGAAAAGCCAACGAAGAAATATAACGAAAAAATATGGCACACCTTCAGCCTACTACATTTTGATAGAACCTTAAAGGAGTATTCCCATCTCCATGATCCTATCCCAATATGTAGTAGGTGTAATAATAATAAAATTAACAAATACCTCCAATTAGAAATGTAGTATAGTTCTTCTGATTCGCTATGTCTCTTTCCCTATATAGGGCATTGCAGAACCTTAGGTATCCATAGTTATGACCACTAGCAACTAGCTAACTGTCACTATATCAGTGGTTGTAACCATGAATACCTAAGGTCCTGCAATACTCTGCACATGAGCAAAGAGACGTAGCGAGTCAGAAAAATTATACTACATTTGTAATTGGAGATATTTGCTAATATTAGTATTACACCCACTGCGTATTGCAATATGATCTTGGAGATGGGAATAGCTCTTTAACTGACCCAACTCCACAACTCCATCTTTTGGTTGCAGCATTTTCTTACTTTCCATACCCCAAAAAAATGTAAATAAAATAAATTTACTCTTAAATAGTGCAATATAATATACAGCTAGTCTTGTAAAAACAAGACATCTGAATAAAAGAAATATATATAGCTGTTAAAATATGGAGAGAAAAATCTTGTTGTATAATTAGGTTATGGAATAAAAAAAAATCGAAAAACTTTGTCCGATTTATCTCTACAGCTCCTATGAAGACGAAGGTGAACTCATGGTTACAGACAACACTCAAACCTTCTGTTGTCAGATGCTGCCCCCTATTTCTCGTTTACATATTTTAATGGGTGAATACAAAGGATAAGACAGTTACTCCAAAAAATAGTAAATGACATTTTATTATCTCCACAATGCATATTTGCTTGTTTGCACCTCCAGAAAAAATCTTAATATTTGTAAAATTTAGTTTTAGATGTACATTTGGTATGATTTGAACACATCAATAATCATTAATTTTAGTCTTTCCATTTGCTTTCACGTTAAGTTTCCAGATGAAAGGTGCCATTCCTGTACAAGTATTTATGTATTGCTTCTATTATAAAATAAATTATAAAACTATACTAAAAACCAAAACTATGAAGCAAGCAGACAAAAAGACAGAATCAAGCACAGAAAAAAAAACTTTTAATGAGGTACACCAGGGAAATAGAGTTCTGAGGAAAGAAAAGTGCTAGAACAAGAGGTCACACTTTGAAGCAAGAGAGTAGGGATCTATAGGGGAATGTAAGGAAGTTCATTGTCACAGAGCAGTTAGAAGAATGAAAGAATGTTCTCCCAAAAGAAGGGTAAAGAGTTAAATAATAAAACACACAAAACCTGACTTAAAACAGAACAGAATATGTACAATGAACCAGGTTATTAGGAAAAGGAAAAAATGGTGCCATAAAATATAAAACAATATTATATCAGTGCTGTTTTCATGCGGTACAATTAAGGAAGTTATAAACAAAAGACAAGTAATCAAAATATATTAACAAACAATGAGATAAAGGTGAGAGGATCCTGATCATAAGAGCTTACACTCTAAACAGAATTAGAGGAGCAATAGCTACATTGTGCTAATTTTGGCCTGGGTATCTATTCATTGTGTTGGCATAAGAAATAAGAATAAATCTGCATGAATACATCATCAGCTAATATCTAAACCCAGCCATACACAGATGGCTGTAAGCTGAAGAATGCTTCTGCTGATCATTAAGCTGATGGCTTTCCTATACACAGGAGCACTCGTTTATCTGAATGCCCATGTATTTTGTATGAAAAAAACATTCCCATGCATGTCTGGCAACTGCTTATCTCTGGGAGAAAAATTTGATCGGCAGTCCAAAATCGGACATGCTGTTCAAAATTACACCTGATGCTCAGTTGTCCAGGTCTCCATGCACCCAAGACTGTCAACTGGATATCAAAACCATTGATATAATCAGTATGAGGGTGGATTCCTCTGACATTTATGTGTATGGAGGTCTTAAAGGGAACCTGTCATGTCAAATAGCCCTATTAACTTGCAGATCTGGGGTTAATCTGCACGTTAATAGCAATAGGAAGATGCTCAGCTGCCATACTGAAAGTGTGATAGCCTGGAAAAAAACCTTTTTATTCCTACCAGGAGCCACCGGCTTTCAGTCATAAAAGTTCACTACAGGCACCACTGACAGCACTGTGAGCAGCAGCAGTAAGCAAGCCCCAGAACTTTGACTGACAGCCAGCTCTGCACTTCTGCATTGGATACCGACTTACTGCAATATTTCTGTCTTTTATTTCTCTCAAGTATGTTTGATTTTATTTGTTGTTGACGCAAAAATGTTTTATCGGTATAAAAAATTATCAACATTATTTATGAAATGAGGATGTGCCTAAGGCTGCGTGCACACGATGCGTTTTTCATGTGTTTATGCTGCGGAATTTCCGCAGCGGAAACGCATCAAAAATGCATGGTAATCCGCACCCCATGGTCCCCAATGGCATTCCGCAATGTCAATGCACATGCTGCGGATTTTTCCGCAGTGTTTCTGCAGCGCAAATAAATCCGCAGCATGTTCATTAATTTTGCGGAAGCGCAGCGGAAGCACCGCCATTGACTTGCATTGAGACGCATAATATCCGCGTCTGTACATTTGTACAAGCGGATTTTATGCGTCTCTATGTGCGAATGGTACCCAGTTCTGGAGGAGAGGAGACTCTCATCCAGACCTGGGTATCATTGTACCTGTAAAAAAAGAATAAAATAAAAAATAAAGTTTATATTCACCTGTCCGGCGGCTTCTCTCTGCTTGCCGGCAGCGCTTCTCCTTCCAGGAGGTGACCGCAGGCTGTCTCGCGATGTGCCGGCAACCCGGAAGAAGCCAGGACGAGCGCTGCAGCACACGCCGGGGCATCGGGGGTGAGTATAGCTTTATTTTTTTTATTTTTACGGTCACACTGTATAAATCCATGCCATTTGCATGGATTTATACAGTGTGACCTAGTTGTCAAGCACTTTCCAAGTGATGCTATCGCCTGGAAAGTGCTTGTCAGTCCGCATGCGGAAACACATGTGTTAACGCATGTGAATCTGCATGTGAATCCGCATGTATTCCGCATGTATTCTGCAGGAAAAATGCATGCACAATCTGCATGCGTTTTTTCTGCCAGGGAGATGCAGAAATGCTGCAGAAATTTTCTGCTTCATTTCTGCATCGTGGGCACATAGCCTAAGGCCACGTTCATACTTTCAGTATAGGGTTAATCACAGTTTACTGCATTGTTGGAGTTTTGTGATGTAATATATGATCTGACCAGTAGAGGTCTGTGAAGAGGCCAGAGTTGCAGCTCAGAGGTTTGGCAGTTGGTTGCTGTTGCTAGGAGAGTTCAAGGATTGAGTAAAGCTACGCATCATTGGGAAAAGGTCTGGATAGAGCGGTGCGACTCTGGTTCTGTTTTTGGTGACTCTGGGATGCGTTGTTCTCGAAATGAGCCGACTTGGTCCAAGGACACAGCATCTTGGGCTAGGCCACGTTAGGCCTTATTTCTAAGGACTTAGAGAAGCCCTGCGTTAGAGAGATCTGCATTCTCTAAGAGATTCAAGTCAGTGTTTCTGATTATTTGGGACTCAGCCCAGCAAGGACCACTCTGTAAAAACCGAATCACGGTCAGGTAGACCATCAAAAATTTTGGCCATAACTATACTAATACTTAAATTTGACCAGATACAAGACAGACCCACTTGGAAACTTAATCACTTTTGGTTAAAGTTGATTGGTCCTGAAGATAGAATACCAGATCAAATAGACTGTTTCGTGGAGGTGCATCTACTACCAAGGAATACTAAGATTTTTTGGGATACAATGAAGGCATACCTTAGAGGATGCTTCTCCTTTGCTATTTCTTACATAAAGAAATCGACTGCACAGGCTGATGCCGAGTTTGAAATTAGGTTAAAAGAAGCTGAACAGTCTTATGCTTCTGACCCATCTGATGAGAATAGAGTAAACTGGTTACACTCATATAGAATATATACACAAAACATTGACACTAAATCTAAACGTAAACTATTTTTCACCAGACAATCATATTTTGAATTGGGAAACCAATCAAGTAAATTGTTGGCCTTTATGGTCTGCAAGCATAATGACTCTAGTGCTATTCTTAGGATTCGGACACCAGGGGGCCAGATAGTCACTGCGGCGGAAGAAATCCTAAATGGCTTTCATAATTTTTATAAATCTCTATATAAATCCCAAAGTACCCATAATAAACTAGAATGTCTCTCCTATTTGGCAGATCTTGATTTTCCCAAATTGAGTAACTCACAACAATCCCTTTTAGATACAGATATCACTTTAGAGGAAATAAATGCAGCACTGGCAGATATGGCTTCGAGTAAAGCTTCGGGCCCTCATGGCCTATTTCTAGAACTCTATCTTAAATATCAAAGGGGCTTAATGCAACATCTTTTAGAGACCTTCTCAGAGGCGATGCAAAGTGGCTCTCTGCCTGAATCCTTTTATGACGCCAATATTATTGTTCTTATAAAGGAGGGGAAGGATCCTCTGGAGTGTGGATCATATCGTCCTATTTCATTGTTAAATGTGGATTACAAAATTCTCACAAAAATTCTTGCTTTGAGACTTAATAAGGTGATACTTTCAGTTGTCCACCCAGACCAAACAGGCTTTATGCCAGGAAAAAACACTTCTATTAATATTAGAAGGGTACAATCTATAACTCAATATAGTTCTTTGATACCAGAAAATGATTGGGCCTTGGCCTCACTGGATGCGGCCAAGGCTTTTGATTCACTAGAGTGGCCGTTCTTATTTGCCTGTCTAGAGAAATTTGGTTTTGGCCCTAAATTTCGGACCTGGATTCAAATATTACTGTATATAATGCCCCTAAAGCCAAAATGACGATAAATAATTTATCATCCACATCTTTTTCATTAGAAAGGGGAACCCGCCCGGGATGCCCTTTGTCTCCGGCTTTATTCGCTCTGGCAATTGAAGCTCTGGCTATAAGAATACGATCATCTGAGGATATCAGTGGAATTACAATTGCAGACAGAACTGATAAAATTGGTTTATATGCAGATGGCATGATAATTTTTATGGACAAGGTTAAAGATACCTTCCCATCTGTTATTTCTACCATTGATAAATTTAGTGAATATTCGGGCCTCTTTATAAATTGGGATAAATCTTCTCTTATGTCTTTGTCGCCCTCTCCGAACACTGACTTGGAAATGTTATCTCCTCTACCTGTAGTGTCATATTTCAAATACTTGGGAATTATAATTGTTAGGAATGATAGAGAGGGCCTATCGAGTAATATTCTTCCTTTATTAGAATATGCTAAGTGTAAATTTTCCTTGTGGGGGAGATTACCGCTATCAGTGTCAAGAAGGATTAACTTAATTTTAGATGATCTTACTCCCTAAATTCAATTACATGTTACAACATAGTGCAGTACCGGTCCCTAAAATTTTTTTTACATCTCTTAACTCTTTGATGTCTACATTTATTTGGGGAAGTTCCAGACCAAAACTGAGGTTGTCTACCCTTCAAAGGCCTAAAGATATGGGAGGAGCAGCTTTACCTGACTCCCAATTACCGAATTCTGAGAACCATTTGGCACAAGTATTAGGCACAGGTTGTTTATTGGGTTTTCTAGAATTAAATAAATCGACTCCCATTAAGTTGCTACCCTTACATAGATTAGCGAGAATGGTATGGAAACAGGCAAAGAAAAGAACCGACATGTTATAGCTGAAATGCCTATATGGGGGAATCCGTTTTTTGAGACATTAATGGAACATCCATCTGCCCCCTTTTGGATAGCTAATGGGGTCTGTGTGTTGAGAGATATTTATGAAAGATCTATACTGATGTCATTTGAACAGGTGCAAAATAAATTCAAGGTTCCAAGATCTCAATACTTCAGGTATCTCCAACTTAGGAATAGGCTTAGATGTAATTTACAAAACTATGAAATAAATCACACTATTTCCTCATTTCCCTTAATAGGAATACTTAAATCTCAAGGCCCACAAGGCCCACAAGGTCTTCTATCTAGCTTGTATACATATTTTCTATCAACAGGCTTAGATCGTATTCCTTTGCCAGCAAAAAATAAACGGAGACTTCTAATTCCGAATATGGGGGAGGAGGAATGGGATGAAATTTTGGAATCTCCATCATTTGTCTCTCCATCTGCTAATAATAAGATGATTCAGCTTTATATTATTCATCAGTCATATCTCACACCCCACAGACTATATCAAATGGGGCGTTCCTCTAATTCAGAATGTTTACGTTGTCATACCATAGATGCTGACTTTATCCATTTAATTTGGGACTGCTCCATTATTAGGTCCTTCTGGTAAGAAGGTACCTCCCTATTATCCTCTTTAATTTCCATTCCAATTTCATGTGATCCTCTGATTTGCCTTTTTGGGGTAATGGAGGATGATGCCTTGGACCATTATATTAAGATTTTTTTGAGGGAAACCTTGTTTCTGGCCAGGAAATTATTGGCTTTGAGATGGATGGGCAACACACAGCCAACATTGCGTTCCTGGATCGCTCTGGTTAACTCAGTAATTCCATTTGAAAAGATTATATACCAAAATAGAGGCTGTCCATTAAAATTCTCCAAAATATGGGACTATTGGAATTCTTCATGTCTTACAATCTCTACTTAGGCGAAAGGTTTGAGCTTGAAAGTAAATATGCAAGAGATATGTGTATGAATAGTAAATCACGCGTCACGGATGACAAATGTTACACATGGAGGCAGACATCTAGATCCTTATACATTATGATGTGAGATATTTTAAGTATGGAAAAAAAAGCATAAGCTTGATAAGTTGTGGTTAAGAGTATCAAGTTTGGATTGTATCCTAATCAGGAAAATATCCTATTTTCCATCTTTTTCTCTGCATATAATTTCAGAAGATGGGACATTCCTAAGACAAGGAAACTATATATATGTATGTGGAAACCCATTTGACATGTTTACTTTTATATGTAATTCTTGATGTATATCTATGCTGATGTGCTATCTCTGGATGTTTTCCAACACCAAATGTAATGTATAATTGCTTATAAAATTGTTTAATAAACAAATCAAGTTTAAAAAAAATTTTGGCCATAACTGCCAGGAAAATTGTTCGGGATGCAAAGAAAAACCCACAAATAACATCAGCTGAAATTCAGGACTCTCTGAAAACTAGCAGTGTGGCTGTTTCAAGATGCACAATAAGGAGGCACTTGAAGAAAAATGGGCTGCATGGTCGAGTCGCCAGAAGAAAGCCATTACTACGCAAATGCCACAAAGTATCTCGCCTATAACACACCAAACAGCACAGAGACAAGCTTCAAAACTTCTGGAACAAGGTAATTTGGAGTGATGAGACCAAAAAGGAACTTTTTGGTCACAACCATAAACGTTACATTTGGAGAGAGGTCAACAAGGCCTATGATGAAAGGAACACTATTCCTACAGTAAAGCACCGAGGTGGATCGCTGATATTTTGGGGATGTGTGAGCTACAAAGGCACAGGAAACTTTGTAAAAGATGAAGGAAAGATGAATGCAGCACATTATCAGCAAATACTGGAGGCAAATTTGCACTCATCAGCCCGGAAGCTGCGCATGGGACGTGCTTGGACGTTCCAACATGACAACGACCCAAAACATAAGGCCAAGTCAACCTGTCATTGGCTACAGCAGAACAAAGTGAAGGTTCTGGAGTGGCCATCTCAGTCTCCTGACCTAAATATCATTGAGCCTCTCTGGGGAGATCTCAAGAACGGGGTTCATGCTAGACAGCCCAGGAATTTACAGGAACTGGAGGCTTTTTGCCAAGAAGAATGGGCAGCTTTACCATCTGAGAAATTAAAGAACCTCATCCACAACTATCACAAAAGACTTCAAGCTATCATTGATGTTAGAGGGGTGTAAGGCGGCGGTGTTCACACCGTGCAGTAACTGAGGCAGTGACCCAAGCAAGTCCAACATAAGCAGCTTTTATTCAGCAAACCTTACAGGTAAACAGAAAGTCCTATGGTTCTCGGTCGGGTTAACACAAGTCCATAACAACGGTTGCTGGGGGCAACGTCCGCGGCAGGCCGCTCAGAGTCTGACAGGTGCAGAGCCTTCCCAGGCGTGGGTTCAGCTGCTCACAGCCCCCGAGCTTTCCTGCTATGCTTCTAGCAGGTCCCAACACTGAACAACACTAATCCTTAATGCAGGGTTTTTAATGGACCTGTGGCAAGAGCCACTGGAAAACCCAGATTGGAGGGAGGATGCCACCCCACTGTCTTCCTGTAGCCTCCCCCAAGAAATGAAGGCCCTGCCGGGTTTTACTTAATCTGCCTTAGCCAGATAGCCTGACCAGGTCAATGCTCACCTTCATTCCTGCATTGCAGCCACAGCTGTGTCTGTGACTGCAATGCACTCCAATGGATTTAATAGGTCTCTGTACACATTCTGGAGATATATAACGTCCCTCATATACGATCCCAGTCACTGCCTCACAGGGGGCAATGCACGATATTAAGAACTGGGGTATGTGAATTTTTGATCAGGGTCATTTGGATGTTTTTGGTTGTCATTAAGATTTAAAAAGAGAAAACACAGTAGTTTGACAATAAATGGCTTCACCCAACCAAAAACCATGAGTGGAGGAGAAAAAGTTTTTTTGTTATCATTCATATTTTCTGAAACAAGGCCAAGAAAGGAAAAATTCTGCCAGGGTATGTAAACTTTTGAGCTGGGGCAACTGTATCTGCCCCAGAGTATCAGGTTATAAAAGTCAAGAAGATCTGTTCAAAGGACCTGTACTTTTGCCACTTTGCCACTCATTAAGACATCTGTTTTTCACATAGATGTTCCATCCATGTTCCATGGAAAGAACACAAACTCATTATAACCTATAGGTCTGTTCACACGTCTGTGTTTTTTGTGGATCAAAAAAAATAACAGACATGCCTATTTTTGATTGAGTAAGAGTGTTCAAAGCAGTCATCAAAGCAAAAGGTGGCTACTTTGAAGAACCTAGAATATAAGACATATTTTCAGTTGTTTCACACTTTTTTCTTAAGTATATAATTCCACATGTGTTAATTCATAGTTTTGATGCCTTCAGTGTGAATGTACAATTTTCATAGTCTTGAAAATACAGAAAATATTTAAATGAGAAAGTGTGTCCAAACTTTTGGTCTGTACTGTATATATATATACATATTTCATGCTATGGCACTACAGAGTGCAAATTGACTTGTTTGTCAGCTTAAATTAAGCACATAATCTTGAAAAGGATATAGACATGCTCCTAACAAAAATACATACGTAGTAATCTTTAGTCAGATGACACAATATTGTATTACATAACAAGACATCTAACGTGTTATGGATTGCTATATCTGTACATGATCAAAAGCAATAAGAGTACAGGAACGCAGCCCTGGAATCTATAGCAGTACATGAATACAGCACAAGAACAATCATCAATATATGAACACACAGGAGTGAACAGGGTTGCTTCTGCCATGAGCAGCCACCCGGGAGAAGGGCCAGTCTGCCCCTGGGCCGCATCAGCCTGCAACACTTTTAACTTTTTGGCGTCCACAGAAGACTCACTGACTCCTTGTTTCGCCACCTACTCAGGCAGACCACAGACTACTCCCAGGTGCCTGTTGCACTACACAAGGAATGTTGGGCTGCAAGATAAAGTCAGTACATTGCATTGGCCTGTCCCACTACAAGACAAGCCGAAAGAGAAGATAGGAAACAGGATTAGGTTAGTATAATGTTATTATTATTATTTATTATTATAGCGCCATTTATTCCATGGCGCTTTACATGTGAAAAAGGGGTATACATGCAAAAATAATTACAATGATCTTTAACAAAACATAACGGCGACTGGTACAGGAGAGGACCCTGCCCGCGAGGGCTCACAGTCTACAAGGGATGGGTGAGAATACAGTAGGTGGGGGTAGAGCTAGTCGTGCAGTGGTATGGTGGAGCGATGGTTACTGCAGGTTGTAGGCTTGTCAGAAGAGGTGAGTCTTCAGATTCCTTTTGAAGGTTTCCACACTAGGCGAGAGTCTGATATGTTGGGGTGGAGAGTTCCAGAGTAGGGGGGATGCACGGGAGAAATCTTGTATGCGATTGTGGGAAGAGGAGATAAGAGGGGAGTAGAGCAAGAGATCTTGTGAAGATCGGAGGTCGCATGCAGGTATGTACTGGGAGACAAGGTCACAGATATATGGAGGAGACAGGTTGTGAATGGCTTTGTATGCCGTGGTTAGGGTTTTGAACTGGAGTCCCTGGGCAATGGGGAGCCAGTGAAGGGATTGAAAGAGAGGAGAGGCCGTGGAATAGTGGGGGAACAGGTGAATTAGTCGGGCAGCAGAGTTTATGTTAGATTGAAGGGGTGCAAGAGTATTAGAAGGGACGCCACAGAGCAGGAGGTTGATGAGGGCATGCATTAGTGATTTTGCAAATTTGTGGTTGAGCAATGTGCGGATCTGGGAAATATTTTTGAGTTGGAGTCGGCAGGAAGTGGAAAGGGCTTGGATATGTGGTTTGAAAGAGAGATCAGAGTCTAGGGTTACCCCAAGGCAGCGAGCTTGCGGGACTGGGGAGAGTGAACAGCCATTGATGTTGATAGATAGGTCAGATGGGGGGATTAATGGGAAGGTGGAAAGATGATGAATTCAGTTTTATCCATGTTAAGTTTTAGAAATCTGGCAGGGAAGAAGGATGAGATAGTGGACAGACATTGTGGAACTTTGGTTAGTAGGGAGGAGATATCGGGTCCAGAGAGGTAGATCTGTGTGTCATCAGCATAGAGGTGATACTGAAAGCCGTGAGACTCTATGAGCTGTCCCAGGCCAAAGGTGTAGATGGAGAAGAGCAGGGGTCCTAGAACTGAACCTTGGGGGACACCGACAGATAGGGGGCGAGATGAGGAGGTGATGTGTGAGTGGGAGACACTGAATGTCCTGTTTGTTAGGTATGAAGAGATCCAAGATAGGGTCAAGTCTGTGATACCGAGAGATGAGAGAGTCTGTAGTAAGAGGGAATGGTCCACTGTGTCAAAGGCAGATGATAGGTCTAGAAGGAGGAGGACAGAGTAGTGTCGCTTGGATTTAGCAGTTAGTAGGTCGTTGGTGACTTTAGTCATGGCAGTTTCAGTAGAATGGTGCAGTCGGAAGCCAGATTGGAGGCTGTCAAAGAGGACAGTTCAAAGTGGACATGATGTTCCAGTAGTTTTGAGGCATAGTGGAGAAGTGATGTGGGGCAGTAGCTTGTCAGAGAGAATGGGTCAAGGGAGTGCTTTTTGAGGATGGGTGTGATCGAGGCATGTTTGATGCATGAGGTGAAGATACCAGTTGTTAGTGACAGGTTGAAGAGGTGGGTTAGGGTTGAGATGAAGATAGTGGTAAGGCTGGGGATGAGGTGGGATGGGATTGGCTCAAGTTCACTGGTGGTGAGGTGTGATTTGGAGAGTAAAGAGGAAAGTTGATCTTCTGTAATGGTGGAGAAGCTGGTTTTGGAGGAGGAGGATTGAGTAGGTGTGAAGAGGGGCTGGGGGTGTTGCACAGCTTCTGGATACCCACAGTTGCGGTAGAAACTTCACAGAGCAGAGTACATGGTATAACAAGCTTTTACTTCTCAGAACATGAGGTAAAGGAAAAAAGGCACAGTCACACAGTACTGCACCAGGAAGTAAGAACAAAACAGAAAGTACAAGAGAGGCTTTCTTCTTTTACAATACAGTAAACAAGGAAACTTTACACATCGCCATCTACTGTCAGATTAGCATAAAGTCCTTCTTCACACAAACAAAGAAGTCCACAACTGTTGCATATACCAATGCCCTTTCTCAAAAGTAAGGACTTATTCAGTCAAACCTAATTTCTTCATTAGTCTCTGATGTTTTTCAGCATTCAATGCCTTTGTGAAAATGTCTGCTGTCATATCTTCAGTTGGACAATATTCTAATGATACTTCACATCAATGTGCTTGGTTCTTGGGTTAACTGTTTCCATCTGAGCAAGAACAAGACATCCCTGATTGTCCTTATTTATTTTTGTTGGTTTCAACTGCGCTTGTCCTAGGTCTGTTAGCAATTGTCTTAACCATAGGACTTCTTGACTCGCATGTGCTGCTGCAACATATTCTGCTTCTGTTGACGACAGCGTTACTATTGATTGTTTTTTACTAGTCCAACTAATTGGTCCACCTGAGAGAAAGAAAGGTTTTAGATAGATTTTCTGGTAGATTTTCTGTCAGTTGAATCTCCAGCCCAATCTGCATCAACGTATCCAGTTAAAATGCATTTATCACTTGTAGGCAGTTTCAGCTTAACATTGCTGGTTCCTTTCAAATAACGTATTACTCTCTTCATAGTATTCCAATCCGCTTTATTTGGCTTGGACACTTTTCTGCTCAGAATTCCTACTGCTGCTGCAATGTCTGGCCTTGTAACAGTCGCTAGATAAAGTAATTTTCCTATTGCCATTCTGTACTCTTCATTATTTGGTAACACATTTTTCTCACTACTCATCTTTTTAAGATAATTAGTTTCCATTGGAGGCTTTGCTGGTTTTGCATCCTTCAATCCAAATGTTTTGGTTATGTCTTGAATCATGTGATTTTGATTAAGTAGGAAACTTCCATCTTCTCTTTCTATCTGTATTCCTAAGTACTGTTTCACATTTCCCAAGTCTTTGATCTCAAAATGTTGATTCAGGATTTTTAGTATGTCCTCTTTATCCCTTTCTTTTTCAAAACAAACTAAAATGTCATCAACATATATGATTACATAGATCCATCTGTCCATTAGTCTTTTTGTATACAGTCATGGCCAAAAGTTTTGAGAATGACACCAAAATTATATTTTCACATGATCTGCTGGCCTCTGGTTTTTATTAGTGTTTGTCTGATGTTTATATCACATACAGAAATATAATTGCAATCATATTATGAGTACCAATAGGTTATATTGACAGTTAGAATGAGTTAATGCAGCAAGTCAATATTTGCAGTGTTGCCCCTTCTTCTTCAAGACCTCTGTAATTCTCCCTGGCATGCTCTTAATCAACCTTTGGACCAAATCCTGACTGATAGCAGTCCATTCTTGCATAATCAATGCTTGCATTTGGCCAGAATTTGTTGGTTTTTGTTTGTCCACCCGTCTCTTGATGATTGACCACAAGTTCTCAATGGGATTAAGATCTGGGGAGTTTCCAGGCCATGGACCCAAAATCTCTATGTTTTGTTCCATGAGCCATTTAGTTATCACCTTTGCTTTATGGCAAGGTGCTCCATCATGCTGGAAAAGGCATTGTTGGGCGCCAAACTGATCTTGGACGGTTGGGAGAAGTTGCTCTTGGAGGACATTCTGGTACCATTCTTTATTCATGGCTGTGTTTTTAGGCAAGACTGTGAGTGAGCCGATTCCCTTGGCTGAGAAGCAACCCCACACATGAATGGTTTCAGGATGCTTTACAGTTGGCATGAGACAAGGCTGGTGGTAGCGCTTACCTCTTCTTCTCCGAATAAGCTGTTTTCCAGATGTCCCAAACAATCGAAAAGGGGATTCATCAGAGAAAATGACTTTGCCCCAGTCCTCAGCAGTCCACTCCCTGTACCTTTTGCAGAATATCAGTCGGCCCCTGATGTTTTTTCTGGAGAGAAGTGGCTTCTTTGCTGCCCTCCTTGAAACCAGCCCTTGCTCAAAGAGTCTCCGCCTCACAGTGCATGCAGAAGCACTCACACCAGCCTGCTGCCATTCCTGAGCAAGCTCGGCACTGCTGGTAGTCCGATCCCGCAGCTGAAACAGTTTTAAGATACGGTCCTGGCGCTTGCTGGTCTTTCTTGGGCGCCCTGGAGCCTTTTTGACAACAATGGAAGCTCTCTCCTTGAAGTTCTTGATGATGCGATAGATTGTTGACTGAGGTGCAATCTTTGTAGCTGCGATACTCTTCCCTGTTAGGCCATTTTTGTGCAGTGCAATGATGGCTGCACGTGTTTCTTTAGAGATAACCATGGTTAACTGAAGAGAAACAATGATACCAAGAACCAGCCTCCTTTTAAAGTGTCCAGTGATGTCATTCTTACTTAATCATGACTGATTGATCGCCAGCTCTGTCCTCATCAACACCCACACCTGTGTTAATGGATCAATCACTAAAACGATGTTAGCTGCTCCTTTTAAGGCAGGACTGCAATGATGTTGAAATGTGTTTTGCGGGTTAAAGTTCATTTTCTGGGCAAATATTGACTTTGCAAGTACAGTAATTGCTGTTAAGCTGATCACTCTTTGACATTCAGGAGTATATGCAAATTGCCATTACAAAAAATGAAGCAGTAAACTTTGGAAAAATTACTATTTGTCTCATTCTCAATACTTTTGGCCATGACTGTACAGGCAAGGATCAGCTTTGCTTCTTTTAAATTTTTCATTTGTGAACACGCATTCCACGCATTAGTAGCTTGTTTTAAACCGTATATACTTTTCTGTAATTTGCAAACCATGTTTGGGTTACTTTCATCTTTGAATCCTGGAGGTTGATCCATGTAAATATCTTCTGTTAAACTTCCATTCAAAAATGCTGTCTTTACATCCAGATGTTTCACTTTCATTTGTTTCATTGCTGCAACTGCAAACAAAGTTCTTATTGTAGTATGTTTGACTACTGGAGCAAATGTTTCATCATAGTCTTCTCCATATTTTTGAGAATATCCTTTAGCTACGAGTCTTGCTCGCATAGGCGGATTATAATGAGGGCAATCCGGGCAAGCGCCAGGGGCCCCGAGCCTGCAGGGCGCCCGCGGCTCCGGGCGGGGTGTCTAATGCCGGATTGCCCTCATTATATGTGCGGGCCGCCACTGCACATACCGGTAGCAGTGGCGGGAGGGGGGCCCCGGACTTCTTCATTGGCCGGGCCAGCACTGCAGCAGTTAACTTCCCTGTGCTGGCCTGGCCGCGTCACTGCTAGGAGACACGGCCCTGTGCGCGGCCGTGTCTCCTAGCTGTGACATCATGCAGTGCGTGCCCAGCCTGTACTGCTGCAACGGAGAAGTCAGAGCAGGCAGGAGGAATGGAGCCGGGGGATGGTGAGTCTGTGTGTGTGTATGTGTATGTGTGTGTATGTGTGTATGTATGTGTGTGTGTGTGTGTGTGTGTGTGTGTGTGTGTGTGCGTGCGTGCAGGCAGATATCATTGTGTGATGTCTGTTTATATGTATTTTTGTGTTTCAAATGTGTTCATGCGTATATGTATATGTCTGTATATGTTTGTGTGTCTGCGTGACTGCATGCGTGACTACGTGCGGCCTCCTGCTGAGTATAGTTGGCTCCGTGCGCCCTCCTGCTGTCTCTGGGGGGGCGCCATGCGGTCTCCCACTATGTATAGATGGAGCCGTGCGGCCCTCTGCTGTGTATAGATGGTGCCGTGCGGCCCCCTGCTGTGTATAGATGGCACCGTGCGGCCCCCTGCTGTGTGTAGATGGCGCCACGCGGCCTCCTGCTGTGTATAGATGGCTACGTGCGGCCCCCTGCTGTGTATAGATGGCGCCGTGCGGCCCCCTGCTGTGTATAGTTGGCGCTGTGCGGCCTCCTGCTGTGTATAGATGGCGCCGTGCGGCCTCCTGCTGTGTATAGATGGTGCCGTGCGGCCTCCTGCTGTGTATAGATGGCGCTGTGCGGCCTCCTGCTGTGTATAGATGGCGCCGTGCGTCCCCCTGCTGTGTATAGATGGCGCCCTGCAGCCCCCTGCTGTGTATAGATGGTGCCGTGCGGCCCCCTGCTGTGTATAGATGGCGCCGTGCAGCCCCCCGCTGTGCATAGATGATGCCGTGTGGCCTCCTGCTGTGTATAGATGATGCCGTGCGGCCTCCTGCTGTGTATAGATGGCGCCGTGCGGCCTCCTGCTGAGTATAGATGGTGCCGTGCGGCCTCCTGCTGTCTCTGGGGGGGTGCCGTGCAGCCTCCCGCTGTGTATAGATGGCGCCGTGCGCCCTCCCACTGTGTATAGATGGCGCCGTGCGGCCTCCTGCTGTGTATAGATGGCGCAGTGCGGCCTCCTGCTGTGTATAGATAGCTACGTGTGGCCTCCTGCTGAGTATAGATGGCGCCGTGCGGCCTCCTGCTGTCTCTGGGGGGGCGCCGTGCACCCCCCCGCTGTGTATAGATGGCGCCGTGCGGCCTCCCGCTGTGTATAGATGGTGCCGTGCGGCCCCCTGCTGTGTATAGATGGCGCCGTGCGGCCCCCTGCTGTGTATAGATGGCGCCGTGCGGCCCCCTGCTGTGCATAGATGACGCCGCGCGGCCTCCAGCTGTGTATAGATGGTGCCGTGCGGCCTCCTGCTGTGTATAGATGGGACCGTGTGGCCTCCTGCTGAGTAGAGATGGCGCCGTGCGGCCTCCTGCTGTCTCTGGGGGGGAGCAGTGCGGCCTCTTGCTGTGTATAGATGGCACCGTGCGGCCTACTGCTGTGTAGAGATGGCACCGTGTGGCCTCCTGCTGTGTATAGATGGCGCCGTGCGGCCTCCTGCTGTGTATAGATGGCTACGTGCGGCCTCCTGCTGAGTAAAGATGGCGCCGTGGGCCTCCTGCTGTCTCTGCGGGGGCGCCGTGCGGCCTCCCGCTGTGTATAGATGGTGCCGTGCGGCCTCCTGCTGTGTATAGATGGCAACGCGCGGCCTCCTGCTGAGTATAGATGGCGCCATGCGGCCTCCTGCTGTGTATAGATGGCGTCGTGCGGCCTCCTTCTGTGTATAGATGGCTACATGCGGCCTCCTGCTGAGTATAGATGGTGCCGTGCGGCCTCCTGCTGTGTATATATGGTGCCGTGCGGCCTCCTGCTGTGTATAGATAGCGCCGTGCGGCCTCCTGCTGTGTATAGATGGCTACGTGTGGCCTCCTGCTGAGTATAGATGGCGCCGTGTGGCCTCCTGCTGTCTCTGGGGGGGGCGCCATGCAGCCTCCCGCTGTGTATAGATGGCGCCGTGCGGCCTCCTGCTGTGTATAGATGGCGCCGTGCGGCCTCCTGCTGTGTATAGATGGCTACGTGCGGCCTCCTGCTGAGTATAGATGGCGCCGTCCGGCCTCCTGCTGTCTCTGGGGGGGCGCCGTGTGGCCTCCCGTTATGTATAGATGGCGCCGTGCGGCCTCCTGCTGTGTATAGATGGCTACGTGCGACCTCCTGCTGAATATAGATGGCGCCGTGCGGCCTCCTGCTGTCTCTGGGGGGGCGCCATGTGGCCTCCCGCTGTGTATAGATGGCGCCGTGCGGCCTCCTGCTGTGTATAGATGGCTACATGCGGCCTCCTGCTGAGTATAGATGGCGCCGTGCGGCCTCCTGCTGTCTCTGGGGGGGGCGCCGTGCGGCCTCCTGCTGTGTATAGATGGCGCCGTGCGGCCTCCTGCTGTGTATAAATGGCTACGTGCGGCCTCCTGCTGTGTATAGATGGTGCCGTGCGGCCTCCTGCTGTGTATAGATGGCGCCGTGCAGCCTCCCGCTGTGTATAGATGGCTACGTGCGGCCTCATGCTGAGTATAGATGGCGTCGTGCGGCCTCCTGCTGTCTCTGGGGGGGCACCGTGCGGCCTCCTGCTGTGTATAGTTGGCGCCGTGCGGCCTCCTGCTGTGTATAGATGGTGCCGTGCGGCTTCCTGCTGTGTATAGATGGCTACGTGTGGCCTCCTGCTGAGTATAGATGGTGCCGTGCGGCCTCCTGCTGTCTCTGGGGGGGGCACCGTGCGGCCTCCCGCTGTGTATAGATGGCGCCGTGCGGCCTCCTGCTGTGTATAGATGGCTACGTGTGGCCTCCTGCTGAGTATAGATGGTGCCGTGCGGCCTCCTGCTGTCTCTGGGGGGGGCACCGTGCGGCCTCCCGCTGTGTATAGATGGCGCCGTGCGGCCTCCCGCTGTGTATAGATGGCTACGTGCGGCCTCCCTCTTTGTATAGATGGCTACGTGCGGCCTCCCGCTGTGTATAGATGGCTATGTGTGCTCAATATTGAGTCATACAATTATTGTAAGGCTATGTGCCCACGATACAGAGATGTTCCGGATTTTTTTTGAGCGTTTCTGCTAGAGATGAGCGGTGTTCGACTAGAACTGTTCGCCAATCTCAAATTCGAGCTGTTTTGGGTGGTTTTCGAGTTGTTCGACGAACCCGAACGATTTGCAAAAAATTTGGCTGTTCGAGGTTATGTTCGATAACTGTTCGTGCACCAAAAGCGTGTCCTGTATGTCTGGCGCTATTTAAAGCACCAATCATGCAGGGATTGCCTGCAACTCAATGTAGTGTCACGGCCATGGTGGTTGTGGCATTACAGTGATTGCCCAAATCGATGGGAACAGTGCTCACAGTAAAACATGAAAAGCCGGCAATTCAGCAGCGGCAGACACCAGTACCCGACAATTTAGAACTGAAAGAATAGAGCTTCACACATAGATTAGATAGATAGAAACATGTCAGTCACACATATAAGAAGAACAGTGACAGTGTTGATTACTGTGCTTGTCATTTAGTGCAAAGGATTTATTTAAAAAAATAATAGTGGTTTCATGCACCGTCTCTTTAAAAAAGCCAGCCGGCATTTCAGCAGCGGTACTCGACAATTTAGAATAGAAGGAATAGAGCATCACACATAGATTAGATAGATAGAAACATGTCAGTCACATATATATGAAGTACAGTGACAGTGTTGATTACTGTACTTGTCATTTAGTGTTAAAATAAAGGATTTATTTAAAAAAAAATTGGCGTGGGGTTCCCCATAATTATAGGCTCTAGTGGAGGTTAAGCAGATGGCTGGGGCAGATGTTTGAAGCCTGGGAAGGGGGTAATACCAACGGAGCTTCCCAGGCTACTAATATCATCCCCCAGCTGAATACCTAGCCTTTACTAGCTTTTAAAATGGGGGACCCCCCAAAAAATGACGTGGGGTCCCCCCTATTTTAATAGCTAGCAAAGGCTAGGCAGACAGCTGGGGGCTGATATTAATAGCCCAGGAAGGGTGCCATGAATATTGGCCCCCTCCCAGACTAGAAACACCAGCCGTCAGCCGTCCCAGAAATGGCGCATCCATAGGATGTGCCAATTCTGGCACTTAGCCTCGCTCTTCCCACTGCCCTGTACCGGTGGCAGTGGGGTAATAGGGCTGGGGTTGATGTCAGCTTATAATGCCAGCTGACATCAAGTCCAGATTAGTAATGGAGAGGCGTCTTTAAGACACCCCCATTACTAACCCCATAGTCAAAGTTAAAAAGAACCACAAACACCGAGAATAAAGTCCTTTAATTGAAATAAAGACACAATTCTTTATTGTTCTAAATTAAACCATACTTACCATCACGCCCATTCCAGCTGAAGCCAATGTCTTCTGCAATAAAAATAAAATAATAAAGCAACATCATCCTTACCTTTCCATGTTTCCCACGACGGCTTCAGCTCTGCTACATTCACATGACAGGCTGGACCGCAGCAGAATGCTGCCATCCAGCTTGCCATGCCGCACACACTGAGAAGCGCAGGCATGCTTGCGCTCCTCAGTGTCTGGCTGTGACGGCATCCAGATGAGCCGAGGTCATGTCCAATGAACTCGGCTTACCTCATGCACGTCACTGACAGCGTGGGAAAATTCTCTTTATTTTATTATTTAATTGCCGCTGCGGAAACGCTTAAAAAACACATAGTGGGCACACAGCCTAAAAAAAATTATTATAATTAATATTGTGCCAAATTAATTTCACGTGAACTATAACATGATCTATCACAGGGGATCATGTGACATGTCACGTGATAAATCAGGTGTGTGTGGGGGGGGGGCCTGCGCCTTCTAAACTGCCCGGGGCCCTTACTGCTCTTAATCGACCCCTGCTTGCTCGGTATCATTCAGCTGTGCCATCTGTTTGGTACTTTACTTTAAAAACCCATTTACATCCTATAGCTTTTCTTCCTTCTGGTAATTCTGTTAGTGTCCATGTTTTTGAGTCATGCATGGATTTTATTTCTATTTCTGTTGCCTCTATCCATTTATTGGCTTCTTCTTCAGGAAGTCGAGATATGTCTTTCCAAGAGGTAGGCTCATAAATTTTACTTGTACTTGCCTTGCATGAAAGGCGTATTGGTGGTTTTCCTTTGTTTTCTCTTATTGAACGTCTTGGTTCTGTGTCTGTTTGTAGTTATATCTCTTCACTTTCAGTATTTTGTTTTTTATTAATTTCAACTTCTTTTTCATCAGATATTCCTTCAGCTATATCATTGCTGTTTTTCTCATTTTTTGTTTCCCGTGAAATCATAGTGTCTTCATTTAGATCCTCATTGAATGTTACACTGTTACTCACCATAACTCTGTCTGTTTTGGGATCTAGGATTCTATATCCTTTGCAATTTTCATTATATCCAACAAATATTCCTTCCATGGACCTATTTTGAAGTTTGGAACATTTTTCTGTTGGAATGAATCCAAAAACTTTACAACCAAAAACTCTTGAATGATTTACACTTGGTTTCATACCTTGCCACAATTCATATGGCTTTTTTTTTCAGTTTTCTAGAAAAAAGTCGGTTCTGTAGATATGTAGCTGTCATTGCTGCTTCACCCCAATATTTCTCTGATAATTTGGAATCTGTCAGCATACACCTTATCATTTCAGAATTCTGTTTTTCCTTTCTGCTACTCCATTTTGTTCAGGTGTGTATGGAACAGTCTTTGGATGCTCTATACCATTTTTTCTTAAGTTGTTTTCTATTTGGTGTCCTGTGAATTCACCTCCGTTATCACTTCTAATGACAATTGGCTTCATCTGAAGCTTGTTATTCGACTTTGTCATGTAGTCTACTAGTTTATTGAAAACTTCGCTTTTGTTCTTGATCAAGTATGTGACTGTGTATCTTGAGTAGTCATCTATAAAAGTCACCATATATCTATTGCCTCCTGATGTAGTCACTTTCATGGGTCCACATACATCAGTATGCACCAAATCAAGTGGTCTTGTGCTTTTCGTTTCACTTTCTTTAGGAATAGATATCCTTGTGGCTTTGGATTTTATACAACATTCACATCTTATGGTAATTGACAAATCACATATCAATAGATGCTTTGTCAATTCTTTCCTTTGTAGCTCCATTATACTTTCAGGATGTCTGTGTCCTAGATGTCTGTGCCACATGTGAATACAATTCTTGTGATCACATGTACACAACTTTATCTGTTCCTTTAATGTGTCTAGATGATATAATTGTTCATCTGCCTTGACACTGGTTATTACCTTGTTTCCTGCTAGGATTGTACACTCATCATCTTTGAATTTTACAGTAAGTCCTTTAGCTGTAAGACGTTTTACAGATAACAATCCTTCTTCTAATCCTGGAACATATAACACATCCTGTACAAGTATTTTTGAATCATGCCCAAACTTGTTAGAACAGTTTAGCAATCCTTGTCCAACACCTTCTGCAGTTATTTTGCTTCCATCTGCAAGATAAATGGCTTCCTTCTTATTTAAATTAAGTTCAGTAAAGAAATTTTTATTACTTGTCAATTGACTTGTTGCTCCTGAGTCAATAAACCAACCCAACGATGATTTCTTATCAGTCACTTAAAATGTGCCATTCCAATTATTTTCACATGCATCAGAAATTGTGTTTTTCACCTTCTGTGTATTCTCTTTATGATGTAATTTCTGTTGTTCTGCTTTCCATATAGTACAGTCTTTCTTTAAATGTCAATTTTCTTACATTTGAAACATTCTCTTGTCTCTTTATTATAGGGTCTTTTTGATTCTGTAGCTTTAAGAGCATTTCCATTATCTTTTTCAGTAGAAGAATCATTTGTTTGTTCTTTCCGTCTTTGATATTCATCTATGAGTCTGGTCTTCACAAACTCTAATATAATGTTTGCTTCAGGTCTTGTCTCTAGTGCATTTATCAAAGCAGTATATGAATCCGGTAAACTGCACAATAATATTGCTGCTACATGGCTTTCCTTAATATCTTCACAAATTGATCTCAGCTGTGATATCACTTCCATAATAGAGAATATATGCTTCTGCATGTCATTTTCTGCACTTAGTCTCATACTGTAAAGCTTTCTTAGCAGAAATAACTTGCGATTTAAGCTGGGTCTTTCATGTAACTTTCTTAGTGCTTCCTACTTTCCCTTTGCTGTATCCTCATTCCTTATGTGGATTAATTGAGTATCATCCACTAATAGGCTGATGGTAGCTCTTGCTTGTCTATTTTTCTTATCCCATGTTTGATTATCCTAATCAGGTCTATCTGTAGTGATTACTTCCCATAAATCATCTTTAGACAATAACATTTCTACTTTGAACTTCCATAACTGATAATTCTCATTATTCAGCTTAGCTACTGTGAGTTTTAGCTCTGTGCTACTTGTTATCTTTAACTTGTCTTACTTGTTTGGAGAGAATTGTATTGAAGAATTCTTCTGCATTCACCAGGGTCTTGCTGAGAGTTCCGGTGTCCTAGGTGTCTGGGGTACTCGGTGCCTGGGCCCATGACCTGTTGCACAGCTTCTGGATACCCACAGTTGCGGTAGAAACTTCACAGAGCAGATTACATGGGAAAACAAGCTTTTACTTCTCAGAACATGAGGTAAAGGTTGCAAATTGAATATAATTTTTTTCTGCATCTAGCTCTGAAAAAATATTTGGGCTTCTAGCAGTGTGTGGGACTTGTTCTATTAGTCCATCTATACTGACCTCCATCAGGTTGCAAATTGAATATAATTTTTTTATGCATCTAGCTCTGAAAAAATATTTGGTCTTCTAGCAGTGTGTGGGACTTGGTCTATTAGTCCATCTATACTGACCTCCATCAGGTTGCAAATTAAAAATAATTTTTTTCTGCATCTAGCTCTGAAAAAATATTTGGGCTTCTAGCAGTGTGTGCGACTTGTTCTATTAGTCTATCTATACTGACCTCCATCAGGTTGCAAATTGAATCTAATTTTTTCTGCATCTAGCTCTGAAAAAATATTTGGGCTTCTAGCAGTGTGTGGGACTTGGTCTATTAGTCCATCTATACTGACCTCCATCAGGTTGCAAATTAAAAATAATTTTTTTCTGCATCTAGCTCTGAAAAAATATTTGGGCTTCTAGCAGTGTGTGGGACTTGGTCTATTAGTCCATCTATACTGACCTCCATCAGGTTGCAAATTGAATATAATTTTTTTCTGCATCGAGCTCTGAAAAAATATTTGGGTTTCTAGCAGTGTGTGGGACTTGGTCTATTAGTCCATCTATACTGACCTCCATCAGGTTGCAAATTGAATATAATATTTTTCTGCATCTAGCTCTGAAAAAATATTTGGGCTTCTAGCAGTGTGTGGGACTTGTTCGATTAGTCCATCTATACTGACCTCCATCAGGTTGCAAATTGAATATAATTTTTTTCTGCATCTAGCTCTGAAAAAATATTTGGGCTTCTAGCAGTGTGTGGGACTTGGTCTATTAGTCCATCTATACTGACCTCCATCAGGTTGCAAATTAAAAATATTTTTTTTCTGCATCTAGCTGTGAAAAAATATTTGGGCTTCAAGCAGTGTGTGCGACTTGTTCTATGAGTCCATCTATACTGACCTCCATCAGGTTGCAAATTCAATATAATTTTTTTCTGCATCTAGCTCTGAAAAAATATTTGGGCTTCCAGTAGTGTGTGGGACTTGGTCTATTAGTCCATCTATACTGACCTCCATCGGGTTGCAAATTAAAAATATTTTTTTTCTTCATCTAGCTCTGAAAAAATATTTGGGCTTCTAGCAGTGTGTGGGACTTGTTCTATTAGACCATCTATACTGACGTCCATCAGGTTGCAAATTGAATATAATTTTTTTCTGCATCTAGCTCTGAAAAAATATTTGGGCTTCTAGCAGTGTATGGGACTTGGTCTATTAGTCCATCTATACTGACCTCCTTCAGGTTGCAAATTAAAAATATTTTTTTTCAGCATCTAGCTCTGAAAAAATATTTGGGCTTCTACCAGTGTGTGGGACTTGTCTATTAGTCCATCTATACTGACCTCCATCAGGTTGCAAATTGAATATAATTTTTTTCTGCATCTAGCTCTGAAAAAATATTTGGGCTTCTAGCAGTGTGTGGGACTTGGTCTATTAGTCCATCTATACTGACCTCCATCCAGGGGTGGATTAAGAGTAGCAAGGGCCCCGGGCAGTTTAGAAGGCGCGGGCCCCCCCCACACCTGATTTATCACGTGACATGTCACATGATCCCCTGTGATAGATCATGTGATAGTTCACGGGAAATTAATTTGCCACAATATTAATTGTGCTGCCTCATCTGAGAGCAGCACAATATTGGGGCAGATACCCTGATTCCAGCGATGTGTCACTTTTTCAGCTGCTTGTTGTCATTTTGAGAAAATCACCGTTTTATCTGCTGCAGATCTAGCAGCTCTCTGAATGCTGCGCTCTGTATAGCCCCGCCCACACCACTGATTGGCAGCTTTCTGCCCATGCTCAGTGTACACAGAAATCTACTGATCAGTGATGGGGGTGGGGTCCTACAGAACTTACTAGTCATCTAGTGATAATTACCTTCTGACAAATCAATGATTTTATCAAAACAACACTAAGCAGCCCAGTAAGTGACACATTACTGGAATCAGTGCCTCTAACCCTACATTATGCTGCTCTAAGATTAGGTGGCAAAAACCTGATGACAGATTCCCTTTAAAGGAGCTGTAAACACAAAAAGGTTTGTATTAAAAAAATACAAGCCATTTGTGAAATTAACTTTTTTTCATTGTTAATTCACATTAGACTGTATCTTCAACACTTTTGTCAGCAGGTCTTATTACAGACTCTGAATAGGGCAGCTCTCTCCCTCTCCCTCAGCAGAAAGTCACAGCATGGTGAAAAAACGGGATCTTTTATGATTTTCTCATAATAAATAAAAAAGGACATGCAAGTCCTCCAAACTATTTCCCGTTTCTCTATAGGGGAGGTCCTAAATCTTTCTTGTTCTTTAGTTGATCACATGTCAAAAAGGCAAAGCATTTACTATGAACTCGCCTAAAAAAATATGCACTTGGAGAGTAATATCATCATCTGCATGTAAATATTCCTTGACTCTAAGGGCTCGCTCACACTGTCGTATAATACGGCTGAATGCTATGTGATGTTTTATCGGATAGGACTCGGCCCTATGTTATACTATGGGACAGTGCGATTATTGGCATGAGAAAATAATCTCATTCGATATTTGGACCATGTGCACCCATACAATTCTATGGGTGCACGTAAAACATTAGACTGCACTCGGATGTCATCCAAGTGCAGTCCGATGAACACTCACAGAGACTATGGAGAAGATGGAGAAAATAAGTTCTCCATCTTCTCCATATCTGTGCTGCGAGAGAATCGGATCACACTCAGTTGAAGCTCTGAGTTTGAGCCGAGAGTCATTAGCATAATTGGCCCTATTCTCTTGCATGAGAGAATATATGGCTTAGTGAGTGGACCCTAAAACTGAATAGTAGTGACGGACAGGCACCTCACAAGCGGGATCCATGTAGCTCTCAGATGTCATGTAGGTAGGGCTTCATTCCATGGGGTAGGGCTTAATTTCAAGGTATATAAAAAAATGGACTTCAAATAAAAATTAATTGAACACAAAAAGCACTAATTGAATTATTTTTTTTCATATTTATGTTTGCAGCCCCTTTAAAAACCCTTTGAGGACCAAGGCACATATATGTCCCATAGTTTTAAACTGGAAAAAAAATTTGATTGAATAAAATTAAAGGTCCTCGAAGGTTTAAGTAGGTCATAAATTCATATGAATACTTGCTCATACAATTTCACATGCCAAAAGATGAAGAAGAACAGAATCAAAAATATGACATTAAGTGGAGCACTTACAGGTATTCAAGGTGAAAGACACCAGCAAAGGCATCGTCTCGAATGACAGTAAATGAGTTAGAATTCAGCACGCTGACAATGAAGACAGCAGGTTAGAAGCGAACCAGACTTTATGGTGCTCAGAATTAGTCAAGCAGAATTTATTGACTGCTCTTGCAAAGCACTGAGACTCCCGCTGTGTATAGATGGCGCCGTGCGGCCTCCCGCTGTGTATAGATGGCGCCGTGCGGCCTCCCACTGTGTATAGATGGCGCCGTGCGGCCTCCCGCTGTGTATAGATGGCTACGTGCGGCCTCCTGCTGAGTATACGTGTATAGATGGCTACGTGCGGCCTCCTGCTGAGTATAGATGCCGCACGGCGCTCCCCCCAGAGACAGCAGGAGGCCGCACAGCGCCATCTATACTCAGCGGGAGACCGCACGTAGCCATCTATACACAGCAGGAGGCCGCACGGCGCCCCCCCAGAGACAGCAGGAGGCCGCACAGCGCAATCTATACTCAGTGGGAGGCCGCACGTAGCCATCTATACACAGCGGGAGGCCGCACGGCGCCCCCCCAGAGACAGCAGGAGGCCGCACAGCGCCATCTATACTCAGCGGGAGGCCGCACTTAGCCATCTATACACAGCGGGGAGCCGCACGGCGCCATCTCTACACAGCAGGGGGCCACACGGCGCCATCAATACACGGCGGGGGGCCGCACGGCGCCATCTATACATAGCGGGGGGCCGCACGTAGCCATCTATACACAGCGGGGGCCGCACGTAGCCATCTATACACAGCGGGGGGCCGCACGTAGCCATCTATACACAGCGGGGGGGCGCACGGCGCCCCCCCCAGATACAGCAGGAGCCCGCACGGCGCCAACTATACTCAGCAGGAGGCCGCACGCAGTCACGCACACACACAAACATATACAGACATATACATACACGCATAAACACATTTGAATCACAAAAATACATATAAACAGACATGACACAATGATATCTGCCCACACACACACAAACAGACATCACACAATGACATCTGCCTACACACACACACACACACATACACACACATACACACACAAACAGACATCACACAATGACATCTGCCTACACACACACACACAAACAGACATCACACAATGACATCTGCCTACACACACACACACAGACATCACACAATGAAACCAATTTCATGAATGGTTGTCTCCACTGCACCTGAAACCAGGGAAGGCCGTGTACGACAATGCTGCAAACCTGGGTGCGGCCCTTCGCCGGGGCAATGTCATACACGTGCCTGCACATGTTGCAGCGACTGTGGCAGCACCGACAAGCCCTGGTGCAATACGTTCTGACGTATAGCCTGGGCCAACGAGATCCAGAGGTGGGGCAAATCACGCTGCAGGAGTGGTCTCAGATCAGGGACCTATGCACCCTTCTGCACAGTTTTGAAATGGCGACGAAGATGTTTAGTGCTGACGATGCCATTATCAGCATGACTATTCCGGTGATTTACATGCTGGAGCACATGTTAAACAGAATTGGGAGTCAGGTGGTGGCACAAGAGGAGGTAGAGGAAGTAGAGGAGGAGGAGTTGTATGCGGAAGGGCTAACATCTGCAAGGTCCAGACGGTCGGCAGCACCAAGGCGGCAGGCATGTGACGGTGGGGGAGATGGTTTTACCAGGGCGCATGGTAGCAGCCAAACTAGTGAGGAAGGTGCATGAGCCCAGGAAGAAGTGGAGGACGAACTGATGGAAGACTCATCAGATGAGGGAGACCTTGATCACATTTCTGTTGTGCGAGGTTGGGGGGAGAGGACAGAGGAAGGAAGCATGATTGTTACTTCGCCACCAACACAACAGGGACTTGGTGCTCCTGGATGCGCAAGACACATGAGTGCCTTCTTGCTGCACTACCTGCCAACATGACCCTCAAATTGTGAGAATTAGAAATAATCCTGACTACTGGGTTGCCACACTGTTAGATCCCCGGTACAAAAGTAAATTTGCAGAAATTCCTGCCATAGAAAGGGATGCACGCATGCAGGAGTATCAGCAGAGACTGCTGCAGAATCTTACATGTGCTTTTCCACAAAACACCAGTGGTGCACGTAGTGAATCTCACAATTCCAACTTGCCAACCATGGGATCGTCGAGTGTTCAGCACTCAAACCGTAACAGAAAGACAGTATCTGCTGGTAACATCAATTTTGCGGAATCATTTCACCACTTTTTTAGCCCATCCTTTGCAAGGCCACAGGAGACAAGAAGTCTGACACATAGTCAACGCCTAGAGACGATGGTACAGGAGTATCTCCAAGTAAACATTGAAGCCATGACTGTGTCACTGGACCCTTGCTCTTTTTGGGCTTCCAATCTGGATAAATGGCCGGAGCAAGCCACTTACGCCTTGGAGATCTTGTCATGCCCCGCAGCCAGCATTCTGTCTGAACGTGTGTTCAGCGCTGCTGGTGGTGTGCTGACAGATAAGCGCACGCGGCTCACCACTGATAATGTAGACAGACTCACGTTCATAAAGATGAACAAATCATGGATCCGAAACGACTTTTCTACCCCTGTGTCATCCTGGGGAGAGTAAAAGCTTGATGATTGGTTAAAATCACCTCACCAACCGTTTTAAGCTTTCAAATTACTAATCATGTTTATCTGTATCTTGGCTGGAAAATAATTTGGGCTTTGTAGCAGTGTGCAGTACTGATTCTATTAGGCCATCTATACTAAGCTCCGCCAGATTTAAAATTATTAATAATTTTTAGCTGCATCTAGCCCGGAAAATAATTTTGGGGCTCCGAGATGCGCAAGACACATAAGTGCCTTCTTGCTGCACTACCTGCAACATGACCCTCAGATTTTCAGAATTCGAAGTAATCCTGACTACTGGGTTGCCTCACTCTTAGATCCCCCACACTCTTCGATCAACCTTTTCATTTTAATAAAGACCAAAAAAATGGTCATTTTTGAAATTATGAGCATTAGCAGGTTATTAGAAACTGAAATCAAACAGTTTTCAACTCAAAACTTTATTCTAGGTGATGTTACATTTGCACATAGGACCCCTTGTTCGAAAGGAGCTTCTGAACTCTCTCGTCCATTGAATTTGTCAGGTTTTGGATGGTTTCTGCTTCAATTGTTTTGCATGAGGACAGAATACCCTCCCAGAGCTGTTGCTTAGATGTGAACTGCCTCCCGCCATCATAAACACTCCTTTTGATGATGCTCCAGAGGTTCTGAATGGGGTAGAGGTCAGGGGAGCATGGGGGTCACACCATAAGTTTGTCCCCTTTTATGCCCATATCAGCCAGAGATGCAGATGTGTTATGTGCAGCATGAGACGGTGCATTATCATGCATAAAAATGATCTTGCTGTGGAATACACGGTTCTTCTTATTGAACCATGGCAGAAAGTGCTGTTTGAGAAACTCCACATACATTATGGAGTTCATCTTTGCCCCTTCAGGGATCCTAAAGGGGCATGATTCCAGCCCAAAACATTACTCCACCTCCTCCTTGTTGGCGCTGTAGCCGTGTTTGCGTGGGGTGTCCATCAACCAGTCATCCTCCACTCCATCCATCTGGACCATCGAGCGTTGCACGACACTCATCCGTGAACAACACAGTTTTGAAATCAGTCTTCATGTAATATTTGGCCCACTGGAGCCGTTTCTGCTTGTGTGAAGTGGATAGAGGAGGTCGACAGGATGGCGTACGCACAGCTGCAAACCTCTGAAGGACCCTGCATCTTGTTGTTCGGGGGACGTTGGAGGCACCAGCAGCTTCAAAAACTTGTCTGCTGCTATGACAAGGCTTTTTTGCCGCTGCTCTTTTAACCTGACGTAATTGCCTGTAGGAAAGAGTCCTCAATTTGACCTTATCAGCACGCACACGTGTGTACTGTGAATCAGCTACCTACTTCTTCATTGCCAAGATACTTCATCCTGATCATCGCACAATGTTGATTGTAGTCATGCCTTGACCTAAACACTCCACAATTTGTTGCTTCTCAGCAGCCGACACATCCTTTTTCTTTCCCATTTTGACAGAAAATGTAGGCTGCTTAATAATGTGGGACAGCCTTCTTAAGTAGCCTTGCCTTTCATTGGACACACCTGCCAAACTAATTAGCACAGGTGTCTGCAATTGCTTACAGTGATATAAAGAGCCCTGACACACATCACCATCAATGAGTTTAACTGACAAACAAACAAATTCTTCCCTTATCACTCCTAAACACATTTTGCATAATAATTTGGAACACAGTGTACATGTGCTTTTCCACAAAAGACCTGTGGTTCACGTAGTGAATCTTACAGTTCTAACTTGCCAACCGTGGTCTGTATGGAGTTGTTCAATAAAGGGCCCAAAATTAAGATAACATAGACGGGAGAGGTCTCTATGAATAGGAATTCCTAAGTATTTCATACCCTGTGAGGGCCAGGCAAAGGGAAAGTTGGACTGGATGGAATCCTGTATGGATTTGGGGAGGGAGACATCGAGGGCCACAGACTTCGCTGCATTGATTTTAAAATTTGACCATGTAACAAAGTGATCTATTTCAGCCATAACAGCAGGGATGGATATATGTGATTGAGTGATATATACTAGGACATCATCAGCAAATAGAGAGCACTTGTACTCGGTGCCTCCCACCTCAATCCACCTAATATTGGGGTTTTGGCGAATTGATGAGAGCAGGTGCTCCGTCACTAGGATGTATAAGAGAGGGGACAGAGGACATCCCTGTCTTGTCCCATTGGTGATTATGAAAGGTGATGAAAATGTTCTGACGCGCCCCCTGGGCCTTGGGACACCTGGAGCCGGACCCTTTTTGGTGGATGCTGGTGGTTGTAGTCTCCGTGGTGGCGACCCGGTTCCGTGGCTCAGGGCGGTCAAACCAGTGGCGGAACTATTTATGTGGTTTTGATGTTTAAATGTCCGACTACGCCACCCGTGGATTGCGGTCAGAGTGAACTGCCGCTGAAGACCGGTGAGGCTGGTGTTGTGGGTGCAGCAGAGCGTAGCATAACTCCCCACGGGAGGAGTATAGCCTCAGGGCAGTGTATGCGGAGGATGGGGGTGATGGTTCAGGGCAGCAGCAGTAACGACACGGAGTCAGTGATGCAGTCCAGGGCCTTTACTCACAGATCTTACTATCCAGACCACTTCTGCAGGAAACAGCTGCCCACGTCGTACTGTGCTCACCAGGTGAGGGGCTCAGACAACTCCCAGATAACTTTGGAGCGCTTCACAGGACCCCTTTGTGTGTCCTTTGTCTGGCCTTTCTTACCAACCCTTCTGTCCGGCTGCCTCGGGCCTCCTCTTGGTAAACTTGGCGCCAGTTTCCCTGACCCTATGTGGTGCCTTCCTAGCGGGTTTAGCGAGGAGCTGCGCCACATAAAATGTCACAGCCTTCGGTTTCTAGCTGAGGGTCGTTTCCCGCCTCCACTAGTTTCGGGGACCGGTCTCCCCCTTTGGCCTGACCCCTCCACGTAGGTGGATTCGGGCGTGCGGTGGCGACTCGCCCGTCCGCACCCCTGGGATCCCTTCGTTCCTCGTTCCTGGAGCCTTCTCCGCTCCTCTTCCTTCCTTCTCCCTCTTCCTGGCCTGGGCCTCTGTTACTAGGCCCGCCTCCGGAGCAGAGCTCATGCAGAGCCCCTGCTCCCTGTCACTTCTGCTCAGACTTCTCTGCACTGAACTAAGATGGTGCCCACCTTTTATACTCCCTTCTCAATGCACCCAGGAACTGCTTCCTCCCTGCTCCTGCACTACAGGGTTCCCCTTCCTCAGTGTTCCCTCCCCCCACTCCAGCCAGGGACAGGGACTGTCGTGCCCATCTCAGGGGCATATTGGTCGCCCTGCCCCACGGCAATGTGGTGTAATGCATGCAGGTGTCGGGTCCTGATCCACACTCCATCCTTACCTGAGAGTGAGATATCACGCCTCTGGGTGAGGTGCAATACCTATGTAGCAACCGAGCCCTCAGGGTACTACAGTTCCATTTATCTTCAGCCGAGGTGTCGTATTGCGATACAGGGCCGTGATTTTGGCTATAAAAGGGTCCCCTAGACCCCTACCCCAAGCTTTTTAAGAGAATAATATATGGCGTGCCAGGAGACTCTATGGAATGCTTTCTCAGCATCCAACGAGAGTATCTAATTACAAATTTTTAACTGCATCTAGCCCAGGAAATACTTTGTGCCTAGTAGCAGTGTCTGCTAGTCAGCGGATTATCCCGGCTGTTAAGCAAGCTACACCACCTGTAGTTTGGACACTTAATTTTTTCAAAGGAAATGCTTCAGGACCACGGGATACTCAGTGTAGAGCATCAGGAGGCACCCCAAGGCATAGGGGCTGGGACTGGCGGTAGGATGCCTTGCGGTGGACAGCCGAGCTCGATCCTTATAAAAGTTTTTTAACTGCAGCAGCTTTAGTGGACGCTACTGGAGCTGGAATTACGCGGCTGCTGGCATGAGACTTGCCCTCCAATAGATCCTTGTAAAAGGATTTAAAGTGTATTCATTCAAATTAGAGAGACAATTTAAATTAAAAAGCTTAGAGCTGCCTCCACCACAGGGGGGCTCACTCGACCCACCAGCGGACAGGCACCAGTATTGGGAGAGGGGGGCTGGCCGTCAGGGTCCACCGCGGCTCTGGCACAAACCCGGCGACACGGAGGTGGCACGAGCAGGAATGGACTGGCCGTGTCGGCTTCTCACTTTTTGGATTTTAGAAGGGCATAACATGCCTATATCTGTGTCTCCCCCTCCTTTTACTCCTCCACCTCTTTTATTTTCGCATGACTATATGTACTTGTCACTTTTCCATGTGTTAGTTATGTCTTCTGAGCAGTTTGTCAGCTTTTGGACACCTTTGAAGGTGTTTTCTATGTGTTTCTATGTGTTTTTGTTTGCCTGCCATTGGTTTTAACGGTGTTCGAAGGTGTTCGACGAACAGTTCGACGAACAGTTCGGCGAACACACGGGTGTTTGACGAACCGAACCGAACTCGAACACTACGGGGGTGGCTCAACACTACTAAGAAGGTGGTGGCTGGTCCTTGGGGACTGTAAATGACAGCCAGTTGGAAGTTGAAGGGGGAGAGATGAAGAGTTCATTGCTAGGTGTAGGGATTTGGGATGGCTGTAAAAAGTAAAGGATTAAAGGGGTGAGAGTGAAAACAAACACAAACATTGTTTACAGTGTCCAAGTATCCAGTTAACTTCAGTTCCAATTCAGGTATAATTCATATTTCTCACACTTAAGCAATACACTTAAGGCAATGCACTGCAGACACGTCTATAGCTGACTCCTTTCTTACAATATATATGCTACAGAATGCGTTCAGGTGTGAACCAGAGGAGAGTGGTCTGTGCTCATCTTGATAAGCTGATTAAGGCTAAGCCAGATGCAGGATATTCGAAGGCCAAGTAAACAAGGTCACAAATAAGAGTAGGGGGTAGTAGTTGTTAGTTGAAAAACATACCATATATGGTATATGTAGGAGCAGAGGAAGGAAGAAATTAGCATGGGAAAGTTGGGTCATGTACCTGTAGGAGGAATGGATAAACAGAGATGCTGATTAGAGTGCAATGGTGTCAGATGACAAGGTACAGCTGTATGCATCATATTAATCAGGTATAATTCATATTTCTTCCACTTAAGCAATACAGTTAAGGCAATGCAAAAAAAGGTTTTATTTTTGTTTATAATGTGGAGGTATTATATGGGGGTTTGCTTTAGGGGGCCATCATACTGTGAATAGTGGGTTATGAGGACATTATATTTTGTATAGGGAGCTGTGGGGAACATAATACTATATATAGGATGCAATAGGGATATTATACTGCATATCAGAGTGCTACGAAGAAATCATACTGTATATAAAGGGCTATGGAGGCATTAAACTGTATAGGGGCTGTTGGGGACGTGATACTGTATATAGAAAGCTATAAGGGCATTATACTGTTTATAAGGGGACATGGGGGCTTCATACTGTATATATGGGGCTCTGGGATAATTATGCCATACATAGGGAACTATATGTAGGGAGCTGTGGAGGGACATCATACGTGTATGTGGGCATTATGTTGTATATAGGGAACTGTGGGGGACATCATTTTACCTGTAGGGAATGGTCGACCTTACTTTTTATTTGAAGCTGTGGGCCCTTAATACTGTATATTTAGGGCTTTAGGGGCATTATACTTGGTATAGGGAGCTATGGGGCACAGTATACTGTGTTTGGGGACATTATACTGCATATAGGGGCTACTTTTAACTCTTGTATGATTCATTTCAAGTTGTTTTACTAATCTACAATAAAGAAGATGTAGTTTATCAAGAAATGAGTCCTACTACTGGACCTTATCTTATCTTTTATAAAATGAATAAAGCACCAAACTAAGTTTGTATGTTCTTGTACGTCCTTAACAAAAATATGGAGATACTGGGAGTTGATGTTACCAGCCATCATCAGGCTATGGACCATTCAGGAACCACAGTACTGACTGGGTGTAGTCAGTATCATAAATAGCATTTTCATCCAGGTATAGATATCTTCTCTGATCGGAATCATTCTCACCCCTTTCATTTCCATCTGGTCCAGATGCCTTGATGACTTTTCACAGTCACAGTTCGCCTCTGCAGATGTACCTCTTTTCTGACCTTCTCCAGCATATCCCAAAACTGTACCCAATGCCTCCTGAATAAAAATATCTGCCCATACTGTGCTACCTGCACAAAAATATAACCCCTATACTGACCTTCTTATGATACTTGGCCTTCACATTGTCCTCTCCTATAAAACACTGTCACCCACACTTTCCCACATTATGAGCTGTGCTTGCATTACTGTCAACCTTTATGAACTATGGCCTTTACTTTGTCCTCGTTTTGAATAAAGCCTCCACTGTGTCCCCACTCCTTGTTGTCCCCTCTACACTATCCACCCAACACTACCCCTACACTATCCCGTATCTACTCTGTCCCCCTCTATGCTTTTTCCTCTGTACAGTGCCTCTCTCCTCACTGTCTCCCCAATGCAGCTCCCCCAGTACTGCACCTCCAATCTGCCCCCTTTCCATGCAGTAAAACTAAATATTGGCAGTATCTTCTACTTCAGTAAGAGGCATTTACCTTTCTCGCTGTTTCTCGCAATTTTAGCAGTTTGATGACATTAACTCATCATGCCGCTGTATTACTTGAAAAGATGTGTTACGACAGGACAGGGAGCAGATTAGTACTGATGGCCTGCACATACAGTATATTCACAATTGAATCCTGTAGAAGGGAAATGGATGGATTGAATCCTTTGGGTCCAGCAAAACCACATAATCCAACCCCTGCATCACTACTCTCATGTAAATATAGCCACATTTTGCAGTACATCACAACTCTATATAGATCCCCATCCTGCAGCTCATCAGCCCCTCTATATAGAGCTCATTCCTGCAGTGCGTTACTGTTAAGGGGACGGTTGCAAACAACTTTATTAAATAATGGAAAGCAACCGAACCCGGGGTCCGTGATGCAGCCTGGTGGACTGCGGCCGAACACCTTCCGGGTAAGAAGGTAAGACAACCAACTTAAATAACAATCCCCTCCATGTTACAGCACAACGGAACAGGAATAGGGATTCGCACTATCTCCGTTAACAGCACGGGAGATGTGCGATAAATAATGTATCTGTAGTCCTGTTGCCGCACAGGGACTACACAGTTGGCGCTAGGATGCGTTTGTGACTCACGCCGGCGAATACGTGCTCCCAGCCGGCGTGCTACCGGACTGAGGAGTATCTCTCCATGTGGCTTACAGGTGGTACCGGGAATAGGGTGTCTGAAGACTGCTCGGGGTGTAAGGCGACCCCTTTGTCGGAGCCAGACTGTCAGATGAAGGTACCTGCCTATTTCATCTAAGCCTGCCTATTTCCACTAGACCTGCCTGCCAGAAGCTAAAGCACACATGGAGCCCAAGAGACCAAGCGTCCACACAACACCATCACAGCTCAATGATCAGAGCGCGCCACCATGTTTGTGGGCGGGCTTTTTAAAAATTAAGCCCTGCCCACCGTCGCACCATTAGTGACATCATCCGCGACCAATCAGGCGGTGCCAGGTCACCGGATCAGCTGACTCCCAAAGCACCAATCACGGTCCGCCATGTCACGGGCATGCTCAGTACAGAGAATCCTGGACTTAGGCTTTAGCAACCCTGTCTCCCTCCGCAACCTATCCTTCATGTTGCTAGGAACAAAGATCCAAGAGACAACCTGTACATCTCGTGGACCAGCTAGGTGTTGGGACTGACAATGATGCTGAGCAGCATCAACCCCAGCTTGACTGGAATGAGAGACCACAGAATCCACAGAAGATTCTGGACCCATTTCAAATCCAGCAAACACGCAACACCTAACATTATCCCCCCTTCTAACATCCTCCTCCACTTGATGCTCATTCTCCTCAAAGAGCAGGGGAGCATGAATGTGGCCAACCAATTCCCTGGGGTAATCCTCAGATCCATGACCCCTCCAGTGTACTGGGTAACCTTTTTTTCCACGAACCATCTTAGACCCCATAATAGCCTGCACCTCGAGATTATCACCCCTGGTGTCTGTAGCAGGTTGGGGTTCAGCGAGTTTTGTCAGACGAACGGGTTTAAGGAGCGACACATGGAAAGTGTCGTGGCTCCTCAGGTGTCGTGGTAAATGTAACCGGTACATTACAGAGTTTATTTGGGACAAAATTTTGAAATGGCCAATAAAGCGGGAGGCAAACTTAGCAGATTCCCCGCGTACTTTAGTATTGCGAGCCGTGAGCCACACTCTGTCGCCCGGATAGAATACGGGAGCAGGATGACGAAGAGTGTCAGCCGACTCTCTCATTCGATTCTGGGAGGCCAATATAGCCTCCTGACTATGGTCCCAAACCTCCCGCACCTCCAGAGCCAAATTTCTGACCCCTGGTTCCATAGGGGGAACTGGCATAGGAACCGGAACGCGCGGATGTTGGCCATTATTCAGAAGAAGCGGAGTCAGATCTGTGGACTCCGCCACGGGTAATGGGTGGAGAAGGCCAGCCGGACTTTGACAGGATGATTTACCTCTCGCACAGAAGGCACACGCAAGAACATATTCCTTAACGTCCTGGCGCCACCGGGGCCACCAATAGGACCGTTGAAGGAACTTTGTGGTACATTTGACCCCAAAATGAGCTCCGATCTTAGGGGCATGTGCCCAGGAGAGCACCTCATTTTGTAGGTTAGGGGGAACGAATGTCCTCCCCGAAGGAACCTGGTTTAAGGACACTGGAGTCACCCTCCGCATACCTCCCGAAGGAACGGTGAGCCTGGGCTCGTCATCGTCCTCAGCCGTATCCATGGACTGGGACAAAAGGTCTACCCGGAGGTTCTTTTTGACATAATCTGACAAGACCTGGGTCTCGGGAACAGACAGAGGATCTGTGCCGGGGGCCACATCGGTAGAAGGGTCAGAGACTACCCTCCGGGTGACTGTACCCATACACTGAGACACACAATTCTCACTCCAGGATGAAATTCTCCCCGTATTCCAGTCAATGTGTGGAGTGTGACAACGTAACCATGGAAGACCCAATAACACCTCATCTAATCCACCTGGAATAATAAGAAAGTAGATAACCTCCCGGTGACCCTGAGGAAATGACATGGTGAGGGGAATCGACTGGTGGGTGATTTGCGTGTCCAGGAGTGAACCGTTGACTACGCTAATGTTCATTGGTCTTGGCAGTAACTCTACAGGGATGGCATGCTTCTGTGCAAACGTAGATGACAAAAAATTGCCATCGGCGCCAGAATCCACCCACGCCTTGGCAGTAACCGCGGTTGCTCCGAAGAACAATGTCACCTTATACAATAATTTGGAGGAAGAAGCCCCAGAATCTAACACACCTCCTCCAACGGTGGTTAGACACACTCGTTTTCCCAACTGCTTGGAACCCTTATTAACGGGGTACTCCAAGAGATGTGCAGGTCGGGAACGAGAGGAGCAAGACTCAGTTCGGGATATATCCATAGCCTCAGGCTCCGGGTCGGGAGTCGCAGGCTTGGAAATGGGTCTAGAGAAGGATGGTGCCAACTGACACTGAGGTCTGGAGACCTCCAGCTCTAACTTGTGTTCTGCATGACGCAAATCTATTCGGTTAGCGAGAGAGATTAACTCCTCTAGGTAGGTTGGAATCTCTCTGGTAGATAGAGCATTTTTAATATGGCCAGTCAGACCCTTCCAGAACACCGGGATTAAAGACCACTCAGACCAATCCAATTCAGCCGCTAAGGTTCTGAACTGGATGGCATAGTGGCTGGCGGTGACCGAACCCTGGACCAATGCAGGAAGCTTAAGAGCCGTATCATGCGTGACCTGAGGACCTAGGAAAACACTCTTTAGGGCATTAAGAAAGAGACCCGCATTAGCCACTACCGGGTCATTGTGCTCCCACAGAGGGGTAGCCAACTCCAGAGCCCTGTGGGAGAGTAGCAAGATGACATAACCCACTTTGGCCCTTTCTGAGGGGAACCGTGCCTCCATCATCTCCAATTGAATGGAGCATAGGTTAATAAAGCCTCTGCAGAATCTGCTGTCACTAGAAAATTTTTCAGGGAGAGCAAAACGAGGTAATGGAGCAATTGCAGCTGCCGCAGCATTTACCGCAGCCGAGTTAACCAGATTGGCTGCTTGAGAAGCCGCCTGGGTAGCTACTGCAGTGATATCAGCTATCGGGTCAGATTGTTCCAGAGTTCTAAGTCTGGCCTCAAGTTACCGTATATAGCGCTGCCGTTGCTGGTTGTCAGCCATGTTCGGCAAGACCCTGGCGCTCTGATACTGTTAAGGGGACGGTTGCAAACAACCTTATTAAATAATGGAAAGCAACAGAACCTGGGGTCCGCGATGCAGCCTGGTGGACTGCGGCCGAACACCTTTCGGGTAAGAAGGTAAAACAATTAACTTAAATAACAATCCCCTCCGTGTAACAGCACACTAGAACGGGAATAGGGATTCGCACTATCTCTGTTAACAGCACGAGAGATGTGCGATAAATAATGTATCTGTAGTCCTGTTGCCGCACAGGGACTACACAGTTGGCGCTAGGATGCGTGTGTGACTCACGCCGGCGAATACGTGCTCCCAGCCGGCGTGCTACCGGACTGAGGAGTATCTCTCCACGTGGCTTACAGGTGGTACCGGGAATAGGGTGTCTGAAGACTGCTCGGGGTGTAAGGCGACCCCTTTGTCGGAGCCAGACTGTCAGATGAAGCTACCTGCCTATTTCATCTAAGCATGCCTATTTCCACCAGACCTGCCTGCCAGAAACTAAAGCACATGTGGAGCCCAAGAGACCAAGCGGCCACACAACACCATCACAGCTCAATGATCAGAGCGCAAGAAAAAGATAAGGGGGATTGGGACAAATCCAGGGCACCAAATACAATTAATAAATAGATATAAAGACACTAATGTACAAAAATATGCAAAATTGTATTAGTCTCAAAGCACACTACATAGGACATTATTAAAAAACATGATAAAAAACATACACAGGACAAAGAAGGAAAAAAATTCACCCAAACAAAAGAAAAATAATCAATAGATATGTCAAAGATGTATTACACAACTGTGCAAGATAAATGTACTTCAATAACAATGGTACATAATTCCAAATATCGCTAAAATATATATGGCATGTTATAGATAAATCAATTGGTAAGAGAGCATAGTAGAAAATATCTATGCTCCACTATCAAGCCCACAAATAAATTAAGTATAAAGCAATATAGGAATAAGGAGAGTACCAGAAAATAAAGATGCACAGAGAAAAGGAAAAAGTATAAATAACCTACGCGTTACGCCAAATGCTTATGGCTTCATCACCCCTGATGAAGCCATAAGCATTTGGCGTAACGCGTAGGTTATTTATACTTTTTCCTTTTCTCTGTGCATCTTTATTTTCTGGTACTCTCCTTATTCCTATATTGCTTTATACTTAATTTATTTGTGGGCTTGATAGTGGAGCATAGATATTTTCTACTATGCTCTCTTACCAATTGATTTATCTATAACATGCCATATATATTTTAGCGATATTTGGAATTATGTACCATTGTTATTGAAGTACATTTATCTTGCACAGTTGTGTAATACATCTTTGACATATCTATTGATTATTTTTCTTTTGTTTGGGTGAATTTTTTTCCTTCTTTGTCCTGTGTATGTTTTTTATCATGTTTTTTAATAATGTCCTATGTAGTGTGCTTTGAGACTAATACAATTTTGCATATTTTTGTACATTAGTGTCTTTATATCTATTTATTAATTGTATTTGGTGCCCTGGATTTGTCCCAATCCCCCTTGTCTTTTTCTTATGCTTGTTTGCATTCATGGGGACATTGGCACAAATACATAATTTATATTTAGTGTGGTGCTAGGTCTGCCCCTTACTTCTTACAATGATCAGAGCGTGCCGCCATGTTTGTGTCCGGGCTTTTTAAAGATTAAGCCCTGCCCACCGTCGCACCATTGGTGATGTCACCCGCGACCAATCAGGCGGTGCCAGGTCACCGGATCAGCTGACTCTCAAACCACCAATCACGGTCCGCCATGTCACGGGCATGCTCAGTACAGAGAATCCTGGACTTAGGCTTTAGCAGCCCTGTCTCCCTCCGCAACCTATCCTTCATGTTGCTAGGAACAAAGACCCAAGAGACAACCTGTACATCTTGTGGACCAGCTAGGCGTTGGGATTGACAATGATGCTGAGCAGCATCAGCCCCAGCTGGACCAGAATGGGAGACCACAGAATCCACAGAAGGTTCTGGACCCATTTCAAATCCAGTAAACACCTCACAGTCACTCCTCTTAGCACCTCTATACACAGTCCCATTCTTCAGTACATTGCTTTCCATCCATGTTCAGCCACATCCTGCAGTATATTGATTCTCAGTTACTCTATATACAGCTCAGTACAATAATATTATAATAATTTTTATTTCTATAGCACCATCAAATTGTGCAGCACTTTACCTTTCAGGGGGGACTTGTACAGACAATAAAGACATTACAGAGTAACAGATACCAAGAGGACTGAGGGCCCTGCTCACAAGCTTACAATTTATGAGGAACTAGGGGAGACACGAAAAGGTATATGGTAAAAAGTGCTTGTATTGTATGGTCCAGCCATCAATATAATAAATAAGGTATTCACATACCGCTGTATGAACCAGTCACCAGTCAGTTCCTGAACAGTACAAATACAAAGTGCTATTAAGTGCATGGAGGGCGTGTAAACAGATTCTACGAGAATCCTGATTTGGATGAAGATTTTGTAAGGACAAAACGGAATAGTTAGATAAGTGAGGTGAGGTGATAGGCTAGTCTTAAGAAATGCGTTTTAGGCCGCACTTAAAACTCTTGGTATTGGGAATTAATGGAATTGTACAGGCAGAATTGTGCATTTCAGAAAATTGATGCAGCACATGAAAAGTCTTGGAGATGGAGTGGAAGGTTCAGATTATTGAGAATGTTAGCCTTAGGTCATTAGCAGAACAGAGGGCATGGGTAGAGTGGTAGACACAGATGAGGGAGAAGATGTAGGGTGGTGCTGAAGCATGGAGCGCTTTTTGGGTGAGAGTGATGTTAATATTGGACCCTGTAGCGGATGGGCAACCAGTGCAATGACTGGCACAGGGTAGAGGCATCATTGTAGCAGTTGGAAAGGTATATGATCTTGGCTGCTGCATTCAGGACGGATTGGAGAAGGGAGAGTTTAGTAAGAGGGAGACCGATTAGTAGAGAGTTGCAATAGTCCAGACAAGAATGAATAAGAGCAACAGTAAGAGATTTTGCAGAGTCAAAGGTAAGAAAGGGTCGAATTCTAGAGATGTTTTTGAGGTGTAGGTGACATGAGTGAGCAAGTGATTGGATGTAGGGGATGAATGAAAGATCGGAATCAAATATGACCCCAAGACAGCGGGCACGTTGCTGGGGAGTAATAGTAGAACCACATACATAAATGGCAATATTGGTTATAGGTAGGTTAGTAGAGGGAGAAAACACAAGGAGTTCAGTTTTTGACAGATTCCGTTTTAGATAGAGGGAGGACATAACATTAGAGACAGCAGAAAGGCAATCACTGATATTTTGTAGTAATGCAAAAATTATGTGAGGAGATGATGTTTATAATTGGTTGTCATCAATATAGAGATGATACTGAAAACTAAATCTACTGATGGTTTTTCCAATAACAGAGGTGTATAAAAAGAATAGGAGGGGACCTAGAACTGAGACCTGAGGAACCCTGACAGTAAGAGGAAGAAGAGAGGAAGAAGAGCCAGAAAAAGATACAATGAAGGAGCAGTCAGAGAGGTAGGAGGAGAACCAAGTGAGAGCAGTATGCTTGAGGCTGATACAGGGAGGACAGTGAGGAGGAGCTGGTGATCTGTGGCACTCTGCTGCACACAGGTGCCACAGGACCCAAAAGGGTGCATGGACGGACTTCTCCACAAGAGGCCCTCACTACATACAAACACCTCCACCCTACCACCTCATTCCACCAGAGGGAGCCCGTTAGGGACATATATAAACTGGTGGGTGGAGTTAGGTGGTCAGTCTGCTAGTGATGAGTGTGCAGTGTGCTGAGTGAGAAAGCAGCACGTAGGCTGCACTGAAGCCTAGAGTTAGGGCCCTGAGTGTGGCCAGAGGCAAGAGCAGAAAGAAGTGATAAAAAAGGGGAAGAGGAGCATAATAGGCTCACCCTGGAACATACACCAGACACCGGGTCCGCGCCTACGGGGTCATCCATACCCAGTAGGGTCTACCGGATACCTGGAGGACTACAAGTCCCGGGTCAACCAAAGCTGAACCTATATACAGGGCTAGGAACCACGGAGGCCCCAGCGTCCATGGAGATTGTTTACAACAGAAAAGTCCTAATACAGAGTGAGCAGGTGAGAGAGAAGCAGTATTGAAGCCAGGCCTAGCTCCAGGCAGGTCAGAAGCTTAGCAAGAGGAAGCAACGGACAGGAGGCCTTATACCCACTCACTGGGGAGAGTCCAGAAGTGCACCCTTACCACCGAGTACTCTGGACTGTACCTGTTATCCACCAGTAAAGGTACTGAAGCGAACCCCTGTGTGCGTGTCCGTCATTCTCCTGATCAGAACTGGCCACCTCTCACCTGCATCCCCATCCATCCTACGCTGCCCTATCAACTGCCTCAGTGGTCTGCCGCAGCGCTGGTAGCAAATTACCAGACACCACAGGTGGCGTCACGAACCATTCACAAAAACTATAAATATCCCTTTTTTATTGACCGCCCTGGGTCACGGACCGGGTCACCGCCACCGTGACATCTCCCCCCCAGCAACAACCAGGCCCGGCTGCCAAGTACCCCACGGCCCAGGGGGAGCGTCAACCTTGGCGTTACAAACAGGATTGCGTGCCCGTTACAACGAACAGGATTCCGTGCCCGTTGCCACCGGGTACTGTGCGCCTTAAAAGACTATAACACATACCGTGGTGAAATTTTTCCGCCATTATCCGCCATTTTCCTGTCGCCGCGCGGGAAAAAGAGGGGCGTAACCGTGGGAAACGGAGAGGCGTAACCGCTGGAAGCGCGCGAAGCCCAGGCCCCGCCTCGCGCCTTGACGCCGAACCAGGAAGCGTCAGGTCCTAGAAGGAGACCGTTGTCAAGTGGATGCTCTGATGTCAGAAGCGAGCGACGCAAGGTCCTGGAAGAAGACCATCGCCTTCAGAGCTGCGGCCTACCCGATCAAAGTAAAGAAGGTAGGCTACGGTTCACTAGGGGGGCACAACCATGGCCGACGACTAGGAAGCCGCCGGAGCACCGGTTAACGTTCCTGATGCCCAACTTGCGCCCGGCGCTGCACAGGCCGAAGCGGCCGCCCCACCAGCAGGGGTCATGACTCCATTGATACCTATGGCCCTGCCATATATCCCTGGAGCGAAATGGCTTCCCCAGTATGATGGCAAACCAGACACCCTGTCTGGGTTCAAGAGAAAAATATGAGGTGTACTGGATATGTATTCTATGACTGGTAAGCAGAGAGCCGCTGTTGTGCTGGGACAATTGACTGGTGCCGCAGAGCGGGAAGTTGAAATCTGGCCAGCCGCAGACCAGGAATCAGTATCCATTATCTTTAAGAGACTGCAAACTGTGTTTGAAAACTGCACTGAGATAGATCTCCGGATGAGGTTCTACCACTGTGCCCAGAAACCTGAGGACTGTATCCGTGACTACGCCAGGCGCTTACAGGAAGCCCTGCGGGCCCTGAGACAGGTTAGTCCAGCCAGCATACAAGATGAGAATAAAATGCTGATGGAACAGTTCATCTGGGGGTTGAGGTCCCAGGAGGAGAGCAGAACTGTACGGTGGTGGGCCTTAGATCATCCAGATGCCACCTTTGACACCCTTAAGTACATGGCTATAAAGGGTCTGCAACCCACAACCCCTGGAAACAACAGATACTGCTATCCAACGTTACCGGGGTGGGGCCACCCCAGTGCCCGCAGCGTCTACCACTCCCTCGTTGACCGCTGAAGCCAAGGTGCAAGCAGCGCCCCCTAGTGAGCTGGACAGCCGGCGTTCTGAAGTGCGTCAGCTAAGCAAAACTCTGACCACTGTCCTGAGCGCCCAACAGCTACGAACGGAGCCTGAGATGGAAGGAAGGATCCTACTCGCCGACAGCCCTGAGGATGTCCCCTGGATGAATAGGAGAAGGAGAGCGACGCCACCCCGTGGGAGGACCAGCGACCAACGCCGCCCGCCAAAGGAACTCGTCTGCTACCGTTGCCACAAGGCAGGCCACGCTGCCCGGACCTGCCCTTTAAACGAGAAAACCCTGGGGCCGAGGGCCACACCCAGGAGTAAACCAACCAGGCCCATCAAACTGGTACCATCGGTTCGTGGGAGGAAGACCTTTCCTGTCCATTGTGCTGGATGGCATCGCGACACCTGCCTTGCTGGACACGGGATCTCAGGTAACCATCATTCCTGATGTCCTCTACAAAAGGTTCTGGTCCATAGACGAACTTCACCCGCCAGATCCAAACCTTTCCGTGTATGCCTCCAATGGCCTTCCCTTTAACCTAGTCAGGGTTAAGGATGTGGCAGTAAAGGTGGGAAGAGTGGAACTGAAGCACCAGGGACTAATTGTAGTAGAGACTAATCTTGGTGATACAGACTTGTATATGGCACTTGGCACAAATATTGTTGCTAACTGTTTGGGAGAAGTGTTGTTCTTGCTCCAACAGATGGCCGACACTGCCAAACCAGGGCAGAGGAGGGTGCTCCAGAAAGAGATACGAGCCCTTATGTACCAGCAACAGGTAAAATTGTCAGGTGGTGAAATTGGTAATGTACGGGTGACAGACCCGATACCCATTGTGATACCCCCGTTAAGCAAAATGTTGATTTGGTGTAGGGCAGCAATAGGTCTCAGAGGACAGAACTACCAGGCGGTAGTAGAGCCCATTAGCTCAGAGCACAGACCTACACTCTTAGCTGCCAGCGGGGTAGTGGACATACGCAATGGGAGGGTACCCGTCCGTCTCCTAAATTATGGGGAGGAAGAGGTTAAGCTGCCACGATACGCCACGGTTGCCAGATTGTATACTGTGGACAATAACGCCATACACACAGTAGAGTCCTTAACCTCATCAGACACAGTGGAGGGTAATGACTCAGAAACCCAGGTGGAGGATTGGTGTCAACAGCTCCATGTTGGGACTGACGCCACGCCTGTCCATCAAAAACAAGGTGTACACAGGGTGGTCCAGGAATACGAACAGGTATTCAGCAAACACCCACTTGATTTTGGGAGGATTAAAGGGGTACAACACCATATACCCACAGGTGACCATCCACCCATCAAAGAACGTTACAGGCCCATACCACCAGCACACTACCAGAAAGCGAAGGAAATGTTGCATGACATGAAGAAAGCAGGGGTAATAAGAGATAGCTGTAGCCCCTGGGCAGCTCCCCTGGTCCTGGTCAGGAAAAAGGATGGAAGCATGAGGATGTGTGTAGATTACAGACAGGTAAATTGCATAACACATAAAGATGCATACCCTTTGCCCCGTATAGAGGAATCTCTGGCTGCACTAAAGTCTGCAAATTACTTCTCTACCCTTGACCTCACTAGTGGGTACTGGCAAGTAGCAGTTGCTGAGGAGGACCGGGAGAAGACAGCCTTCACTACCCCAATGGGACTCTGCGAGTTCAACAGTATGCCGTTCGGACTCTGCAACGCCCCTTGGAATGTTCCAGAGATTGATGGAGTGCAGTTTGGGACACCGTAACTTCGAGACCGTGCTGCTATACCTGGATGACGTGATAGTGTACTCCAAGACGTATGAGGACCATTTGAAGCACCTGGTGGAGGTATTTGAGTTGTTGTCCCGGTATGGGATGAAATTGAAGCCTTCCAAGTGCCACCTGCTCAAACAGAAGGTCCAGTACCTGGGGCACATCCTCAGTCCAGAAGGAGTAGCACCAGACCCGGAGAAGGTCACTGCCATCCAGAAATGGCCAGAACTGAAGAATCTCAAGGAGGTACGTCAGTTCCTGGGACTGGTTGGGTATTAACGAAGATTTGTAAAGGACTACACCAAGAAGGCAGTGCCTTTGCAAAATCTCCTGGTAGGACAGTCCAACAGAGGCAAACCCCCCCCCCCTTTCCAGTGGGGTAAAGAGCAGGCTGAGTCCTTTGCAGTGATGAAAGAGTTCCTGACTGGCTAAGAAATCCTGGCCTACCCTGACTACAGCCAACCTTTCCTGCTGTACACTGATGCCAGCAACGAGGGACTAGGAGCTGTGTTGAGTCAGAAGCAGTATGGCAAAGAGAAGGTGATTGCCTATGCCAGCAGGAAGCTTCGCCCTACCGAGAGGAATCCAGAAAACTATAGCTCCTTCATGTTGGAGTTCCTGGCCTTGGTCTGGGCCATCACTGAACGATTCAAGCACTACCTAGCCTCCACTAAGTTCACGGCCTATACTGACAACAACCCCTTGACACATCTAGAGACAGCCAAGTTGGGAGCCATGGAACAGCGTTGGATGGCCCGACTGTCAAACCATCAGTTCACCATCAAGTACCGGGCAGGCCACAAGAACGCCAACGCCGATGCCCTATCCAGAATGCCTCACCAGTCGGACACTGAAGAAGAAGTGGATGACCTGGAGGAGATTGAGCTACCTGCCTTCCACAGAAATGGGATGGTCCACGAGCAGCGCACCTCCAGGAGGTATTGTGGTAAGACACTAAACCCTTTACCTCATCACAGTTGGAAGGAGACCCAGGACAGCGACCTGGTTGTCAGCCGTATCAAAGAACTGATAACCCAGGAAGGTTCCTCCCTGGAGAAGGACGCTCCTCCACAAGCCAAGCAACTGTGGAATGAGAGAAGCCGGCTGTTCATCTATAGAGAGAAGCTGTGCCGAAGGTATGTCAACCCTAGAAACCATGAGATGGTACGGCAGATCGTAGTGCCCAGGACAGACATCCAGATGATGTTGGAGGCCTACCACGATCAAGCAGGGCACTTTGGCTGGAAGAAGCTGGAAACCTTCCTGAAAAGTCGGTTTTATTGGGTTGGAATGCGAAGTTCCATAGAGAGGTGGTGCCGGGATTGTGGACCCTGTAGCCTCAGAAGAAAAGACTACAGCAGCCAGAAGGCACCCCTGCAGCCCATCAAGATAGCTTGACCCTTGGAGATCGTTGCCCTGGATCACGTCAAGCTGTCAGCCAGCAGGTCAGGATACTCCTATGCCCTGACCATGGTGGATCACTACTCCCGGTTCCTGGTGGTAGCCCCCGTCAAGAATCTGATGGCAGAAACTGCAGCAAGGATGTTTCAAGCATACTTCTGCAGGCCCCATGGATACCCGGATAAGGTGCTGATGGATCAAGGCCCTGCCTTTGAAGCCAAGCTGTTCAAAGAGTTTTGTCATCTGTACGGGTGTAAGAAGATCCGGACTACGCCGTACCACCCTCAAACCAATGGTCTATGTGAAAAGATGAACAATATCGTCATAGACCTGCTGAAGACCTTACCTCTAGAAGAAAGGAATCAGTGGCCAGACAGACTACCTGACGTGGTAGATCTGTACATTCACATACCTGTGAGTTCCACCAATTGTACTCCAGCGTACCTCATGAGAGCAAGACCCGGAAAGTTGCCCATGGACCTGGAGCTTGGAGTGGTAGAGCCTGAAGCAGATATGTCCACTGAAGACTGGGATACGACTCGACAGGAGCAGTACAAGAGAGTACAGGCCTGTGTCGAAGACAGTCTAAATAGGGTGAGAGATAAGCAGGAAGCACAGTACAACAAGAGTGCACCAGCAGAACCCTTAACACCTGGAGAAGTTGTGCTGAAGCGAAAGAGAAGAAACCACAAGCTTGATGACCAGTGGGAAAGACAGCCTTACATTGTGTTGGATTCCAGGCATGACAATAGAAAAACCTGTCTAATCAGTAAAGATGGAGGTAAGACAACTGCAACAGTCTCAAGAGACCACTTGAAGTTGTGCCCAGGTCTATTGAAGCCACAGGAAGAAGTACCTCTTATAGTGCCTGAAGAACTCAAAGAAGATGTACTCCATACTGTCTTAGGAGATTTCCCGGCAGATTGGCCTCAACTGGATGGAGCTGTAATAATACCTGTGATACACTTCTACCAATAGCCAGAAGCCAGAAGACCCTCCACTGCAAGTAAGACCTGTAAGTGCCCCAGAAGAGCCTGCTCAAGAAGAATCCCCGGAAGAAGGATCACCAGTAGAAGCAGAGCCAGAAGGCCCAGTAAACAGTGTACTTGCCAGTCCCATCGAGAGGTTAAGACAGTTCTACAATTTGCCCACACGTAGATCTGACAGAGTAGCAGACAGTGCACACACAGAAACCAGCAACACTCCAGTACTTCGCAGATCAACACGCAGTACAAAAGGCCAGATCCCTGTCAGGTTTAAGGAGTAAGATAAAATACCTGCGATGTAAATAGTTACCCAGTAGGGTATTGCATATTGTTTATTATGTAAACTGAAATTAATATGTGCCTTTAGTTACCCGTCAGGGTATAGAGACTTGTGGGCTGAGGACTGTGAGCAGCCAAAAACTTTACTTGTAAATAGTTGCACTTATCAAAGTGCCCCCTTAAGTGACCACAGAACAAAAACCCGTTTGGCGTGGCCGAAGACGTGGTCCAGCACCTGGATCACTTATGCCCTGTAGCCACGCCCAGGGCCTACGTTGAGGGTTTTCAGGCGGGTCCCTCATGTTCTTTCTTCGGTGAAATGGACACCAGGTTGCGGGACTTACTGTAACTTTATTAATGTTATTATACTTGTTGTTATTATTATAATTATTGTTGTTTACCTGTTTTAAAAATGCTTCAGTCCAGGAGAACTGAATTGTACTAGGGGGGAATGTGGCACCCTGCTGAGCACAGGTGCCACAGGACCCAAAAGGGTGCATGTCCGGACTTCTCCACAAGAGGCCCTCACTACATACAAACACCTCCACCCTACCAGCTCATTCCACCAGAGGGAGCCCGTTAGGGACATATATAAACTGGAGGGTGGAGTTAGGTGGTCAGTCTGCTAGTGATGAGTGTGCAGTGTGCTGAGTGAGAAAGCAGCACGCAGGCTGCACTGAAGCCTAGAGTGAGGGCCCTGAGTGTGGCCAGAGGCAAGAGCAGAGAGAAGTGATAAAAAAGGGGAAGAGGAGCATAATAAGCTCACCCTGGAACATACACCGGACACCGGGTCCGTGCCTACAGGGTCACCCATACCCAGTAGGGTCTACCGGATACCTGGAGGACTACAAGTCCCGGGTCAACCAAAGCTGAACCTATATACAGGGCTAGGAACCACGGAGGCCCCAGCGTCCAGGGAGATTGGTTACCACAGAAAAGTCCTACTACAGAGTGAGCAGGTGAGAGAGAAGCAGTATTGAAGCCAGGCCTAGCTCCAGGCAGGTCATAAGCTTAGCAAGAGGAATCAACGGACAGGAGGCCTAATACCCGCTCACTGGGGAGAGTCCAGAAGTGCACCCTTACAACTGAGTACTCTGGACTGTACCTGTTATCCACCAGTAAAGGTACTGAAGCGAACCCCTGTGTGTGTGTCCGTCATTCTCCTGATCCGAACTGGCCACCTCTCACCTGCATCTCCATCCATCCTACGCTGCCCTGAGGCCTGCTCCACCTGTGGGGAGCCGCTCCATCCCAGCTGCCCTATCAACTGCCTCAGTGGTCAGCCGCAGCAATGGTAGCAACTTACCAGACACCACAGGTGGCGTCACGAACCATTCACAAAAACTATAAATATCCCCTTTTTATTGACCGCCCTGGGTCACGGACCGGGTCACCGCCACTGTGACATCTCCCCCCCAGCAACGACCAGGCCCGGCTGCCGAGTACCCCATGGCCCAGGGGGCGCGTCAGATCCACAGTGTCAAATGCTGCAGAGAGATCAGGGAGAATCAGCAGGGAGTAGTGACCATTAGATTCATCTGTTAATATGTGGGGGTCGTGATGACATTCCACTCGTCCTCCAGTCACTCCAAATTCAAACTATGAGCATGGGTCAACCATTCAAAGAATGAGTCAGACAACAAGCTGGTTCAAGCTCAGAGCATGCTCAGAAGGCTACTACAGACAACGTCCTCAGCAATGTTCTGAATTTATTTTTTACATGCACAAATCTAAATACACTACATAATGGGAGGGGAAAGAGGTTGTCCGGAGCGGGGTAAGCCATGAAAGTCCAGTGTCTGGCCACTCCTGATTGGTCCACATCTCCTTATCTCAGTCTCTGGGCAGATATTGCAGCCGTCAGCTTATAATCTTGTTTCGTTTCTCTGAAATAAGTCTTGGCAACACTGGAACTGTCTTAGTTTAAGTTTCGATTTGAGTAATATATAGCAAGGAAAGCTTATTGTTATATGACACAAAATGGTGGTTAGTACATTAGCAAAAAAAGCGTATAAAAGTTACAAAAATATAAAAGTTACAAATATATATATTCTCTTTTACCCCGACATTCCCCCCTAAACACTAAGCTTTCCCTTGCTTCGGGCCTTTGAGACTGTCCATGTGTGGGGAGAGGGGAGGTGGATTTCTTCACCCAATCATCTTAGAAGCTGCCCCCTTATGGGACGCCCCCAGACAATCGAGCCCTATCCTGGGTGACACATGGAGTTCTCCCAACTGATCCTAAACTGAATCTTTCAATTGAACTTTGTTATGGGGGGTCTGGTCAGACTTGTTCAAAGAAGTGTATTTCTCCATATCTTCTCTTGATTCTGAAAGGTCCCGGAGGTTGGGACAGCATTGGTTATATTTTTCCTGTATAAGGGGACTATGCAGCACAGGACCACCAGGCCCAATACTAATAGACCTCCCATTACTAGACAAACTTGTTGGAGGAATCCCTTGAGCCCTCCCAACCAACTTGAGAAAAAGGAGGTATCTACCCCTGTGTGGTAGCTGTCCACCCTGGGACAGACAGTAAGCATATGGAAAGGATATAGAAGAAGGTAGTCATCTTTTATAGACTCGTTCTGTCTCTCTTGCAGTGGGAGGCGTGAATCCAGGTGCTCTTGCCCTCAAGCTTCAGAGCCGTCGGGGTGGTGAGAAGCACAGTGTACGGTCCCTCGAACCGCGGCTGGAGGCAGTCTTTCCGGACAAACTTCTTCACATACACTAGATCGCCTGGGATGAAATCATGTACTGCATCACCTGTAGATTCTGGGAGAGAAGCAGATACTGGAGAGCGGGTGTTAGTCAATTCTCTAGACAAGGCAATCACAAATTTTACCACTCTATCATGTGTTTCAGACAACTCTTGGGGCCTAATCTCTCCTATCTTGGGTGGGGGTCCCAAACAAAATTTTATAGGGAGTCAGCCCATGTTTGGCCTGAGGAGTGTGTGTGATATGATACAATACTATGGGGAGTAGGTCGGGCCAGGGGAGGGGATGATCTTGGGTCATTTTCAAGAGCTGGGTCTTGAGGGTGGAATTCATTCTCTCCACTTTGCCTGAACTGGCAGGATGGTATGGAGTGTGGAGGCCCAAATCTGTTCCCAACATGTTCCAGAGTTCTTCGTAGATATTTGCTGTGAAAGCTGGTCCTTGATCCGATTCTATGACTTGGGGAACTCCAAATCTGCAGGCAATTTCGGTGATCAGTTTCTTGGCTGTGACTTTAGCAGTCATGTTGACAACCGGGTAGGCCTCGGGCCAGGCTGAGAACAAATCCACGGCTACCAAAACGTACTCCTATTTTCCTGCTTTAGGCATTTGGATATGGTCGACTTGTATTCTCTGCCAAGAGTAGTCTGGTTTAGCCAGGTGTTGAAGAGGGACCCGTGCCGTACACGTTGGGTTGCAGGTAGCGCAGACAGAGCAGGATTTTGAGTATGCAGTCACAGTGGAAGAGATTCCGGGTGCAAAGTACAGTTTCTTGATACATGCCAAGGCTTGATTCTTTCCTCTGTGTGTAGGCCCGTGAGCCCATGCTGCCACAGCTGAGTACATGCGTTTAGGCAAGCAAGGCTTCCCACCCACTTGGTAAAGAGTCGAGTTGACCTTTGAATCTTTGCGACCTGCCAGCACGGCTCCTGCCGATTTCCATTGCTTGACTTCTTCAGTGGGGGGTCTTCCTTTGTTCCTCACACAATTTTTCTTCAGGCATCTTGACCCCCCTGGATTCCACTCGTGCCTCCGCTGGACTTGTATGGTCTTCCGCCGGCTGTTCTTTGGCTCTTGCTCTAGTGAGCGCCACAGCTACGGTTTGCAGGGTTTCTCCCATCTCTTCTTCCTTTTCCTGCCACTTTGATGACACATTCTCCACTGCTGCAGTCTTGGCTGCTTGGTCAGCTAGGTGGTTGCCCCTGGCTTCTCTGGATTCTAGTCTTCCATGAGCCTTGACCTTCATAACAGCAACCTGAATGGGTAGTTCCAGGGCCTTCATTAGGGCCTTAATCCATGAGGCATGTTTCACTGGTGTACCTGCAGCTGTGATGAATCCTCTAGACTTCCACAAGAGTCCAAAATCATTGCAAATTCCATGTCCATACCTGGAATCGGTATATATATATATTCGCCTTTGTTCCTGCTGCCAGGTGGCAGGCCTCTGTGAGAGCCACAAGTTCAGCCTCTTGTGCAGACATGTATGGTGGTAGAGCTTCAGCCTTGAGGACTGTTAGGTCTGTTGTGACAGCATATCCCGTGTGGAACTTCCCTTGAGAGTCTGCGAAACGGGATCCATCAGTTCATAGGTGCAAGGCAGGGTCTGCGAGCGGATGTGCCACCATATTCTCTGGAGCAGAAGTCTCTTCCTGCAAAATTTTTATACAATCATGAGGTTCTACCAATGGACCTTCACCCTCCTCACCTTCCCCCCTAGAAGGTGGAAGCAAAGTGGCAGGATTTATAGTCAGACATCTGGTCAGCTGACTTGTCAAGGAGGATGTGAGCAGCGTGGAACGCCTTAAGGCACGGGGGGGGCAGTTCGGGCGACAGGGTCCAGGCGGGCTGAGTAGTAGCCCAAAGGCCGATACTTATGATCATAGCGTTGTGCTAGAACTCCAGAGGCATGACCTTCCGATTCCGAGACAAAGAGGTGAAATGGCTGAGTATAGTCTGGTAAGCCCAAGGCCGGGGCAGAGACAACAGCCTGTTTAAGACGGTCAAAACATAGTCTGTGTTGATGAGAAACACGTGGATCTTCAACATGAAGCCAAACTGAGCCTTCATCCTTGAGACAGTCGTACAGAGGTTGCATGAGCTTTGAGGCATCAGGGATCCATTGCCTGCAGTAAGTGATGAGGCCAAGGAAAGTCTGCATAGCGGAGTAGGTGGTTGGGAAGGTGATATCCATGATGGCTTGTTTTCTTTCTTCAGTCAGATGTCTAGTACCTTGTGATATACAATGTCCGAGGAAAATGACCTTGGGCAGACACCATTGGACTTTGCCTTTCGAAACTTTACAGTTAGCTGAGTGAAGAAACCAGAGAAGGGATGCTGACATCTCTGGCAAATTTTCTTCAGTGCCACAGAGTAAAAGATCATCCACATACTGTAGAAGGGTGACCTGAGGGTTCTCTTGAACCCATGGCTCCAGAATAGACTTCATAGAATGAGTGAATTGGTTAGGAGAGTTCTGGGCTCTTTGCGGAGTCCTGGTCCATGTAAGCTGTGCTCCTTGAAAGGTGAAGGCAGAAAGAAACCACGAATCTTCATGTAAGGGTATACTGAAGAAGGCGTTGGCCAGATCTAACACAGTAAACAAGGTGGCCGTTGGAGGCAGCTGAGACAAAAGGGTGTTTGGGTTAGGTACCACTGGAGTTTCTAAAATGGTAGCTGCATTGACGGCTCTGAGATCCTGAACCAACCGGTATCTTGGAGGCTCTCCCGGAGCGGTTTTCTTTTTTACAGGAAAGAGGGGTGTATTGCATGGAGATACACATCTGACAAAGACTCCTGATTCCAGGAGGGAAGCGACTTGGGTACTCAAGCTTTGTTCTTGTGCAGCCTTGAGGGGGTATTGTGGCAACCGTGGGTACCTGTGTCCAGGCTTGAGATGTACTCGGACCGGGGGAACCTGCAGGAGGCCGACGTCCTCTGGCCCACTGGACCACAGAGAGTGAGGGAACTGTGAGATATCAAGAAGAGTGTGAGGTTGTATGGTCATCATCATGAGAGGGAAGGCTTTAAGAACACAGCGGTCTTCAGTCCCTTGTTTGGAATGAGGGTCCCGCAAAAGAAGCTCCATACCATGGTTTCCGAAGGTAATTGTTGCCTTCATCCGCTCTAAGAGATCGGCTCCCAACAGGTTGACAGGGCAAGTTTCAGAGACCAAGAATCTTGTGAGTACTCCGGTGAACGGTCCTGCAGACACAGGGACTGTGAGTGGAGAAGAAATATGTTGGCCTTCTACCCCAATACAGGTGAGGGTATCCGGTAATAGGGATACAGAAGGAGGGAGCTGTGCAGAGGAAATGACAGATGTGGCCACCCCAGTGTCCACCAGGAACTCCAGTGGTTGATGGTCCACCTGTAAAGTGACAGTCCCACAGGCGGCCGTGAGATGCGTAGCCGGGAAAGTGGACACTGGTTGACCGAGCCGTCATTGGCGTGGATGAGATGGTTCACGGGAAGGTCCATGGTTGTGTGGACCGTCATGAAATGAGCGGTCATGGTACTGTCTGCGGGTTGGACAGTCTCTGAGAATGTGATTAGGGTTACCACACTCCCAACACAACATTCGTCCTTCAGAATCACGAGATTGTCTTCTGTTTCTAGATGGTCCCTTGTCATCTCTTCTGTTTTGTTTTCTATATGTGGGAGGAGTATCATCACCTGTGCCTTTAACCATTACCCACTTGATTCCATGTTGGTTGCCAGGGGGTGGGTAGCTTTCATGAGCTTAATATTCCATGGCAGGTGCGGCTTTCTTCTTTGACTTAGTATCTTTTTCCATTTTTAGCATTGATTTTTGGAAAGCTTTAACGATGTCCACTGCGTCGTTGAAAGAAGAAGAACGAATCTCGGGCCGTACTCTCAGGACTTCATCTCTGAGAGCGTCTTGTAGGCCATCTACTAGGGCCTGAACCAACAGGGCGGCCTGCGTCTTGACGTGAAGACTGTACCCGAGATCCTCAAAATGCATGCTGAGTCTTGCAGCATATCTTTCCACAGATTCATCAGGGTCTTGTTGAACATCTTGTACAGACCCAGCTTGATCTGACAAGCGATCCTGAGCCCAGGCCTTTAACTGTTTCATGTATTCTAGGCCGGATTCATACGTACTAAGGGATCCTGCTTTTGTGGAATCCATGGCCTTTTGAAAGCTCTCCGTTTTCGGCTAAGTGAGCCTGGCATTCTGCAGCCAGAGTAGAACCAGCAGCAAGGGAAATTTTGCGAGCCAATCCTCCAACATGGCTCATACAGGTGTTTGCAGGGTTGACTATGGCCCCCACCCGATGTGTAAGGATGTCACCATAGCCTATTGACAGAGTGACAGGGCGTCCTGATGGGTCTACTAGATTCCGGGAGCGGCAGGGGTCCCAGACTTCTGAGGGGCTGGGGGGTGGGGCTCTTTCAGCAGTTGCTTGGAGCAAGGGCCGGAGTACGGGTAATGGATGTGGGGTGGAGGATGCCATAGGAGACGTATGGGGTAAAGGAGGGGGGGAGGGGCTGGAGTATCTTGAGCCCATCCCTCATCTGGCTCCGTATCGTCTTGAGTAACAGTATGTTGGCGGAGGGAGAGCAGTCTGGCCTGAAATTCTGGGGGGTTGAGGAGGATATCCCCAGGGTTGTGGGTGACTCCCATAGGAAACAGGGGAAGCGTCTCAGCATCGTGGACTGGAGCAGAGGGTGTCACATTAGTTTCAGATGGGTGCTCTGGGACTGCGGGCTTTTCCACCTGTGCTGGTGGCTGGTAATATGCACCGGACGGATCTAGTAGTGGATATAGGCCGGATTGGGGCTTTCCGGGCCTCCCACAACAAGTAAGAGGTGTAGCAAGATGGCCATTGGAGGGAGGAGGTGGGAGTGGGGGTGGGATTATTCTTGGGGGCAGGCTGGGCATCGTGCCATGGGCGGCCCGCCCAGAGTGGGTTTTGCTCTCCACACACCCGACACATCCACCCCTCCGGTAATTTATTGTTGGCACCATTATAGGGCGGTGGCTGAGGGCTCGGTGTAGTGACAGGCATCAAAGGTGCAACGGCCATTTTGGGGGCACATAACAAATCACATTCTGCAGCTTTCATGTATCCGAACAAAGGCTCGGCATTCTCTGTTCCCCCCTGCACCATCTACTCTAAGATGTGCTTGAGTCTGGTGCAGAAATCCTCACCCAACTTCTGTGTAACACATTCTTTCTACACTGAAAACTAAAGCCTGCCTGTACTGGATAAGCTTATCATATTCTACAAATTCCTAACATTCTTCTTGCCTTCTTGCCTTCCCGTAACTCCACTAATTGGCTTAACTCCCACAGCAGCATTCCGCAACTTACGAGATCTTTCAAATTTAAATATACACAACATTTTCTTATAGAATGCAATGATCTGTCGCGACTCAGATCACTGGTGCAGCCGACAGGTCGCCACCCGTCAGTGTAGAGTACCTCTCAATACACTGATAAGATAGAGAGTACCTCTCAATCTATCCCTTCCCTAACCTTGAATGGCGACTTTACAGTACGACTCACCACGGCACCCTGACTGACAGCAGAACCCCTCCTTATGAGGTTTCTCTGTATAAGACGAAGAGCACCTCTCAATCCGTCTTCTTTCCTACCACGGCACCACCCGTCAGTGTAGAGTACCTCTCAATACACTGATGAGATAGAGAGTACACCTCTCAATCTATCTCCTTTCCTAACCTTGACTTTACAGCAGTCTCTGTGTTAGACGAAGAGCACACCTCAATTCGTCACAGATCCTTTCTCCCTTACACTACAATTCAGGAATGCTTTGAAACTTCGACTATCAGTTACGGGAGGCAGCTATCTAAGAAAAGTACAGTGACCGGGGGAGGAGGAGGTGGTGTGCACACGAGCACGCGCAGGCATGCGACGTCACTCGTTTAACACTTGCTGGTTCAGGACGTGGTGCGGGACGCCTGAGGTCTCACCACTCGACCGGTCACCCACCCAGATCCAACCTGACAACCCAACAGGAACCGCTGCGGCTGACACACAGGCAAGTGAGACATATAAAATACATCTCAACTTACCGTGTTCGATGGAGGTTGATCAGGCCTCAAATTCAGCCACCGCGGTCACCACCAGGGAAGTCAGCAATATGGGTCCGGGAGGGCGGCGTACCGCTAGCCACGCCGCACGTTGAGCGCCATTTGTGGGGGTCGTGATGACATTCCACTCGTCCTCCAGTCACTCCAAATTCAAACTATGAGCATGGGTCAACCATTCAAAGAATGAGTCAGACAACAAGCTGGTTCAAGCTCAGAGCATGCTCAGAAGGCTACTACAGACAACGTCCTCAGCAATGTTCTGAATTTATTTTTTACATGCACAAATCTAAATACACTACATAATGGGAGGGGAAAGAGGTTGTCCGGAGCGGGGTAAGCCATGAAAGTCCAGTGTCTGGCCACTCCTGATTGGTCCACATCTCCTTATCTCAGTCTCTGGGCAGATATTGCAGCCGTCAGCTTATAATCTTGTTTCGTTTCTCTGAAATAAGTCTTGGCAACACTGGAACTGTCTTAGTTTAAGTTTCGATTTGAGTAATATATAGCAAGGAAAGCTTATTGTTATATGACACAAAATGGTGGTTAGTACATTAGCAAAAAAAGCGTATAAAAGTTACAAAAATATAAAAGTTACAAATATATATATTCTCTTTTACCCCGACAAATATATCATTGAGACTTTAGTAAGGGTGGTTTCTGTAGAGTGTAAGGAGCGGAAACCAAATTGAAAAGGGTCAAGAAGTTATCTGAGATATAGCGGATTAGACGGGAGTGGACCAAGTGTTCCAGGAGTTTAGAGATGAAGCAAAGATTATAAACAGGTCTATAATTAGCTGCGCAGTTCTGGTCGAGGGATGTCTTTTTAACTAATGGGAGTATGCTGGCATGTTTAAAGGAGGAGGGAAAGATACCAGATGAGAGACAGAGGTTAAATATTTTAGTTAGGTGAGTGATGACAGCCGAGGAAAGGGACTGAAGGAGATGAGAGGTAATAGCGTCACTGGTGCAAGTAGTAAGGCGAGAAGATGCGCAGAGTCTGGTAACTTCTTCAAAGAAAGTGAGCTACACGAAGTGCAGGAGGTAAGAAAATGCATGATATTAAGGGATTGTGAGAAAATTTCTTGTTGGATATTATCAATATTTTCATTTAAAAAGTGGCGAGATCATCAGCTCTGAGGCTGGCGGTGGGGGTCTACACTTTTTCACTGAGGAGGGAATGAAAAGTGTTAGGCTGTGTGCCCACGATGCATTTTTTAAGCGTTTCCGCAGCGGCAAAAATGCTGCAGAAACGCTTAAAAAACGCATGGTAGAAGGCCTGCCATGTTCCCCAATGATAATCCGCATGTGCTGTGCACATGCTGCGGAAATTTCCACTGCAGATTATCATTGCGGAAAAAAACGCAGCACTACCAATTATTTTGCGGAAGTGCTGAGTTTTCGCCGCCATTGACTTGCATTAGAACGCATGGATTATGCATCACTGTATATGTAGATGCGCATTCCATGCGTTCTAATCTGCGGATGGTACCCAGGTCTAGAGAAGAGGAGACTCTCCTCCGGACCCGGGTACCATAGAAACTGTAAAAAAAAAAAGAATAAAATAAAAAATAAATATATATTTACCTTCTGGCGGCCCGCGGTGCGCTCCTCCTCGCATGCTGGCAGTTCGCGATGGACTGAAGGACCTGCGCTGACATCATAGTCATGTGACAGGTCACGCAACGCTGACGTCGGCAGGTCCTTCAGTGTACCGCTGCCGGCAAGGGAGAACGGAGGGAAGCAGGACACCGGGGGCCATAAGAGGGTAAGTATATATTTATTTTTTTATTTTTTACCATTCTTTCGGTCACAGTATATAAATCCATGCCGTTTGCATGGATTTATATAGTGTGACCAAGTTGACAAGCACTTTCCAAGTGATGCTAAAATCGCTAGGAAAGCGCTTGTCAACCCACATGCGGAAAATGCAAGTGAAGAACGCTTCACTTCCGCATGTCCATGGCAGGAAAACGCATGTACAATCGGCATGCGTTTTTTTATGCCAGGGAGATGCAGAAACGCTCAGGAAAAAATCCTGAGCATTTCTGCATCGTGGGCACATAGCCTTAGAGACATTTAGGATTGTTAGCTAGAGAGGTGATGAGTGCGGTGAAGTAGGTTTGTTTGCAGAGGTGAAGGGCAGAGTTGTATGTTTTAAGCATAAACTTATAATGTATAAATTCTTCAGCCAGACTGGATTTTCCCCACAGACGTTCGGCACACCTGGAGCACCGCTGTATAAAACGTGCTTGCAGCATGTGCCAGGGTTGCTGACATCTGTGCCAAGTTGTTCTGTGTGAGGTGTAGCTTCATCCAGTTCAGTTTGCGGTGTTTCATTATAATGTTTCAAACCAGGAAATGAGAGGGAGGAGATTGGGTCCAGTGATGACTGCAAATTCTTCATAAGTACATTCCTACAAGTGTAGTAAGTGGGGGTGTTCTGAGCGGGGTGACAGTTCTTGAGAGAATGAAGTAAAGTTGTGGTCAGAGAGCGGGAGAGAGGAGTTTGTAAAATTATGATCTGAGCAGAGTCAGGAGAAGATCATATCCAGGGTAATCCCGATTTCATGCATAGATGAGTTAATAAGTTGTGAAAGGCCAACAGAGGAAGGTAGAAATAAAAAGTGAGCCATAGATAGGGAGAGGGGATCACTAATGGGGATGTTAAAGTCCCCCATGATGAGAGTGGAGATGTGACAGTGTAGAAAGTTTCAAACACAGTCGGCAAAGCAATCCAGGAACTGACGGGAGCGGCCCGGAGGGCGATACACAACTGCCACTCACAGGAATAAGGGTAGGTAAAGTCTGACAGTATGGACCTCAAAAGAAGGAAAAATAAGTGAGGTTACTGGGGGGATAACCAGAAAAGTACATTTTGTTGAACGGAGTAGACCAACATCTCCACCTGGTCTGTTCTCAGGTCTAGGAGTATGTGAAAAATGTAGACCACCATATGAGAGAGCAGCAGTGGTGGTGGTATCTGACTGATGGATCCAGGTTTCAGTAAGAGCTAGAAGGTTAAGGGAATTTGAAAGGAAAAAGTCATGGATGTAGGAGACTTTGTTACACGCTGACCTTGGGTTCAGAGGGCACAGTTGAAAGATATAAAGGGCATGCAAGGAATATTAATGAAATTTGCAGGGTTGAGTGTAACAGGGAAGGAGTTATACTTACCATTAAAAAAAGGGCCGAGGTTATAAGAAATATCTCCTGTGCCTAGGAGAAAGAGAATAGCGAGAGTGAGCAAATGGTTAAGAGATTTGTGAGAGCGTCTCTTGGGTTGTATGGTGTGAGTGAATGGATCTGTGCAGTTTAAGATGGTGGAAAGAGTGTGAGAGCCATACACAGGTGGGGGTAAGTGAGAAGGGCTGATATGGATGGAGTGTGCAGAGTCTGTGAAAAAGCATTAGGTATGAGTGTTTGCAGCAGATTGAACATAAATAAGACAAATACATAGGCTGAATACATTTTGCAGTACAAAAGAACTGGGCACACATTTGTTTAAATGTCTTACCTGTCTCCTGCCCTGTCCAAATGCGATGTTTAACTGCACTGGCACTTTGAAAAAACTGGAACTTTGATAGAATCTGCACAAATGGGCCCTGCACAAATGCCTTCCCATAAACTCTGTCTAAATATATAGGAATGTTTGTTCTTAGATCTAGGTTTAATTTAAAATGTTCACAATCAATCAATTAACTTAAGATAGCAGGAGGCAATAAGATGCAGAGATAAAGAAACAAGCTTGCAGCCTAACATGGATCATAAACTTTAAGAGTGAGTAAGATGACTTTACAGCATCAGAGGATAAACTCAGTAACATGTATGAAATATATACCACTAATAGAGGTTATAACAATGCTACTCACTTGGGAGCGACATGAGGTATCACAGGAACAGTTTCTGTTTAAAAGTTTGGCTGGTTTATTTCAGTCCTCATAAACCACATCACAGGAAAGTTTAAATACAGGCTTGTCCGGCACAAAGTGAAACATAAATCAAAAGTCTATACATTAGTGATGGTTTGCCCGCTTGACTTAGAGTCCAGCTACTCAGTTCTTTCGCAAAGCCACACAATCCAGGAGGTCTACACACCTCTCTTACAAAAAACAACATGTCAGATAAATAGGTCCCATTTTACGATGTGAACCACACCCAGGGGTGGATATATGGGGAGCAGCCCTCCCGCCCTAGCTCTTCAGATGCTTACAATTAGATCTGGGCCTAACATGAATGATTAACCTCTCTTAGTACTATGTGAACTAGAGCATTACTCCAGGTTTATATCACAGAGGACATGCACATCTGTGATACATATCTCCCATCCACTATGTGTCCGGAAGCCACTTTACAAGGTATACAACATGAGAGTGAGATGCAGCCTTCAAAAGGAATAATCACTGGACATTAATGAAATATATACAGTGGGGAAAATAAGTATTTGAAACACTGCCAATTTTGCAAATTTTCCCACCTACAAAGAATGGAGAGGTCTCTAATTTTTATCGTAGGTACACTTCATCCGTGAGAGACAGATTCTAAAAATAAAAAACAGAAAATCATATTGTATTATTTTTAAATAATTAAATTGCATTTTATTGCATGAAATAAGTATTTGATCACATACCAACCAGCAAAAATTCTGGCTGTCACGGACCTGTTCGTTTTTCTTTAAGAAGCCCTCCTGCTCTGCACTCATTACCTGTATTAATTGCACCTGTTTGAATTTGTTACCTCTATAAAAGACACCTGTCCTCACAATCAATCACACTCCAACCTCTCCACCATGACAAAGACCAAAGAGCTGTCTAAGGACACCAGGAACAAAATTGTAGACCAGCACAAGGCTGGGATGAGCTATAGGACAATAGGCAAGCAGCTTGGTGAGAAGGCTGCAACTGTAGGCTTAATTATTAGAAGGTGGAAGAAACACAAGATGACTGTCAATTTTTCTAGGTCTGGGGCTCTATGCAAGATCTCGCCTTGTGGGGTAAGGATAATTCTGAGAAAGGTCAGGAGTCAGCCCAGAACTACATGGGAGGACCAGGTCAATGACCTGAACAGAGCTGAGACCACAGTCTCAAAAATTACCGTTATTAACACACTACACCGTCATGGATTAAAATCCTGCAGGGCATGCAAGGTCCCCCTGCTCACGCCAGCACATGTGCAGGCCCTTTTGAAGTTCATCAATGACCATCTGGATGGTCCAGAGGAAGCATGGGATAAGGTCATGTGGTCAGATGAGACCAAAATAGCACTTTTCTTCACCGTGTTAGGAGGAAGAAGAAGGATGAGAAAAACCCTAAGAACATTGTCCCAATCATGAAGCTTGGTGGAAGAAACATCATACTTGGGGGGTGCTTTTCAGCAAAGGGGACAGGACAACTGCACCATATTAAAGGGAGGATGGATGAGTTACGGTATATGTATTGAGATATTTTGGCCAACAGCCTCCTTCCCTCAGTAAGAGCATTGAAGATGGGTCATGGCTGGGACTTCCAGCATGAAAATGACCTCAAACACATAGCTATGGCAACTAAGTAGTGGCTCCGTAAGAAGCATTTCAAGGTCCTGGAGTGGCCTAGCCAGTCTCCAGACCTGAACCCATTAGAAAATCTTTGGAGGGAGCTGAAACTAAATGTTGCCCAGTGACAGCCCTGAAACCTGAAACATCTAGAGAAGATCTGCATGAAAGTGTGGACCAAAATCTCTGCTGCAGTGTGTGCAAACTTGGCCAAGAACTACAGGAAACGTATGACCTCTGTAACTGCAAACAAAGGTTTCTGTACCAAATATTAAGTTCTGTTTTTCTCTATTCTATCAAATACTTATTTCATGCAATACAATGCAAATTAATCATGCAAAAATCATACAAAGTGATTTTCTTGATTTTTTTTTAAAATTCTGTCTCTCATAGTTGAAGTGTGCCTACGATAAAAATTACAGACCTCTCTATTCTTTATAGGTGGGAAAATTAGCAAAACCGGCAGTGTATTAAATACATATTTTCATGCCATGCCATGTTTAACTGCCCTGGCATTTTTAAAAATATGGCACTTCAAAAAAATCTGCACACTTGCCCCTTGCATCTGTACATTGCCTCTCTCTTTTGCACGCCTCTGCCTCCTTCACTGGTGATTGACAGCTCTGTCTGGCCTGGAGAAATTACTGTCTGCAGAAAGCTCAGGAAAGCCAGCATTGCAAATCATCAGTGGAGGCAGGGCATGTAAATTCAGTGGGCAGAACAGTCCACTGAGCTCATCCTAATTAGCATATTTGATTAAACTTCAGTTTTTGCAGAAGAGAAGTAGCAATTTTTATAGGGGCTTCATCCCCTACAAGGCTATGTATACTGTTAATTTGGGCTGACAGACTCCCTTTCAGGAGTTATTGTGATTTTTTTACATTACACAATTAACATCAGATGAATCATTTACAATTAAGGTATATTTTGTTTTGCATTATTCAACTGTATAAAATATACAATCCAGATTGTTGTCAGTTCTTTACTTACTATACATTTTAAAGCTTTTGCACCCATAATATCTTGAAGAGTAAAACATCCTGGAAACTATTATGGTGATCATCATAGAAATTTTCAATAATATAGAGCAGGAAGCCCTGAGTTTAAGTAGGAAATAGTATCATCAAGACAGACTATTCCACATGAAACAGCAAATGCCTTTAAGGTCACCAATCTGCTTTTTAAATGACCCCCTAAATAATCGGGTGTGATGACTTTTGTGTGTCCTATGTACATGCTTTGAAATTCATCAAAAGTTGAAATAAAATGTCTAAATAAGATTGTTATCTATGTTTTCGGAAAACAGAAAAGTGGTGATTTTGTGACTTCTAAAGAAAAACTTTATACACCTTCCATATTTTCGTACAATGTACAATATCTTGGAAAAATAGAAGCTGTTTTTATGTTGCTGTCTTTGGCTAATTTTTAAGATTTTCTTTACTCTTACTTAACTGTATGTTTGTTAAAGGAAACCTGTCATCGGGATTTTGATAAGTAAACTACAGGTATTGTCAGGTTGGCGCTGTTACACTGATTAAAATGATTCCTGGATTGAAGAACATTGGTAAGTGTGCAGCACTTGCAAAGATTGAGAGTGTCATTTGCCGATAAATGCTACTGTGCATGCGCTTACGCTGGCTCCATTTTGCTGGAGCCAATTTTTTATTTTTTTTTAAGACCACAATACTAAATGAGCGCAGTATTCTAAATAGGAGGCAGGTCACTGAATGTCCAGTGACCTGTCATTTAAGCCCAGAATGATGTTTATGAGGCCAGAGCACCAAAAAATGACCCTCCCACAGGTCATCTCATGCATCTCATTAACTCAAAACTGCAAACACAGATTTAATAAGAACCACAAGACGGATTTCTTCAACACAGGTATCATTTTAATCAGTGTAACAGCGCCAATATGACAATGCCTGTTGTTTACTTAGCAAAATCCTGATGACAGGTTTTCTTTAAAGATTTTTTTTACAATGAAGTGGATATAAAAACATCTGATCACTGCAGCAATAGTCTCATGAAAACTATAGTAAAGATACTGTATGTAAGAATATGCAGATCATTTCCTGAAGCTAATTCAAAGCTGCTCACCATTTATCTCTAACTTCTTCTCTCAGTCTTTCACAACTTACTAACTCTCCTAGACATGAAAATGGGAATACGCTGGACCTGATCTTCTCCCAGCTCTGCTCAGTGTATGATTTTACAAACTCCCCTCTCCCGCTCTCTGACCACAACTTTACTTCATTCTCTATCAAGAACTGTCACCCTGCTCAGGACACCCCCACTTACCACACTTATAGGAATATACATACCATTAATACTCAGAAACGTATGAAGAATTTGCAGTCATCATAGGCCCTAATCTCCTAACTCTCATGTCCCGACTCTGCTTTGAAACATAATGAAACACTGCAAAGTGCCCTGGATGAAGCTGCACCTCCTACACATAGAACAACTTGACAATGATGGCGACAACCCTAGCACACGCTGAAAACATGTATTCTGTAATGGTGTTCCAGGTGCCCAGACCCTCTGTGGAGAAAATCCAATCTGGCAGATTTCATCCAATATAAGTTGATGCTTAAAACATACAACTCTGCCCTTCACCTATCCAAACAAACCTACTTCACCATACTCATCACCTCTCCAGCCAACAATCCTAATTGACTGTTTAACACTTTTCATTCCCTCCTCAGTTCAAGAATGCAGGCCCCCACTGCCAACCTCAGCACTGACTATCTGACTGGCCAATTATTTAAAGAAAAAATTGATAATATCCAACAAGAAATTTTCTCCCAATCAACTGATATCATGCATAATAATAAATAATAATAATAATAATTCTCTTCCCTCCTGCATTTCGTCTAGCTCACTTTCTGTCTTTGAACCAGTCACTAAAGAAGTTACCCGGCTCCTCGGATCTTCTCGCTCTTCTACTTGCACCAGTGACTCTATTCCCTCACATCTGCTTCAGTCTCTTTCCCTGGCTGTTACCACTCACCTAATTAAAATATTTGAACCTCTCTCATCTGGTATTTTTCTCTCCTCCTTTAAGCACACCAGCATACACCCATTACTTAAAAAACATCCCTCTACCAGAGCTGCGTTGCTAATTACAGACCTGTTTCTAATCTTCGCTTCAGTTCTAAACTCCTAGAACACTTGGTCCACTCTTGTCTAATCCACTATATCGCAGATAACTTTCTTCTTGACCCTTTTCAATTTGGTTTCCGCTCCTTACACTCTACAGAAACTGCTCTTACTAAAGTCTCTAATGATCTACTCTGTGCTCCTACCTGGGAATGGAGCAGGTCCAGTGCTACGCTACTCCAGTTGCAGGCATCGCCATTGTCCTGACCCTGGAGGCAGAGCTACTATGTGTGCACAGAAATTGTCCCAATCTTATGGAAAATTGCGTTCTGGTGTTGTAGGATGTGTGAAGATGCATACGCCATACCTCTCACTGATTTCTCTGTTTGCCAGGCAACGCAGGGAGCTGCTGTGTTTTGCACTATTCAGTGGTGGGATGTTGTCCATTCTGCTGTTCAAACTAGCAGGGAGTGACTGTCTGGGTGTGATTGAGTTGTATTCAACACCTGATCATTAGGCGGGCTATTTAATCCTGCTCCCTGCTCAGTCCTTTGCTGTTTATTGCAGTTCCTATGTGCTTGGTAGTGAGTGGTCGAAGCATTAGCATTGCTATCTTTCAGGGTTTTCTCATTTTCTCTTCTGGTTTAACTTAATGGAGTTTTTGCAGAGGTACTCACCTGGTTCTTGACTAGGCACCAGTGCATCACCAGACGCCAGCTGTCCTGTAACAGTGGGCCTGGGAAAGGCTCTGTCAAAGTCATCCTTCCATTTATTGCAGCTGGGTGAAGAGTATTCCTGGCTCTCAAGGGCTCGCTTAGCTGGGCAGCTTGTGCAAAGTGTGTCTGCGGCTGCGCCTTTGCTGGTTTGGTGCCAATCTTGCTGGGTCCCTCTTCAAAGCGCAGAATAAACCATATATATATATATATATATATATATATATATATATATATATATATATTAAAAAAAAAAAAATGGATCCAATCAAGCAGCTTGCTGACCAGATGCAGGGTCTTCTGCCAGGATTTGGCGGGCACCGTGAACCAGCACAGACAGATCTTGGTTCAGGGGGTTCCCCGACACGGGCAAGTTCTAACCACAGTCTTGCAGCGGGGGTCATTCCCATAGAACCTAAGTTGCCCCTGTCTGATTTTTTGGGTGGAGATCGGAAACAATTTAATAATTTTAAGGAGGGGTGCAAATTATATTTCCAACTTCGCCCTGTTTCCTCCGAGAATGAAGGCACTTGGATGAGTCTTGTTATTTCCCTTCTTAGAGGGGATCCCAAGTCTTGGGCATTTTCATTACCCTCAGGTTCACCCATACTCTCATCAGTGGATGAGTTTTTTAAGGCTATGAGACAGATTTATGATGAACTGGACTGGGTGGCCTTAGCTGAATCCCATCTTAAGGCATTGTGTCAGCGGGATCTTACTGTGGAGGACTACTGCTCCCATTTTCATAGGTGGGCCATAGAGACTGGGCGGTTCCTTTTATCTCCTTGGATGCTTCTAGAACATTATTTTCATTGTGTCCACTATCTTGGGGTCATATTTGATTCAGATCTTTCACTTACTCCCCACATCCAATCACTCGCTTTGATTATGTCACCTACACATCAAAAACATCTCTAAAATTCAACCTTTTCTTACCTTTAACTCTGCAAAAACTCTTATTGTTGCTCTTATTCATTCTTGTCTGGACTGCTTCAACTCTCTATTAATCAGTCTCCCTCTTACTAAACTCTCCTCTCTTCAAACCATCCTTAATTCAGCAGCCAGGATCATATTCCTTTCCAACAGCTACATTGATGCCTCTACCCTGTGCCATTCATGGCACTGCTTGCCCATCATCCACAGGGTCCAAAATAAACTTAACACTTTCATCCACAAAACTTTCCTCGGTTCAGCACCATCCTAATCTCTTCCTTCATATCTGTCTATCACTCTACCCATGCCCTCTGTTCTGCTAATGACTTAAAGGGGTATTCCCATCACCAAGATCCTGTCCCAATATGTAATACGTGTAGTAATAATAATAATATTAGCGAATACCTCCAATTAGAAATGCAGTATAGTATTTTTGATTCGCTATGCCACTTACCTCATGTGCAGGCAATACAGGACCTTAGGTGTCCATGGTTATGACCACTAGCAGCTAGCTAACTAACTGTCAATTTATCAGTGGACGTAACCTTGGATACCTAGGGTCCTTCAATGCCTGTGCATGAGGAAAGAGTCATAGCTAATCCAAAATACTATACTACATTTCTAATTGAAGGTATTTGCTAATATTATTATTATTACATCTACTACATATTGGGATAGTATCTTGGAGATGGGAATACCCCTTTAAGGCTAACATCCTCAAAAATCCGAACCTCCCACTTTCATCTCTAAGATTTCTCACATGCTGTGCAAATTCTCTGAAATGCACTACCCAGGACAATTCAATTAATTCCCAATACCAACAGTTTTATGTGTGGCCTAAAAAAGCATTTCTATAAACTGGCCTATCACCTCACCTCACTTGTATAACTATGTCCATTTTGCCCTTACAAAATTTAAATTTGGTTCCAAATCAGGACCCTTGTAGCATCTGTTTATACACTCTCCATGAACTTAATAGCACTCTGTATCTGTACTGTACTGCACTGCACTGTACAGATACTGTCCGGTGACAGGTTCATACAGGGTCATGTGAGTACCCTAATTATTATATTGATGGCTAAACCATACAATACAAGCACTCCTCTTGTTATCTGTTGAATTATGTGTTATTCTGTAATGTCTTTATTGTCTGTACAATATCCCCTTTGAAATATAAAGTGCTATGGAATATGTTGGTGCTATAGAAATAAAAGTTATTATAAGAACTGCAAGCTAAGCATAAGATGGGCAAGAAGTCTGCAATACAATACATAAGTATAATACAAACATATAGACATGAAAAAGAAACAAGAAAAATGTTTTGTCTAGGACAGTACTTCTCAAACTCATGGAAGAGGCACCCTCTACCTCTACCCCCTCCCCTCCTTCAGAAGCGAATATTTACTGCAAATTCCTTTTCCTACCTGAGTAAGTCTCTGGTTTATTAACATATCTAAGTTATTTTGTGCTTATATCAATGTTCTACGAGGTTCAGTAATAAAATGAAGGTAATTTGTCAAAATTTTGGCATAAATCATGCTAATCATAACAATTTTCTAGTCAAGTCTCTACAGGAAATATTGAGAATACCTGCTTTAGAAGACCAGTAGTAAGGGAAGAAAATAACCGATATTCCTAGAAAATACTCCTCTGAATGGCGGGAGACTAAGAGATTGAATCATCCACTAGGTGTCTGAGTCCAAATGAATTCAAAATTTTCCATTCTTCCCTAATAGAGGAACAAAATAGTTTTCAGTCCCCTTATCTTCTTTTTTTCTACTTTATAATTATATTATTTAGGAAGGTAAGGTCAATTTTCATAGTCTAGTTTCCCAAACATTGGGAAGAAGTCAATATGAGCAGAAGCAAGGTATTGGCTAGTTACTAAGTTTAGTTAGAAATATAGTAACAACGCAGACCAGGGGGTTCAGCAGTATTATTATTATTATTATTATTATTATTAATGGCCTTCAGCTCGATCTCAAGCCATCGTGACTTGATGGATGAATGCTCTGTAGGAGGATCGATCTTGAGCAAGCCTAGTTAGGTCCACTAGGGTCTTCTCTTCCGTCATCTTGATTGTATCAAGCCATCGGATTGCTGGCCTTCCTCTTCGCCTTGTTCCTTCTATTCTTCCAACCATAATGTCCTTCTCCATGGTCATAATCTGTAGCAGCTGTTTATTAACTATTTCAACTTGGATCACTATGGTATGAAAAAGTAAGCTTTCCATATGTAACAGATAAGCTTACTATAGGTGGTGAATCTGCACAGTTTAACAAAATGCAATGGAGATAGGTATCGGTCTTTTGCCAAATAAACATTAGATACAGTGGTATGTAAAAGTTTGCTCACTCCTGGTCAAAATTACTGTTATTGTGAATAGTGTTGAGCCACCCCCGTAGTGTTCGGGTTCGGTTCGGTTCGTCGAACACCGGGATGTTCGAGGAACTGTTCGTCGAACTGTTCGTCGAACACCTTAGAACACCGTCGAACACCGTTAAAACCAATGGCAGGCAAACAAAAACACATAGAAACACATAGAAAACACCTGCAAAGGTGTCCAAAAGCTGACAAACTGCTCAGAAGACACTCTCTTTAAAAAAGCCGGCCGGCAAATTCAGCAGCGGCATACACCGGTACCCGACAATTTAGACAAGAAGGAATAGAGCATCACACATAGATTAGATAGATAGAAACATGTCAGTCACACATATAAGAAGCACAGTGACAGTGTTGGTTACTGCACTTGTCATTTAGTGTAAAGGATTTATTAAAAAAAATATTAGTGTTTTCATGCACCGTCTCTTTAAAAAAGCCGGCCGGCAATTCAGCATCTGTACCCGACAATTTAGAACAGAAAGAATAGAGCTTCACACATAGATTAGATAGATAGAAACATGTCAGTCACATATATAATAAGTACAGTGATAGTGTTGCTTACTGTACTTGTCATTTAGTGTAAAGGATTTATTTAAAAAAATAATAGTGTTTTCATGCACTGTCTCTTTAAAAAAGCCGGCCGGCAATTCAGCAGCGGTACCCGACAATTTAGAACAGAAAGATAGAGCATCACACATAGATTAGATAGATAGAAACATGTCAGTCACATATATATGAAGTACAGTGATAGTGTTGGTTACTGTACTTGTCATTTAGTATTAAAATAAAGGATTTATTATTAAAAAAATTGGCGTAGGGTTCCCCTTAATTTTAGGCTCTAGCGGAGGTTAAGCAGACGGCTGGGGCAGATGTTTGAAGCCTGGGAAGGGGGTAATACCCACGGAGCTTCCCAGGCTACTAATATCAGCCCCCAGCTGAATACATAGCCTTTACTAGCTATTAAAATGGGGGACCCCCCAAAAAAAATGACGTGGGGTCCCCCCTAATTTAATAGCTAGCAAGGGCTAGGCAGACAGCTGGGGGCTGATATTAATAGCCCAGGAAGGGAGCCATGAATATTGGCCCCCTCCCAGGCTAGAAACACCAGCCGTCAGCCGCCCCAGAAATGGCGCATTCATAGGATGCGCCAATTCTGGCACTTAGCCTCGCTCTTCCACGCTGCCCTGGTGCGGTGGCAGGGGGTAATAGGGTTGGGGTTGATGTCAGCTTATAATGCCAGCTGACATCAAGCCCAGGTTAGTAATGGAGAGGCGTCTATAAGACACCCCCATTACTAACCCCATAGTCAAAGTTAAAAAAAACACAAACACAGAGAATAAAGTCCTTTAATTGAAATAAAGACACAATCCTTTATTGTTCTAAATTAAACCATACTTACCATCACGCCCATTCCAGCTGAAGCCAACGATCTCCTGCAATAAAAGAAAAATAATAAAGCAACCTCATCCTTACCTTTCCATGGTTCCCACGACAGCTTCAGCTCTGCTACATCGAGATGACAGGCTGGACCGCAGCAGAACGCTGCCATCCAGCCTGTCATCCCGCAGACACTGAGAAGCGCAGGCTTGCTTGCGCTGCTCAGCGTCTCTCTGTGACGACATCCAGATGAGCCGAGTTCATGTCCAATGAACTCGGCTCACCTCATGCACGTCACTGACAGCGTGGGAAAATTCTCCTGCACTCAGCGCTTCAGCGTGGGAGAATTCTCACACTGAAGCGCTGAGTGCAGGAGAATTCTCCCACGCTGTCAGTGACGTGCAGGAGGAGAGCTGAGTTCATTGGACATGAGCTCACCTTATGCACGTCACTGACAGCGTGGGAAAATTCTCCTGCACTCAGCGCTTCAGCGTGGGAGAATTCTCACGCTGAAGCGCTGAGTGCAGGAGAATTCTCCCACGCTGTCAGTGACGTGCAGGAGGTGAGCTGAGTTCATTGGACATGAGCTCACCTTATGCACGTCACTGACAGCGTGGGAGAATTCTCCTGCACTCACCGCTTCAGCGTGAGAATTTTCCCACGCTGCCAGTGACGTGCATGAGGTGAGCCAAGTTCATTGGACATGAACTCGGCTCATCTGGATGTCGTCACAGAGAGACGCTGAGCAGCGCAAGCAAGCCTGCGCTTCTCAGTGTCTGCGGGATGAGAGGCTGGATGGCAGCGTTCTGCTGCGGTCCAGCCTGTCATCTCGATGTAGCAGAGCTGAAGCTGTTGTGGGAACCATGGAAAGGTAAGGATGAGGTTGCTTTATTATTTTTCTTTTATTGCAGGAGATCGTTGGCTTCAGCTGGAATGGGCGTGACGGTAAGTATGGTTTAATTTAGAACAATAAAGGATTGTGTCTTTATTTCAATTAAAGGACTTTATTCTGGGTGTTTGTGTTTTTTTTAACTTTGACTATGGGGTTAGTAATGGGGGTGTCTTATAGACGCCTCTCCATTACTAACCTGGGCTTGATGTCAGCTGGCATTATAAGCTGACATCAACCCCAACCCTATTACCCCCTGCCACCGCACCAGGGCAGCGTGGAAGAGCGAGGCTAAGTGCCAGAATTGGCGCATCCTATGAATGCGCCATTTCTGGGGCGGCTGACGGCTGGTGTTTCTAGCCTGGGAGGGGGCCAATATTCATGGCTCCCTTCCTGGGCTATTAATATCAGCCCCCAGCTGTCTGCCTAGCCTTTGCTAACTATTAAATTAGGGGGGACCCCACGTCATTTTTTTTGGGGGGTCCCCCATTTTAATAGCTAGTAAAGGCTATGTATTCAGCTGGGGGCTGATATTAGTAGCCTGGGAAGCTCCGTGGGTATTACCCCCTTCCCAGGCTTCAAACATCTGCCCCAGCCGTCTGCTTAACCTCCGCTAGAGCCTAAAATTAAGGGGAGCCCCACGCCAATTTTTTTAATAATAAATCCTTTATTTTAATACTAAATGACAAGTACAGTAACCAACACTATCACTGTACTTCATATATATGTGACTGACATGTTTCTATCTATCTAATCTATGTGTGAAGCTCTATTCTGTCTGTTATAAATTGTCGGGTACCGCTGCTGAATTGCCGGCCGGCTTTTTTAAAGAGACGGTGCATGAAAACACTATTATTTTTTTTGATAAATCCTTTACGCTAAATGACAAGTACAGTAAGCAACACTGTCACTGTACTTCGTATATATGTGGCTGACATGTTTCTATCTATCTAATCTATGTGTGAAGCTCTATTCTGTCTGTTATAAATTGTGGGGTACCGCTGCTGAATTGCCGGCCGGCTTTTTTAAAGAGACGGTGCATGAAAACACTATTATTTTTTTTGATAAATCCTTTACGCTAAATGACAAGTACAGTAAGCAACACTGTCACTGTGCTTTTTATATATGTGACTGACATGTTTATATCTATCTAATCTATGTGTGAAGCTCTATTCTTTCGGTTCTAAATTGTCGGGTACAGGTGTATGCCGCTGCTGAATTGCCGGCTTTTCATGTTTCACTGTTGGCACTGTTCCCATCGATTTGGGCAATCACTGTAATGCCACAACCACCATGGCTGTGGCATTACAGTGAGTGGCAGACAATCCCTGCATGATTGGTGCTCTAAATAGCGCCAGACATGCAGGACACGCTTTTGGTGCACGAACAGTTATCGAACATAACCTCGAACAGCCGAATTTTTTGCAAATCGTTCGGGTTCGTCGAACAACTCGAACACCGCCCAAAAGAGCTCGAATTTGAGATTGGCGAACAGTTCTAGTCGAACACCGCTCATCTCTAATTGTGAACAGTTAAGCAAGTTGAAGATGAAATGATCTCTAAAAGGCCTAAAGTTAAAAATGACACATTTCCTTTGTATTTTAGGTATATATATATATATATATATATATATATATATATATATATATATTTCATCTTTTACATTTTAAAAATTACAAAAAGGAAAATGGGCTGATGCTAAGGTTTGGGCACCCTGCATGGTTAGTACCTAGTAGCACCCCCTTTTGAAAGCATCACAGCTTATAAATGCTTTTGTAGTCAGCCAAGAGTCTTTCAATTCTTGTTTGAGGGATATTCATTCATTCTTCCTTGGAAAATTCTTCCATTTCTGTGAGATTCCTGGGTTGTCTTGCATTTACTGCTGTTTTGAGATCTAGCCACAGATTTTCAATGATGTTCAGATCAGGAGACTTTGAGGGCCATTGTAAAGCCTTCAGCTTCTGCCTTTTGAGGTAGTCTATTGTGGATTTTGACGTGTTTAGGCTCATTATCCATTTGAAGAAGCCACCCTCTTTTCAACTTTGGCTGTGTTACAGATGGTGTTATGTTTGCATCAAGAATTTGTTGAAATTTCATTGAATCCATTCTGCCCTCTATCCGTGAAATGTTCCCCGTGCCATTGGCTGCAACACAACCCCAAAGCATGATTGATCCACTCCCATGCTTAATGGTTGGTAAAATGTTCTTTTCCTGAAATTCTGTGCTCTTTTTTCTCCACACATACCTTTGATCTTTGTCGCCAAAGAGTTCTATTTTAACCTCATTGGCCCACAGGACTTGTTTCCAAAATGCATCAGGCTTGTTTAGATGTTCTTTTTCATACTTCTGACCCTGAATTTTATGGTGAGGACACAGGATAGGTTTTCTTCTGATGACTCTTTCATGAAGGCCATATTTGTGCATGTGTCTCTGAACAGTAGAACAATGTACAACAACTCCTGAGTCTGCTTAATCTTTCTGAAGATCTTTTGCAGTCAAGCGGGGGTACTGATTTGCCTCTCTAGCAATCCAACCAGCTCTCACTGAAATTTAGCTTGGTCTTCCAAACTTTATATTGACCTCCACAGTTCCTGTTAACTGTCATTTCTTAAGTACATTTCTAACTCAGGGCAACTTGAAACCGCTTTGCTATCTTTTTATAGTTTTCTCCTGTTTTGTGGGCCTCCATCAATATCATTTTCAAAGTGCTAGGCAACTGTTTAGAAGAATCGATGCCTGCTGTTTTTTGGCACAAGGTTAGAGGAGGCTGGGTTTTTATAAAGCTCCGAAATTTGCATCACCTGACCTTTCCTAATGATGATTGTGAACAAGTCATAACCCTAACAGGTTAATTAAGGTCTGAAACCTTGGTCAAAGTTATCTGGGCACACAAATCTCCAAGGGTGCCAAAACTTTTGCATTGGCCCATTTTCCTTTTTGTTATTTTTAAAATTGCCTAAAATACAAAAGAAATGTGTCATCTTTAACTGTAGGCCTTTTAGCGATCATTTCATCTTTGACTTGCATAATAACAGTAATTTTGATCAGGGGTGCCCAAACTTTGACATGCCACTGTACAAGTGTCTGATCTAAATGTAGTGGAACTGATATTTAAGAGTTATGTTAAACATGATACTGGGCACCTCAAATGAGATGAGGATTCAAAAAATAGGATCAAGCAAATCTCCTAATTTAAACTACTAAGCCTACTGAATGTGGGCTTAGGCAGGGTTTGAGTGAGGCCATTCTCTTGTCTTAGATTAAGGGCTCGCTCGCTCGCTCACACTAGTGTATAAATCGGAAGAGTGCAATCAGATAAAAAAATCAGCTGTCTTGAGAAAAAAATCGCAAGAATTGGCAGAAATTGACATTTCGCCAAAAGTGACATCCCATAATTTTTGTGTTTGTGCCTCCTCGAACTGAAAATATGAATTTCACCCTAAAATATGTCCCCCCAAAAAAAGAGGACTTGTATACTTCTAAATTTGCAAAAATATGCATACTCCATTGCAGAAGGACAAAACCCCTATGCATATTTTATTTGAGTGTTTGTTTGATTCATGATCTGATAGCTTTTGTCTTGTACCCATTCCAGTGAATGATATGACAAGTAGAGATGAGCGTTGTTCTACTCGAACTGTTCGCCAATCTCAAATTTGAGCTGTTTTGGGCGGTGTTCGAGCCGTTCGGCGAACACGAACAATTTGAGAAAAATTCGGCTGTTCGAGGTTATGTTCGATAACTGTTCGTGCACCAAAATCATAACTGGATTTTTTCTCAGTAATGATGAAAATTAATGTTAATACGCAGTTTGAGTGTACAGCGGGGTGGGGGGAGGGGCAGGGGATGGATCTCTGCAGGAACAGTGAAGATCTCCATTTTTTTTTTCTCTTTCCCGCATTTACAGTGGGGAGGTGCAATCTGTCAGCCTATCAGCAGCGCACACACGGAGCGAAGTGCTTTTTTTCACACAAGCAAGGGCATGTGTCATTGGCAGTGTATGTCACATGTCCTTGCCCTATAAGACCAAGCCATTTTCCCCGTCGCCACCATTTTCTCACTGCTGCAGCTGCGTGTTAGACGGCACCGCTGTTGCTGTGTGCGCTATACCTTGTTAATTTCAAGCCAATTTTCGCACAAATCTACAGATAGCTTGGGAGTAGGGAATAGTTGTGATTGCAGTCCTTTTAAGGACTAGGTTACAGCATTTCCTACGACTTTTATCAGGCAGGTCTGTGCTCTTAAATAGATAGATTGTGGGAGTAAAGACTAATTGTAATTGGAGTCCTTTTCAGGACTAGGTTACATCAGTTCCTATCAGTTTTTGCCAGGCAGGTCTGTGCCAGTGCTGTGCAAGTTTTTTTCACAGCATTTGGCTGAATCTAGCAAAGTTAATCCTTTTTGGCCTATTGCAGAGTGTGTTAGTCAGTGGAGTAGCCTATCTGTGTTGCAAGATATACCACCTGTGTATAGAATACCAATTTTTTTACTGCACCTAGTGAAGTAAATTCTTTTGGGCATAGCATCATTCTATTAGTCCATCTATACTGACCTCCATCAGGTTGCAAATTGAATATAATTTTTTTCTGCATCTAGCTCTGAAAAAATATTGGGCTTCTAGCTGTGTGTGGGACTTGTTGTATTAGTCCATCTATACTGACCTCCATCAGGTTGCAAACTGCATATATTTTTTTCTTCATCTACCTCTGAAAAAATATTGGGCTTCTAGCTGTGTGTGGGACTTGTTCTATTAATCCATCTATACAGACCTCCATCAGGTTGCAAACTGAATATATATTTTTCTGCATCTACCTCTGAAAAAATATTGGGCTTCTAGCTGTGTGTGGGACTTGTTGTATTAGTCCATCTATACTGACCTCCATCAGGTTGCAAACTGAATATATTTTTTTCTGCATCTACCTCTGAAAAAATATTGGGCTTCTAGCTGTGTGTGGGACTTGTTCTATTAATCCATCTATACAGACCTCCATCAGGTTGCAAACTGAATATATTTTTTTCTGCATCTACCTCTGAAAAAATATTGGGCTTCTAGCTGTGTGTGGGACTTGTTGTATTAGTCCATCTATACTGACCTCCATCAGGTTGCAAACTGAATATATTTTTTTCTGCATCTACCTCTGAAAAAATATTGGGCTTCTAGCTGTGTGTGGGACTTGTTCTATTAATCCATCTATACAGACCTCCATCAGGTTGCAAACTGAATCTATTTTTACTGCATCTACCTCTGAAAAAATATTTGGCCTTCTAGCAGTGTGTGGGACTTTCTCTATTAGTCCATCTATACTGACCTCCATCAGGTTGCAAATTGAATATAATTTTTTTCTGTATCTAACCCAGCCAATAGTTTTGGCCTAATACCACAGTTTGGCCACTCAGCTCTGCTCGGTTCCCATCCATTGTTTTTTTGTGCAAACAACTCCAGAGTTGTTAATTAGTTAACCACCAAAATGAGTGGAAAAAGGCCTGCTGCTGGTGGAAAGGGGAATAGGCGTGTTGGGAAGGGGAAAAAAGGTTGTGTCCGTGGGGTAGGTGTTAAAGCAACAGTAACATCTGCAGAAGAAAGACCATCTTCCAGCCAAACTAAAATGTCTACTTCTTTTAGCGGACAATGTGATAAGATCCCTTTCTTACAGCCACGCCAATCACTACAAATTCCAGATGAGGCACAAAAACAGCAGGTGCTTCAACGGATATCAAGTGCTCCTTTAAGTGGGCTCTCCTCCACATCAACTTCAACATCACAAATACTCCAGTCCTCAAAGGTGTCACCCCAATCGCACTTGCTTCCTCACAGCTCCCAAATCTCCAGCTGCCCGTCTGAGTATGAGGTAGAACAGATGGTCGAGTCTGCAGAGCTGTTTACTCATACTATAGCCTGGGAATCAGAGGTCGACTCCAGCGCTTCTGTGAATCCAGATGAGGAAATGATCTGCACTGATGCCCAGAATCTTTATGAGTCGGATCCAGGACCAGACGCAGAAGGTTCTGACCATAATGTAGACCCTCATTCCCAAACTGTAACTCCTGTTGGTGGAGACAATGAGGAAGACGATGATAAGACTCAAATACCTGATTGGAGCGACAACTTTAGTTTTTTGTCAGGGCAGGAACAGGTTGGCTCTGAGGACGACGGGTGTGATAACGCACAGGGTGATGATGATGAGGTTGGAGATCCCACTTACTGTCAACCCACAGTCAGCCAAGAGATGAGGTCAGCAGAGGAGGTGGAGGAAGATGCTAGTGACGACGAGGTCAGGTTGCGCCTTCCTGGACAGAGACGTAGTACTGGAAGCACGTCAACAACTGCATCCTCAAACACAACTCTGCCTCTCACCACAAGTCGTGGTGGCTCTTCAGGTCGCATGGGTGCTAAGCCTTGCATAGCCTGGGCATTTTTTCAGATCGATAAAGATGACCCAACTCGTGTTATCTGTAACATTTGTCAGCAAAAGCTAAGTAGAGGCCAAAAAATACATAGTTTGAGTACTTCATGCATGAACCGGCACATGGACATGAAGCATAAGTTGCAGTGGGAAGCTCAGTGTGCTACAATGCGGCCTAGCCGGCCGGGCCAACCACCGTCTGCCATATCTTGTGCATCCGCGGCCTCTTCATCCTCTGTGACTGGGGGGACAGCAGTCACACCTGTTTTGGGGCGAAGACCTGCCACCTCTTTACCCGCAACAGCCAGCGTAATTGGCAGGTCATCATTTTCTTTGGAGGTGGTAACACCAGCTGGTGTTGAGCGCTGTCCGACATCGATAGCACCACCTTTGGATCAAGGCAACCTAACATGTCTGCCTGCATCTTCCTCACAGACCGGCAGTTTGCCGGGGACACCCTTATCAACCCCGTCTAAGCACAATAGCCAGCCCTCGGTCCCTCAGATGTGGACAAGTAAAAGACCATTTCCTCCTAGCCATGAGAAAGCTAAGAGGTTGAATTTCACCATCTGCAAGTTCTTGGCTACAGAAATGCTGCCTTTCCGCCTGGTGGACACAGAGGATTTTCGAGACCTTATGTCCGTCGCAGTGCCCCAGTACCAGATGCCCAGTCAGCACTACTTCTCAAAGAAAGGTGTGCCTGCTTTCCACCAGCATGTCGCACACAACATCACCGCTTCTTTGAGAAACTCTGTGTGTGACAGGGTGCATTTCACCACAGACACTTGGACGAGTAGGCATGGACAGGGGCGTTACATGTCGCTGACTGGGCACTGGGTAACTATGGTGACAGCAGGAAAAGGGGCTGCTGTCCAAGTCTTGCCGTCCCCACGAGTTGTGCGTCAATCCTCTTTATGTCAAAGTTCTTCCACTGCTTCTGCCTCCACAACCTCCTCTCGGTCTTCCACCTGCACCCAAAGCCTGTCTGGTCATGCCACAAGCTTTCTAACTGCGCAGAAGGGATCCTGCACACCTCCTTACTATGCTGGCAGTAGGGCTCAACGTCATCAGGCAGTTTTTACATTGAAATGTCTGGGAAATGTGAGTCACACAGCTGAGGAGTTGTGGTCAGCTCTGGAGAACCAATTTCATGAATGGTTGTCTCCACTGGACCTGAAACCAGGGAAGGCCGTGTGCGACAATGCTGCAAACCTGGGTGCGGCCATTCGCCAGGGCAATGTCACACACGTGCCTTGTATGGCTCACGTGTTGAACCTGGTTGTCCAGCAATTTTTAGCCCATTATCCCAGACTAGATGGCCTTCTGCAGAGGGCACGGTCGCTGTGTGCTCACTTTCGCCGTTTGCATCCCGCAGCTCAGCGACTTACATCTCTACAGAAGTCGTTGGGCCTGCCACTTCACCGGCTAAAATGCGATGTGCCTACCCAGTGGAATTCAACTCTGCACATGTTGCAGCGACTGTGGCAGCACCGACAAGCCCTGGTGCAATACGTTCTGACGTATAGCCTGGGCCAACGAGATCCAGAGGTGGGGCAAATCACGCTGGAGGAGTGGTCTCAGATCAGGGACCTATGCACCCTTCTGTACAGTTTTGAAATGGCGACGAAGATGTTTAGTGCTGACGATGCCATTATCAGCATGACTATTCCGGTGATTTACATGCTGGAGCACATGTTAAACAGAATTCGGAGTCAGGTGGTGGCACAAGAGGAAGTGGAGGAAGTAGAGGAGGAGGAGTTGTATGCGGAAGGGCTAACATCTGCACGGTCCAGACGGTCGGCAGCACCAAGGCGGCAGGCATGTGAGGGTGGGGGAGATGGTTTTACCAGGGCGCATGGTAGCAGCCAAACTAGTGAGGAAGGTGCAGGAGCCCAGGAAGAAGTGGAGGACGAACTGATGGAAGACTCATCAGATGAGGGAGACCTTGATCACATTTCTGTTGTGCGAGGTTGGGGGGAGAGGACAGAGGAAGGAAGCATGATTGTTACCTCGCCACCAACACAACAGGGACTTGGTGCTCCTGGATGCGCAACACACATGAGTGCCTTCTTGCTGCACTACCTGCAACATGACCCTCGAATTGTGAGAATTAGAAATAATCCTGACTACTGGGTTGCCACACTGTTAGATCCCCGGTACAAAAGTAAATTTGCAGAAATTATTCCTGCGATAGAAAGGGATGCACGCATGCAGGAGTATCAGCAGAGACTGTTGCAGAATCTTACATGTGCTTTTCCACAAAATACCAGTGGTGCACGTAGTGAATCTCACAGTTCCAACTTGCCAACCGTGGGACCGTCAAGTGTTGAGCACTCAAACCATAACAGAACCACAGTATCTGCTGGTAACATCAATTTTGCGGAATCATTTCACCACTTTTTTAGCCCATCCTTTGCAAGGCCACAGGAGACAAGAAGTCTGACACATAGTCAACGCCTAGAGACGATGGTACAGGAGTATCTCCAAGTAAACATTGAAGCCACGACTATGTCACTGGACCCTTGCTCTTTTTGGGCTTCCAATCTGGATAAATAGCCGGAGCTAGCCACTTACGCCTTGGAGATCTTGTCATGCCCCGCAGCCAGCGTTCTGTCTGAACGTGTGTTCAACGCTGCTGGTGGTGTGCTGACAGATAAGCGCACGCGGCTCTCCACTGATAATTTAGACAGACTCACGTTCATAAAGATGAACAAATCATGGATCCGAAACGACTTTTCTACCCCTGTGTCATCCTGGGGAGAGTAAAAGCTTGATGATTGGTTAAAATCACCCTACCAACCGTTTTAAGCTTTCAAATTACTAATCATGTTTATCTGTATCTTGGCTGGAAAATAATTTGGGCTTTGTAGCAGTGTGCAGCACTGATTCTATTAGGTCATCTATAATAAGCTCCACCAGATTTAAAATTACTAATCATGTTTATCTGTATCTTGACTGGAAAATAATTTGGGCTTTGTAGCAGTGTGCAGCACTGATCCTATTAGGCCATCTATACTAAAGCTTCACCAGATTTAAAATTAATAATAATTTTTAGCTGCATCTAGCCCGGAAAATAATTTTGGGGCTCCGAGATGTGCAAGACACATAAGTGCCTTCTTGCTGCACTACCTGCAGCATGACCCTCATATTGTCAGAATTCGAAGTAATCATGACTACTGGGTTGCCACACTCTTAGATCCCCCAAACTTTTCGATCAACCTTTTCATTTTAATAAAGACCAAAAAAATGGTCATTTTTGAAATTATAAGCATTAGCAGGTTGTTAGAAACTGAAATCAAACAGTTTTCAACTCAAAACTTTATTCTAGGTGATGTTACATTTTCACATAGGACCCCTTGTTCGAAAGGAGCTTCTGAACTCTCTCGTCCATTGAATTTGTCAGGTTTTGGATGGTTTCTGCTTCAATTGTTTTGCATGAGGACAGAATACCCTCCCAGAGCTGTTGCTTAGATGTGAACTGCCTCCCGCCATCATAGACACTCCTTTTAATGATGCTCCAAAGGTTCTGAATGGGGTAGAGGTCAGGGGAGCATGGGGGTCACACCATAAGTTTGTCCCCTTTTATGCCCATATCAGCCAGAGATGCAGATGTTTTATGTGCAGCATGAGATGGTGCATTATCATGCAGAAAAATGATCTTGCTGTGAAATACACGGTTCTTCTTCTTGAACCATGGCAGGAAGTGCTGTTTGAGAAAATCCACATACATTATGGAGTTCATCTTTAGCGCCTTCAGGGATCCTAAAGGGGCCGACAATCTCTCTCCCCATGATTCCAGCCCAAAACATTACTCCACCTCCTCCTTGTTGGCGCTGTAGCCGTGTTTGCGTGGGGTGTCCATCAACCAGCCATCCTCCACTCCATCCATCTGGACCATCGAGCGCTGCACGGCACTCATCCGTGAACAAAACAGTTTTGAAATCAGTCTTCATGTAATGTTTGGCCCACTGGAGCCGTTTCTGCTTGTGTGAAGTGGATAGAGGAGGTCGACAGGATGGCGTATGCACAGCTGCAAACCTCTGAAGGACCCTGCATCTTGTTGTTCGGGGGACGTTGGAGGCACAAGCAGCTTCAAAAACTTGTCTGCTGCTATGACAAGGCTTTTTTGCCGCTGCTGTTTCAACCTGACGTAATTGCCTGTAGGAAAGAGTCCTCAATTTGCCCTTATCAGCACGCACACGTGTGTACTGTGAATCAGCTACATACTTCTTGATTGCCAAGACACTTCATCCTGATCATCGCACAATGTTGATTGTAGTCATGCCTTGACCTAAACACTCCACAATTTGTTGCTTCTCAGCAGCCGACACATCCTTTTTCTTTCCCATTTTGGCAGAAAATGTAGGCTGCTTAATAATGTGAAACAGCCTTCTGAAGTAGTCTTGCCTTTCATTGGACACACCTGCCAAACTAATTAGCACAGGTGTCTGCAATTGCTTACAGTGATATAAAGAGCCCTGACACACATCACCATCAATGAGTTTAACTGACAAACAAACAAATTCTTCCCTTATCACTCCTAAACACTTTTTGCATAATAATTTGGAACACAGTGTACATGTGCTTTTCCACAAAACACCAGTGGTTCACGTAGTGAATCTTACAGTTCTAACTTGCCAACCGTGGTCTGTATGGAGTTGTACAATAAAGGGCCCAAAATTAAGATAACATAGATGGGAGAGGTCTCCATGAATAGGAATTCCTAAGTATTTGATACCCTGTGAGGGCCAGGCAAAGGGAAAGTTGGACTGGATGGAATCCTATATGGATTTGGGGAGGGAGACATCGAGGGCCTCAGACTTCGCTGCATTGATTTTAAAATTTGACCATGTAACAAAGTGATCTATTTCAGCCATAACAGCATGGATGGATATATGTGATTGAGTGATATATACTAGGACATCATCAGCAAATAGAGAGCACTTGTACTCGGTGCCTCCCACCTCAATCCACCTAATATTGGGGTTATGGCGAATTGATGAGAGCAGGTGCTCCGTCACTAGGATGTATAAGAGAGGGGACAGAGAACATCCCTGCCTTGTCCCATTGGTGATTGTGAAAGGTGATGAAAATGTTCTGACGCGCCCCCTGGGCCTTGGGACACCCGGAGCCGGACCCTTTTTGGTGGATGCTGGTGGTTGTAGTCTCCGTGGCGGCAACCCGGTTCCGTGGCTCAGGGCGGTCAAACCAGTGGCGGAACTATTTATGTGGTTTTGATGTTTAAATGTCCGACTACGCCACCCGTGGATTGCGGTCAGAGTGAACTGCCGCTGAAGACCGGTGAGGCTGGTGTTGTGGGTGCAGCAGAGCGTAGCATAACTCCCCACGGGAGGAGTATAGCCTCAGGGCAGTGTATGCGGAGGATGCGGGTGATGGTGCAGGGCAGCAGCAGTAATGACACAGAGTCAGTGATGCAGTCCAGGGCCTTTACTCACAGTTCTTATTATCCAGACCACGTCTGCAGGTAACGGCTGCCCACGTCGTACTGTGCTCACCAGGTGAGGGGCTCAGACAACTCCCAGATAACTTTGGAGTGCTTCACAGGACCCCCTTTGTGTGTCCTTTGTCTGGCCTTTCTTACCAACCCTTCTGTCCGGCTGCCTCGGGCCTCCTCTTGCTAAACTTGGCGCCAGTTTCCCTGAACCTATGTGGTGCCTTCCTAGCGGGTGTAGCGAGGGGCTGCGCCACAAAAAATGTCACAGCCTCCTGTTTCTAGCTGAGGGTCGTTTCCTGCCTCCACTAGTTTCGGGGACCGGTCTCCCCCTTTGGCCTGACCCCTCCACGCAGGTGGATTCGGGCGTGCGGTTGCGACTCGCCCGTCCGCACCCCTGAGATCCCTTCGTTCCTCGTTCCTGGAGCCTTCTCCGCTCCTCTTCCTTCCTTCTCCCTCTTCCAGGCCTGGGCCTCTGTTACTAGGCCCGCCTCCGGAGCAGAGCTCATGCAGAGCCCCTGCTCCCTGCCACTTCTGCTCAGACTTCTCTGCACTGAACTAAGATGGTGCCCACCTTTTATACTCCCTTCTCAATGCACCCAGGAACTGCTTCCTCCCTGCTCCTGCACTACAGGGTTCCCCTTCCTCAGTGTTCCCTCCCCCCACTCCAGCCAGGGACAGGGACTGTCGTGCCCATCTCAGGGGCATATTGGTCGCCCTGCCCCACGGCAATGTGGTGTAATGCATGCAGGTGTCGGGTCCTGATCCACACTACATCCTTACCTGAGAGTGAGATATCACACCTCTGGGTGAGGTGCAATACCTCTGTAGCAACCGAGCCCTCAGGGTGCTACAGTTCCATTTATCTTCAGCCTAGGTGACGTATTGCGATATAGGGCCGTGATTTTGGCTATAAAAGGGTCCCCTAGACCCCTACCCCAAGCTTTTTAAGAGAATCATATATGGCGTGCCAGGAGACTCTATGGAATGCTTTCTCAGCATCCAACGAGAGTATATAATTACAAATTTTTAACTGCATCTAGCCCAGGAAATACTTTGTGCCTAGTAGCAGGGTCTGCTAGTCAGCGGATTATCCCGGCTGTTAAGCAAGCTACACCACCTGTAGTTTGGACACTTCATTTTTTCAAAGGAAATGCTTCGGGACCACGGGATACTCAGTGAAGAGCATCAGGAGGCACCCCAAGGCATAGGGGATCGGACTGGCAGTAGGATGCCTTGCGGTGGACAGCCGAGCTCGATCCTTATAAAAGCTTTTTAACTGCAGCAGCTTTAGTGGACGCTACTGGAGCTGGAATTACGCGGCTGCTGGCATGAGACTTGCCCTCCAATAGATCCTTGTAAATGGATTTAAAGTGTATTTATTCAAATTAGAGAGACAATTTAAATTAAAAAGCTTAGAGCTGCCTCCACCACAGGGGGGCTCGCTCGACCCACCAGCGGACAGGCACCAGTATTGGGAGAGGGGGGCTGGCCGTCAGGGTTCACCGCGGCTCTGGCACAAACCCGGCGACACGGAGGTGGCACGGGCAGGAGCGGACTGAGCGTATCGGCTTCTCACTTTTTGGATTTTAGAAGGGCATGACATGCCTATATCTGTGTCTCCCCCTCCTTTTACTCCTCCACCTCTTTTCTTTTCGCATGACTATATGTACTTGTCACTTTTCCATGTGTTAGTTGTGTCTTCTGAGCAGTTTGTCAGCTTTTGGACACCTTTGAATGTATTTTCTATGTGTTTCTATGTGTTTTTGTTTGCCTGCCATTGGTTTTAACGGTGTTCGAAGGTGTTCGACGAACAGTTCGACGAACAGTTCGGCGAACACATGGGTGTTCGACGAACCGAACCGAACTCGAACACTACGGGGGTGGCTCAACACTAATGACAAGAAGATGGCACAGCTGCATGGATCAGTATAGGAGGGAGCACCAGCAGTAAGCCAAAAGTGGAGAAGTGGCCCCCCAAAAAGACCATATCTCTACAAGGATGGGATGAATTTCCTTGCGCCCATCATGGATCTCAGACCGTATGTTCAAACCTCTGTGTATTTGTTAAAATTAGTACTTTATATGCACTTTATAGTTTTACTTATCATGCAAATTTTTAATTACAAAACTGATACCAACTTACAGGACATGGACACACTATCTGAGTCCGAGGTGGTGAACCCACAAGAGGAGGAGCCAGGACCATCAGCAGGGCTAGCAATCGACCCTGAGCATGAGGATCAGGCACAGAGCAGCAGCCTCACCTTGCCGCTTGACACCTCACCTCAAGCGGCACCCACACCCCGCTGAGCCCGGCAAAGAAGGAAGCCCCTCTGCAACGCCACATGAAGCAAGGTAGATAGTCGATTCAATGATTATCTGTCTCACACAGTGAATGATGATGGGAAGGAGGCCTTTTGCCTCAATATGGCGCTGCAACTGTGAGAGGTTACTGTGAATCTGAAGCTCCTCACAAAGTCAGCCATACTGCTCCTCCTCGATGATGCAATACCACCCAATGATCCCCTTTTGAGATGTTGGAACAAAGGCAGCTGAGATGTGGCCAGAGACAACATGCAACAGCATTGCCTCCCGGCCACCACTACCACCATTACCACCATCTTTCCATGGATATGCTGGGCAATTTGAGCAGCACCACATCAGTGGGACAGGGGAAAGATGACACCATGGTCCATGCTCACATACCTACAATGTAGGTCACAGGAGCCAACGCCATCTCAGGGAGCGCCACCAGTGGGGAGCATGTGGCCCTAGTGCCCATGGGTGCTATGTGCCTCCATAGGCACACACATACCACCCCTCTTTCAGCCCACAGCCATCCTGGATGACATATATTCCCTCCCCTCATCCTTCTTCACAACATAATCCTTCTGCCAGTCCATCCACCCCTCCCACATATCGTACCTTATTTTATCATTTATAATGGTTTTTGTAGGTTTGTTTTGGGAAAAAGACTTTATTTCTTCATTAGATCGGTGGTTTTGCCATCGTTTTCGACTTCAGGTTTTTCTTGTTTGTGACAAGTAAACATATCTTTAGGTTTCGTTTGACATTTGCTTGTGTCTTTTTATTCATACTCTTTTTAAGCAGAACTTTAAAAAAATACACAAGTCATGTGCTTTTTTTGGTTGTGGGGGAAAGGAAAAAAAACCTCATATATTCCAAACATTACACAACATAATTTTCTTGCCAGGGTGTTGACCCCTCAGGTGTAATAAAATAATCTGCGGACTCTGAGGCCAGAAGGATCATGGCGTCTGGGCCCAACCTGTGATACTGAACCAGGATTGGTGACCAATCCTCCCTAAGCCTCCACAGACACAGGTGAGTCATGGATGTGGATGAAATTATGTAGTATTACACTGGCCATGATGGCATCATTGACATTTTGCCTGTAATTGAAAATCCACCATCGCTAGTCCAAACCACAGCGGGGGATAAGACCTCATCACATGATGACCCAGCTGAAATGTCTCATCCCCAACCAGAAGTGGAGCTTCTCCACTTGAGCCAGGGAGTATCTGAGGGGGTGGCACACCCATTTCATTGGTCTGAAGCTGCCAACCCATTAAGAATTGAAGATTCACGTATCTCCAGTTCTTCCATAGGCCCCAATATCTACAATTACAAGCTGGTAGTTACTGTCAACCAAGGCTAACAGCACTACTGAAAAGTATTGTTTGTAATTATAATAATATTGGGACCCTGCGTTCGGCGTCTTCATCATATGAATGTGTTTTACGTCAACTGCCCTAATACAGTTTGGGAACTGGCATATGATATACAGTCTTCAGGGGTTGGCTCAAGCATGACTTTGGGCTGTAGATGATTCCGATTTGCGGGCAGGTATTTCATACAATGAAATACCTGCCAGCAAATAAAAGATCCTCAAAACGAGCGCCACAAATTAGTGGCTAGTCAAAAGAAATCTAAATGGGAAAATGAACCAAAAAAATGTGTGAAAACCAATAACACATAAAGGAAAGTATAAACAGAAGGAGATGTCTAATTAAATTAAGTAAAGGTCTCAGTTGAGATGTTAATAAAATTATATTTGCCAAAAATAGCAAAACACACATCTGAGGGTAGGAAAGCAGACCCAAAACACATACAGCCTGTAATGACAGCTACACGAGAGGACAGAATTTTGCATGGGAAACGAGCTTAGGAAAAACGAGAGGCATGATGTGACTCACAAAACATGTAAGTTAGGCCTAAAGAAAAAATCACAAACACTCTAACGGTGTAAAGCTGACCCTGTAGTATTGCAAGTGGAATAACATGAGTTCAATCTTCTGAAATTTGACAAAAAAAAGGTTCAAACAGGAAAAATAGAACCACATAGATGTAACATCATTGTTTTACAACAATAACAAGAAATTAAAAACATGAATAGTTCAATTACCTCAGGGTCACCATCAGTCGCTCTTTGGCTAAAATACATCGCCAGAAACGTGTTTTCTAGTAAGTGATGCCTGGCCGAAGCTCCTCCAAAAACAAAGAATTTTACTGCCTGCGTAGCTCTCATACAGACGTGCAAAATGGCATCTTGTAGTCCGTTGGCAGAGGAGAGGATTTACCCAGACTCTGTGCTACAGCGGTAACTCGCATGCCTCCTCAGTGCCGCCTTAATCACTGTGGTGACCTCGCCGTTTCTCTTCATGTCAAAAAAGAGGAAAGTAGATTCAGCTCACCTGATTGCTGTAGGCTTTGGAAGGAAGCACGGGTACGTGTGGCCTCACGTGTTTGCATGAAAAAAAGTTGAAGAAACCAGCTTCCAAAAGTGCAAATATTTATTGAAGCAAATCCACGTAGTTTAAAAATTTCCAAATTACATCGGGGAATCTCACATGGAAAAAACGCAACAAAGAGCTGTGTTCTTTGTCAAATTTTTAAACTGCGTGGATTTGCTTCAATAAATATTTGCACTTTTGGAAGCTGGTTTCTTCAACTTTTTCTCTTCATGTCAGGCTGTTTCACTGGGATTGCCACTTGCAGCAATCCTCAGTACTTCTGCACCTGCAAGTTTTCAATTCGCTTTAGGGAGGCGTGAACATTCTTTGAAAGAGTTTAACCCTGCTGTGTCCTGCAGAGATTAGGTCCTCTGGCCTATCCTGTGCCAACAAGGTCTATAGTATTCAGCTTCTCCCACCATTCCTTGCCCGAATGTTGGTTCCTAGGCTGCTAGCACCTTTTATTATCGACCCTTTCTGTTTGACTTCTCCATCCCTGACTCAGTCTTTGTATTGTGAACCCGTGCTGCCTGTCCTGACCTTGGACTATCTGACTTTGGTTCTGTCTCTGCCTCCTGTACCTCGTACCCATGCCTCTGACCCTTTGGTCAGCTGCTGCAGTCCTGGAAACTGCCCTGGAGTGGTACCTGGTTCCTACCAGAAGCCCAGCCTATCCTCACCATCAGAGGCCCTAGTAAAGACCCGGTAGACACTTAATACCACCCCTCCAGGTTAAGCCTGGCCCATGGCGCAGTGGGTCCACACTCACCAGCGTTACACTCTGCAACGACTCCTCTGAAAAGCGAGGGCTTGGTACCTTGTCCCAAATTTACCAGACAGCACTCAGTTAAACAGGACCCATTTGGTTGTATTCAATGACAAATTAAAAATGGGCATATCATGTTCTCCCAGCAGTAGCCCCATCTCCCAGCACAAAACTAATGGCAAACCTCATTTTTTAATGTTAAAAGTAATCTATCACCATAAATCTGAGTGTTTGCCTTCATTAAAATAAAAACATTTATACCCATCTTCCGTGCCGGCGCCATTCTAGTGGTGTTGGCACTCACTCTCCCGGGGCTCACATGAGCTTGTTACATCATACTAGCCCTCTGCCCAATCAGCGATGGTGTCACTGTCCCCACTTTTGGACAAATAAGTAATCAAGAGGAAGTCAGAGCTGTGGCTGCTCTCTCTGATTTAATAAATACATCAGTTAGCATCCTCTGCACTTCTTAGAGTGATTAATAGTGCTCACTTTGAACTCTGCTTGAATTGATTCACTGGCCATATGTATCCACGCTGACAGTGAAGGAGTTGAACTCACGCACGCAGGAGCCAAGCTTACACATGCAAAAATGTATCCCTCTCTCCTGTCTGCCGCAGCCTCTCCCTACTGTGTGTCCCTGTGTGCTGCAAGCATCTGCTGTAGGCAGAAGAGAGAGTTGAGAGCACACCTGCACTGACAATGTTTGTGTGTGCTCAGCTTTTGCAGTGTCAGTGTGGATGCACTGGACTGGGGATTCCATTCAGTTAGTGCCTGAAAAGAGTGCTGTCAATGAAACTAAGAAGTGCACAAGATGATAATTGAAATTTAAAACCCAAAAAGGACAAGTTTAGTATACTAGCTCCCATATTGTGCATACAGACTAGTAGTGTATTAATACATACAAAAAAAATTTGGTAAATATGGGAGTAGGAACAATAATCAGCAGTCTGGTGGGTGACCAGGTCAATAAAAATAGACTGCAACAATTAGTACCTGCTTGAAGCAAGAAGAACAGTAAAAAACTGAGCAGACCACAAAATGGCTTACACATTTTAAACATTCTTCTGACGAAGATTAGAAACCTGCAAAGTCCTGCAACTTTTTAGGGCAACAAAAACAGAAACATTCATGAATACCAGTACAGTGTTACTATTTAGGCAAAGACGCATTTTACTGGATAGATATTCCAAGACAATATCTCGTAAATATGACATTTAATTCCAAATCCTAAAGTTACATAATCTTTTTTATAGAGACAGCATTTCCACCAGTGCCTAAGGAAATCCCTAAACTATCTATTTTCAGAAATAGTTGATGTCTCTCTCAACTCTTTAAGAAAGCTCAAGTCTCTTAAACATTGAAAAGCTATCATCTTGATCGAAGCTCCAAAACCCCAAGGCTCTTAGTGAACTTAATGCCACTAAGTGATATATCTCAGCTATACAAAATGAGACAGATGTTTGTGTTTTCTAATGAATGAATACAAATATTTTCACAGATTTTACTATAATAATCATCGTCATCACATTTTAATTGCTAAATCTCTTTTTCTTTCTTCCTCTCTCTTTCTCTCCAGTATTACAATAAAACTACTTTCAACTACAGATGAATGCTGACAAGTTATGTGGCTTGTATTGTTGACCTTCACATTTTGTATCCAGATCCAGGCAGGCAATGTGCTTTATATTAGTTGATTATTGGTCCTAACAATCTTAAACTACATAAAATAACACAATTGGAGAAATTTAAATGCCCTTTTAGGCTTTACAATCAGTGCAGATTATTAGCCATATGGCTGAAAAACCATACATTTTTTGTGCGTGATCATCAAAGAGCTGAAAACTTTGCATCTTGTGTGAAAGAGGAAGGGTTAAGATAATATTTTTTTCTACTTATAACCCACATGGGAATTCTCAATAAAAACATGAAAGTCAAATAGGTTACATCATTATTATAATATTACCTTTCTTCTTAATCTAAACTCTCTACCTGTCAACAGCAATGCACGAGATGAGGATAGCAGTAACAATGCTAATTACCTTGTAGAATGTGTTCTGAAAACCAATAATGCCATAAACCTAAAATAGCTTTTTTACCACGGTATTTTTCCAGCCTAAGAAGTATAACAAGAGCCAGGGCCTTATTATGACCCTTTCTAATTGACGGTGAAAAGTAAGCTTGAAAAAATGTAATGGTAATAATCATGAGTGTTTTCTGCATAAAACAATCCATGAGCCAAGGTTAGGGTTCAAGCACTCTAGGGCATACCTGTGTCACACACACTTGGCTCACACACAAAAGAAATTAACAGATCCTTGAAGCTGCTTTTATAGAGGTTAAATATTTTTAATGCCCAAAGGCTGCTCAATTGCAATAAATATATTTGATGTTAAGTAATAATATTAATATTTTCTATTTCCTGCACAATAATTTTCTGTGTAAATTGAGAGTTTTAGCATTTCCTATGTTGAAAATGGACTAAATGGAAATATCTGTTATGAAGTATAGCAGTTAACAAACTAAAATCCATTGAATTGCAGAAGGTGGTAGTATGTCTCATATTTATTATTTTGATCAAACAATATCTAAACATTGAAATGGTAATTATAAAGTATGTGATTATGAAGCATAGTGAAGGGGTTAATAAAAAAAATCTCTAGTGATTGCATGTTAGTGTAGAAAAGCAAAGGGGTTACTTGCTACTTATCTCTCTAGACTTTTGTGATGTCTTGATCTTATAGCAAACTGTACAAGTTGGCCACATTCAACTTTTCCTTTCTCCACAACTACGAACATGCAAATCAGTGCAGAGAAGGCAGAGCAGACTGTGCAGCAGGGATTTGGTGAAACCACACATTGTAAAAGAACATTCTCTGCCAGAACTACAATCACGTGGAGTGTTGTTTTCCACTTGAGATCACTTTTGGTCCAAAAGCAGATAAAGGTCTACAAAATTGCTCAGTTTGCCACCTCCTAAAATCAGCCCTGAATTGTATCAAGAAGCGTGGATTACACATTTAGAATTTAATTTTGTTTTCTAAATTACACAATTTGTATCAAGAATGAAAGCTAACAGACATACAGCAATGGGATTTTCTAAATGAGATGTGTATTTCTGAAACTAGAAAATATAGGAAACAGCAGAGTTCCATACAAACTATAGACTAGATCTACTATTATAATAAGCATACCAGAATATTTTAAGATTGGTATAAAAATAGAGATTGAAAAGCAAAAATAAAGCAGCACCAATCCCAGCAGTGGGTTCACGCTTCTGGATAGCCACCAAGTTTCCACATGTGGTGTGATGACGTTGGCACATCATCTGCATCATTTAGAAAGCACCCGGATAGAAGAGGAAGGAAGCAATGCAAAGGGGGATGATCTGGAGAGGTGAATGTTTTTTTTAACAAAGAGGGGTTCAGCATGATGGGAAGAAAAGGAGGATACAACACTATGAAGGGATTTAGAATGAATTGGGGGCTGGGAGAGGACACAATCAGGGAGTTATAATGATGGGTAGCACGGTGGCTCAGTGATTAGCACTGCAGCTTTTCAGCATTGGCGTAATGGGTTCAAATCCCTCCAATGACAATGTCTGCATGAAGTTTGTACATTCTCCCTGTGTTTGCGTGGGTTTCCTCCGGATACTCCGGTTTCCTCCCTCATTCCAAAAACATACTGATAGGGAATCTACATTGTGGACTCCAATGGGGATAGTGATTATAATGTCTGTAAAGCACTGTGGAATTAATGGAGCTATATAAGTTAGTAAAATAAATAAATAAATTTGGAGAGTGGGTGATAACGCTTTACAGGGACTATTAATGAATCGGGGGGTGAGAGAGCACACTATCTGGGACTTATAATAAATTGGGGGTGGGAGAGAACATTATACAGGGACTTAAAATGAACTGGGGGACTCTACACAAGGAATTATTATGAACTAGGGGAGGACACAGGCACTTGCAATGAATTTGAGGAAGAGATGACAGAGAAGAGGGACGTACAATGAATTGGGGGATTCACATTGACTGATTAATTTATATTTATTGAGCAACAGTTAATCGGGTGGATAGTGCCGGCTTATCAATTTATAATTTGAATGATGCAAGTCTAATAGTTTCTTAAGGTATGGACATATTTATATTCAGGGACACAGTGTGGTGATTTTTATTCAGGGGGAAAATGTATCTATATAATATATATGTGACTTTGTTTTCATAGCCAAAATGATCAATTTGGTAAGATGAGTTGTGACTGAAATATGTCGACTTGAAGATCTGACCAGATGGAGGAAAACAAGAAAAAATGACTAATTAGCTTGATGTACTGGAGGTAAATATTTATTTTGTATCTATATTGTAGGACATGCAGAGAGATGATTTGAGTAATATTTTTGTTTGTAAAACAAACTTCCTTAGGCTACTTTCACACATTCATATAAAATGTTCGTGTGCTGACAGATTTTTTTTTGGACGGCACAGCGACCCATAGAGCTTCATAGATTCATCCGTGATAATCATGGATTTGAAAATGAGATTGTTGAGATTCAGAGCATGTCATATTCTGGTATGATTTTCTAGAAAAAAATTGAGCAGTACATCAACATTTCACATGGATGTGTGAATGTAAACTTATTATGTATAGCACTTTCCCTTACTATATAGTACACTTTACTGTTATATATAGCATCGTCCTTTATTACATGACATCCCCTCTTGGTATGTATCACAACTTTCCATTATTACATAGGGTTATCTTTTGTTATGTATAGCACCATCCCATATTACATAAAGTATTCTTTTGCTACTTTTGTTATTCATAGCGTTCTCTTTATTACATAGGGTTCTCTTTTGTTAGACATAAAAGAAAATGACTGCTTATGAAGCAACATCTTAACAGAAGACCAGTTCATCAGCCTCCTCCATCAGAAAAGCACCCCCAAGGTATGATGCTTCTCCCCACCATGCTTAATGGTTGGGACAGTGTTTGGGGGGTTGTACTCATCCTTCTTGTTCCTCCTAACACAGTGAGTGGAGTTGATACCAAAATTCTATGTTGGTCTCATCTGACCACATACCCTTTTCCCATGCCTCTTCTGGATCTTCTAGATGGTCATTGGCGAATGTCAAATGGGCCTGGACGTGTGCTGATGTGAGTACGGGAACACTGCATGCCCTGCAGGATTTTAATCCATGACAGCGTAGTGTGTTACTAATGGTAATGTTTGAGACTGTGGTCCCAGTTCTCTTCAGGTCTTTGACCAGGTCCTCCTGTGTAGTTCTGGGCTGATTCCTGACCTTTCTCAGAATCATCCTTACCCCACGAGGCGAGATGTTGCATGGAGCCCCAGACCGAGGAAGATTGACAGTCATCTTGTGTTTTTTCCATTTTCTAATATTTGTGCCAACAGTTGTTGCCTTCTCACCAAGCTGCTTGTTTATTGTCCTGTAGCCCATCCCAGCCTTGTGCAGGTCTACAATTTTTTCCCTGGTGTCCTTAGACAGCATTTTGGTCTTCGCCATTGTGGAGAGGTTGGAATGTGATTGATTGAGTGTGTGGAAAGGTGTCTTTTATACAACGAGTTCAAACAGGTGCAATTAATACAGGTAATGAGTGCAGAGTAGGAGGGCTTCTTAAAGAAAAACTAACAGGTCTGTGAGAGCCAGAATTCTTGCTGGTTGGTAGGTGATCAAATACTTATTTCATGCAATAAAATGCTATTTAATTATTTAAAAATCTTACAATGTGATTTTCAAATTTTTATTTCAGATCCTGACTCTCACAATTGAAGTGTACCTACGATAAAAATTACAAACCTCTCCATTCTTTGTAGGTAAACTAGGTAGGAAAACTTTGCAAAATCAGCAATGTATCAAATACTTATTTTCCCCACTGTATACATATATATATATATATATATATACATATATATATATATATATATATGCAGTATATATACATACACGCAGTATTAATAATTTGCAGCTTTGTCACTATAAAAGGAAAGGGCTCAGCCTCACTTCTTGCAGCCCCAAGCTATTGGTGTCTGCCCCTAAGTAAACATATGATGGTCAAATAACGTATTTCCACTGGTAAACGTACAATTGGATAATTAGCTCCTACATGGATTCATCTATGGGCCCATTCATCATTTGTGATTTATTGAAGTCACTTTTCTTTTTTTGTCTTGTGATATTGGCTAATGCTTTAAGTGACAAATTCTGCAAAATGGCACATTTGGTTATATATATTCATCTGTGTGACTGCAGACTTATGAATCCCCCCTGCACACGCACTATGCGATGTGGGGATTCGTCGATTTCTGAGCCAGGACTAAAGTGTATGTATGCGTTATACACTTGTATGGAGCAAGGCCGTGCCCTCTAGTCGGCCCTGCCCACTGGACAGCCACATCACTAGTCGGGGCTCTGCTTCGTTCTATACAAGTGTATGGAGTGAGGCCACGCCCACTAGACGGGCCCTGGCCGGTAGTATGTATAGCACATACATACCCTCCATCCCAGCTCAGAAACTGGTAAATCCCCGCATTGCACAGTGCTTGAGCTGGGGAGATTCGTAAGTCTGCAGTCACACAAAGTGATTTCAGACTTATCGATTTGGACCGGAAAGCCCTTTAAGAGTATTTGTGCCATAAAGTCTAAACAAAGGTAAAAATGTCTTGGAGGTAATGTGAAAAATATGTAACTCACAGCTCTCTGTAAATGAGTATAGCTTATTGTGGACTGACATACAGGATATGTACCACATACATAGATTAATGGGGAATTGGTATCGGTAAAAAATGAAATATGTATAACAAACAATGTAGCATGTTCACCATAAGACCAAAATGCTAACCAAGGTTGAATATGATCACCATACCAATAATGGTTCAACATTTATGACAGCCTTATAGTGCATAAATATATGCATCTCAGAGACGGGCTTAAGTATATGTGACAGGTAGATACCACACATGGTGTTGTTAAGCATCCAGCAACTAAGGGGGTTAACAGGGTGCAGCTAGGGGGGAGTGGCCAGGTCTGCCTCAGAGAGACTGGGTAGTGTCGTTCTGATCTAGAGAGCAAGCTTAAAGGATGCAGACCTCTTCACCAGGCTGATAAGGGTTCTGAGACTCTCTCGCTGCAACTGCCGCTTGGTTGCTAGTGGTATCTACAGGAGAAAGTAGTGGAGAAATGAGTTAACTGTTGTTTAGCAGAAGCAAGGATTGAACACCACATCTAAGGACTGGACTAATCCTTCTGTTCTAACCCTCCACTTGTACCTCACCGCACTAGAAGGTAAAGCCTGTGATAATGTGGATCGGAGACTGCTGGTGAGAGTACTATTGTTGTGGGTGCATAGAAGTGTGCTACTAAAGAGACTTGATATGTGCCGTACTGTGCTACTAAGAAAGACTGTTTATTAATGTGCCTTTGCAGGAAGAAGCTATTACTATTTTTGAAGCCTGTTGCTTTAAGAGACTAATGTTTTGGACTGTCCGAGCTGTTGCATTAAAATCTACTGTTCATGAAGACTTTTGTCAAGTGTGTCTGGTCAGCAAGTGAATCCATCCACGTGACTGTGCCTGAGGGTCAATACCTCTTTGTGCCTGAGAGAAGCTGCAGTATATAGTCGCCCTGTGTAACGGTTCCCCCAAGATTCCAAAGAATTCATGAAAACCTATCTGAACCTAGCGGCGTGCATGTAACATATACCAAAGTGTAGTGTATGTCCCAGCAGTGAAAATCAAGTGGAGAAGCCACAAAAGCACTATATTAAAACCTGGCTATGGATACTCAAAATGTGTAGGCTAATGAGTAGAAGCCAGAGGCATGGGAGTGAGTAAAGGTCTAAGAGTGAGTATGGATCAAAGCATACTCCCTTGGTCAACCTCCTGCTGCAGCATAGATATAGACTGGATTCAGTTAGAATTGGACTTATCTAGGCTCTTTAGTTCCTTCAAACTATTCATATGCATACCCATACCTAAAACTTTAAATGTTGAATTGTTTTTACAGCAATTTGCTGTAACAAAAGTAAGCTTGTGCCACGTACATCTTTTACTTCCATTGATGCCTTTATCTCTGCTATTACTAAGGTCTTATAGTAAGCTAATTGGCAATATAGTTGGTTTGCAAGTTCTAACATGACAAGTAAGGAAATCTCAGCCATGTGAGAACTGGTACATGACGGTGACATCATTACTAACCCGCCAATAAGGGGGGTGCTTTCATTGTCTTGAATACTAGTTCATACATTGTGGTGCACAGAGAGATTTCGTCTGACCCTAAGTTTGACATCATTATGCATCTAAAGTGTGTTGGTCTTAAAGTTGATGGTATTATTTCTGTTGACTGAGTACCTTGTTACTCATGCTATATATGTGGTACTATAAATAGAGATGAGCGTTGTTCGACTCGAACTGTTCGCCAATCTCAAATTCGAGCTGTTTTGGGCGGTGTTCGAGCCGTTCGGCGAACACGAACGATTTGAAAAAAATTCGGCTGTTCGAGGTTATGTTCGATAACTGTTCGTGCACCAAAATCATAACTGGATTTTTTCTCAGTCATGATGAAAATTAATGTTAATACGCAGTTTGAGTGTACAGCGGGGTGGGGGGAGGGGCAGGGGATGGATCTCTACAGGAATATTGAAGATGTCCATTTTTTTTTTCTCTTTCCCGCATTTACAGTGGGGAGGTGCAATCTGTCAGCCTATCAGCAGCGCACACACAGAGCGAAGTGCTTTTTTTCACACAAGCAAGGGCATGTGTCATTGGCAGTGTATGTCACATGTCCTTGCCCTATAAGACCCAGCCATTTTCCCCGTCGCCACCATTTTAGCACTGCTGCAGCTGCATGTTAGACGGCACCGCTGTTGCTGTGTGCGCTATACCTTGTTAATTTCAAGCCAATTTTCGCAAAAATCTACAGATAGCTTAGGAGTAGGGAATAGTTGTGATTGCAGTCCTTTTAAGGACTAGGTTACAGCATTTCCTACGACTTTTATCAGGTAGGTCTGTGCTCTTAAATAGATAGGTTGTGGGAGTAAAGACTAATTGTAATTGCAGTCATATTCAGGACTAAGTTACATCGTTCCTATCAGTTTTTGCCAGGCAGGTCTGTGCCAGTGCTGTGCAAGTTTTTTTCACAGCATTTGGCTAAATCTAGCAAAGCTAATCCTTTTTGGCCTATTGCAGAGTGTGTTAGTCAGTGGAGTAGCCTATCTGTGTTGCAAGCTACACCACCTGTGTATAGAATACCAATTTTTTTACTGCACCTAGTGAAGTAAAACTTTTGGGCATAGCATCATTCTATTAGTCCATCTATACTGACCTCCATAAGGTTGCAAATTGAATATAATTTTTATCTGCATCTAGCTCTGAAAAAATATTTGGCCTTCTAGCAGTGTGTGGGACTTGTTCTATTAGTCCATCTATACTGAACTCCATCAGGTTGCAAACTGAATATAATTTTTTTTCTGCATCTACCTCTGAAAAAATATTTGGGCTTCTAGCTGTGTGTGGGACTTGTTCTATTAGTCCATCTATACTGACCTCCATCAGGTTGCAAATTGAATATAATTTTTTTCTGCATCTAGCTCTGAAAAAATATTTGGCCTTCTAGCAGTGTGTGGGACTTGTTCTATTAGTCCATCTATACTGACCTCCATCAGGTTGCAAATTCAAAATAATTTTTATCTGCCTCTAGCTCTGAAAAAATATTTGGCCTTCTAGCAGTGTGTGGGACTTGTTCTATTAGTCCATCTATGCTGACCTCCATCAGGTTGCAAATTAAAAATAATTTTTATCTGCATCTAGCTCTGAAAAAATATTTGGCCTTCTAGCAGTGTGTGGGACTTGTTCTATTAGTCCATCTATACTGACCTCCATCAGGTTGCAAATTGAAAATATTTTTTTTCTGCTTCTAGCTCTGAAAAAATATTTGGCCTTCTAGCAGTGTGTGGGACTTGTTCTATTAGTCCATCTATACTGACCTCCATCAGGTTGCAAATTGAATATAATTTTTTTCTGCATCTAGCTCTGAAAAAATATTTGGCCTTCTAGCAGTGTGTGGGACTTGTTCTATTAGTCCATCTATACTGACCTCCATCAGGCTGCAAATTCAAAATAATTTTTTTCTGCATCTACCTCTGAAAAAATATTTGGGCTTCTAGCTGTGTGTGGGACTTGTTCTATTAGTCCATCTATACTGACCTCCATCAGGTTGCAAATTGAATATAATTTTTATCTGCATCTAGCTCTGAAAAAATATTTGGCCTTCTAGCAGTGTGTGGGACTCATTGTATTAGGCCATCTATACCAAGCTCCACCAGCTTTTAAATTAATAATAATTTTTAGCTGCATCTAGCCCTGAAAATAATTTTTCTTCCCAATAGTGGTAGCAATAGAAATATGGGGCGCGCTCCTGGCTTACAAAAATATATGCTTCATAACAAAAAACACCAGCCTAGCGCACTGCATTAATAAGATGGCATCATCGTCTCTCCCAGTGCTAGGCTTACTACCAAGGCTAGCATTCCTGTGCCTAAAACACAATGTATGGGTCCGCGCTAGCCACTATGCTAAGGGGTCTAAAGCTGCTGCTAACGCTTTATAGCAATTCAATTGGCAGATTTTCACAGAGCTCTTCCACAACGCCCACCCATCGGGCAACAGTTGCCCACCTTCCCTATGGGATCTAGTGGCGAATAGTTGATACCATTAATCAGAGCGTCAGTTGCCCCGTCGACGTGGCAAGCATACGGTAAGGCATGGGAAGAGTGGACACGACTAGTAGCAGGCAGACGGGTTGACCAATGTGAACAAGCCAGATCACAAGTCACCATAGAATTTCTCCACCAGCTAATGATGAGGGGCATATCAGGGGCGTCAGCGCAGTGGTGTCTGACCGGAGTAGCATTTCACTACCAACTACTGAATTGGGGAGATGTGACAAAGATTCATCATCAGACAATCCATAAAAGGGTGGAAAAGGGGTCAGCCAAGTCAGGAGTGTAGACGTCCCGTCCCGTGTCACCAAAACTGATTTCTCACATCATATCCCTAACGCCATTAACATGACACTCACAATTTGAAGCAACACTACTGTCTACTGCATTTGTGATTGCCTTCTTCGGGGCGCTATGCATAAGTGAGTTAGTCCCTCAATCCAAAATTACCACCAGTGGAGGCTTATTACACCAGGACGTAGTCATAGCCAATAATGCAATACGTCTACGCATACACAAATCGAAAACGGTTCCAGCGGGCAGGGGCACTTGGGTACTTCTACAACCCACAAACGGTACACTGAGTCGGGTAACAATAGTAAAAACATATCTAACCATCAGATCACAAAGTAATTTCTTCCTATCACACATTGATGGAACGCCATTATCAAGATACCAGTTCCAAGCTATATTTAATAAATGCATAACATCAGCAGGGAACCACCCCAAAGATTACGGGACACACTCATTCCGCATAGGCGCGGCCACGGAAGCAGCAAGAGCAGGACTATCAGAAACGGAAGTTCAGAGGATAGGGAGATGGCGATCCACGTGTTTGGCAAGATACATAAGACCGGACTTGTTATCCTAACGTGGTTTGTTTCTTTCACAGGTGACGCTAAGCCAATAGTGTGGGTGATAGGCCACTCGTATATATATTGGGCAGAAAAAAGGGCGAAAGTCCGCCCAGGCGGGAGGAAATTAGAGTTTCATAACACATATTTCAACTGGAGAGGTATTAGAGGCCTGCTATGGCCACAGGTACTAATGGAGGTAATCAAGGTAGGGAGAGAGGCAAGATGTCCGGTCATCTTAGTTATACAGGCCGGGGGAAACAACATAGGTCATCACAAGAGCGCATAACTAATGGCAATAATGAAACTAGACACTGAGCGCTTCAGAGAATTTTTCACAAAACTAGCTATAGTATGGTCAGAGATTGTGCCAATAGCGGTATGGCAAGGTGCGCGAGACATCACGGCCATCGAACGGACAAGGCGGGTAATAAATATTCGGATGGCAAAATTTAGAAGAGACAGAGGCGGTGTAGTGGTACGACACCGACAACTGGAAGGAGATAAAGCAGGCCTCATACGGCCTGACGGTGTTCACTTAATGGATATTGGACTGGACATATTCCTGTCAGGACTCCAGGATGGAGTGGAACAAGCGTTAAGAGTGATGGGTGGGGGTCAGAGTCCTGCATACGAGTACGCAGGATCCTCCGTGGCCTGGAAATAGAAAGGACATGTTGGAGAGTTACACTTGTTGGCCAAGTTGCCGGAGTGGAGACCCAGGGCATGCTGCAACAAGCTGAATTATTTTAGAAATAAAATGCCTTTCTAATGGAATGAGTATAAAGAGTTAATAAACCGATCCTCACCCATCCAGTTGGAAGAGTTACATTATTGTATTGTCAAGGAAAGGGGGGCGGTAGGGGGGCTGAGCGTCTGGGTTTGGTTGGGGTCCCCACAGTCTGCCTAGGCTAGATGCATTTAAAAATTCTTATTAGATACACAGGCGGTGCAGCTTGCTTCGCAGCTGGGCTACTACGCCCAAAGTATTGCCTAGGCTAGATGCAGTTAAAAATTCTACGCTGACTAGCAGACACTGAAGATTTGGAGCAGACCTCTGAGTAAACAGCTCTTCAGACTCAACCATCTGTGTTACCCCAAGCCATAGTGTATGTAGTTTCTTACAGTTAAAAGGGGGGGGGGGCGACCCAACCCACCTGGAATTGACGATGCCAACGTCACGTAAGACACAGCAAGGGGACTCCAAAAAGAGTCTCCATTTTTTCCCAAAATTGTGGCCCAGACACCACTTAACCCTAGAACGCATACCTGGGGCCTCGCAGTCCCGCCCTGTTAATTGTTTTCTATTTTCTGCAAGATTACTTTCGCTAGAATTTTGAAACTCTAGGTATTCTTCATGTATATAGTTGTTTGTCATTTGAGTTTGAGTTATTCCATGTTATTTGCACACGGGCCTAAAAGGCCCCAGGTATATGAAAGTGTAGATTTTTATGGTCATGCGTTCTAGGGTTAAGTGGCATCAATTGCCCCACAGTTGCTTAAAACGGTTGGTGAGGTGTTATGACCAAATCCTCAAGCTTTTAGTCTCCCAAGGATAACACAGGGTTAGAAAAGTCCTTGCGAATCCATGATTTGTTCATCTTTATGAACGTGAGTCTGTCTACATTCTCAGTGGACAGCCGCGTGCGCTTATCTGTCAGCACACCATCAGCAGCGCTGAACACACGTTCAGAGAGAACACTGGCTGCAGGGCATGACAAGATCTCCAAGGCGTGAGTGGCGAGCTCCAGCCATTTTTCCAGATTGGAATACCATAATGAGCAAGGGTCCAGTGACACAGTCATGGCTTCGATGTTCACTTGGAGATACTCCTGCACCATCCTCTCTAGGCATTGACTATGTGTCATACTTCTTGTCTCCTGTGGCCTTGCAAAGGATGGTCTAAAAAAGTGGTGAAACGATTCCACAAAATTGCTGTTACCAGCAGATACTGTGTTACTGTTACGGTTTGAGTGATAAAGACTCGACAGTCCCACGGTTGGCAAGTTAGAACTGTGAGATTCACTTCTTGCACCACTGGTGTTTTGTGGAAAAGCACATGTAAGATTCTGCAACAGCGTCTGCAGATACTCCTGCATGCGTCAATCCCTTTTTATGGCAGGAATTATTTCGGCAAATTTACTTTTGTACCGGGGATCTAAGAGTGTGGCAACCCAGTAGTCGGGATTACTTCGAATTCTGCAATCTGAGGGTCATGTTGCAGGTAGTGCAGCAAGAAGGCACTCATGTGTCTTGCGCATCCAGGAGGACCAAGTCCTTGTTGTGTTGGTAGCGAGGTAAGAATCATGCTTCCTTCCTCTGCCCTCTCCCCCCAACCTCGCACAACAGAAATGTGATCAAGGTCTCCCTCATCTGATGAGTCTTCCATGCCCATCGCCAGTTCATCCTCCACTTCTTCCTCGGCTCCTGCACCTTCCTCAACAGTTTGTCTGCTACCATGCGCCCTGGTTAATCCCTCTCCCCCACCCTCCCATGCCTGCCGCCTTGGTGCTGCCAACCGTCTGGACCTTGGAGATGTTATCCCTTCCGCATACAACTACTCCTCTACTTCCTCCACCTACTCTTGTCCCACCACCTGACTCTGAATTCTGTTTAATGTGTGCTCCAGCATGTAAATCACCGGAATAGTGGTGCTGATAATGGCATCGTCGTCAGCACTAAACATCTTCGTCGCCATTTCAAAACTGTGCAGAAGGGTGTGTGGCGCCCCTGAGGGTTCAGTCGCCACAGAGTTACTGCATCTCACCCAGAGGTGTGGTATCTCACCCGCAAGTAAGGAAGGCGTATGGCTCGGGACCCTAACACCTGCATCCAACACATACCCGCAGTGGGGGTAGGGCAAGATTGCTCCTAAGGGAGAGCACAGTCCCAGGTCCCTAGCTGGTGGGAGGGTCCTATGTAGTGGGTGCTTAGGGGAGCAGCTTAGGGGAGCACATGACAGGGAGAGTATAAATAGGAATCCATCTTAGAAAGAGCAAGCCAGTCAGAGGAGGAAAAGTGACAGGAGCAGAGGCTCGGCATGAGCTCTGCTCCGGAGGCGGGCCTAGCCTGGGAGGCCCAGGACTGAAGGAGAGAAGAGAGGAGTGGGAGCAGGAAGGCTCCAGGAACCGAAGGGACCCTAGGGCTACGGGCCGTGCAGAAGGCCACCCGTACTCCTGCTGCTACCAGGAGGTAGAGGGGTCAGGCCAGATAAGGGGAACCGGTCCCTCAACTAGAGGAGAAACAGCAAGGCTCAACTAGAAACCGGAGGCTGCAGCATTTCATGTACTGCAGGCAAAAGTCCACACCAGTCTCACTAAGAAGGTAGCCACATAGGACCCAGGGGACGGAACACAAGTCGCCCGCCAAGGCCCGAGGATACCGGATAGAAGTGTCACTGGTTGTGAGGTGCAGGGAGAAGGCCAGAGAAAGGACACACAGAAGGGGGTCCTGCTAAGTACTCCGGAGCTATCTGGGGGTGGACTGAGCCCTTCACTGAGTACGCACAGCATGACGGGTGAGATTGCTCTGGTACCTGTAATCTGGACTGCAACAACTGTGAGTAAAGATCCTGGGACTGCATCACACGGACTCTTTGTTCATTACTGACTCCCTGCACTACAATCACCATCATCCACCCACACTGCCCTGAAGCTACACTCTTCCTGTGGTGAGTAATAGCATTGCTGCAAAACCACCAGCTTCAGAGGACTGTTCCGCAGCGGCGGCCCCTTTGGCCGCACTCCACAGGTGACGTAGTCGGACATTATAAAATCCATATATACAAATTACCATTGGATTGACCGCCCTGGGTCACGGACCGGGTCACCGCCACAGTGACTACAACCCCCAGCGTCTACCGGCCCGGCTCAGGGTACCCCACGGCCCAGGAGGCGCGTCAACTTCATAGGTCCCTGATCTGAGACCACTCCTGCAGCGTGATTTGCCCCACCTCTGGATCTCGTTGGCACAGGCTATACGTCAGAACGTATTGCACCAGAGCTTGTCGGTGCTGCCACAGTCGCTGCAACATGTGCAGAGTTGAATTCCACCGTGTCGGCACATCGCATTTCAGCCGGTGAACTGGCAGGCCCAACGACTTCTGTAGGGATGTAAGTCGTTGAGCTGCGGGATGCGAACGGCGGAAGTGAGCACACAGCGACCGTGCCCTCTGCAGAAGGCCATCTAGTCCGGGATAGTGGGCTAAAAATTTATGGACAACCAGGTTTAACACGTGAGCCATACAAGGCACGTGTGTGACATTGCCCCGGCGAAGGGCCGCACCCAGGTTTGCAGCATTGTCGCACACGGCCTTCCCTGGTTGCAGGTCCAGTGGAGACAACCTTTCATGAAACTGGGTCTCCAGAGCTGACCACAAGTCCTCAGCTGTGTGACTCACATTTCCCAGACATTTCAAAGTAAACACTGATGCCGTTGAGCCCTGCTGCCAGCATAGTAAGGAGGTGTGCAGGATTCCTTCTGCGCAGTTAGAAAGCAGGTGGCATTACCAGACAGGCTTTGGGTGCAGGTGGAGGACCAAGAGGAGGTTGAGGAGGCAGAAGCACTGGAGGAACTTCGAGATAAAGAGGATTGACGCAAAACTCGTGGGGACGGTAAGACTTGGACAGCAGCCCCTTGTCCTGCTGTCACCATAGTTACCCAGTGCCCAGTCAGCGACATGTAACGCCCCTGTCCATGCCTACTCGTCCAAGTGTCTGTGGTGAAATGCACCCTGTCACACACAGAGTTTCTCAAAGAAGCGGTGATGTGTGTGCGACATGCTGGTGGAGCGCAGGCACACCTTTCTTTGAGAAGTAGTGCCGACTGGGCATCTGGTACTGGGGCACTGCGACGGACATAAGGTCTCGAAAATCCACTGTGTCCTCCAGGCGGAAAGGCAGCATTTCTGTAGCCAACAGCTTGCAGGTGAAATTCAACCTCTTAGCTTTCTCATGGCTAGGAGGAAACGGTCTTTTACTTTTCCACATCTGAGGGACCGAGGGCTGGCTGTTGTGCTTTGACGGGGTTGAGTAGGGTGTCCCCGGCAAACTGCCGGTCTGTGAGGAAGATGCAGGCGGACATGTTAGGTTGCCTTGATCCAAAGGTGGTGCTCTCGATGTCAGAGAGCGCTCAACACCAGCAGGTGTTTCCACTTCCCAATGAACTGACGACCTGCCAATCACACTGGCTGTTGCAGGTAAAGAGGTGGCAGGTCTGCGTCCAAAAACAGAGGATGAAGAGGCCGCGGATGCACAAGATGGGGCAGACGGTGGTTGGCCCAGCCTGCTAGGCCGCATTGTAGCACAGTGATCTTCCCACTGCAACTTATGCTTCATATCCATGTGACGGTACATGCATGAAGTACTCAAACTATGGATTTTTTGGCCTCTACTTAGCTTTTGGTGACAAATATTACAGATAACACGAGTTGGGTCATCCTTATCGATCTGAGTAAATGCCCAGGCTATGCAAGGCTTAGAGCCCATTCGACCTGAAGAGCTACTACGACTTGTGGTCAGAGGCAGAGTTGTGGTTGAGGATGCAGTTGTTGACGTGCTTCCAGTACTCCGTCTCTGTCCAGGAAGGCGCAACCTAACCTCGTCGTCAATAGCATCTGTGACGCTGCGCTTGGTATCACAGATCCTAGAAGAGTGTATTGATGGAATCCTCCACAAGAGGCCCCCATAAACATTCACACATCTCCACCTTCCACCTCAGACCAGCAGAGGGAGCCCGTTAGGGATATAAATAGGGAAGGTAGAGCTAGGCAGTTCAGTTCCTCTGAAGAGTTCCTGCAGTAGAGAAGCCTTAGAGAGGTCAGCCTGCAGTGGAGCTCAGTCTAGTCTAGAGAACTCAGTTAATAGTTCAGCAGTGGAGCATGAGGCTCCTGCTAGCTAGATTCAGGGAGCCCAGATAGAGCTTAAGGTGTGCCGGCGCCATAAGATCAGTGAAGCGCGGCAAGCTGCCGTTAGTGTGTATAGCCTAGTGAGGGCCCGAGTAGGCCGAAGGCGAGTGGCGAGTTAGTACATAAGGGGCAGAGGAGCTTAACCAGCTCACCCCGAAGCATTTACCGGACACCGGATCCGAGCTTACGGGGATCTCTATGACCCAGTAAGGCATAACCGGAATCCCTGGAGAACTACAAGTCCCAGGATCGCTAAGGTGCTGATACGTAACAGAGCCAGGAGACGCTTAGGCCCCGCATACTGGGAGCGTGAACTCCAAGAGAAGGCCCTACCACAAGGTCAGCCAGCGCAGGACAGAGACAAAGTTAGGCCTAGCTCCAGGCAGGTCAGAAACTTACTACACAGAGGCAAGAAACAGGAGGCCCTACACCCGCTCATTGGGGAGGATCCTGATATGCACCCTTCACCCTACAGTGCTCCGGGAGGTGCCTGAATTTCCTCCAGTAAAAGGTACTGAAGTGACTACCGTGTCCGTTCCCGTTCTTGCTCTGACCCAGCTGGGTCTCGCCTGTCCTGCATTCCCCCTGCATACGCTGCCCTGAGACCTAGCTCCACCTGTGGGGAGCTATACCATCGAGCTGCCTTATCAAGGGCCTCAGTGGACTGCTGCAGCGCTGGTGCTTCTCACCAGATACCACAGGTGGCGTCACGAACTCTTATAAAATTAACAATTATCCACCCTTTTAAAGAGTGACCCCAGGGTACGGGCCAGGGAGCCGATCACCGCGACATCCCCAAGGCCAGGCAAAGGCCCGGGTGACCTCATCGACTGGGTGACTGTGGGTTGACAGTAAGTGGGATCTCCAACCTTGTCATCATCACCCTGTGTGTTATCACACCCGTCGTCCTCAAAGCCAACCTCTTCCTGCCCTGACCGAAAGGTCAAGTTGTCGCTCCAATCAGGTATTTGAGTCTCATCATTGTCTTCATCATTGTCTCCACCAACAGGAGTTACAGTTTGGGAACGAGGGTCTACATTATGCTCAGAACCTTCTTCATCTGGTCCTGGATCCGACTTATAAAGATTCTGGGCATCAGTGCAGATCATTTCCTCATCTGGATTAACAGAAGCTCTGGAGCAGACCTCCGTTTCCCAGGCTATAGTATGAGTGAACAGCTCTGCAGACTCAACCATCTGTGTTACCCCATACTCAGACGGGCAGCTGGAGACTTGGGAGCTGTGAGGAAGCAAGTGCGATTGGGGTGACACCTCTGAGGACTGGAGTATTTGTGATGTTGAAATTGAGGTGGAGGAGAGCCCACTTGAAGAAGCACTTGATATCCGCTGAAGCACCTGCTGTTTTTGTGCCTCATCTGGAATTTGTAGCGATGGGCGTGTCCGTAACGAAGGGATCGTATCACATTGTCCACGAAAAGAAGTCGACATGTTAGTTTGGCTGGAAGATGGTCTTTCTTCTGCAGATGTTACTCCCCCCCCACCGCGGGGGGGCTCGACCCACCAGCGGACAGGCACCAGTATTGGGAGAGGGGGGCTGGCCATCAGGGTCCACCGCGGCTCTGGCACAAACCCGGCGACACGGAGGTGGCACGGGCAGGAACGGACTGGCCATGTCGGCTTCTCACTTTTTGGATTTTAGAAGGGCATGACATGCCTATATCTGTGTCTCCCCCTCCTTTTACTCCTCCACCTCTTTTCTTTTCGCATGACTATATGTACTTGTCACTTTTCCATGTGTTAGTTATGTCTTCTGAGCAGTTTGTCAGCTTTTGGACACCTTTGAAGGTGTTTTCTATGTGTTTCCATGTGTTTTCGTTTGCCTGCCATTGGTTTTAACGGTGTTCGAAGGTGTTCGACGAACAGTTCGACGAACAGTTCGGCGAACACAAGGGTGTTCGACAAACCGAACCGAACTCGAACACTACGGGGGTGGCTCAACGCTAACCATAAATACACAAATCTCTAAAAGACCCACCACCATCAGGTCATCCTACCGTATCAGGTTCAGGGTCTGTGTTTAGTAATTTATGGATCTTATTACATTGGGTACGTAGTTAGTGATGAGCGAGTATGTTCGGTTAACCCTTTTGGCGAGTATACTCGGGCGAGTACCAAGTATCTTCAGCGTACTCGGTGATATGTGTGAATCACTCCCATGTGCATGATTTGCGACTGTTTGACAGCTTTAATACATGTGAGGAATGCTTGTTTCTCTCGCATTCCTCACATGTATTAAAGCTGTCAAACAGCGGTAAATCATGCACATGGGAGTGATTCAAACATATCACAAAGTACGCCGAAGATACTCGGTACTCGCCTGAGTATACTTGCCGAAAGGGTTAACCGAACATACTCGCTCATCACTATGCGTAGTCCATTGGCTAGAAAGACATCCGCTTTTGCTTGAGATACTACAAATTTATTATGTAAATTATAACAGATTGACATCTCACGTGATGTTATATTGGCATATTTTAATATATTCTTTGTATACATCCATGGATTATGGCATTGGATTGCCTGCTATGTGTAATAAACTCCACAGCAGTAGATTTCTGATTTATCTTTTGGAACTGGTCCTTAGTAGAGATGAGCGGTGTTCGACTAGAACTGTTCGCCAATCTCAAATTCGAGCTGTTTTGGGCGGTGTTCGAGTTGTTCGACGAACCCGAACAATTTGCAAAAAATTCGGCTGTTCGAGGTTATGTTCGATAACTGTTCGTGCACCAAAAGCGTGTCCTGCATGTCTGGCGCTATTTAGAGCACCAATCATGCAGGGATTGTCTGCCACTCACTGTAATGCCACAGCCATGGTGGTTGTGGCATTACAGCGATTGCCCAAATCGATGGGAACAGTGCCAACAGTGAAACATGAAAAGCCGGCAATTCAGCAGCGGCATACACCGGTACCCGACAATTTAGAACCGAAAGAATAGAGCTTCACACATAGATTAGATAGATATAAACATGTCAGCCACATATATACGAAGTACAGTGAAAGTGCTGCTTACTGTACTTGTCATTTAGCGTAAAGGATTTGTCAAAAAAAATAATAGTGTTTTCATGCACCGTCTCTTTAAAAAAGCCGGCCGGCAATTCAGCATCTGTACCCGACAATTTAGAATAGAAGGAATAGAGAATCACACATAGATTAGATAGATAGAAACATGTCAGACATATATATATACGAAGCACAGTGACAGTGTTGCTTACTGTAATTGTCATTTAGTGTAAAGGATTTATCAAAAAAAATAATAGTGTTTTCATGCACTGTCTCTTTAAAAAAGCCGGCCGGCAATTCAGCATCTGTACCCGACAATTTATAACAGACAGAATAGAGCTTCACACATAGATTAGATAGATAGAAACATGTCAGTCACATATATATGAAGTACAGTGACAGTGTTGATTACTGTACTTGTCATTTAGTATTAAAATAAAGGATTTATTATTAAAAAAATTGGCGTGGGGTTCCCCTTAATTTTAGGCTCTAGCGGAGGTTAAGCAGACGGCTGGGGCAGATGTTTGAAGCCTGGGAAGGGGGTAATACCCACGGAGCTTCCCAGGCTACTAATATCAGCCCCCAGCTGAATACATAGCCTTTACTAGCTATTAAAATGGGGGACCCCCCAAAAAAAATGACGTGGGGTCCCCCCTAATTTAATAGCTAGCAAAGGCTAGGCAGACAGCTGGGGGCTGATATTAATAGCCCAGGAAGGGAGCCATGAATATTGGCCCCCTCCCAGGCTAGAAACACCAGCCGTCAGCCGCCCCAGAAATGGCGCATTCATAGGATGCGCCAATTCTGGCACTTAGCCTCGCTCTTCCACGCTGCCCTGGTGCAGTGGCAGGGGGTAATAGGGTTGGGGTTGATGTCAGCTTATAATGCCAGCTGACATCAAGCCCAGGTTAGTAATGGAGAGGCGTCTATAAGACACCCCCATTACTAACCCCATAGTCAAAGTTAAAAAAAACACAAACACCCAGAATAAAGTCCTTTAATTGAAATAAAGACACAATCCTTTATTGTTCTAAATTTTTTCCGCAGCCACCCCGGAAAATGGCGCGTTCATAGAAGCGCCATCTTCTGGCGCTGTACCCAACTCATCCAGGGCCCTGATGCGGTGGCTCACTGGGTAATAAAGGGGTTAGGGCCAGCTTGGCATTATCAGCTGGCCCTAAGCCCGAAATTCATGGGGTCACGCCAATATTAGACATGACCACCATGAATTTCTAGTAAAGTATTTAAAAAAAACACAACACCCAGAAAAAAGTCCTTTAATTGAAATAAACACACAATTCTTTATTGTTCTAAATTAAACCATACTTACCATCACGCCCATTCCAGCTGAAGCCAACGATCTCCTGAAATAAAAGAAAAATAATAAAGCAACATCATCCTTACCTTTCCATGGTTCCCATGACAGCTTCAGCTCTGCTACATCGAGATGACAGGCTGGACCGCAGCAGAACGCTGCCATCCAGCCTGTCATCCCGCAGACACTGAGAAGCGCAGGCTTGCTTGCGCTCCACAGTGTCTCTCTGTGAGGGCATCCAGATGAGCCGAGTTAATGTCCAATGAACTCGGCTCACCTCATGCACGTCACTGACAGCGTGGGAAAATTCTCCTGCACTCAGCGCTTCAGCGTGGGAGAATTCTCACACTGAAGCGCTGAGTGCAGGAGAATTCTCCCACGCTGTCAGTGACGTGCATGAAAATGAGCTCACCTTATGCACGTCACTGACAGCGTGGGAGAATTCTCCTGCACTCACCGCTTCAGCGTGAGAATTTTCCCACGCTGTCAGTGACGTGCATGAGGTGAGCCGAGTTCATTGGACATGAACTCGGCTCATCTGGATGTCGTCACAGAGAGACGCTGAGCAGCGCAAGCAAGCCTGCGCTTCTCAGTGTCTGCGGGATGACAGGCTGGATGGCAGCGTTCTGCTGCGGTCCAGCCTGTCATCTCGATGTAGCAGAGCTGAAGCTGTCGTGGGAACCATGGAAAGGTAAGGATGAGGTTGCTTTATTATTTTTCTTTTATTGCAGGAGATCGTTGGCTTCAGCTGGAATGGGCGTGATGGTAAGTATGGTTTAATTTAGAACAATAAAGGATTGTGTCTTTATTTCAATTAAAGGACTTTATTCTGGGTGTTTGTGTTTTTTTTAACTTTGACTATGGGGTTAGTAATGGGGGTGTCTTATAGACGCCTCTCCATTACTAACCTGGGCTTGATGTCAGCTGGCATTATAAGCTGACATCAACCCCAACCCTATTACCCCCTGCCACCGCACCAGGGCAGCGTGGAAGAGCGAGGCTAAGTGCCAGAATTGGCGCATCCTATGAATGCGCCATTTCTGGGGCGGCTGACGGCTGGTGTTTCTAGCCTGGGAGGGGGCCAATATTCATGGCTCCCTTCCTGGGCTATTAATATCAGCCCCCAGCTGTCTGCCTAGCCTTTGCTAGCTATTAAATTAGGGGGGACCCCACGTCATTTTTTTTGGGGGGTCCCCCATTTTAATAGCTAGTAAAGGCTATGTATTCAGCTGGGGGCTGATATTAGTAGCCTGGGAAGCTCCGTGGGTATTACCCCCTTCCCAGGCTTCAAACATCTGCCCCAGCCGTCAGCTTAACCTCCGCTAGAGACTAAAATTAAGGGGAACCCCACGCCAATTTTTTTAATAATAAATCCTTTATTTTAATACTAAATGACAAGTACAGTAACCAACACTATCACTGTACTTCATATATATGTGACTGACATGTTTCTATCTATCTAATCTATGTGTGATGCTCTATCTTTCTGTTATAAATTGTCGGGTACCGCTGCTGAATTGCCGGCCGGCTTTTTTAAAGAGACAGTGCATGAAAACACTATTATTTTTTTAAATAAATCCTTTACACTAAATGACAAGTACAGTAAGCAACACTATCACTGTACTTATTATATATGTGACTGACATGTTTCTATCTATCTAATCTATGTGTGAAGCTCTATTCTTTCTGTTCTAAATTGTCGGGTACAGATGCTGAATTGCCGGCCGGCTTTTTTAAAGAGACGGTGCATGAAAACACTAATATTTTTTTTAATAAATCCTTTACACTAAATGACAAGTGCAGTAACCAACACTGTCACTGTGCTTCTTATATGTGTGACTGACATGTTTCTATCTATCTAATCTATGTGTGATGCTCTATTCCTTCTTGTCTAAATTGTCGGGTACCGGTGTATGCCGCTGCTGAATTTGCCGGCCGGCTTTTTTAAAGAGAGTGTCTTCTGAGCAGTTTGTCAGCTTTTGGACACCTTTGCAGGTGTTTTCTATGTGTTTCTATGTGTTTTTGTTTGCCTGCCATTGGTTTTAACGGTGTTCGACGGTGTTCTAAGGTGTTCGACGAACAGTTCGACGAACAGTTCCTCGAACATCCCGGTGTTCGACGAACCGAACCGAACCCGAACACTACGGGGGTGGCTCAACACTAGTCCTTAGCAGAATTATTTTCTATTTAGTGGCAAATTTTAAATGCGGCTATGCAGGTCCACCATGGGTGAAAACATAGCGGCTGCATGCGCAAACATTATTATGGCAGCCCTAGAGTAGGAACTTGTATTTGTGTCCCACTTTCTTATCTGTGGAGGTACAAAGTTGATTTTTTTCTACTTTGGCAAGGTACATTTATTGAACTGCATAACTTCCATGAGTTTCTGAACCAGATGGACCCTGACATCAAGTTTACACTTATGAATTCCTTTGACAATATACAGTTTGTTGAAGTGTGGATCAACTTAATGGACCACAGATTCCCGACCTCTCTTTATACATAACAAACAAAAAAGATCTGTTAAGGTTCAACAGCCATCATTCTAAAAATATGATTATATCATTGCCACACTGTCAATTCTTCCATACTAAAAGTTAAGAGAGTGAAGTAGCACACTGCATTGCATATACAGTATGTCATCTGTTAGAACCTTGCTGTTAGGTTTTTTTTCCTTTGCTGGTCACATGACCTTGTTGGCCTATTTAATCCTGCTCCGCCCTTCTGGCTTTGCTGGACTTCATTGTATATCTACTTTCTAGCTAGCCTGTGCTCTGTATCTAGCTCTGTTAGTTTGCTTGGTCTACGGACCTCTATGTTCTATCTATTTTGTTTGTTCGTCTGTCTGCTACTATTTCTGTTAGGAGGTGTCCCATATTCCTCCCAGTCCTTAGTACTTGTAGGGATTCCCTCCCCACATCTATAGGTCTCCGTACAGACTAGATTAGGACTTTAGCAGGTCTGATCGCAGGATCAGGTTCCCTGTTACATCGTAGGGATTCAGCTGAGTCCTATAGTAGGGACAGATCTCCTCTCTTTCCTTAGCTTTGGTAGCAGAACATAACAGTAAGTCCAGCCTGCAAATTCTCTAAGGAAAGATTTTTTTTTTTTTTTTTTTTTTTGTTCCATCATGGTGTCGGTTCAGGATTTGGCTAAACACCTGCAGGGACTCTCTCTGGAAGTGGCCGAGCTCCGTCAGCACGTGAGTAACTGTCCTGGAGCATATTTCTTGGAGCCTAAGGTATGTTTGCCGGATTTATTTTTTGGTGAACATCGAGAATTTTTTTCATTTAAAAATGCTTGCTTATTGTATTTTCGTTTGAGACCCAAGTCCTCTGGGGATGAATCCCAGCGCGTAGGGTTCATAATGTCACTTTTGCGCAAAGAGCCTCAGGAGTGGGCCTTTTCTTTGCAACCTAGTGATACATGCTTCAGATCAGTGGATAGTTTTTTTTCTGCTTTAGGATTATTATATGATGATCCTGACCGTGTGGCATCAGCTGAGACTGAGTTGAGACGTTTAAAACAAGGATCAGGTAATGTGGAAAAATATTGTACTCATTTTCGTCGTTGGTCCACTCAAACAGGGTGGAACGATTCTGCTCTGAAAAGTCTATTTCTTGCTGGGCTCAGTGAAAGGGTTAAAGACCTGCTAATTGCTTATCCTACACCTGAGGATTTGCAACAGGCTATGCAATTAGCTATACGGGTGGATAGAAGACTGCGTGCTAGGGTTAATGAGAGCAAATTCTCTGCTATGTCAGTTTCTGGTTATGATAATGTGTGTACTAACAGTGGTGAACCGATGGAGATTGGATCGGTGGCACCTCGCTCTCAAGAAAAAGACCGTCGTTTTTCGGAAGGCTTGTGTTTCTATTGCGGAAAATCTGGTCATTTGATTAAAGGCTGTGAGCTTCGTATGAAGAAAGAAAAAAAAATGGTCAGTCACGCCCGTATTGCCTGTTTAAATTCCAAGGGTATATTTTTAGCTGCTTCCACGATTGCTCAGGAAAAATTAATGGAATTTCGGGTGTTTGTTGATTGCGGGTCTACACTGAATGTAATTGATGGGGGATTCGTGGAAAAACTCAATTTAAAACCTGAACCTTTATCATCCCCCATTGCTGTGGTTTCTGTGGATGGCTCCCCTTTGAAGAATATTACTCTCAAGGTCAGTGAATTTCCTCTCACTATTAATGATGTTCACCATGAGAAATTGGATTTGGTAGTGTTGAATAACTTGCCTTCTCTAGTAATATTGGGTTTGCCCTGGTTAAAATTTCACAATCCTGTACTGGATTGGTCTACCAGTGAAATTAAATCCTGGAGCCATAAATGTTATGACAAGTGTTGTAACGGGCGTATTGCAGCTTTGGATAGGGGAGAATTGCCTGTTCCTATTCAGGATTTTTGGAGAGTTTTTTCTGAGAAAGAATCGCAGGTTTTGCCTCCCCATAGAGACTATGATTGTTCTATTGAATTTGTCCCTGGAGCGATTCTTCCTAAAAGTCGTTTATTTAACCTTACTATTCCTGAGAGGAAGGCTTTGGAAGAATACATACAGACAAGTTTGGCCGCCGGTCACATTAGGCCCTCTAAGTCTCCTGTGGCGGTTGGATTTTTTTTTGTAAAAAAAAAGGACGGCGGTTTACGTCCTTGTCTGGATTTTCGTGAGATTAACAAAATTACGGTACGCAATCCTTACCCACTGCCATTGATTCCTGATCTGTTTAACCAGTTATTGGGGGCCAAGTGGTTCTCTAAAATTGACCTTAAGGGGGCATACAATCTGTTGCGCATGAAGGAGGGTGATGAATGGAAGACTGCTTTTAACACTCCTGTGGGTCATTTTGAGAATCTGGTTATGCCTTTTGGTCTTACTAATGCTCCTGCATTTTTTCAGAATCTGATTAATGACATCCTTAGACCTTTGATCGGTAAAAATGTGGTTGTGTATTTGGATGACATTTTGATTTATTCGCCAGATCTGGAGTCTCATTGGCGGAGCGTGCGTGAGGTATTACAGTTATTAATGGACAATTCGCTTTTTGCTAAGCTGGAGAAATGTGAGTTCGCTGTACAGAGAATTAGTTTTTTGGGCTACATTATCTCCAGCAAAGGTTTTGAGATGGATCCGGTTAAGGTTCAGGCTGTGCAGGAATGGCCTAGGCCTATTGGTTTGAAATCGATACAGAGGTTTTTGGGTTTCGCCAATTACTATAGAAAATTCATAAAAAATTTTTCTAGTATTGTCAAACCTCTGAGTGATCTCACCAGGAAAGGTGCTGATGCGGTTCAGTGGTCTTCTGAGGCCATTGAAGCTTTTGTGTATCTCAAGGAGAGGTTCACCTCTGCTCCCATCCTTATGCAGCCTGATGTTACTAGGCCGTTTTTGGTTGAGGTTGATGCTTCCTCTGTGGGGGTTGGCGCAGTATTGTCTCAGGATAACGGGGATGGATTACATCCCTGTGCCTTTTTTTCAAAAAAATTTTCGGAGACTGAATTGAATTACGATATTGGTAATCGGGAATTATTGGCTATTAAACTCGCATTTGAACACTGGCGCCACTTCTTGGAAGGTGCGGAATTTCCCGTTCAGGTTCTTACGGATCATAAAAATCTGATATATCTTGATGCTGCCAAGCGCCTGAATGCCCGTCAGGCTAGGTGGGCACTGTTTTTCTCGCGGTTTAATTTCTCCGTTACTTACATCCCTGGTACTAAGAATGTTAAGGCGGATGCCTTGTCTCGCAGTTTTTCTCCCATAGTCGGTGCTGAGAAAGAGGAAAACATTTTACAAGAAGGTGTTGTGATAGCTGCTTTAGACTCCGTTTTGGAAGATGAGATTCTTAAAGCTCAGGAGAATGCCCCATCTAACACTCCTCATGGGAGGTTGTTTGTGCCTGGGACCTTTAGGAGAGATTTGTTTGTTGAGTGTCACGAATCTCGGTTGGCAGGTCATCCCGGAATCTCTGAGACCAAGAGACTGGTGGGTCGCAGTTTTTGGTGGCCTGGATGGCAGAAGGAAGTCATTAAGTGGGTGCGCCAATGTACTATATGTGCTAGATCTAAGTCCTCACATACTCCTGCTGCGGGGTTACTTTGTCCTTTGGAGGTCCCCAGTGCTCCTTGGACACATTTGGCTATGGACTTTATAACTGACCTTCCCCCCTCTGAGGGTTTTACTGTCATCTGGGTGGTCGTGGACCGTTTTAGCAAGATGTGTCACTTGGTTCCCTTCGTCAAACTGCCCTGCGCTAAAACTCTCGCTAAGGCCTTTGTCAAGGAAATTGTCAGACTTCATGGCGTTCCTACTGACATTGTTTCTGATAGGGGTCCTCAGTTGGTGGCTCGTTTTTGGCGTGCCTTTTGTGACAGGTTGGGAATTCATTTGTCGTTTTCGTCCGGATATCATCCTGAATCTAATGGCCAGACAGAAAGGAAAAACCAGGATGTTGAGCAGTTCTTGCGTTGTTTTGTGGCAGACAATCAAGAGGGGTGGTCTGAGTTTCTGCCACTTGCCGAATTTGCTCTGAACAATCATACATCTTCTTCTGCTGGTTGTTCGCCTTTTTTTTGTTGTTCTGGGAGACATCCGTCGTTTGGGTCGTTCTCCAAGTTGGGATCTGCCGTGCCTGAGGAGGAGAATTTTTCCGATGATTTGGAAAGAGTTTGGACGGATGTGCGTGGTAATCTTCAGGAGGCCAACAGAAAATCTAAAGACTACTTTGATAGGAAACGACAGGAGGTTTTGTTCGCTGTTGGTGACATGGTTTGGTTGTCCTCTAGGAATCTGCGGTTGAGGATTCCTTCTAAGAAATTGGGTCCCAAGTTTGTAGGGCCCTTTAAGGTGCTTCAGGTTGTCAACCAATCTGCTGTTAGGTTGGAGGTTCCTACCTCCTGGAGAATTAATCCGGTCTTTCATGTCTCTCTGTTAAAAAAAGCTGTTGTGTCTGATGGTGACGCCTCTGCCTCTGTTCCTCCGGTGGTGGAGGACGGGGAATATGAAATTTCTCGCATCCTTGACTCTAGACGGTATAGAGGTAGTTTGCAGTATCTTGTGGCCTGGAAAGGTTTCGGACCCGAGGATAACTCTTGGGTGAGGTCAGATGATGTTTCCGCGTCCAGACTTATCAGAGCGTTTCACAGGAGATTTCCTGATAAGCCTGGTCCTAGGGGATCCGGAGGATCCTCTTAGAAGGGGGGGTACTGTTAGAACCTTGCTGTTAGGTTTTTTTTCCTTTGCTGGTCACATGACCTTGTTGGCCTATTTAATCCTGCTCCGCCCTTCTGGCTTTGCTGGACTTCATTGTATATCTACTTTCTAGCTAGCCTGTGCTCTGTATCTAGCTCTGTTAGTTTGCTTGGTCTACGGACCTCTATGTTCTATCTATTTTGTTTGTTCGTCTGTCTGCTACTATTTCTGTTAGGAGGTGTCCCATATTCCTCCCAGTCCTTAGTACTTGTAGGGATTCCCTTCCCACATCTATAGGTCTCCGTACAGACTAGATTAGGACTTTAGCAGGTCTGATCGCAGGATCAGGTTCCCTGTTACATCGTAGGGATTCAGCTGAGTCCTATAGTAGGGACAGATCTCCTCTCTTTCCTTAGCTTTGGTAGCAGAACATAACATCATCCAAATTCCATATTTGTGATTACGCAGAACATCTTTCACAAAAACATCTGGGGAGAGTGGGGAATATGATTTGGTGCAATCTCCTAGCCTCCAGAATTGATGCGTCAAATGTCTATTTATTTGTTTATTTATTTTACTCACTTATATAGCACCATTAATTCTGATATTATCATCACTGTCCCCATTGGGGCTCACAATCTAGATTCCCTATCTGTATGTCTTGGGAGTGTGGTAGGAAACTGGGGAACCCAGAGGAAACCCACGCAGACACAGTGTCACGGGTTTACTGTCACAGAGAGGAGCCAGCGTCTGAGTTCATGTATTCCTGCATTGAATAGAAGCACTTCTCTCTCTTATTAAATGGTGCTAGTTTCTTTCAGCAGTTCAAGAGTTAATCTGCTCAGAGTTTCAGTAGCTTCCTTCTTGGAAGTTCTCAGCTGAGCAGTATCAGCCACTCCTATCTCCTATATAGTCTCTGCTCTGGCAATTTGGATTGCCAGTGTAAGTCTTGTACTGCCTGGTGAGGAGTGGAGGATTTGGTGTTCGGTAGAGGCGTTTAATCGCTTCCCGACTGCCCACTGTATATAAACGTCGGCGCTGCCTGGGGTCTGTGCAGCGCCGACGTTTATAAACGGTCGGTGGTCCCGCAGCACTCAGGACAGGGTCCTGCAGGTGCTACGGTTGCGGTTCAGATCAGTAGCAGTGACAGGGGACATCATCAGGACCAGATTGGATCAGGTCCCAATGATGTTAACCCTTTTCTATCTTCTAGATGCCGCAATCTATAGCAATCGCGGCATTTAGAAGATAATAAGAGGAGAGGGGGTCATCCACTTACCTCTCCGACGGCCCCCTGATGTCTGAGAGGACCTGCCGTTGTCATGGCAACCAGAGGTCACATGACCACCTCCGGGTCTGCTGAAGTCTAGCAAGAGACACTGACAGTGTGAAACTGTCAGCAAAGCTCTCATGCAATGCAATACATGTCTATTGCATTGCATGAGAACAGTGATTAGAAAAATAAAAATTAATGTCCCATACAGGGACTAAGTAAAAATGTAAAAAAAAAAAAGTCTAAAAAATGTTTTCAAACTGTTAAAAAAATTGCAAAATAACTAAAAATAAATAAATAAAAAATTAAACCAATAAATCCGTATATTTATGCAAAAACAAAAAAAGTACACATATTTGGTATTGCCGCGTCCGAAACAATCCGATCTATAAAACTTTCACACTAATTAACTCCTTCTGTGCACACCGTAATAAAAATAAATAAAAAACGGAGCAAAAAACTATGCTTTTTCATCATATCGCCAAACAAAAAGTGGAATAAAATGCGATCAAAAAGCAAAATTGAAATAAAAATGGTACCGCTGAAAACGTCATCTTGTTCTGCAAAAAAAAGTCGCCATACAGCTCCATCAGCCGAAAAGTAAAAAAAGTTATAGCTCTCAGAATAAAGCAATGCAAAAAAAATATTTTTTCTAAAAAATTGTGTTATTGTGTAAAAGCGCCAAAACATTAAAAAATATATACGGTAAGTGTAGTATCGCTGTAAAGGTACTGACCCGAAGAATAATGCTGCCTTATCACTTTTACCACACGCAGAACGGCATAAAAAAAACCTCAAAAAACAATTCCTCAATTGTTGGATTCCGTTAATTTTACCTCCCAAAAAACGGAATAGAAAGCGATCAAAAAATTGTCACGTACCCAAAAATGGTACCAAAAAAAATGTCAACTCGTCAACTAGATTTTGCAAAAAAAAGCGTCTTTTAGTGTGTGACAGCTGTCAGTCTTAAAAACCCGATATAAATCTGGTATCTCTGTAATCGCACCAACCCGAAGAATAAAGTAATCTCATCACTTATACCGCACGAGGAACGGCGTAAAAAAGAAATAAAACCAATTCTTCACCTGCTACTGATTTGTTTATTATGTCTCCCAAAGATCGCAGTAAGGCTCTGCTCACATTTATCCTGCGCTCTGCCCTGAGCACTTACACCGGGGTTTCTGTGTAAATCTCTGAAATACGTGATTCAGACGGAACCCATGACGGAAGATTTACTGTAATGAGGCAGATATAGGCCACTGTGGATGCCGTCTGGCCTGTGATCCCACGGTGTCAGTTTTTTTAGGCGTGCATAAAGGTGCGGTTGGCCACAGTTTTGTGGACTTCTGAAAAAAGGACACTGCTAAACAGAGGCCAGACGGAGACTCTGCTGCCTCATTACAGTGAATGGATCCCGCAGGGGTTTCATCTGAATTACATCACTTGGAAATTTAGATGGAAACCCCGATGTAAGTGCTCAGCCTAGAGCGCCGGATAAATGTTATGTAAAATGTTCCCAATAAAAACTTCAACTCAGTCCTCAAAAAAAGCTAGTCCCCACTCAGGTCCGTTATCTGTTAAAAATATAAGGGACTTCTAAGTAAGTTACTGGTAGCAGAAAGGCTCTGGAAATGCAAAATGGCCCTTGCCCCCCAACAGAAATTCAGAAAATTTTGTGCTCCCAAATCCAAATGCCTATTTTACAATAATTTGTTCTCCAATTGTCAAATAGCGCTCCGTCCCTCCCAGATCTCGCTGTATGGCTAAGCGGTACGGTACAGCCACATATGGGGTATTGCCACGTTTAGAAGAAATTGTGTGACACATTTCGGCACCATTTTTACCCATTGCCCTGTGTGAAAATGTAAAATCTGAGGGTAAAACATTTTTTGTGGTAAAAATATAATTATGTTTTCTTCACTGCCCAATGGTATAAATTTAAAAATTAAAAAATACTCACTGCTTCCCTAGATGAATTCCTTGAGAGGTGTAGTTTACAAAATGGGGTCACTTGTGGGGGTTTCTGCTGTTTCGGCATGTCAGCGACTCTTCAAATGTGACATGGTGTCTGCAACCTATCCCAGCCAACATAGCGCTCCTTTCTCTTCCGAACCCTGCCGTACACCAAAGCAGTGGTTTTCCCCCACATATGGGGTATCGGCGTACTCAGGATAAATTGCACAACAAATTTCATGGTGCAATTTCTCCTGTTATCCTTATGATAATACAAAATTAGGGGATGAAAAACATTTTTTATGGGAAAAATGTGAAAATTTTATTTTTACGGCTCAATATTATAAACTTCTGTGAAGCACCTGGGGGTGCAAGGTGCTCACCATACATCTCGATAAGTTCCCTAAGGGGTCTAGTTTCCAAAATGGTGTCACTTGTGGGAGGTTTCCACTGTTTAGGCACATCAGGGGCTCCCCAAATGCAACATGGCATCCGCTAATTATTCAAGCAAATTTTACATTCAAAAAGTCAAATGGCGCTCCTTCCCTTCCAAACCCTGCCGTGCGTTCAAACAGTGGTTTTCCTCCACATATGGGGTATCAGCGTGTTCAGGAGAAATTGCACAACAAATTTCATGGTGCAATTTCTCCTATTACCCTTATGATAATGCAAAATTAAGGGATGAAAAACGTTTTTGTGGGAAAAATGTGAAAATTTTATTTTTACAGCTCAATATTATAAACTTGTGTGAAGCACCTGGGGGTGCAAGGTGCTCACCACACATCTATATAAGTTCCCAAGGGGGTCTAGTTTCCAAAATGGTGTCACTTGTGGGGGGTTTCCACTGTTTAGGCACATCAGGAGCTCTCCAAACGCAATATAGCGTCGGCTAATTATTCAAACAAATTTTACATTCAAAAAGTCTAATGGCGCTCCTTCCCTTCCGAACCCTGCAGTGCGCCCAAACAGTGGTTTTCCCTCACATATGGGGTATCAGCGTGCTCATGAGAAATTGCACTACAAATTGTGCAGTTCATTTTTTCCTGTTACCCTTGTAAAAATAAAAAAATTGGGTCTAAAGTAACATTTTTGTGAAAAAAAGTTAAATGCTCATTGTTTTCTTCCACATTCCAAAAATTCCTGTGAAACACCTGAAGGGTTAATAAACTTCTTGAATGTGGTTTTGAGCACCTTGAGGGGTTCTGTTTTTAGAATGGTGTCACTTTTGGGCATTTTCTGTCATAAAGGCCCCTCAAAGTCACTTCAAATAAGATGTGGTCCCTAAAAAAATGTTTTTGTAAATTTTGTTGAAAAAATGAGAAATCGCTAGTCAACTTTTAACCCTTAGAAACTTCCTAACAAAAAAAAATGTTGGTTCCAAAATTGTGCTGACGTAAAGTAGACATGTGGGAAATGTTATTTATTAACTATTTTGTGTGACATATCTCTCTGATTTAAGGGCATGAAAATTCAAAGTTTGAAAATTACAACATTTTCAAAATTTTCACCAAATTTCTGATTTTTTCACAAATAAACGCAAGTGATATCGAAGAAATTTTACCACTATCATGAAGTACAATATGTCACGAAAAAACATTCTCAGAATCAGGGGAATCCATTGAAGCGTTCCAGAGTAATTACTTCATAAAGTGACAGTGGTCAGAATTGAAAAAATTGGCCTGGTCACGAAGGCGAAAACAGGCTCTGGCACGAAGTGGTTAAGGAGAGTTGTTCTGTGACTGTTGCTTGGTGTTTTGGCTGCATGCATAGTCCCTTCCTCTTCTATTTTTACCTTCGTAATACCTTGTGTTTTCCCTCTGTTGCCTGTGAGTGCATATTTTGCAGGTTTCATATTTTCATTTATCCTTGTATGTCCTTTCCTTGTTTATATTGTTTGTGTATTTACATACACTATTCCTCCCCACTTACCTAGGTGGCGGAGGGGACAGAAAAGGGCTGATTCAGGAGAACAGCAAAGTACGTGGCCTCAGCATCTTCACCATCAGAAATAACCTGGGGAGCAGGGATAGCTAGGGTGTCCCTAGCGTTAGGGACAGGGTAGGAGCCCCTGGTCACGGGTTATCAGACAACAGTATCCTTACACACAGGGAGGACTTACAAACTTCTTGCAGATATTGTCCCTGGTAGGATTTGCACCCAGGACTCCAGTGCTGCAAGGCTGCAGTGCTAACCACTGAGCCACTAGAAAATAGTTTGTATTTACATATGAGGAGAAAAGTGGCAACATAATCAGAATCATACAGTGCCACTGGTCAATGCTATACAAACATTTACCTGAAGTTTGAAAATATACAGTATATGTGATTATGACTGATTGTGTACATATACATATACACTATTCATTGATGTGTTTTACTTTGCATGTCACTGTCCAGTATGAACTCATTAGTCACCCTCATTAATTTTCCATGATATATTTGGCTGATAGAGTTTTACACTTTTGGTATATTGTATTCTGGACATTGATTCATTTTTCACTATGTATTTATGATGTACTTGTTGCCACTATAAATATGTACACTTTATGTCCCGTTCCTTCCTTGACATATGTTAATTATTTCTTGAGCTTAAACGTTGTCACACATGGGCTAATAAAGTCTTAAAATATTTTTTGTAGTGTTGTCCATTTTTGGATTTTGTATACAAGAGCCAGTGGTTTGGTCATTAGGGATGTACACCATCTGTATGGATTCTATAGTAGTGCTGCTTTAATTTTTGGACTAACTAGTTAATAGATAGAAAAATAAATAGATAGATAAATAGAAAGATAGATACAGTTTTGTTTGTTTGCACAAATTTGCTAATCACTTTAGTCTTAATTAACTTGGCTTAAACAGTATAACAGTATAAGAAAATAAGTAGCACTTAATGTACCCAATATTATGTTATAGTGAGACGTTTTCCCTGGCACAGTGACATTAATATTATGTGAAATTTGCATTGAAAAACGTGCATGCTGAGTTTGATATGAATTATTCTCTTCCAATATACCTAGACAACTGTCATAAAGAATTACGCTACAGATTTAGTGATGTTAAGTGTCAATTGTAATTTGGTGACAGGCATTTTATTGCCTATGCATATTGCTCTGCTAGAATCTGCTTCTGAGTACAGAGGCCAGAATATCATTAAAACCCAGTGATCCTTTACTGATGACATAATTTGACTGGCAGAGAGAATGGCAAGGAACTGCATCATTTCACCTTCATAGAATCTGCTCTTTGTCAGGTAGGTATTTGACTTAAATTAGAAGCAGTCCAGGAAATTTGGTGCAGTGACTCGTTTGAGGATTTTTTGGGGGACAGTCATATAAGACATGTTATTAGAATGCAACCATTTCCCATTCTGATAGATCGGTGCCATGTACACAGGCTGCCTGCTCTATAGACAGTCAGTTTTGCAATGAAGTTTTAAACCTTTGTTAAAATTAATTTGAATCCAACATTTCATGAGATTACTAGTGAAGCCTGTCACCAAAATAATAGGGGAGGCATAATCATGTCTCCTATCAGTTATAGACATAATTATCAGCCTGGAGTGAAGGGTGCCTGCTGAAAGGGAAGAGTTTATGTTTATTGAGACACAATTCAGGTCTAGAAATGACACATTATAATGGACAACTCTGGCGCTGAAACATAAAATATTACACATTTATCATGCTGTGCATTTTGGAAGAATTCTTGTGAATTTATAAATAAATGTCCTCTGCCAAAAATGATTGCAGCACCTTGGTGGTACTAAATTTCTCTACATATATGCACATATATATTATTTACTGTACCAGAGGCATAGCTAGGGGTTCAGCTTACCGGGGAAAAACATCTGAGTGGGCCCCTAACCAGTAACCCTAATTATAACTATGGTGACACACTGATATTAAAGCCATATGGTGACACATAGTGGTAGATACCAGTCCTGCAGAACATACAAGTGATTACAGTACTTATATATTTAGTAGCTTACAGCTAGTAATCTTTCTGATGGAGTCGTTTATTTTTCCCATCTTTTCCATTTGGCCCAGACTGACATGGCAACTACTTCCAGCCATGACTCGTCTGCAGAGTTTTCAGCAAAGACACATTTGACTTCTCACATTTCCAGCACCATCCTCATCCTGCTGACACCCCAATACTGAGCTGCGTCTGCCGTATGTGTCACTATTACTGCACCTGCTGTTTGGCACAATAACAGCGCTCTTCTTTTAATGGCCACAATACTCTGAGTGCCCCTATAACAATAATGCTTCTTAAGTGCCCACTTAACATTTAATAATGTACACTGAGTCACCCAATGTACAGCTCCTCTATACACAGTATGGTGGGCCCACAGCTCCTTTATACAGAGTATGATGTTCCCACAGCTCCCCTATACACACTATAGCTTTGCTATACACAGTATTATACCCCTACATCTCCTCTATACATAGTATGATGTTCCCACTGCTCCCCCAAAATACAATATAATGACCGCCACAGAAGCCCTCAGACTGTATAATGGCCCCCACAGTAGAACCCAGACGGTATAATGGCCCCCACACTGTATAATGGCCTTCATAGTAAGCCTACAACTGTATAATGGCACTCACACTAGCCCCAAAACTGTATAATGGCCCCCACATTAGCCCCCAAATTGTATAAGGGCCCCTACATTAGCTTCCAAACTGTATTATGGCCCCTGTATTAGCCTCCAAAGTGTATAATTGTCCTCAAATTAGCCATTAAAAACATATTATTGCTCCCACATTAGCCTCCAAACTGTATAATAGCTACTGGATTAGCCTCCATGCTGTATAATGGCACCCACATTAGCCCCCAAACTGTATAATGACCATCTTACCTTGCACAAGGGCTATCACACTGTATGAGGCCGTAGTGACCATATTGTATGGGGGTCTGTGGAGGCCATAATACTGTATGAGGGCTGTGGTGACCATCCTACTGTAGTGGAGGATGTGGAGACCATAATACTGTATGGGGGTCTGTGGTGGACATCATACTGTGTATGGGGGCTCTAGTGGACACCTTACTGTGTGGGGGGCTGTGATGACAGTATTGTTTGGGGTGTTGTGGTGATCATCATACTGTGTGGGGGTGTTTTGCGAGGAGGGGGCACATACCGTATATGCCCCCAGCCCCTCCTGTGATGTATTACCCCCAGCCCTTCCTCTGATGTATATATGCCCCCAGCCCCTCCTGTGATGTATATATCCCCTGTCCTTCATCTGATTTATATATGCCCCCAGGCCCACCTATGATTTATATATGCCACCAGCCCCTCCTGTGATGGATGTATATGCCCCCAACCCCTCCTGTAATGTATATATGCCACCTGCCCCTTCTGTGATCTATGTGCCCTGGCATCTTCTGTGAGGTATATGCCCCCAGCATTTTCTGCGATGTATGTGCCCCAACCCCTGCTTCGCCTGTGATGTATGTGACTCAGCCCCTCCTGTGATGTTTGTACTCAGCTCCTCCTGTGATGTATATGCCTTGGCGTCTTTTGTGATGTATATGTCACAGGTGTGTCAGGTGTTATAGCCAGTCACACTAGTTCTGGCTACAGAGGGTGGCTGTGTTTAGCATTGCAGATCCTTCTTAATCCTTTTCACTTTAAGACCCAGGGGCGTCCTCCCTCCTGCTGTAAATTGACACACACTTGCATGGGAGTTAAAAACCCTCAGTTTGTTGCAGGGAACTGCCGGTGATATTTCTTTGTTCCTTGTCTCTAGCTTGGAGCACTAGCAGTTGGCTAGCTATTTCTCTGGTGCCCTTGGAGGACAGTTGGCGTTTCCCCTCTAGTGTCTGCTCAAGCTAAGTTATCCCCTTTGTTTGTCTTCCTGGTTGTTTTTAGTTTGTAGTGGGGCCTGACCAGTGCTAACCCCTCTCCCTCCCTATCTAGGGATATACAGGGCTTAGGTTTCCTGATCTGTGATTGGTGTGGAAACAATATAGGGATGGTAGGGGGTAGGCAGGGAGCTATTAGATCTGCCTAGGGGTCTCCACTTTCCCTTTCCCTAGTGTTTTGGATTCCTTCCCCTCTTCCCTTCGTGTTACACTGAGTCTTTCCCACACCTTGTGTGACAATATCACTGGCCGTGCACATGTAGGAAGAAAAAACTGACACATGGTTTTATTTATGTGTGTTTTTTTTTCAGCTGTGGCCTTTTTATTCCTTTCTCCCTGGGTTCATGGATCCTGTTGCAGAGCTTACTGAGCAGCTACACAGGCTGTCTCTGAAAGTGACTGACCTCCACTATGAGGTTCAGCAGCAGCAACAGCGGCTGCAGGTCCCTAATGCTGGGGTCTCTGCCGGTAGGCCGGTTCAGCTTGAACCCGAGGTTGCCCTCCCAGACAGGTTTTCAGGAGGTAGGGACAAGTTTTTGTGTTCAAGGAAGCTTGCAAACTGTATTTTAAATTTCATCCTTACTCCTCTGGAGATGAGGAGCAGCGGGTGGGAATTGTGATCTCACTATTGCAAGGATACCTTCAATATGGACAAGTCCCATAACTTAAATATATATCTCCAGGGCCACGGTCAGGCCCCAAAGGTATATCAAGAATCACTCCATAATATTTGAACGCACACAAAGAAAAAAAGGAGTATATGATTTATGCAAAAAGCAGGAAAATGTATTGAAAAATACACTTAACAAACTTAATGCTAAAATGTTACTAGGACAGTAAGAGATAAGAGCATGTTGCCTCTGCACACCAAAATAAAGTGACTTAAGTGCTTGAGAACAATCCTTAATGTGCTACAGTACGGCCATATATAAGATAAATATCTCTCCGCAACAAAAAGGAGAGCACTTAGGTACAAAGCAATGTGTCTGTAGCTACAAAGAGCAAAGCCAAGTCAGAGAGAATGTATCAAGCATAAAAGGACCAAGTGGTCAATAACAAAGGTGTTGACACCGAAAGCTCTCTTACCAAGACAGATGTGCAGAGGGGGATGGTAGGGGAAGAACCAGATGAAGGGGCAATCCCCACACGGACCTCCGATGCGCGTTTCACGTGGCTTTATCAAGGAGGTAGGAGCCATGTCTTAGGTGCAGGAGAGGACCTTTTTAAGGTGGAGCCAACAAGGTCATGTGGCATCCCACATGACCAGTCGTCATGACCACCAAGACTGTGCAAGCAGCGCGTGTGCGCCTGGCCTGCCGCGTCGCCATGACAGCCGCCCCAGCCATCATGGCCGGCGGCACATGTGCGGGAGCACCCGGGAAATCCCGAAGCCTCTGAGCAGGCGCCGCAAGCACTTAGATCCCGAAGATAAGCCCGGCGATTGCGGAGCACCATGACGCGCGCGCACAACAGATGCAGAAAATAAAGAGTAAGTATGTATTAAATCCATAGGTGGACACTCCAGGGTCACAAAAATGGTGGCGCCGAGGGGGAAAATCATCCCAGATAGAAATTAACGATGCAATCTCAGGTATAGCCATAACGGGGGATAACCCAAGTGGGGAGATAAGTTCTTCTTTTGCTATTCTTTATGCACCATAAACAGCGCCAGGATGCAGATCGTCATTTTTGTGAGGTTTAGATGTCCAGGTCCCCAGGGTGCAGGAGATGGCACAGCAAGGAGATAAAATCACTAGAACAGAATAAATAAACATGATGTAATTATAAGTAACACAGAATTAGATTAAAAGAAGTGTGGAGAAGGCTGAATATAATACAAGAAATTATTGATTAAAAAAATACACTTGGTCTATGGGTAAACAATAAAGATTGAGAGGCGACTGGTGCAAAAGGGAGCTCACAGATTTGGTATCCTATACTTGCATATAAAATTTAACCTTTAATATACAGTGGTGGCCAAAAGTATTGGCACCCCTGCAATTCTGTCAGATAATACTCAGTTTCTTCCTGAAAATGATTGCAATCACAAATTCTTTGATATTATTATCTTCATTTAATTTGCTTGCAAGGAAAAAACACAAAAGAGAATGAAGCAAAAATCAACTCATTGATCATTTCACACAAAGCTCCAAAAATGGGCCAGACAAAAGTATTTTGCACCCTCAGCCTAATACTTGGTTGCACAACCTTTAGCCAAAATAACTGCGAACAACCGCTTCCGGTAACCATCAATGAGTTTCTTACAATGCTCTGCTGGAATTGTAGACCATTCTTCTTTGGCAAACTGCTCCAGGTCCCTGATATTTGAAGGGTGCCTTCTCCAAACTGCCATTTTGAGATCTCTCCACAGGTGCTCTATGGGATTCAGGTCTGGACTCATTGCTGGCCACCTTAGAAGTCTCCAGTGCTTTCTCTCAAACCATTTTATAGTGCTTTTGGAAGTGTATTTTGGGTCATTGTCCTGCTGGAAGACCCATGACCTCCGAGGGAGACCCAGATTTCTCACACTGGGCCCTAAATTATGCTGCAAAATTTGTTGGTAGTCTTCAGACTTCATAATGCCATACACACGGTCAAGCAGTCCAGTGCCAGAGGCAGCAAAGCAACCCCAAAACATCAGGGAACCTCTGCCATGTTTGACTGTAGGGACCGTGTTCTTTTCTTTGAATGACTCTTTTTTTTTCTTGTACACTCTATGTTGATGCTTTTTGCCAAAAAGCTCTACTTTTTTCTCAACTGACCAGAGAACATTCTTCCAAAACGTTTTAGGCTTTCTCAGGTAAGTTTTGGCAAACTCCAGCCTGGCTTTTTTATGTCTCGGGGTAAGAAGTGGGGTCTTCCTGGGTATCCTACCATACAGTCCCTTTTCATTCAGACGCCGACGGATAGTACAGGTTGACACTGTTGTACCCTCGGACTGCAGGGCAGCTTGAACTTGTTTGGATGTTAGTCGAGGTTCTTTATCCACCATCCGCACAATCTTGCGTTGAAATCTCTCATCAATTTTTCTTTTCCGTCCACATCTAGGGAGGTTAGCCACAGTGCCATGGGCTTTAAACTTCTTGATGACACTGCGCACGGAAGACACAGGAACATTCAGGTCTTTGGAGATGGACTTGTAGCCTTGAGATTGCTCATGATTCCTCACAATTTGGTTTCTCAAGTCCTCAGACAGTTCTTTGGTCTTCTTTCTTTTCTCTATGCTCAATGTGGTACACACAAGGACACAGGACAGAGGTTGAGTCAACTTTAATCCATGTTAACTGGCTGCAAGTGTGATTTAGTTATTGCCAACACCTGTTAGGTGCCACAGGTAAGTTACAGGTGCTGTTAATTACATGAATTAGAGAAGCATCACATGATTTTTCAAACAGTGCCAATACTTTTGTCCACCCCCTTTTATAGGTTTGGTGTGGAATTATATCCAATTTGGCTTTAGGACAATTCTTTTTGTGCTTTTTCATTGAAGAAAAAATTAAATGAGGATAATAATACCAAAGAATTTGTGATTGCAATCATTTTCAGGAAGAAACTGAGTATTATCTGATAGAATTGCAGGGGTGCCAATACTTTTGGCCACCACTGTATATCTTAAAATTAGACACCATTAGATACAATAAAAACAACAAACCACATTATCAGTGCAAATTAAGAAAAGAAGGGGAGTGCCTTTCCCTATTATGGCACTATCTTACCCTACCTTGCTGCGAAGGTCGGCACCCTATATTCTGCGCAATGGCGTCCCCGCTTACCGACGGCTCACCCTGCTTTCCTTATATCACCCTATAGTGACCAAAAGTTAAAGTGCAAGGTGCAAACAATAGAATTATTTCTGAACCATTAGCAAATGGTAGGGTAAAAAAATATACATAAATTTATCACCCCAGAAAAGGAAAGCGCTGGATAGGTTATCAGTGAATGGTGACCACAATAAGATGCCCTATCATGAGGCCGGGTCCCTATTGAATTATGTTTGAAAACCTGAAGAAGCCAGATAAGTTATAATTTTTGATTATGAAGTCGGCCTAATTGATTACTCCTGATGAATCTTGTAAAAGGAGAAACGCGTCGTGTTGGCATTTGTATTGATTAGGCTACATGTTTTGATTAACCAGATCTGCTATGACACTGAGCCTGTATTTGTATAGACTAGGCTACACTGATCATGTTTTGATTAACCAAATCTGTTATGACACTGTACAGATTATCATTACCCTAAGAAGTATTGAATTTTTCTATGGAGAGTTGATATTTAACATTCTAACAAGGATTATGTTGGCATTTAAATTTGTGTTATGCATTTGCATATTATGGGTCTAGATGATCATATTTCTTATGTCATTCTTCTGAGAATCTGTACTTAACACTATAACAAGAAATTGGCATTGGTTATATACTGGGGATACAAAGCATTCCCAACATAGATTCCTTCAGTCTCCTTTTTTTCTGCTGCTAAATTGGACTGATCAGAACAGCTTATGTATATTTTTTTAACCCTACAATTTGCTAATGGTTCGAAAATAATTCTATTGTTTGCAGCTTGCACTTTAACTTTTGGGCACTATAGGGTGATATAGGGAAAGCAGGGTGAGCCGTCTGTAAGTGGGGGCGCCTTTGCGCAGGATATAGGGTGCCAACCTCCGCAGCAAGGTAGGGTAAGATAGTGCCATAATAGGGAAAGGCACTAGTGATGAGCGAACGTGCTCGCCACTACTTGGTACTCGACCGAGCATCATGGTGCTCAACAAGCTCGGCGCTCGGCGAGTATTTCCGGGTTGCTCGGGTGGGAACTCGGGTCCCCTCCGTGCATGTTTGGCGCTCTTTAGAGAGCCAATGAACATGCAGGCATTGCCTGCCATGCACCGTAATGCCGTAGCCATGTTGGTTGTGGGCATTACAGTGATTGGCTGGCCGCACAGCGTCATCAGGTCTATATAAGGGACGGCACGGTGGCGCAGTGGTCCTGGGTTCAAATACCACCAAGGACAACATCTGCAAGGAGTTTGTATGTTCTCCCCGTGTTTGCGTGGGTTTCCTCCGGATTCTCCGGTTTCCTCCCACACTCCAAAGACATACTGATAGGGACTCTAGATTGTGAGCCCCGATGGGGACAGCGACGATTATGTATGTAAAGCGCTGCAGAATGTGTTAGCGCTATATAAAAAATAAAGATTATTATTATTATATAAGACCTGGCACCGCAATGCTCGTCACAGTCACTCCGGATCAGACAGTGTAGGGAGAGCTGCTGCTGTGTCAGGGAGAGATTTAATCGTGTATTAGGTAGTGTAGGGAGAAAAACTGTAACCCCAAAACAAAACAAACCGAACATCCAGGTCATAATAAAGAAATAAAAATCTTAAATAATTAGCCAAACATTATGTCAGACTAAAACACCTTTATTACAAAAATAGGTTTTTGGTGGCACTAAAGAAAAGTGCATACACGGATTTATAAAAAACATATACTGTCTTAATATAAAATACAAACATAGAAACATTGGACAAAATTACACCATGGTACACTGATGCTGCATAGGAAATATGGGATATATATTGTGTTACACCCACTACTTAAAAATGTACAGTACAGACCAAAAGTTTGGACACACCTTCTCATTTAAAGATTTTTCTGTATTTTCATGACTATGAAAATTGTACATTCACACTGAAGGCATCAACACTATGAATTGACACATGTGGAATTATATACTTATACAAAAAAGTGTGAAAAAACTGAAAATATGTCTTATATTCTAGGTTCTTCAAAGTAACCACCTTTTGCTTTGATGACTGCTTTGCACACTCTTGGCATTCTCTTGATGAGCTTCAAGAGGTAGTCACCGGAAATGGTCTTCCAACAATCTTGAAGGAGTTCCCAGAGATGCTTAGTAGTGTTGAGCCACCCCTGTAGTGTTCGAGTTTGGTTCGGTTCGTCGAACACCTGTATGTTCGCCGAACTGTTCGTCGAACACCTTCGAACACCGTTAAAACCAATGGCAGGCAAACAAAAACACATAGAAACACATAGAAAACACCTTCAAAGGTGTCCAAAAGCTGACAAACTGCTCAGAAGACACAACTAACACATGGAAAAGTGACAAGTACATATAGTCATGCGAAAAGAAAAGAGGTGGAGGAGTAAAAGGAGGGGGAGACACAGATATAGGCATGTCATGCCCTTCTAAAACCAAAAAAGTGCGAAGCCGACACGGCCAGTCCTTTCCTGCCCGTGCGACCTCCGTGTCGCCGGGTTTGTGCCAGAGCTGCGGTGGACCCTGACGGCCAGCCCCCCTCTCCCAATACTGGTGCCTGTCCGCTGGTGGGTCGAGCGAGCCCCCCTGCGGTGTAGGCAGGTCTAAGCTTTTTAATTTAAATTGTCTCTCTAATTTGAATGAGTACACTTTAAATCCTTTTACAAGGATCTATTGGAGGGCAAGTCTCATGCCCGCAGCCGCGGTGCTTCCTGTTTGGTCAGTGGGAAGACTGCTGCTGAGGAGAGTGGTTGTGATTTTGGAGCTCCTGGGCCGTAAGGTTTTTTTTTCCTGGAAGGGCCCCCCCTTGGATCCGGAGGAAGGAGGGTGGTTGGTGGACTATAGTGGGGCTTGTCCCCTGTCTCCCACCCCTCAGTTGATACCGGGGGTGGGAGTCCCATATTTTTTTTTGGACTGTGTGGACTTGCTGGGACTTTTATTTTTATTATTATTTCTATAGGCCTCCCCTGAGATGAGAGGCACCAAAAAGGCCAAAGTGGCCAAAGAGGCCAAGGCGGTGCAGCCGGAGAGAGGCAGCAGGGCGCTGGCTGCAGCTGGGCTGGGGTCAGAGGAGATCTCTCCTCCCGGAGGGGAACCTGATGCTTGCTGGGGTACAGCGGCAGTCCCCAAGGACTGGGGTGTCCAGGCCGCGGGGGAGCCTATAACCACCTATGGCTCCCGCCTCAACTTGTACCTCAGCGAGCACAAAGAGGTATGCAAGATCTTGAAGCGACTACGGGAGGAGCTGCGGTGTGCCCGGCAGGCTGCAAACTGCGCTTCGAAGAACCAGAGACCAGCCCTGTCGTCCCGAGTTGAAGAGCTGAAAAGTTCCATCACACTGGCGGAGGACAGGAAGGCAGAATTAGTGTCAAATGCGGGACCCTTCAAAGAGAAACTAATAAACGATGAAAGGTTCTGGGGGGCACCAGTGGGGTCTGGTTGTCCGACCCAGGCAGAGGTGGAGGAGGCCAGGGAGCCTGCCAAGATCAAGGAGTCTGCCATGGAGGAGGAGGAGGAGAAGCCGGACAGCCTGCCTGGGGACCTGGTAAGTGATCACCAGGTCACACATAGTGGGCTATTAGACCCTCACCAAGTCGCGCTCCCATCGGATGCCAGTAGTGTGGAGGATGATGGTGGGAGTAGTGACAGTGGTAGCGAGGGGGGTTACCTCATGTGCCAGATCTGGCGGCTCGAGTCCCCGGGAGTGGATTTCTCCCAGTTTACATTTGGGGGTGAGGGCTGCCTGTATGAGGCAACTGGGAAGGTGAGGAAGAAAAAAGGGAGGAATAAAATAAGAATGGAAGAAAAACTGGTGTATGTCCTCCTTCCTGGGACCCCCTGGTCCCACTATGTGCCCGCTTCCCACCCCGGCCTGGTTTCTGGTGTGGGCCCAGTGCAAGGGGGCGGGAAGAAAAATGTAACTATGGTGAAGGCTGCCATCCATGCTGGCTGTAGCATGGTTGGGGGAAGGGTACCTAACATGAAGATGGTGCCGGAGGTCCGGCTGACCCGCGACCCCACCTTGGTGGGGGAGGTTGTGCTACCGGGGTCCCTGGCAAGTGTGTCATCTACCGGGTCTGCGGGGGCCCCGGGGCCGGCTAGTAACAGCAAGGGGTCGGCTGTGATAGCCGCCATCCTACGCCCGCCCGCACGCTCGGCGGAGGGGGCCGGCCAGCCGGGGCCCCCTGCTGGCCTGTTTCCACCTGGGGCTGCGGGGGCCTTGACACCAGTAACATCAAGGGGCGAGAGGTCTGTCGTGGCTGAGGTACAGCCGGCCATGTCCCGGACCGCACCACCGGCGGTGGGGGTGGTGTCGCTGGGGTCCCCTGTGTGCCTGCCACCATCTGGGGCCATAGGGGCCTCGGCGCCAGCAGTGAGTGAGGGCGGGCATTTGGGGGTTGAAACTGCAGCTACACAGCCGGCCGTGTCCCTGACTGCCACTTTGGCAGGGGGCACGGCACTGCCAGGGTCTGCAGAAGTCCCAGTGCCAGTTTTAAAACCCAGAGAAGCAATAACATCAGCAAAATCAGTAAAAACAGTAAAAACTACAGTAGCAACTGTGGCCCCGCCCCCATCCGCGGGAGGGGGGGTCGCACCGTCGGGGGCCCCCGCTGGCATGGTCTTACCTGGGTCGGTGGGGTCCTCGGCGGTGGCTGGTCCACTCAGGGGAAACGTTCTGTAGGCGGGAATGGAGGAGCAACGCTCTGCAGCAGCTCCCACTGTGGCTGCAAGCTCTGCTAAGACAGGGGGCGTGTCCAGCTTGGCTGGCAGCAGTGAGGGCTGTGGAAGGAAAGAGGAGACTACACCCAAGGCACCCATACTGCCCATTCCTAAGCCCAGGCTCCATAGGATAACACCAGCTGCTCCTAATCAGCACACTATGGTTAATGTGAGTAATATGAAATATAATAACAAAGGAGGGAATAATGAGACGGGGTCTGGTGTGAGAGTGGCAGGGGAGAGGCAGGATATGAGTGGGGGGAGGGGAAAAACGCAGGGGGGGGGGAAACGCAGGTTTATGGTGTGGATGGCGCCAATGGTGAAAATGGAAAAAATGGTGAAAATGGAAAAAATGGAGAAAATGGGGAATGTGTGGAAATGGATGAATGGCCAGTTTTGGGAGGGGGCAGGGTGAGTGGCGAGGCTGGTGATGCAAGGGGGGTGAATGGTGAGGTGAGGGCCGGTCCACCATCCAATCATGTGAGGGGTGCCGGCACTAATGGCGGCGCCAGAATGAATTTTTCACTGGCTGTGGAGGGGTCTTCCTCACCTTCAGGCTCAGGAGAGGGAGATTTCCACCGCCATCTTGTGCAGGCCCTGAGGCGATCCAAGTAGAGGGGAGGGATGTGGACCTGTCTTTTTGGTTGGACAAATTTGGACAGGCCGCTTTCCAAGAGAAAAAGGGGGGAGAGACTGTATGGTCTCTCCCTACAGCCGGGCGGGGGGTGTCCAGGAGAAATGTGGTCCGTCTCCGGTGGAGGGATAATGATGCGTGCCCACCAAGATCAAGGGTAGTGAAGCTCCTCCTGGAGATGGGATTCAGGGCGAATGACATTTTTGCCCTGATACATCCTTTGGCGCCTCCATCTTTGAAGTTAGCTTTGCTCGGCCGGAGGGTATGGAGCTTTTCTGGTCGAACTATGAGCTGGCAAAGGAGACGCCTGGCTGGCGGGGTCTTGTCGCAGTGGCGATATCCCACCAGAATGGCCCTAAGAAGGTGACCGTGCTGATGTGCAATGAGTCACTTTCGGGAGTCGATATCATGACCTGGCTCAGCAGGTACGGAGAAGTGGTGGAGGCACCAAAAAAGATCATGGACGAGGGCATTTGGTCAGGGGGCTGGACCTTCATGGTGAGGTTGAAGAGGTCCGGCGGCACTGTCACCCACATCCCTTCCTCGGCTTTCCTTGGGAGGGACAGCATCCTGGTTTTCTACCAGGGGCAGCCGAAAGTATGCCACAGGTGTGGTGATCCCACGCACTTTAGTGCAGCATGCAGGGTGCAGAAATACACCTTGTGTGGTGGGATAGGCCATCGGGCATCCATTCAGTTGCTGCCCTTGTTCCTTCGCCAACGCCGTCTTTGGTCAGGTGGACGGTGGCCGTGCCGGGGTGGATCCCGGCGGTGCGCCCTCTGCTGAGCCTGAGGCTGGTGGAAGCGGGGGGGCTGAAGGGCCAGTGAAGAACAAGAAGGTCCGGGGCCCCTCTTATCATCGAAGGCAGGAGAGGCGCCTGGTTGGGGAAGGGCAGGGGGATCCCCTGGTAACTAGGGTGATGACTGTCCCCCCTCCCGGGGCCTCGACCGGTGCCACTGAGGCCCTGGGGGAGGAGGCGCTGAGAGAGGAGACCAGGAGGATGGAGAGGGAGGAGGCGGCTGCGCTCTCAGATTCCTCCCAATATGAAAGTGTTGAGGAGGACGAGGACGCGCGGCCTACAGCAGAGGGTGACAGTGAAACCCAAAAAAAGAGGCGAAGGAGGAAGAGGAAGATCAATGGGAAGGGGGTTAAAAAATATGCCCCCCTTCCTGACCAGCAAGGTGCCGGCAGAGGGCTCCAGGATCTCCCCTCTGATCTCTGTCTCCAACCGGTTTGGAGTCCTCGAGGACCCTGATGTGGCGGGGGTTGGGGGCAAAGAGCCGGGGGAACCACCTGAGGAGCCTGTGGGGGACGACAGAGTCCTTCCATCGGGGGGTATGCCATCTTCCTCTGGGGGAGGGACTGTCCCTGAACCTGGGGGTGAGGAAGAAAGGGGAGGAGGGGGTGATATGGATATGACAGTGTCCCTCAAGCGCCGTGAGCGTGACAACAAGGGGTCTTTGTCAGATGGTGAGGGGGGTGGAGGGAAGAAGAAAGCCATCTAATTCGATCACCCAATGGCTGCACCCACCCCGTTGACGCTGGCGTCCATTAATGTCGCCATCATAAAATCAGATGCGGCTAGATTTACGGCCTTTGATTTTCTCACCCGATTTGAGGCTGAAATTTTATTTTTGCAGGAGACCAGACTAACAGACATGGGGGCCATTCACAAGGCAAGGAGGGAGTGGAGGTGTGGGCCCTCATACTGGTCTCTTGCGGCCGAGCCGTATAGTGGGGTGGCGGTCCTTTTTAAGACCGCAGTGGTAGAATGCCGGAGGGTTATCGAAGTAGAAATGGGGAGGTGCTTGGTTTTAGATGTCTTCATGGGGGGACAGGAGCTTCGGCTCATAAACATCTACGGTCCCCAATCAAAGTGGGACCGCAAATGTCTCCTCCTGAAGATCAAGCCCTATCTTTTTACGAGTCGGCAGGTGGTCTTTGGAGGGGACTTCAACACCGTCACAAGATTACGTGACTGGGGAGGCTCCAATGGCAGGCTGGCTTACGATAGCGTGACTCTGAATAGTATAGCTAGTGATGCTCGCCTGGTGGATTTCCACATCCGGCACACCCCAGGTCACAGTGGTTTCACCTATTATAGGGGTAGTTGTAGGTCTAGAATAGACAGGTTTTTTTTAAAGGAGGAGGCCGTTTCTTCAGCAGTGTCCGCTGTGGAGGTGGAATTCTCCGATCACTGTCTAATTTTCTTTTCCTTGAATGTTTCAGAAACCCCCCGGATGGAGAGAGGACTATGGAAGCTGAATTCATCACTGTTGGAAGAAGCGGAAGTGAGACAATGCTTTGAGGATTTTCTTCAGAGCCAGGTACCACTGTTGGATCTGTGTAGCACTAAGTCTGAGTGGTGGGAGATGTTCAAAGATCGGGTTGCGAGTTTCTTCCGCCAGCTCTCTAGCTTCAGGAACCTGAGCAGGTACCGCCTGTACCAGAGCCTGAGGAGGAGACTCGAGCAGCTCGTCTCGACTGGAGGTGACCGTGAGGAAATCTCCAGAGTGAAGTCTTTGCTTAAGAGGTGTCAGTATGATAGATACACATCTTTGGTTTTTGAGAGGGATTTCGGGAAGTACCGCTCGCCTGACCCCTACAGAAACTGTAAGATGTCAGTGAATCATAAAGTAGTGACCGGCCTGATCGATGGTACAGGCTCTCTGAACAGATCCAAATCAGGGATCCTGGAAATCGTCAGGTCTTTCTACTCACGCCTCTTGGGAAAGAGGGAACTAGATCGAAACGTGGCGTCGACTTTCCTGGCCGAAGCCGTTCCTGAGCCAGGGGATGACCCCTCTCTCGGCGTTTTGACCGAGGCAATTGTGGAAGAGGAAGTGAGACTGGCCATTGATGGGCTTCGGCTCAAAAAATCGCCAGGTCCAGACAGCTTAACGTCTGAATTTTATAAGATCTTTAGGGACTCTTTGGTCCCCCTCTTGACGGAGGTGTTCAACGAGTGCCTTTCCTCGGGTGCTCTTCCCCGTTCAATGAGGAGGTCTGCCCTGATTATCCTGTCAAAGGGTAAGGACTCATCCCGTATTGAGAACTGGTGTCCCATAGCGCTTCTCAATACGGACAGGAAGGTTCTGGCAAAGGTGCTTTTTAACCGGTTGGTGAAATTTGCACCCCGGCTCCTCTCGGGGTCCCAGCATTGCTCTGTTCCAGGCCGCAGCACATTTAGTGCGGTGCTCGGTGTCCGAGAGGCAGTGGAGCAGGGTAGGGCTGGCCTCTGGAAGGGGTTTCTGTCCCTAGATCAGGCAAAGGCGTTTGATCGGGTGAACCACGACTACCTCTGGTCTGTCCTTTTGAGGTACGGTCTGCCCGGGGGGTTCGTAAATTGGTTAAAGGCATTGTATGCAGGGGCTGAGACTTTCCCGCTGGTGATTGGTTGGTCTGGCCGCCCTTTTGAGGTGGAGTCTGGGGTTCGCCAGGGCATTGTATGCAGGGGCTGAGACTTTCCCGCTGGTAATTGGTTGGTCTGGCTGCCCTTTTGAGGTGGAGTCTGGGGTTCGCCAGGGCTGTCCGTTGAGCCCGCTGTTATACGTGTTCGCCATCGACCCCTTTTTAAGGAGGATCGAGGATGGACCATTGGTGGGAGTCTGGATCGACCAGGCAGCCCCGGAGGCCACCTTGAGGGCAGTGGCGTATGCCGATGATGTCTCCTTGTTTGTATCCTCGAAAGAGGAGGCGGACTGGGTGATGTCTGAGGTTGACCGCTACTCGGAGGCATCTAGGTCTAAGATCAACCAGGAGAAGTGTGAGAGTCTCTGGCTGGGGGGGGGGGGAGACCATATTTTTGGTCTCCCGGACACCCTCCCAGAACCCCAAGCCACAGCTAAGATCTTAGGCATCAATTTCGTCCCGGGTGATTACCCCCAGCTAAATTGGGAGGGCAGGCTAAAGATCGCCGCTCAAAAGGTGTACCAGTGGAAGGGTTGGACTTTGACCCTAAGGGAGCGGGTGAACCTAATCAAGGGTTACCTTCTGCCATTGCTGAGCTATTTGGGCAGCGTTTGCATTTTGCCGGAACCTCTTTGGACACGGGTCTACTGCCTGTTTTTCCAGATGTTATGGGGAAATACGCTCAACCTAGTCAAGAGGGAGGTCACGTACCGTACGAGGAGACTAGGCGTGTTGGGTATGGTCAACCCGGTGGTATTCTTAGTGAATGCTTTCCTTAAAGCTAACATAGGGAACCTCTGGCCAGAGAGGGCTCCTCCGTGGGTATTCTCCTGCAGGAAATGGCTTCGACCCTTCTTCCAGAAATGGGAGTTAGGTGGGTGAGTGAAGGACCTACGTACACCGCACGGGCATCTCCCGGCTTATGCTATCCTGGTTTTGAAGGTGATCCGCCAGTGCGGTCTGGGAATGTGGGAGATCAGAACTATGCCGAGGAAATTCCTTGACAGAAAGGTTCTTTGGCCCGTTTCCAGAAGCCTCTGGTCCTCAAGGATAGCCCAGGTCGGGATCTGGAGGGGGGGCTGAGGTTGCTAAATTCTACTCGGATCCCCTTGAAGTTTTGGGACTTGGCCTGGCGCTGCTTTCACGGGAGGCTGTATGTAAGGGGCAATTTGAAGTACAGGAATTCCGATGACCGGGGTTGCTCCCGTGAGGAATGCTGCGACGTGCTGGAAAGTATGGAGCACTTCCTCCTTCAGTGCCCCTTTAATACAGGGGTCTACAACAGGGTGGGTGCTTCCATAGGCTGGCCTAGGCTGGCTCGCCTCTCCTATCTGGAGTGGGCGTACGGAGCATTCGGGTCTCTGGGTGGCCGAGATCGGTGCACGTTATTTCTAGTTAGTTTAGTGGTCAGGTTCTACACATGGAATGCACGCTGTCTAGTGTCCACTCAGCAGAAAACCCTCCCCATGGATGAGGTGGTTAGGAATATTCTGGGTGACCTCGGTAAAGTGCGCTCGCTGGAATTTGACAGGCTGGGCACTAAGAAGGCCTCCCGCCTCTGGAGGGGTCATTCATTTGAAGTGCCTTGAGGGCCAGATTAATTTCAGTGTTACAGCAGTAGGGGCAGGTATTTAGGCAGTAGGGAGAGATACGCATAGGGACAGCTAGGGACAGAGGAGGGAAAGATAGTTAGGCACGTGGTGAGGTAGATAGAGCGATAGGGGCAGGGAGGGATAGATAGAGATAGGTTTTTAATTAGGGACAGTTTTGAGATAGTGAGGGTAAGATAGGTTTATTTTTGTGCAGTAGGGAAAGTGCCTGTCTTTCCGCCTCCTGGTGGTGGGCTGTCAACTTCCACCGCAGTCTTTTGTTTTCAAAACTCTAGGCAATGTATGGGGCTCGCAAGCACCGAGCCATGGCTGAGAAATGTATTGTTTTTTGGTGAGATGTAATGTTGTTATGTCATTTTGTTTTGGGAGAAATGTGCACAGTTGTTAGTCGGCTGTGATAAATATTAGGGGAAAATTGCAGTAGTGGGGTGAAGGTAAACCCCACAGGTTAGGTTGATGGGTAAGAGTAAATATGTGTTTTGAGGTGTTATATATGTGTTATATGTGTTATATATGTTTTAGGTGTTAAAGCTATGATCCTTTCTTTTGTGATAAGAGTTGGGGAAAAAAAAATATATATATATATCGGTGTATATAAATAGATGTGTATATATATATATATATATATATAGTGTGGATGGGATAAGTTTTAGTTATAGTTAGGTTTGGCGGATTGCCATATGAATTATGTTGGGGCGGTGGACCGGGATTTTTTGTAGGTTGAGAAGTAAAGGAAGTGTGATAGTGTGTAATGCGGGCCCTTCTCTTTTTTTTCTCTCCTTGTCCTATGTCGGAGCCTGGAGAATGAAGGGTGAGGAGCTCGGGAGGAGGAGAAGGGTTAAGGAGTCAAAGAGAAGGACAAGGAGAAGAAGAGGAGTAAGCTAAGGAGTGAAGTATAAACTAAAACTAAGGAGAGGAAAGGATCAGAGCAGAGCAGGCTGGGAAACGGACTTTTGTTTACCCATGCCAGGACTCACAAGAGACTCTAGGACTCAAAGACTCATGGACTCTATGCTCCCTCCGGTAAGGAAACTTTTTGACAGAACCTGATGGACATCCGGGACTCCTAAAAATCTCTTTGAACTCTGCTAGGGTTTTTGTTTTTTTCTTATTTTTGAGGTCATACGGGCCTTGTATAAGGTCTATAAAATTTATATGTTTTCTTTCCCATTTTAGTGTGGATCCAGATGAGGACATGTTTCGTTATGGTTTTGTGTTTATGGTTGGGTTGTGGTAGGGGAATTGGTTAAGTGTGGAATATGTATTTTGTATGATTTTCTATTTTTATAACAAAAATAGAGTTCCAGCTCCAGTAGCGTCCACTAAAGCTGCTGCAGCTAAAAAGCTTTTATAACGATCGAGCTTGGCGGTCCACCGCAAGGCGTCCTACCGCCAGTCCCAGCCCCTGTGCCTTGGGGTGCCTCCCGATGCTCTTCACTGAGTGTCCCGGGGGCCCGAAGCATTTCCTTTCAAAAAAATTAAGTGTCCAAACTACAGGTGGTGTAGCTTGCTTAACAGCTGGGATAATCCGCTGACTAGCAGACACTGCTACTAGGCATAAAGTATTTCCTGGGCTAGATGCAGTTAAAAATTTGTAATTAGATACTCTCGTTGGATGCTGAGAAAGCATTCCATAGAGTCTCCTGGCACGCCATATATTATTCTCTTAAAAATCTTGGGGTACGGGTCTAGGGGACCCTTTTATAGCCAAAATCACGGCCCTGTATCACAATACGTCACCTAGGCTGAAGATAAATGGAACATTTTGATCACCTTTCATAATCACCAATGGGACAAGGCAGGGATGTCCTCTGTCCCCTCTCTTATACATCCTAGTGACGGAGCACCTGCTCTCATCAATTCGCCATAACCCCAATATTAGGTGGATTCAGGTGGGAGGCACCAAGTACAAGTGCTCTGCATTTGCTGATGATGTCCTAGTATATATCACTCAATCACATATATCCATCCCTGCTGTTATGGCTGAAATAGATCACTTTGTTATATGGTCAAATTTTAAAATCAATGCAGCGAAGTCTGAGGCCCTCGATGTCTCCCTCCCCAAATCCATACAGGATTCCATCCAGTCCAACTTTCCCTTTGCCTGGCCCTCACAGGGTATCAAATACTTAGTAATTCGTATTCATAGAGACCTCTCCCGTCTATGTTATCTTAATTTTGGGCCCTTTATTGAACAACTCCATACAGACCACGGTTGGCAAGTTAGAACTGTAAGATTCACTACGTGAACCACTGGTGTTTTGTGGAAAAGCACATGTACACTGTGTTCCAAATTATTATGCAAAAAGTGTTTAGGAGTGATAAGGTAAGAATTTTTTTGTTTGTCAGTTAAACTCATTGATGGTGATGTGTGTCAGGGCTCTTTATATCACTGTAAGCAATTGCAGACACCTGTGCTAATTAGTTTGGCAGGTGTGTCCAATGAAAGGCAAGACTACTTAAGAAGGCTGTCCCACATTATTAAGCAGCCTACATTTTCTGCCAAAATGGGAAAGAAAAAGGATGTGTCGGCGGCTGAGAAGCAACAAATTGTGGAGTGTTTAGGTCAAGGCATGACTACAATCAACATTGCCAAGACACTTCATCCTGATCATCGCACAATCAAGAAGCATGTAGCTGATTCACAGTACACACATGTGCATGCTGATAATGGAAAATTGAGGACTTTTTCCTACAGGCAATTACGTCAGGTTAAAAGAGCAGCGGCAAAAAAGCCCTGTCATACCGGCAGACAAGTTTTTGAAGCTGCTGGTGCCTCCAACGTCCCCCGAACAACAAGATGCAGGGTCCTTCAGAGGTTTGCAGCTGTGCGTAAGCCATCCTGTCAACCTCCTCTATCCACTGTACACAAGCAGAAATGGCTCCAGTGGGCCAAACAATACATGAAGACTGACTTCAAAACTGTTTTGTTCACCGATGAGTGCCGAGCAACGCTCGATGGTCCAGATGGATGGAGTGGAGGATGGCTGGCTGATGGACACCCCACGCAAACATGGCTACGGCGCCAACAAGGAGGATGTGGAGTAATGTTTTGGGCTGGAATCATGGGGAGAGAGATTGTCGGCCACTTTAGGATCCCAGAAGGGGTAAAGATGAACTCCATAATGTATGTGGAGTTTCTCAAACAGCACTTCCTGCCATGGTTCAAGAAGAAGAACCGTGTATTCCGCAGCAAGATCATTTTCATGCATGATAATGCACCGTCTCATGCTGCACATAACACATCTGCATCTCTGACTGATATGGGCATAAAAGGGGACAAACTTATGTTGTGACCCCCATGCTCCCCTGACCTCAACCCCATTGAGAACCTCTGGAGCATCATCAAAAGGAGTGTCTATGATGGCGGGAGGCAGTTCACATCTAAGCAACAGCTCTGGGAGGGTATTCTGTCCTCATGCAAAACAATTGAAGCAGAAACCATCCAAAACCTGACAAATTCAATGGACGAGAGAGTTCAGAAGCTCCTTTCGAACAAGGGGTCCTATGTGCAAATGTAACATCACCTAGAATAAAGTTTTGAGTTGAAAACTGTTTGATTTCAGTTTGTAATAACCTGCTAATGCTTATAATTTCAAAAATGACCATTTTTTTGTTCTTTATTAAAATGAAAAGGTTGATCGAAGAGTGTGGGGGATCTAAGAGTGTGGCAACCCAGTAGTCAGGATTATTTCGAATTCTGCCAATCTAAGGGTCATGTTGCAGGTAGTGCAGCAAGAAGGCACTCATGTGTCTTGCGCATCTAGGAGCCCCAAAATTATTTTCCGGGCTAGATGCAGCTAAAAATTATTAGTAATTTTAAATCTGGTGGAGTTTAGTATAGATGGCCTAATAGAATTAGCACTGCACAATGCTACAAGGCCCAAATTATTTTCCAGCAAAGATACAGATAAACATGATTAGTAATTTGAAAGCTTAAAACGGTTGGTGAGGTGATTTTAACAAATCATCAAGCTTTTACTCTCCCCAGGATGACACAGGGGTAGAAAAGTCGTTTCGGATCCATGATTTGTTCATCAGTGGAGAGACGCGTGCGCTTATCTGTCAGCACACCACCAGCAGCGCTGAACACACGTTCAGACAGAATGCTGGCTGCGGGGCATGACAAGATCTCCAAGGCGTAAGTGGCAAGCTCCGGCCATTTATCCAGATTGGAAGCCCAAAAAGAGCAAGGGTCCAGTGACACAGTCATGGCTTCAATGTTTACTTGGAGATACTCCTGTACCATCGTTCCTAGGCGTTGACTATGTGTCAGACTTCTTGTCTCCTGTGGCCTTGCAAAGGAAAGGCTAAAAAAGTGGTGAAATGATTCCGCAAAATTGATGTTACCAGCAGATACTGTGTTTCTGTTACGTTTTGAGTGCTGAACACTCGACGGTCCCACGGTTGGCAAGTTGGAACTGTGAGATTCACTACGTGCACCACTAGTGTTTTGGGGAAAAGCACATGTAAGATTCTGCAACAGTCTCTGCTGATACTCCTGCATGCGTGCATCTCTTTCTATGGCAGGAATAATTTCTGCTAATTTACTTTTGTACCGGGGATCTAACAGTGTGGCAACCCAGTAGTCAGGATTATTTCTAATTCTCACAATTCGAGGGTCATGTCGCAGGTAGTGCAGCAAGAAGGCACTCATGTGTCTTGCACATCCAGGAGCACCAAGTCCCTGTTGTGTTGGTGGCGAGGTAACAATCATGCTTCCTTCCTCTGCCCTCTCCCCCCAACCTCGCACAACAGAAATGTGATCAAGGTCTCCCTCATCTGATGAGTCTTCCATCAGTTCGTCCTCCACTTCTTCCTGGGCTCCTGCACCTTCCTCACTAGTTTGGCTGCTACCATGCCCCCTGGTAAAACCATCTCCCCCACCCTCACATGCCTGCCGCCTTGGTGCTGCCGACCGTCTGTACCGTGCAGATGTTAGCCCTTCCGCATACAACTCCTCCTCCTCTACTTCCTCCACCTCCTCTTGTGCCACCACCTGACTCCGAATTCTGTTTAACATGTGCTCCAGCATGTAATTCACCGGAATAGTCATGCTGATAATGGCATCGTCAGCACTAAACATCTTCGTCGCCATTTCAAAAATGTGCAGAAGGGTGGTTAGGTCCCTGATCTGAGACCACTCCACCAGCATGATTTGCCCCACCTCTGGATCTCGTTGGCCCAGGCTATCCGTCAGAACGTATTGCACCAGGGCTTGTCGGTGCTGCCACAGTCGCTGCAACATGTGCAGAGTAAAATTCCACCGGGTATGCACATCGCATTTTAGCCGGTGAAGTGGCAGGCCCAACGACTTCTGTAGAGATGTAAGTCGTTGAGCTGCGGGATGCAAACGGCGGAAGTGAGCACACAGCGACCGTGCCCTCTGCAGAAGGCCATCCAGTCCGGGATAGTGGGCTAAAAATTGCTGGACAACCAGGTTCAACACGTGAGCCATACAAGGCACATGTGTGACATTGCCCCGGCGAAGGGCCGCACCCAGGTTTGCAGCATTGTCGCACACGGCCTTCCCTGGTTTCAGGTCCAGTGGAGACAACCATTCATGAAATTGGTTCTCCAGAGCTGACCACAACTCCTCAGCTGTGTGACTCACATTTCCCAGACATTTCAAAGTAAAACCGCCTGATGACGTTGAGCCCTGCTGCCAGCATAGTAAGGAGGCGTGCAGGATCCCTTCTGCGCAGTTAGAAAGCTTGTGGCATGACCAGACAGGCTTTGGGTGCAGGTGGAGGACCGAGAGGAGGTTGAGGAGGCAGAAGCAGTGGAGGAACTTTGAGATAAAGAGGATTGACGCACAATTCGTGGGGACGGCAAGACTTGGACAGCAGCCCCTTGTCCTGCTGTCACCATAGTTACCCAGTGCCCAGTCAGCGACATGTAACGCCCCTGTCCATGCCTACTCGTCCAAGTGTCTGTGGTGAAATGCACCCTGTCACACACAGAGTTTCTCAAAGAAGCGGTGATGTTGTGTGCGACATGCTGGTGGAGCACAGGCACACCTTTCTTTGAGAAGTAGTGCCGACTGGGCATCTGGTACTGGGGCACTGCGACGGACATAAGGTCTCGAAAATCCTCTGTGTCCACCAGGCGGAAAGGCAGCATTTCTGTAGCCAAGAGCTTGCAGATGGTGAAATTCAACCTCTTAGTTTTCTCATGGCTAGGAGGAAATGGTCTTTTACTTGTCCACATCTGAGGGACCAAGGGCTGGCTGTTGTGCTTAGACGGGGTTGAGAAGGGTGTCCCCGGCAAACTGCCGGTCTGTGAGGAAGATGCAGGTGGACATGTTAGGTTGCCTTGATCCAAAGGTGGTGCTATCGATGTCGGACAGCGCTGAACACCAGCTGGTGTTTCCACCTCCAAAGAAAATGATGACCTGCCAATCACGCTGGCTGTTGCGGGTAAAGAGGTCCCAAAACAGATGTGACTGCTGTCCCCCCAGTCACAGAGGATGAAGAGGCCACGGATGCACAAGATGTGGCCGACGGTGGTTGGCCCTGCCGGCTAGGCCGCATTGTAGCACAGTGAGCTTCCCTCTGCAACTTATGCTTCATATCCATGTGCCGGTTCATGCATGAAGTACTCAAACTATGTATTTTTTGGCCTCTACTTAGCTTTTGGTGACAAATGTTACAGATAACACGAGTTGGGTCATCTTTATCGATCTGAAAAAATGCCCAGGCTATGCAAGGCTTAGCACCCATGCGACCTGAAGAGCCACCACGACTTGTGGTCAGAGGCAGAGTTGTGTTTGAGGATGGAGTTTTGTCGTGCTTCCAGTACAAAGTCTCTGTCCAGGAAGGCGCAACCTGACCTCTTCGTCACTAGCATCCTCCTCCACCTCCTCTGCTGACCTCATCTCTTGGCTGACTGTGGGTTGACAGTAAGTGGGATCTCCAACCTCGTCATCATCACCCTGTGTGTTATCACACCCATCGTCCTCAGATCCAACCTCTTCCTGCCCTGAAAAAAAACTAAAGTTGCCGCTCCAATCAGGTATTTGAGTCTCATCATCGTCTTCCTCATTGTCTCCACCAACAGGAGTTACAGTTTGGGAACGAGGGTCTACATTATGGTCAGAACCTTCTGCGTCTGGTCCTGGAATCGACTCATAAAGATTCTGGGCATCAGTGCAGATCATTTCCTCGTCTGGATTCACAGAAGCTCTGGAGCCGACCTCTGATTCCCAGGCTATTGTATGAGTAAACAGCTCTGCAGACTCAACCATCTGTTCTACCCCATACTCAGACGGGCAGCTTGAGACTTGGGAGCTGTGAGGAAGCAAGTGCGATTGGGGTGACACCTCTGAGGACTGGAATATTTGTGATGTTGAAGTTGAGGTGGAGGAGAGCCCACTTAAAGGAGCACTTGATATCCGTTGAAGCACCTGCTGTTTTTGTGCCTCATCTGGAATTTGTAGCGATTGGCGTGGCCGTAAGAAAGGGATCTTATCACATTGTCCGCTAAAATAAGTAGACATCTTAGTTTGGCTGGAAGATGGTCTTTCTTCTGCAGATGTTACTGTTGCTTTAACACCTACCCCACGGACACAACCTTTATTTCCCTTCCCAACACGCCTATTCCCCTTTCCACCAGCAGCAGGCCTTTTTCCACTTATTTTGGTGGTTAACTAATTCAGAACTCTGGAGTTGTTTGCACAAAAATCAATGGATGGGAACCGAGCAGAGCTGAGTGACCAAACTGTGGTATTAGCCCAAAAGTATTGGCCGGGTTAGATGCAGATAAAAATTATATTGAATTTGCAACCTGGTGGAGGTTAGTTTAGGTGGACTAATAGAACAAGTTCCAAACACTGCTACAAGCCGAAATATTTTTTCAGAGCTAGATGCAGAAAAAAATTATATTTAATTTGCAACCTGGTGGAGGTTAGTATAGATGGACTAATAGAACAAGTCCCACACACTGCTACAAGCCGAAATATTTTTTCAGAGCTAGATGCAGATAAAACTTATATTGAATTTGCAACCTGGTGGAGGTTAGTATAGATGGACTAATAGAACAAGTCCCACACACTGCTACAAGCCAAAATATTGTTTAGAGCTAGATGCAGAAAAAAATTGTATTGAATTTGCAACCTGGTGGAGGTTAGTATAGATGGACTAATAGAATGATGCTATGCCCAAAAGGTTTTACTTCACTAGGTGCAGTAAAAAAAATTGGATTCTATACACAGGTGGTGTAGCTTGCAACACAGATAGGCTTCTCCACTGACTAACACACACTGCAAGAGGACAAAAAGGATTTGCTTTGCTAGATTTAGCCATATACTGTGAAAAAAACTTGCACAGCACTAGCACAGACCTGACTGTTAAAAGTGATAGGAATTGATGTAACCTAGCCCTGAAAAGGACTGCAATTACAATTAGTCTTTACTCCCAACCTATCTATTTAAAAGCACAGACCTGCATGATAAAAGTCGTAGGAAATGTTGTAACCTAGTCCTTAAAAGGACTGCAATCACAACTATTCCCTACTCCCTACTCCCAAGCTATCTGTAGATTTGTGCGAAAATTGTCTTGAAATTAACTAAGTATAGCGCACACAGTAACAGCGGTGCCATCTGCAGCAGTGAGAAAATGGTGGCGACGGGGAAAATGGCTGGGTCTTATAGGGCAAGGACATGTGACATACACTGCCAATGACATATGCCCTTGCTTGTGTAAAAAAAAGCAGTTCGCTCCATGTGTGCGCTGCTGATAGGCTGACAGATTGCACCTCCCCACTGTAAATGTGGGAAAGAGATAAAAAAATGGAGATCTTCATTATTTCTGCAGAGATCCATCCCCTGCCCCTCTCCCCGCCCCGCTGTACACTCAAACTGCGTATTAACATTAATTTTCAGCATTACTGAGAAAAAATCCAGTTATGATTTGGGTGCACGAACAGTTATCGAACATAACCTCGAACAGACTAATTTTTTTCAAATTGTTCGTGTTCGCCGAACGGCTCGAACACCGCCCAAAACAGCTCGAATTTGAGATTGGCGAACAGTTCGAGTCGAACACCGCTCATCTCTAATGCTTAGCACTTGTTGGCCCTTTTGCCTTCACTCTGCGGTCCAGCTCACCCCAAACCATCTCGATTGGGTTTAGGTCTGGTGACTGTGGAGGCCAGGTCATCTGGCGTAACACCCCATCACTCTCCTTCTTGGTCAAATAGCCCTTACACAGCCTGGAGGTGTGTTTTGGGTCATTGTCCTGTTGAAATATAAATGATGGTCCGACTAAACGCAAACCGGATGGAATAGAATGCTGCTGCAAGATGCTGTGGTAGCTGTGCTGGTTTAGTATGCCTTCAATTTTGAATAAATCCCCAACAGTGTCACTAGCAAAGCACCCCCACACCATCACACCTCCTCCTCCATGCTTCACGGTGGGAACCAGGCATGTAGAGTCCATCCGTTCACCTTTTCTGCGTCGCACAAAGACACGGTGGTTGGAACCAAAGATCTCAAATTTGGACTCATCAGACCAAAGCACAGATTTCCACTGGTCTAATGTCCATTCCTTGTGTTCTTTAGCCCAAACAAGTCTCTTCTGCTTGTTGACTGTCCTTAGCAGTGGTTTCCTAGCAGCTATTTTACCATGAAGGCCTGCTGCACAAAGTCTCCTATTAACAGTTGTTGAAGAGATGTGTCTGCTACTAGAACTCTGTGTGGAATTGACCTGGTCTCTAATCTGAGCTGCTGTTAACCTGCGATTTCTGAGGCTGGTGACTCGGATAAACTTATCCTCAGAAGCAGAGGTGACTCTTGGTCTTCCTTTCCTGGGGCGGTCCTCATGTGAGCCAGTTTCTTTGTAGCGCTTGATGGTTTTTGCAACTGCACTTGGGGACACTTTCAAAGCTTTCCCGATTTTTCGGACTGTCTGACCTTCATTTCTTAAAGTAATGATGGCCAATCATTTTTCTTTACTTAGCTGCTTTTTCCTTGGCATAATACAAATTCTAACAGTCTATTCAGTAGGACTATCAGCTGTGTATCCACCAGACTTCTGCACAACACAACTGATGGTCCCAACCCCATTTATAAGGCAAGAAATCCCACTTATTAAACCTAACAGGGCACACCTGTGAAGTGAACACCATTTCCAGTGACTACCTCTTGAAGCTCATCAAGAGAATGCCAAGAGTGTGCAAAGCAGTCATCAAAGCAAAAGGTGGCTACTTTGAAGAACCTAGAATATAAGACATATTTTCAGTTGTTTCACACTTTTTTGTTAAGTATATAATTCCACATGTGTTAATTCATAGTTTTGATGCCTTCAGTGTGAATGTACAATTTTCATAGTCATGAAAATACAGAAAAATCTTTAAATGAGAAGGTGTGTCCAAACTTTTGGTCTGTACTGTACATATGGAGGCAAGTGCAAAGTGGCCCTATCAAACTTTAATTGTGTATATGGTCAATGACCCAAGGGGCAACAAAGCACATGATACTGAAAATAGACTTGCTATCCATTCGGATAAATAGTTCCTATGTAAAACCTTTGAACTCCCTAACCTGCAAATTGCATCAGCCATACACTTTACATCAAAGAAGCATGTCTTAATACCTGGTGATCCGTCACTCTGTGTACTGCATGCCGACCCCGACGCTCGTTTCGGCATACCTTCGTCAGAGAGAAAAACCGTACTTTACACATATCCATCTTAACAAACAGTCCTTTTGAGGACTAACTAATCCAACTGCAGAGATATCAGGCAGGCAGTGTATATAGGCAGGCAGGCAGGCAGGGTATATAGCAGACTGCAGTGCACATAGGACAAGAGGCTCCATTCCAGTTCTGCCTTCTGCTGCTGTTATATTTCTAGAAATAGGCCCAGGTCTCAGAGGACAGGAAAATTTTTTTTTGCATCTTAATTCTCATAATTTGCTTAAAAAGCAATACAGAGAACACGGTTTTTCTGCGTCATTTGCTTGTTGGCACTGCAGAATACAGCCAAGTCCTTTCCATATTACAGCGCTAAAAATCCAGCTATTTAAAACTGTGTTTTCTCCATCACATGGATCACATATACGTTGTCAGAAAATACTGCCATTTCTGGCCTCCATTAAAAATTTCCTTTAGTGTGTCAGAGAAGCAATTCACACCAGTTTGCTGTTCAAACTACTTACCTACAGGGCAAGTACTTAAAACTGTGTTTTCTATGTCACATGGATTACATATACGTTTTCTCAAAATACTGCCATTTCTGGCCTCCATTAAAAAAAAATTTCAGTGTGTCAGTGAAGCAATTGACACCAGATTACTGTTCAAAATAGTTACCTACAGGCCAGGTATTTAAAACAGTGTTTTCTCCGTCACATGGCTCACATATACGTTGCCAGAAAATACTGCCATTTCTGGCCTCCATTAAAACTTTCTTTCCGTGTGTCAGCAAAGTTTTTGACACTGGTTTGCTGTTCAAAACAGTTACCTACAGGCCAGGTATTTAAAACTGTGTTTACTCCGTCACACGGATTACATATACGTTTTCACAAAATACTGCCATTTCTGGCCTCCATTAAAAAAAAATTTCAGTGTGTCAGTGAAGCAATTGACAACAGATTGCTGTTCAAAATAGTTACCTACAGGCCAGGTATTTAAAACTGTGTTTTCTCCGTCACAGGGATCACATATACGTTTTCAGAAAATACTGCCATTTCTGGCCTCCATTAAATTTATTTTTTCAGTGTGTCAGCAAAGTTTTTGACACTGGTTTGCTGTTCAAAATAGTTACCTACAGGCCAGGTATTTAAAACTGTGTTTTCTCCATCACACGGATCACATATACGTTGTCAGAAAATACTGCCATTTCTGGCCTCCATTAAAAAATGTTTGTAGTGTGTCAGCGAAGCAATTCACAGCAGTTTGCTGTTCAAACTACTTACCTACAGGCCAGGTATTTAAAACTGTGTTTTCTCCGTCACACGGCTCACATATACGTTGTCAGAAAATACTGCCATTTCTGGCCTCCATTAAAAATTTCTTTCAGTGTGTCAGCAAAGTTTTTGACACTGGTTTGCTGTTCAAAACAGTTACCTACAGGCCAGGTATTTAAAACTGTGTTTTCTCCGTCACACAGATTACATATACGTTTTCACAAAATATTTCTAGCCTCCATTAAAAAAAAAATTCAGTGTGTTAGTGAAGCAATTCACACCAGTCATTTGTAGTGAGCGTGGAAGATACTGTCCTTCATTTAAAATGGGCAAGGCACGTGGCAAGGGACAGGGAACTGGACGTGATGGTAATGGTGCATACAGAGGCCGAGGACAAGGCCGTGGGCAAGCCGAAATTGTGCCACAACAAACACCCACATCTTCTCGCCTGACCTTCCTGTCCAAATTTCTAGGGGACCGCAGCACACCACTATTGATCCCAGAGCAGTGTCAAAAGGTTGTTGGTTGGATAACAGATAATGCTTCCAGTCACTTAGCCATCACCACCACCACCCTGTCTTCCACACGGTCAAGTCTCAGTAGCCGTGAGTCTGGACTGCATATTCCTCACCCTGATCCTCCTTCCTCCCACCATGCCGAGTACCCAGAGACAACTGATCCCACACTTGGATACTCTGAAGAGCTGTTCACTTTTCCATTTATAGATTCGGGCCTCTCGCCCGGTCCACTTGAAGTGGGGCAAGAGGAGATCGCGTGTAGCGATGCCCAAATATTTGAGCAGCTATGGTCACACGAAGGCGACGGTGGGAAAGTGTCACAAGAGGTGGACGATGATGAGACACAATTGTCAGAAAGTCAGGAGGAGGACCAGGGTGCAGAAGTGGAAGACGAGGTGGTGGACGATATAGTAACTGACCCCACCCGGCAGGAGGACATGCAGAGCAAGGACAGCAGCACACAGGGGGGGGGGGCAGAGCACCCCAACAGGCAGGAAGAAGCAGTGTGGTGGACGCAGACAGAAGGCAAGCAACTATTCCCCGTAACACCAACACGAAGGAAGATGCCTGTACAACTATTAGGTCTTCCTGAGTATGGTTGTTTTTTAAAGACTCTGCCGATAACCCCAAAAAGGCCATTTGCACCACCTGCCAGGCCATCATCAGCAGGGGTGGAAAAACAACCAGCCTGACCACCACCAGCATGATCAGGCACATGGCAGCAAAGCACCCGACTTTGTGGGCCGAACCCCAGGGTCCAGGAACAGTGTCTGCGGGTAGCACCATTGCTTCTTCCGCTGTTGTGGATGCAAGCCAATCCCCTGTCCATGGTGCATGACAAGATGCCTCCTGCCCTGCACCTGTCGTTGCACACTCTCAAGTAGCAGCATCAGGAAGCACGTCCATGTCCTTGTCCCAGCGCAGCGTTCAGTTGTCCATACCCCAGTCCTTGGAACGCAAGCGCAAATATGCAGCCAACGCCCCACAGACCACACTACTAAATTCTCACATTTCACGACTGCTTGCGCTCGAAATGTTGCCTTTTAGGCTCGTGGAGATGGAAGCATTACGCAACCTGATGGCGGTGGTCGTCCCTCAGTACCCGGTACCCAGCTGCCACTATTTCTCCCGGTGTGCCGTCCGCACATTACACAAGCACGTGTCCCAAAACATTAGCCGTGCTCTCAACAACTCAGTTACCGGTAAAGTCCACCTAACCACAGACACGTGGATAAGGGCTTGTGGGCAGGGACGGTACATCTTGCTGACGGCACACTGGGTTAACATAGTGGAAGCCGGGACCCAGTCAGACCTTGGGACGGAACACGTCCTCCCGACACCAAGGATTGCGGGCCCTAGGTCAATCAGGGTTGCCCCCATGGTCTACAGCTCCTGCACCTCATCCTCCTCAGCCTCCTCCTCCTATTCAGCCTCCATCTCCGAAATGACCACATCAGTCACAAGCTGGAAGCACTGCAGCACTGCACTGCAAGCGGCAACAGGCTGTGCTGAAGCTAATATGCTTAGGTGAAAAACCGCACAATGCTGAAGAGTTGTGGACAGCTCTGAAAGAGCAGGCAGATCTGTGGCTCACACACGCTGAACCTACAGCCAGGCAGGGTCATGTGTGACAATGGCCGGAACCTGGTTGTGGCTCTGAGGCGAGGCGAGCTCACACACGTACCATGCCTGGCCCATGTGCTTAACCTTGTGGTTCAGCGGTTTCTCAAATACTACCCGGAGCTGCCGGATCTGCTTGTTAAAATACGTCACCTGTGTGCCCATTTTAGAAAGTCAGCTACAGTTTCCGTCGCCCTTGCAGTGTTTCAGCAGCGTTTGCAGCTTCCAGCTCACAGACTGGTGTGTTATGTCCCCACGCGTTGGAACTCTACACTGCAGATGTTGGGAAGGATTTGTGAGCAGAAGAGGGCAGTTGTTGAGTACCAGCATCAACATGGCCGCCGGTATTCAGTTCAGACTCCACACATAAGACCTCAGGAGTGGACATAGATGTCAGACGTATGTACCATCCTCCAAAACTTTGAGGACTCCACCAAGATGGTGAGCGGCGATGACGCCATAATTAGCGTCACCATCCCGCTTCTCTGTCTTCTGAAATGCTTTCTGCTCACAATCAAAGAGGATGCATTGAAGGCGGAGCACGATGAGATGGAGCAAGGAACCATACAGGGTGATTACACACAGCCAAGCCTCATCTCATCCCAAGGTGGATTGGGTGACAATGAGGAAGAGGAGGAGGAGGAAGGACAGGAGCTAGTTTCATGCTCTATAGAAGGCACTACCTGCACAGCTGTCATACCGTCTGTTCAGCGTGTCGGGCCCCAAGGACAGTGAGGAAGAGGAGAGCATGGTCAGTCATCCTCTTGGTGAGGACACGGAAGTCTTGCCTGTTATTAGTCTGGCACGCATGGCTGAGTTTATGTTATGCTGCCTTTCCCATGACCCTCGCGTTCTCAAAATTTTGGGTGACAGCCATTACTGGTTGGTGACACTTCTAGACCCACGCTACAAGGAGAACTTTATATCTCTTATTCCTGAGGTGGACAAGTCTACAAAAATGTGGCTGTACCAGAAGGCACTTGTTGCGGATCTATTAAAACAATTACCATCTGAAAACGCTGGTGGCAGAGGGCACACTTCGTTGGGCAACCAAGGAGTACAGGCGAGAGAGACACAACTTCAATCCAGCAGAGGCAGGGGAACACTGTCAAAGTTCTGGGAGAGTTTTCTCAAACCCTCCCATCGGACAGGCCCTGAGGCACGGGGTACTCTCACAAGGAGTGCAAAGTTTGGGAAGATGCTGAGGGAGTACCTTGCCGACCGTACCAACATCCTCCGTGATTCCGCTGTGCCTTATAATTATTGGGTATCCAAGCTGGATACGTGGAATGAACTGGCTCTCTATGCCCTGAGGTTCTGGCCTGCCCTGACGCCAGCATTTTTCAGAGCGGGTTTTTAGTGCCGCTGGTAGAATTATAACTAGTGATGAGCAAGCATGCTCGCCACTGCTCGGTACTTCTCAAAGTGAAATATGAAAAGCCGGCAATTCATCAGCGGCATACACCGGTACCCGACAATTTAGAACAGAAAGAATAGAGCATCACACATAGATTAGATAGATAGATAGCAAGCATGCCTGTGCTCCTCAGTGTCTCTGAGGGATGGCATGCTGGAAGGCAGAGTTCTGCTACCATCCAGCCTACCATCTCAATGCCATCCCAACGTGGGAGAATTCTCCTGCTCAAGCAGTGACGTCATTTGCCGGCACCGCATGCGCAGGAGAATTCTCCCACGCTGTCAGTGATGTGCATGAGGTAAGCTTAGTTCATTGGACATGAACTCGGCTCATCTGGATGCCGTCACAGCCAGACACTGAGGACCTTCACTGAGGAGCTTCTCAGTGTCTGCGGCATGGCAAGCTGAATGGCAGTGTTCTGCTGCGATCCAGCCTGTCATGTCAATGTAGCAGAGCTGAAGCCGTCCTGAGAACCATGGAACGGTAAGGATGAGGTTGGTTTATTATTTTACGTTTATTGCAGGAGATCGTTGGCTTCAGCTGGAATGGGCTTGACTGTAAGTAGAGTTTAATTTAGAACATTAAAGAATTGTGTCTTTATTTCAATTAAAGGATTTTATTCTGGGTGTTTCTGTTTTTTTTTTAACTTTTACTATGGGGTTAGTAATGGGGGCATCTTATAGATGCCTCTACATTACTAACCTGGGCTTGATGTCAACTGGCATTATAAGCTGACATCAACCCCAGCCCTTTTACCCCACTGCCACCGCTACAGGGCAGTGGGTAGAGCGAGGCTAAGTGCCAGAATAGCCACATCCTATGGATGCACCATTTCTGGGGCGGCTGACGGCTGGTGTTTCTAGCCTGGGAGGAGGCCAATATTCATGGCACCCTTCCTGGCTATTAATATCAGCCCCCAGCTGTCTGCCTAGCCTTTGCTAGCTATTAAAATAGGGGGGACCCCACGTCATTTTTTTTTTGGAGTCCCCCATTTTAATAGCTAGTAAAGGCTAGGTATTCAGCTGGGGGTTGATATTAGTAGCCTGGGAAGCTCCGTGGGTATTACCCCCTTCACAGGCTTCAAACATCTACCCCAGCCATCTGCTTAACCTCCGCTAGAGACTAAAATTACGGGGAACCCCACGCCAATTTTTTTTTTAATAAATCCTTTATTTTAACACTAAATGACAAGTACAGTAACCAACACTGTCACTGTGCTTATTATATATGTGACTGACATGTTTCTATCTATCTAATCTATGTGTGATGCTCTATTCTTTCTGTTCTAAATTGTCGGGTACCGATGTCTGCTGCTGATGAATTGCCGGCCGGCTTTTTTAAAGAGACAAAACACTATTATTTTTTTTTAATAAATCCTTTATTTTAACACTAAATAGCAAGTACAGTAACCAACACTGTCACTGTACTTATTATATATGTGACTGACATGTTTCTATCTATCTAATCTATGTGTGATGCTCTATTCTCTCTGTTCTAAATTGTCGGGCACCGGTGTATGCTGCTGATGAATTGCCGGCCGGCTGTTTTAAAGAGACGGGTGCATGAAAATTGGAGGGCACTAGTGTGTTCTGAGTGCCCTGCTATGTTTTTCATGCACCCTCCTTTATACCCTGACTGCCTGTCTGCCTATATATTCTACCTGCCTGACGTTTAATTGAGCACTGTTCCCATCGATTTGGGCAATTTTTGACCTTCTGCAGACCGCCGGGGGGGACCGCCAGAAAAATGCTCGAGTTTCCCATAGACTTACATTGGGCTCGTTGCTCGGGTCGGGCACCCGAGTATTCCAATGTGCTCGAACAGAGAAACGAGTACCCGAGAATTTTAGTGCTCGCTCATCACTAATTATTAGTGTTGAGCGAGTATGTTCTGTTAACCCTTTCGCCGAGTATGCTTGGGCGAGCACCGAGTAGTTACAGCTCTCTCGGTGATATGTTTAAATCACTCCCGTGTGCATGATTTGCGACTGTTTGACAGCTTTATTACATGTGAGGAATGCAAAAGAAACAATCATTCCTCACATGTAATAAAGCTGTCAAACAGTCGCAAATCATGCACACGGGAGTGATTTAAACATAACACCAAGCAGCTGTAACTACTCGGTGCTCGCCCGAGCATACTCGGCGAAAGGGTTAACAGAACATACTCGCTCAACACTACTAATTATAATTGATAAGCGCATCCGCCTGTCAACTGAAAATGCTGACAGGCTGACTCTTATAAAAATGAACAAAGGCTGGATTGGGCCAGACTTCTCAACACCACCAAATGATAGCAGCGTAACATAAACTCCAATCAAGTGTCTGTTCTTGAGAGGTGTATTCCCATGCACCTTTTCACACCCACACATGGGTATACGCTTCCTGATTTTGGCTATTTGCTCTTGTCCTCCTCCTTCTCCTCATCCTCCACCACCATATCACCAGGGTGACCGTGGTCCGTGATGCAACACCCACCTAATTTTTTTAAAGGGTGTTTATGATGCCCGTAAAAAAAAATTTTGATACAGTATGTTCATGTATACCCCCCAGGGGTAAATGTTTGTCAGCCCATACACTTAGTGCATGGGCATTACAAGTATAGGAGGCCCGCTCCTTTCTAATGGGAACATTTTTTTATGAGGCCCTCCTCCCCGTCTCTTCCAAGGGGCATTGAAGTGCCTCCAAATTTTTGGCAGCCCTTGCATTCACTGCATACACCAACACTATGGGAGACTCTCTCCTTTATAATGGGAATTTGTCGTTACTGTGGCCCTGCTCCATGTGTCTTTAAATTCTTAGTGGTGTTTTTACTAAAATTGGTCAGCCGTTGGACTCACTGCATACCCTGTAACTGTATAGCAGACTCTCTCCTTTCTAATTGGAACATGTTGTACCTTGTTACTGTGGCCCTGCTCTGTGTGTCTTAAATTCTTAGTGGGGTTTTTCCTAAAATTGTCAGCCATTGGACTGACTGCATACCCTGTAACTGTATAGCAGACTCTCTCCTTTCTAATGGGAACATGTCGTACTTGTTACTGTGGCCCTGCTCCATGTGTCTTTAAATTCTTAGTGGGGTTTTTCCTACAATTGTCAACCGATGGACTGACTGCATACCCTATAACTGTATAGCAGACTCTCTCCTTTCTAATGGGAACATGTCGTACTTGTTACTGTGGCCCTGCTCTATGTGTCTTTAAATTCTTAGTGGGGTTTTTCCTAAAATTGTCAGCCGTTGGACTCACTGCATACCCTATAACTGTATAGCAGACTCTCTCCTTTCTAATGGGAACATGTCGTACCTTGTTATTGTGGCCCTGCTCTGTGTGTCTTTAAATTCTTAGTGGGGTTTTTCCTAAAATTGTCAGCCATTGGACTGACTGCATAACCTATAACTGTATAGCAGACCCTCTCCTTTCTAATGAGAACATGTCGTACCTTGTTACTGTGGCCCTGCTTTATGTGTCTTTAAATTCTTAGTGGGGTTTTTCCCAAATTTTGGCAGCCCCTGCAGTCACAGCATGGGCATTACCACTTATAGGAGACCCGCTCCTTTATAATGGGAACATTTTTTTTACTGAGACCCTCCTCTATGTCTCTTCAAAGGGGTTTTGGGTTGCGTCCAAATTTTTGGCAGCCCTTGCAGTCACTGGATACGCAATAACAGTATAGGAGACCCACTTTTTAATAATGGGAACAACAAAGCATAGCCTGCTGATGGCCCTCTAGCAATAGCTAGGGCCGACTGCTGGCCTTTTAAAAATAGTAAGGGCCGTCTGATGTCCCTATACAAATAGGCTTTATGACTTTCCGAGTCCCTCCATCATAAATAAAACAGGAAGTGTCTGATGATGTGTCACACACCACATTGCCAGCTAAGGTTGTAAAATGTTAAAATGACATTTCCCGGTGAATGCATTTGTCTTAAAAAAAAACGTAAAAAACACAAAACAATAGGATCTTTCTTTAGTATAAAAAACAGCGTCACCAATTTAACAACAATGTAATCACATTGTTCAGCTCATGCACCTCCTCCTCCATCTCCAAAATGACCACATCAGTCACAAGCTGACAGCACTGCAGCACTGCCTTGGCCAAGCGGCAACAGGCTGTGCTGAAGATAACGTGCTTAATGCTTAATTGACAAACCGCCCAGCGCTGTAGAGTAGTTTTAAGCTGTAACACAGCATCCTGATCTGTGGCTCTCACCGCTGAACATACAGCCAGGCATGGTCGTGAGTGACAGTGGGCGGAACCTGGTGACGGAGAAATGACAGCCGGGGTAGATACGGTTTCCCTCTATGCTAGTCCTTTCACCGAGCTAAAGAATATGGCTGTGGTGAAATACAACTCCCACTGAGAAGCTGTTTCAGATTGAAAAACAGAGGATTTGATTCTGAGGGCTAACCTTTCTTCCCCACTCAAGAGCCCCATAGCAGCTGCAAAGTTAGTGCTATCATGAACTTTCCTGAGGTAGAAGCCAAGACACACCAGAGAATTCTCTGGTGGGACCGTCCAACCCTGCAGAGAAGTAGTACTGGCTAAGAAAAGTGTGTGGAAAGGTTCCCAGACACTCTATGGCTGCTTTTTTAATGTGGATCAGCCATGCTTATGCATGTTATTTCTCAAACCGCATTGCAGATCAGGCCATTGTCCAACTCTGTATTCAAGAAATTAAATGCGCAAAGAAAGAGGTGTGTGTGTCAAAGTACCACTGACAAAGGCAAGTTGATGTTGGACGGGCTGCCATTGCTTCTGCAACAAACTGCATTACAGGACTTCCTGTGAGAAATGACATGTAGGGTAGATAGGGTTTCCCTCTATGCCAGTCCATTCACTGAGCTAAATACAACTGTCAGCAAAAAAAGTTGTGGACTGGCTCCGTACCGTCCCTGGCCACATTCACCTGTCCACGTGTTTGTGGTTAGGCGGTCCTTCCCAGTAAGTGCACTGGGGAGGGCATGGGTAATGTTGTGGGACCCATGCTTGTGGAAAGTGGAGGCGATACCGGGAAATATAGTGGTGGCTGTGGACCGAGTATAGACACCCAGCCGCCGCCGGCATGAGATTGTGAAAAACTTCCGCCTCCACGAGCTTAAAAGGCCATATTTCAAGTGCAAAAAGCTGCCCAGAAATCTGGCAGTTTAGTGTTGCAGCCTGTGGGTGGGTGGGTGGCTGGCTACATACTTGCACTTGCATTCCAAGTAACTGAAAACTAAGCAGATGGTGGCCTCTATCATCATCGTGGCCTCACCTCGGCACTATGAACTCTCCTGAAGGAGAAGCCAGGGCCCGCCAGAGGAGTCTCCGGTTCTCTGGTGGGCCCATCCAACACCAGGCCGCCGCCGGCATGAGGTTGTGAAAGCTTCTGCCTCCACGAGCTTAATAGGCCACATTTCAAGTGCAAGCAGCTGTCAAAAATTTGGCAGTATAGTATTGCAGCCTGTGGGTGGGTGGGTGGCTGGCTGCCTGCATACTTGCGCTTGCATTCCAAGGAATGGGGTAGGGACAACTGAATGCTGCAGTGAGACAAGGACGTGGAAGGTGATTGTTGCAAGTCTGCAATGACAGGTGCATGGCGGGAGGCATCTTCGCATGCGCCAAGGATCACTTATGATGGGCACACTTTTAGGCAGTGATCTGGAAGTCAGAGATGCTTCCAGAGGTCTTCCCCATGCTGTCCCCATGTCTTTTCAGCACTGTATGCATGTGTCTGATGATGTGTCACACACCACATGGCCAGATAAGGTTGTAAAATGTTAAAATTACATTTCCTGGTGAATGCATTTGTCTTGATTAAAAGCAATGCAAAAGTGCAAAAACGCATCAAAAACGCAATGTGCAAACATAGCCCAAGGTGTGGAGGAGTATTATTGGTTTTGGTAATTTATTTTGCCTTCTATACAAGTCATTACCCTGGAAAGGATGTTCCTTAACATATTTCCCAGGAAAATCCATTTTGGTTTCGTTTTTGTATGTTTTATTGTGAGTCCGTAAAAGTGGCATAATACTATGACAACGTTGTTAACAGCAGTGACCTGGGAGTCAGAAATGCTTCCAGGGGTCTTCCCCATGCTGTTCCCATGTTATTTGAGCACTGTTCCCATCGATTTGGGCTATTTTTAGGCCCTCTGCAGACCGCCCGGGGGAGCCGCCTGAAAAATGCTCGAGTTTCCCATAGACTTACATTGGGCTCGTTGCTCGGGTCGGGCACCCGAGTATTCCAATTTGCTCGACCCGAGCAACGAGTACCCGAGCATTTTAGTGCTCGCTCATCACTAAAAGGCACTCCTCTTCTTTTCTTCATTTGAACTGATAATGTGGTTTGTTGTTTTTATGGTTTCTAACGGTGTCTAATTTTAAGATATATATTAAAGTTTAAATTTTATATGCAAGTATAGGATACCAAATCTGTGAGCTTCCTTGTGCTCCAGTCACCTTTCAATCTCTATTGTTTACTCATAGACCAAGTGTATTTTTTTAATCAATAATTTCTTGTATTATATTCAGCCTTCTCCACACTTCTTTTAATCTAATTCTGTGTTACTTATTATTACATCATGTTTATTTATTCTGTTCTAGTGATTTTATCTCCTTGCTGTGCCATCTCCTGCACCATGGGGACCTGGACATCTAAACCTCACAAAAATGACTATCTGCATCCTGGCGCTGTTTATGGTGCATAAAGAATAGCAAAAGAAGAACTTATCTCCCAATTTGGGTTATCCCCCGTTATGGCTATACCTGAGATTGCATCGTTAATTTCTATCTGGGATAAGTTTTCGGCGCCAAAATTTTTGTGACCCTGGAGTGTCCACCTATGGATTTAATACATACTTACTCTTTGTTTTCTGCATCTGTGGTGCACACGCGCGTCTTGGCGTCCCGCGATCGCCGAGCGCATCGCCTGGGATCTAAGTGCTTGCAGCGCCTACTAGGAGGCTTCGGGATTTCCCGGGTGCTCCCGTGCATGCACCGCCAGCCGTGATGGCTGGGGGCAGCTGCCATGGCGACGCGGCAGGCCAGGCGCATGCGCGCTGCTTGTACAGTTTTGGTGGTCATGACGACTGGTCATGTGGGATGCCACATGACCTTGTCAGCTCCACTTTAAAAAGGTCCTCTCCTGCACCTAAGACATGGCGCCTTCCTCCTTGATAAAGCCACGTGAAGCTTGCGTCGGTGATCCGTGTGGGGATTGCCCCTTCATCTGGTTCTTCCTCTACCATCCCCCTCTGCACATCTGTCTTGGTAAGAGAGCTTTCGGTGTTAACACCTTTGTTATTGACCACTTGGTCCTTTTATGCTTGATACATTCTCTCTGACTCGGCTTTATGGGACTTGTGCACATTGAAGGTATCCTTGCAACAGTGAGATCACCATTCCCACCCGCTGCTCCTCATCACCAGAGGAGTAAGGACGAAGTTTAAAATACAGTTTGCAAGCTTCCTTGAACACAAAAACTTGTCCCTATCTCCTGAAAACCTGTTTGGGAGGGCTACCTCGGGTTCATGCAGAACCGGCCTACCGGCAGAGACCCCAACAATAGGGACCTGCAGCCCCTGTTGTAGCTGCTGAACCTCAAAGTGGAGGTCAGTCACTTTCAGAGACAGCCTGCGCAGCTGCTCTGTAAGCTCTGAAACAGGATCTATGAACCGAGGGCGAAAGGAATAAAAAGACCACACCCGAAAAAAAAAACACATAAATAAGGGTATGAGCACACGATGCAGAAATGCTCAGGATTTTTTCCTGAGCATTTCTGCATCTCCCTGGCAGGAAAAAACGCATGCGGATTGTACATGCGGTTTCCTGCCAGGGACATGCAGAAATGAAGCGGTCTTCACTTTCATTTCCGCATGCTGGTTGACAAGCGCTTTCCAAGCGATTTTAGCATCACTTGGAAAGTGCTTGTCAACTTCACACTATATAAATCCATGCAACCGGCATTGATTTATATAGTGTGTGAATGTCAAAAAATAAAAAATAAATATATACTTTACCCTCTGATGGCCCCCGGTGTCCTGCTTCGCTCGGTCCCGGCTACCGGCAGTGAAGACTGAAGGACCTGCCGACATCAGCGTCACGTGACCCGTCACATGACTTTGATGTCAGCGAAGGTCCTTCTTCATTTATCCGCGAAGTGCCGGGAACCAAGCAGGAGCGCTGCGCGGGCCGTCAGAAGGTGAGTATATATATATTTTTTATTTTATTCTTTTTTTTTTAATGGTACCTGGGTCTGGATGAGAGTCCTCTCATCCACACCCGGGTACCATCCGCACATTAGACCGCATGGAATGCGCATCAACATATACAGTGATGCGGATTCCGTGCGGTCTAATGCAAGTCAATGGCGCCAAAAAAGCAGCATTTCCGCAAAATTAATTGACATGCTGCGGATTTTTGAGCACAGCGTTTACGCTGCGGAAAAATCCGCATCATGGGCACAGCACATGCGGATTTCAATTGGGGAACATTGCTGCCCTTCTACCATGCGTTTTTCATGCGGTTCCGCGGCGTTTACGCAACTGCAAAAACGCCGCGGAAACGCATGAAAAATGCATCGTGTGAACTCAGCCTAAAACCACGTGTCAGTTTTTTTTTTCCTAGATGCGTATGGCCGGTGATATTGTCACACAAGGTGTGGGAAAGACTCAGTGCAACACGAAGGGAAGAGGGGAAGGAATCCCAAACATTGGTTGCAAACAATAGAATTATTTCCGAACCATTAGCAAATGGTAGGGTAAAAAATATATACATAAGCTGCTCTGATCAGTCCAATTTAGCAGCAGAAAAAAGGAGACTGAAGAAATCTATGTTGGGAATGCTTTGTATCCCCAGTATATAACCAATGTAGGGTGCAGACGGATGTATTCAGGAAGTCGACTGCTGTTAATTCGCTTTTGCATGCTGATTCGGCCATTGATCAGGCCACCATCAGGGCCGTCCCGTTCGGACAGTTTCTAAGAATGAGGCGGATCTGTTCATCTGAATCTAAATTTGAGACGAGAGCTAAGGAACTTGAGAGCAGGTTTAGGGAAAGGGAGTACAGCCACAGAAAGATCAGGCGTGGATTTAGTAAGACAAGGGCTGTATCTCGGAACCAACATTTATACCCCAACAAAAGGAGGAAATCCACCAAGGATGACCAACAAATTAGATTTATTGCTGATTTTAACAACGAATAGCCAAATATGTGATCAATTCTGAATAAACACTGGCCCATCCTTACCTCTGAACCCTCTTTGTGTCCTGCTCTCAGTCTAACCCCAGCAATGACTCCCAGGAGGTCAAACAATTTAAAGAACCTCCTGGTTGAAAGCCATTATTTGTAAATCCAACATAAGTAATCCAAGATAAGTTTCTCAACTGGTGCATATTTCAATAATAATCAAAGCTCCATGGCTTGCACCTAATGACATCAATACGGGTGAATCACTAACCATAGATATACAGCGAAGAAAAAAATGCGATTGAAACAACCCAGCAGGTGTTTTAATCATAAAAATTAACTTTTATTGAATATATAATTAAAAATAAATATACAAGATAAATATCTGGCAGAGACAATGCAAGACATACATATCTAAAATTCCATCATGCTCAATGGACACCAAGGTCCACAAAATGAGAAACCCAAAAAGTCCATAGTCCTAGACCCCAGCATTCCTTATCCAATGATCTCAAATATATGTCCCAAGTAATATTTGTCAAGTGATCATATTTCCTTCAACCTGAGTGCTTGGCAATATAAGTATATTGGTGATCACTAAAAATTGTAAGAACATATACCTGGGCAGAGGGCTGTCTGTGGGGATACTCTCACGTGGACCGCGCGTCCACCCCGACGCGCGTTTCGACGTTACCGTCTTCAGGGGGCGTAGTTTCAATCTGGGGCAGCACGGGACGCTCACAGCGGCCGGAGACGCTCGGACGTACATGTCCTATTACCACAAATGTATTGTTTAGATTGAGCCAAATGAAGGGTGACCCTGGTAGGGGTCCATTTTCATTTACTGATCACAGCCGCCTCCATAACAGAACGTAGTGTGAATCCCCCCCCAAAAATATATATATATATAGTAGTGTGCACCAGTATGGGAACAATCCATGAACATATTGGGTCATGGAGACATGTCAAATTACAGCCAACATCAAAATATCATCGTGGCACTTAGATACTTCATTAAAAATACAATGATTATAGTGATAATATTATCTAAAAAAAAAATTTTTCTTTCCCTTATATGTTTTTTACAGTTTCATCCATCATAATTGGTTGTGATATTTCCTTCTGGAGGGTTGTGTTCGTATTATATCCAGTCTGATATGGATGAATAAATGTGGAGGAGAAGAACAATTCGAGATATTTTGGCACACTAATTGCCATATCTACAAGTCCTTATGTTCCTTACTGTGAACTCTGTTTAATTGATGTATCTCTATCTGATGTGTTATTATTCCCCTTATAGGTGTGCTCATATTATGTGTCATCACAGGTGTATATGGGTGTGATCCCCGCCGATGCAGCAGGTGTTTGCCCTATGTCTTGGTGGGCATCCCCCATATACATGCCATTATTCTGACCACGTTTAATTGTGATCGGGATGCATGATCTCAGAAAGGTGCTCCCCATTACATATTTGTGAAACATTTTGAACGAATATAATTGCCTTGAGCATGGGCTCTGATGTTAGTTTGATGGCATATGTTCATCATCTTAATGGGGGTGGGAGGATATGATCTGGGATATGTAGTATGGGATATGTAGCATACATTGGATGGTTAATCGTGGTTATTGGATAATGTCATTCTTGGAAGAAAAAAATTTTTTTTAGTTAATATTATCACTATAATCATTGTATTTTTAATGAAGTATCTGAGTGCCACGATGATATTTTGATGTCGGCTGCAATTTGACACATATGACATGTCTCCGTGACCCTATATGTTCATGGATTGTTCCCATACTGGTGCACACTACTATAGATATATTTTCTTTGGGGGGGGATTCACACTACATTCTGTTATGGAGGCGGCTGTGATCAGTAAATGAAGATGGACCCCTACCAGGGTCACACTTCATTTGGCTCAATCTAACAATACATTTGTGGTAATAGGACATGTACGTGTGAGCGTCGCTGGCCGCTGTGAGCGTCCCGTTCTGTCTGGCGTCTCTATGCTAGGACATGCGGGTCACGTGGGCCCACGTGACTGTTGCGTGATCCCCCGCATGACGCCGGCGTCGCGGGTTGCCGAGGCGACGGTGACGCTGCATACGTCACTAGATGTCCGCCCACATCATCCTATTGGCCGGTGGTATATTTAAAAGGGCACACCCCCAGATTGAAACTATGCCCCCTGAAGAAGGTAACGCCGAAATGCGAGTCGGGGTGGACGCGCGGTCCACGTGAGAGTATCCCCACAGACAGCCCTCTGCCCAGGTATATGTTCTTACTATTTTTAGTGGTCACCAATATACTTATATTGCCAAGCACTCAGGTTGAAGGAAATATGATCACTTGACAAATATTACTTGGGACATATATTTGAGATCATTGGATAAGGAATGCTGGGGTCTAGGACTATGGACTTTTTTGGTTTCTCATTTTGTGGACCTTGGTGTCCATTGAGCATGATGGAATTTTAGATATGTATGTCTTGCATTGTCTCTACCAGATAGTTATCTTGTATATTTATTTTTAATTATATATTCAATAAAAGTTATTTTTTATGATTAAAACACCTGCTGGGTTGTTTCAATCGCATTTTTTTCTTCGCTGTATATCTATGGTTAGTGATTCACCCGTATTGATGTCATTAGGTGCAAGCCATGGAGCTTTGATTATTATTGAAATATGCACCGGTTGAGAAACTTATGTTGGATTACTATTTGTGTGTTTTGCACTCATTTTTTGTTTCCAATAGTGATGAATTTTAGCGCTAAGGAACAGACCTGGCTCGACCAGATGGAGCAGGTGTTTGGTACAGGCGGTGCAGAACCATGGGTAGAGAATGAGCAAGGCTGGGACAATCAGGTTCAGTCCATACAGTCTTTAATAATCAAACGGACCAAGTTGTGGTGGAAAAGGGCCTTTTTGCAGAGGTACATCACCAACAAATTTATTCCAAGAGGACTGAGGGTGCGGGTTATCCCCACATTTGTAGTAGATGATAAAGACTTTATGTCCAGTTGGGAAGACCTCTGTAATACATGCTCCGTTGGATTTATGCAGTTATTAATCGAACACAAAACCAAGGCTATTCTAGCTCTGGATAAATCCATAGATGAAGCACAAAGTATACTAAGAAATACCTGCCCTAGTGATAAACTCCCGGACTTTGATGTACAAATCGATAAGAACCTTGATCTTTGTGTTAAAAAACTTCATGACACTCAAGCAACAAAAATGGCAAGGAATCAACAAGACTTTGCGTCTAATACAGTATACCATTGGAGGAAGGTTATAACTCAACCTCATATGACACACCGTTCTTTGTCCATCACATCACTCTCATCTCTTAGTGATTCATCTAGCATGACTTCCTCATCTATTATTACGAGGTCAGGACTGAGCCTCAAGAGGACACGTGACGCCAAATTATCATCCGTACAAACGCAGACCGTATAAACAGTCGCTTGTGGACAGTGGGGAAAATAAGGTAATCAATCTCAGTAATTATATACTAACTGATACTGATTTGGCACTATTAAGCAGGGGTCTCTCCTTCTCACCCAATAGTAGTTTTGATGTTTTTACTGCTGTGAAAGACTTCCATCTATTTGCAAGAACCCTGTTGTTTAAAAAACATTATTTTAATGAAGCGCAATCTAATCTTTTCCCAACAGAAGAGGAGCAAATAGCTTTACGAACATTGGAGGAACTTTCTAGGGAACACAATATGGAGGAAGGAGGTAAGATCCCTGCATCAATTAGGGTCAAGTCAAAGAAATTTGCCCCACTGTCCACCTGCGCTAATATAGATCTGTTCGTCCAGGTGGATACCAGGGAATTCGAACGAATTCCACGTTATGTACAAAGGGACTGTGATGAACCTGTAGCCGCCATCTTGGTAATGATAAATCATATCCAGGGATGGCCACACTTCAGCAGCCCCCACCCTTGGGACCTTCTGTTAAAACGTCAACTAGATAGTTTCCCCCCATCCAGGCTCCTGTAAGATAAGAAGCCTACTTAACACTTGAATGCTAGGAGCTTCAAAGACTTCGAGAGGAAACACAGCCAGCAGGGGGGGGTACTTCGTCTATCTGTACCTGACCATTTGTCCCATAGGACTAGTTTCTTTGTCTGTCACAAGCATGGAGGCATAAGATATAGAAACATGAATAGTACACGCATGTTGCGTGGGATGGGCCAATAAAAAAATATCACGGCGTCCCGGAGCCATTGCGCACACAAGCCTCCGCGGTAGACGTTTGTACGTGCTCTGGAAGCCAAGATATAGCGCGGAGCCATTCCTGAGGACCGTATGGTATCATAATTGGTATCAAAAGGTCGGTTACGGCGGCCCGAATCCATGGGAACCCCTGGGGGTATCATGAGACCATCCCAGAAGAAGTTATTGGGTTCCATAGAATTTGGGCTTCTGATCGAAGTTAGACCTGAGGGTGGAGACTGAGCCAGCTGACCTCACCAGCAGTGGGCGGGACGGGGCAGGTAAGATAGCAGGACAGACAAGAGACAAGTCAGTTTTTGACCCAAGAGTGGTGTGCTGAACATCTGAGCACCAGCTGAGGCCACCAAGGGGAGGAGCAGTTTGACCATGCGGTGGTAGGCCTCAGCCTGTAACAAAGAACCGTGCCTGCGACCGCAGAATCCTCTCCCTGCGTCACAAGAAAATCAAGAAACCGGTAACTGATATGCTGTGGTGATTCTGTGTGTTGTATTCCATTGTTGTATAGTTTAGCCTGACCTTATACCTGTGTATATTTAGTTGTATATCGTGTATCTAGTGTATTATTATAATCAATTACCTCAAGTAATTGTGGGCCCGCCTTTTATTCTGCATAACGAACGCACGTCCGTGTGAGCTCGGCTCAAGCCAAAAACGCTACCCAGGGTTGGTTCCTGACCCGATATAGGCCCATTCACGGACTGGGCGTATATCTAAAATAGGGACTGGTGGCAGCATACCAACTGGGGATTGGGGAAGGCTGGTAGTGACGGTCGGAGGTTCAGATATATATATTCCTGGCGCGGCCAAGGAAGATATATATACCGCCCTCACTACAGAGGGCCCCGATACCCAGTAGGTTACAGGACAGTCTCCCTGGCGACCGCTTATCCTAGGTGCAGTTCCTTGACTGACCTGAGGCTAAGAGGGCGCTAGCGAGTTGTGCTGTGTAGTGACGTTACGGTTTAGTGACGTTGAAGGGATAACACACTACCGTGTTCCCTGCGCTGGTTGCAGCTTCCTGGCACTACTTTCTCTAGGTGCAGTACCTTGACTGACCTGAGAGGTAAGGGGGCGCCAGAGAGCTGCACCCACCGGCCGGCTTTCATAACATTGGTGGCAGAGCGGTGGGATTGCAGAATAATAGTGTTGTGGGACCCCTACTCCCAGGCACTAAAGACTGCCAGTGGTAACTTCCACTGCTGGAGTCTTAAGGTCAGCCCAACGTTAGACGGTCAGGCTAAAAGTATAACAAGGTGTGTGCAAACTCAGGGTTGCAGCGGTGTCGGTTACCAAGATGGCAGACGGCACCAGGAGCAAGACCCTGCAGGAGGCTAATGCTACGGTCCGTGTGGCAGGAGGGGAGGACATTGTTACTCATGGCGAGGAGGAGTCCAGCCCGGGCACCTCAGGGAGCCAGTCCCCAGTATACGGTCCCGCAGTGGGCTGCCCACCACCTACCCAGCCCAGCCTGTCCAGATCACAAGCCCTTTTACAAGCGGCTATGGCAAGTCTCCAGTCTCATGGCGATGCCGTCTACAAAACCCTCCTGGCAGCATCAGAGAAGGCAGCGGAGGAGGAGCGCGAAGCTGCGGAGCGCCGGGAGGCTGCGGAGCGTGAAGCTGCAGAGCGCCGGGAGGCTGCGGAGCGTGCAGAGCGAGCTGCGGAGCGCCAGCACCAACTGGACCTGGCCCAGCGGGGGCTTCCGCTAGAGCAACCAACCCATCAGGAGACCAAGTCGTCCAAAGTCCGAGCTGAGGACTTCCCTCTACTGGAGAAGGATGGGGACCTGGACTCCTTTCTGGTGGCATTTGAACGGACCTGTCTTCAGCACCATCTGGCCCGGGATCAGTGGGCCAGATACCTGACCCCCCGTTTGAGGGGTAAGTCCCTGGATGCCTTGGGGGACTTACCTGCCGGGGAGGTACAGAACTACGACTGCATCAAGCGGGCCCTGATCCGGCAGTACAACCTCACTCCCGAGTCGTACCGCCAGAAGTTCCGGAGCCTGCTGCGTGGCCCCAAGGACACCTGGACCGATCATATGCGGGCGCTGTTGAGAGCCGCAGAGCACTGGACCTCGGGTCTAGCGCTTACTACCCGCCAGGAGGTCCAGGAACTGTTCGTCACGGAGCAGTTTTTGTGGAACTGCCCAGAGGACCTCCGACAGTTCCTCCGTGACCGAAAACCAACAGGGGCTTCTGCTACAGCCGCCCTGGCAGACGAGTATGCCAATAACAGGGCGCCTGAGCTGAAGAAGTCTGCCAGCAGCACCTGGAGAGGGGGTAAGCCCAGTCATGCCCCTGTTTCCCCGGCCCCTAGAACACAAGGGGTGTATCCCCCTGTTGCCCTCTCCAGGCAAGGACCAGACGTAAGACGTTGTCATCTATGCAACAAACCAGGACACTTTAGGGCTGAGTGTCCCCAGCGCCAAAAGACCCCATCCCAGTCCCAGAGAGCGCCCAATGTTTTGTGTGTGGGAGGGGGTGGTGGTAGGTCCCTGGACAACATCCAACCCGTCACCATAGGCCGTTCTGCGGTCATGGGACTGCGGGACACGGGCGCTGAACGAACACTGGTACGGCCTGAGGTGGTGTCCCCCCAGGACTTGGTACCAGGAAAGACTCTTTCCGTCTCCGGGGTTGGAGGCGTGGAGCCGGCACTTCCCGTTGCCATGGTGTATTTGGACTGGGGTGCCGGAAGGGGGATGCGGGAGGTGGGAGTAACGCCAAATATTCCCGCAAATGTTTTATTAGGGACCGACTTGGGGCGTCTAGTATCGCAGTATGTACCCTCTGAACCCCCAAGTTCGGCCCCCCAAGAGTGTATTGATTTGTCTGCTGCTAATGCCAACCATGTTGTATGTAGTGTGTGTCCTGCTGAGGAGGAGGGAGTGAAACCTGAGGGTAACACCTGCACAGACACAACACAAACAGGGTTAGTGAAAGCAGGTGGGGAGTGTGGGGATGCCCGCAGAGGTGCTCAGCCGGCGTGCCGTGACCTCTTGTCCTCCGGTGAGGGAGGGGGCGGGCAGGATTCTGTAGAGGGAAGCTCAGGGATGGAGAGGGGGGCAGCTACCGGCAGTGTAGGGCTCCCAGGGGTATCCAGGCTGCTGAGTATAGGCCCACTGCAGGGGGAGGAACAGGCCATGGGAGGTGGGGGTGTCCCAAGAGAGGAGCCGCCAGGTAAGACCCCAGGGCAGGAGTTCCCCACATCCGAGATGTCCAAAGGCCTAGGAAGCCTGCCTGATCGGGCGGCTTGGTCAGAAACAGAGGGGAAGCAGGCACTACCCACGGTCACAGCGGTCATAGCCGCTGTCACCAGGAGTGGGAGCGCCGGAGCCCAAGGAGCCTTGCAGAGGTCCGACGGCTTCCCCACTTCTGACCAAGTGTCTGCCGGGTCAGACAGCGGCCAGGTGACATGCCCGGAGGGGCTGACAGAGGATGTGGCAGTTTCGTCGATTCTGGCCACATCAAGTCAGGAATTTCAGGCTGCGTTGGAAGCAGACGACAGCCTGAAAGCTCTCAAGGAACAGGCGGCACAGCCTCCCATGGAGTCAGACTGCGAGCGTGTGGTCTGGGACCAGGGACGGCTGTACCGGGTAACGGTCCAGCAGGGTTCACCGGAGGCGTGGCCCAGGGACCGACAGTTAGTGGTACCCTATCCGTTCAGGGCGGAATTGTTGCGGATCGCACACGAGATTCCGATGGCCGGACACCTAGGGATCGCTAAAACCAAGGCCAGGATAGCTCAGCATTTCTACTGGCCTGGGATGGGAGCCGCGGTGGGTGCCTACTGCCGTTCGTGTGACACCTGTCAGAGGGTGGGGAAGGCGGGGCCGCGCCCCAAAGCCCCACTGGTAACTCTGCCAATCATCGAAGAGCCTTTCTCGAGGGTCGCTGTGGATCTTATTGGACCTCTGTCCACTCCCAGCCACTCCGGGAAATGCTTCATACTCACGGTAGTGGACTATGCCACCCGGTACCCGGAAGCGGTAGCTTTGTCGTCCATTCGGGCCGACAAGGTGGCTACCGCCTTACTGGAGATCTTCTCCAGAGTGGGTTTCCCCCAAGAAATGCTCACCGACCGAGGGACCCAGTTCATGTCGCGGCTGATGGAGTCCCTCTGTAAGCAAATGCAGGTGCAACATCTGGTGGCCAGCCCGTATCACCCACAGACTAATGGCCTGTGTGAGCGGTTCAATGGCACCTTAAAGCAGATGCTTAAGATGTTGGTCGACTCCCACGGGAGAGACTGGGAGCGTTACCTCCCACACCTCCTATTTGCTTACCGGGAGGTTCCGCAGGCCTCAACGGGGTTCTCCCCCTTTGAGCTCCTGTACGGGCGACGGGTACGGGGCCCCCTGGCTCTGGTGAAGGAAGCATGGGAAGGGGATTTGGCCACCCCCGAGGTGTCGGTCATCGAGTATGTCGTGCGCCACCGGGACAGGATGATGGCCTTGGCAAAGCTGGTGCAGGACAATATGGCCCAGGCCCAGGCCGACCAGAAGCGGTGGTACGACCAGAATGCTTGTGAGAGGACCTACCAGGTGGGTCAAAAGGTGTGGGTACTGGTCCCCGTACCACAGAACAAGCTTCAGGCAGCCTGGGAAGGTCCCTACTTCGTGCACCAGAAACTCAATGCCGTCACCTATCTGGTCACCCTGGATCACGCCCGTGGAAGGAGGAAGGCCTTCCACGTGAACATGATGAAGGCTCATCATGAGCGGGAAGCGACTGCCCACCCAGTGTGCAACCTTCCCGAGGAAGGAGAGGTAGAAACCCTCCTGGATCTGCTCACCCAAGCCAAGGCGGGTGGGTCCATCGAGGATGTGGGGGTTGGCCACCAGCTCACGGAGGACCAACGGTCCCAGCTGGGGACCACCCTGCACCCCTTCCGGGGGCTGTTCAGCAGCCTGCCCGGAAGGACTGAGATGGCTGTCCACGACGTGGACACTGGCGATCACCCGCCGATCCGGCGTTCAGCATATCGGGTCTCTTTCGAGGTGCAGGGAAACATGCGCCAAGAGATAGACGAGATGCTGAAGCTGGGGGTGATCCAGGCATCCAGCAGCGCGTGGGCCTCGCCTGTAGTCCTCGTACCAAAGAAGGACCGAACTACACGGTTCTGCGTGGACTACCGGGGGCTCAACGCTGTAACGGCCACCGATGCGTTCCCCATACCACGCATCGATGACCTGCTCGATCGGATGGCCGGGGCTAAGTACCTGACCATCATGGATCTGAGCCGGGGGTACTGGCAGATTCCTCTGACCCCCGCGGCAAGGGAACGCTCTGCCTTTATCACCCCTTTTGGACTGTACGAGTCCACAGTGATGCCATTCGGCATGAAGAATGCCCCTGCCACTTTTCAGCGGATGGTCAATACGCTGCTTGAGGGACTTGAAGGGTACGCGGCTGCGTACTTGGACGATATTGCAGTCTTCAGTCCCACTTGGGAGGATCACCTAGAGCACCTGCGGCAGGTGCTCGGTCGGATCCACCGGGCAGGCTTGACCATCAAGCCGGAAAAGTGCCAGCTGGGCATGAGTGAGGTCCTCTACCTGGGTCACCGGGTAGGCGGGGGGGTTCTGAAGCCAGAACCGGGGAAAGTGGATGCCATCGCATCCTGGCCCACTCCTAGGACCAAAAAGCAGGTGATGTCCTTCTTGGGGACCGCCGGGTACTATAGGAGGTTCGTCCCACACTATAGCACCCTGGCCAAGCCCCTGACGGACCTCACCAAGAAGAAGCTGCCCGTCGCAGTCGACTGGACAGTCGCCTGCGAGACAGCTTTCGGGGCACTCAAGGCCGCCCTAAGTAGCTCCCCTGTACTGCAAGCTGCCGACTTCGACCGGCCGTTTGTGGTACAGACCGACGCCAGTGACTTTGGCCTCGGTGCTGTGCTAAGTCAGGTCAACACGACAGGCCAGGAACATCCTGTCTTGTACCTGAGCAGGAAGCTACTGCCCCGGGAGGTGGCTTACTCCACGGTGGAAAAAGAATGCCTGGCAATTGTATGGGCCCTGCAGCGTCTGCAGCCCTACTTGTACGGGAGCCATTTCACCGTGGAGACGGACCACAACCCCCTCAGCTGGTTACACACGGTCTCTGGGTCGAATGGCAGGTTGCTACGCTGGAGCCTCGCTCTCCAGCAGTACCACTTCTCCATTCGCCACAGAAGAGGCCGTGACCACGGTAACGCTGACGGGTTATCCCGGCAAGGGGAGGGTGCAGAAGGACGCACGGGGGAACACAGGAATGTGCTACCCCCTCGCGCCCTCGTATAGGGGGAGGTGTGATGAACCTGTAGCCGCCATCTTGGTAATGATAAATCATATCCAGGGATGGCCACACTTCAGCAGCCCCCACCCTTGGGACCTTCTGTTAAAACGTCAACTAGATAGTTTCCCCCCATCCAGGCTCCTGTAAGATAAGAAGCCTACTTAACACTTGAATGCTAGGAGCTTCAAAGACTTCGAGAGGAAACACAGCCAGCAGGGGGGGTGCTTCGTCTATCTGTACCTGACCATTTGTCCCATAGGACTAGTTTCTTTGTCTGTCACAAGCATGGAGGCATAAGATATAGAAACATGAATAGTACACGCATGTTGCGTGGGATGGGCCAATAAAAAAATATCACGGCGTCCCGGAGCCATTGCGCACACAAGCCTCCGCGGTAGACGTTTGTACGTGCTCTGGAAGCCAAGATATAGCGCGGAGCCATTCCTGAGGACCGTATGGTATCATAATTGATATCAAAAGGTCGGTTACGGCGGCCCGAATCCATGGGAACCCCTGGGGGTATCATGAGACCATCCCAGAAGAAGTTATTGGGTTCCATAGAATTTGGGCTTCTGATCGAAGTTAGACCTGAGGGTGGAGACTGAGCCAGCTGACCTCACCAGCAGTGGGCGGGACGGGGCAGGTAAGATAGCAGGACAGACAAGAGACAAGTCAGTTTTTGACCCAAGAGTGGTGTGCTGAACATCTGAGCACCAGCTGAGGCCACCAAGGGGAGGAGCAGTTTGACCATGCGGTGGTAGGCCTCAGCCTGTAACAAAGAACCGTGCCTGCGACCGCAGAATCCTCTCCCTGCGTCACAAGAAAATCAAGAAACCGGTAACTGATATGCTGTGGTGATTCTGTGTGTTGTATTCCATTGTTGTATAGTTTAGCCTGACCTTATACCTGTGTATATTTAGTTGTATATCGTGTATCTAGTGTATTATTATAATCAATTACCTCAAGTAATTGTGGGCCCGCCTTTTATTCTGCATAACGAACGCACGTCCGTGTGAGCTCGGCTCAAGCCAAAAACGCTACCCAGGGTTGGTTCCTGACCCGATATAGGCCCATTCACGGACTGGGCGTATATCTAAAATAGGGACTGGTGGCAGCATACCAACTGGGGATTGGGGAAGGCTGGTAGTGACGGTCGGAGGTTCAGATATATATATTCCTGGCGCGGCCAAGGAAGATATATATACCGCCCTCACTACAGAGGGCCCCGATACCCAGTAGGTTACAGGACAGTCTCCCTGGCGACCGCTTATCCTAGGTGCAGTTCCTTGACTGACCTGAGGCTAAGAGGGCGCTAGCGAGTTGTGCTGTGTAGTGACGTTACGGTTTAGTGACGTTGAAGGGATAACACACTACCGTGTTCCCTGCGCTGGTTGCAGCTTCCTGGCACTACTTTCTCTAGGTGCAGTACCTTGACTGACCTGAGAGGTAAGGGGGCGCCAGAGAGCTGCACCCACCGGCCGGCTTTCATCACAGGGACAATCTTACCAGACATGAGCGTGAACGCCTTCGAGTCCTTCAGAATCTTCCTGACGTAGTGCTGAAGCCAGCAGACAAGGGAGGCAACATTGTGCTGTGGCCGAAGGACATGTATGAGAGGGAGGCCTTTAGTCAGCTTAATAACAAAATCTGTTATAAACGTCTGACATTTAACCCTTTGTCCTCTTTCTCTCTTCAATTGTCCAAGATCATCAATCAGGCCACGGCCAATGGGGTCATCACTGAGGAACTGGCTTCGGCACTACTTGTCAGTGAACCTACGGTATCCCCATTTTATTTGTTGCCTAAAGTGCACAAAAATATGTCCTTACCACCCGGGCGTCCTATTATCTCTGGGACTGGGAACTTTCTAGAGAATGTCAATCGATGGATTGACAGAAAACTTCAACCTCTAGTAGAATGTCTCCCATCATTCCTTTTGGATACAGGTGAGTTACTTAAGAGAGTTGATGGGCTCTGTCTGGATTCAGAAATGATTCTAGTGACAGGTGATGTCGAGTCACTGTACACTAGTATTAAACATTCTGATGGCTTGAGAGCATGTGCTTTTTTCCTTAAAACATCTAACCTGCCGAATGTCATGATTCAATTGGTGATGGACCTGCTGGAATTTTCCCTGACCCATAATTTTTTTACATTTAAGGGATCCTTCTACCTGCAGCTCCAGGGTACAGCCATAGGCGCAGCCTTTGCACCAGCCTACACCAACCTTTTCCTGGGGCTGTGGGAGAGGGATTTCACCCTGTCAGATCGGCAGACATCAATGGATCGCGTCCCCTTCTGGACGCGCTACATTGATGATATTCTGCTGATCTGGCAGGGTTCCATTGAGGACATGAAGATATTCATGCAATCTATCAATGATAACGACATGAATATTCGTATTACCTATATATGGGACAGGGATTCTGTTAATTTTCTGGACCTGACCTCACCAGGGATCAGGATAACTTCGTAAAGACTAATATTTATAGAAAAGATACCGCCACGAATATGCTACTTCATGCGTAATCCTCTCACCCTCCTTGCGTGATCCAATCCGTTCCGATTAGACAGTTTTTGCGTATTCGCAGACTTTGCTCGAACGATGGAGATTTCGTTAGACAGTCCGAAGATCTGAAAAAGAGATTCTATGAGAGAGGCTACAGTAAACGTATGGTTAAAAGAGCATATCATCGTGCTAAGTATTCTAATAGACATGACTTGCTCTATAAGAAAAAGATCCCTAAGTTAGAGGATAAACCAAGGTTTATAACTAATAATCATGGACAGTTTGGACGAATGAGGGAATGCTTGAAAAAGGCTTGGCCCATCTTAATGGTGGACCCTGTATTGTTCAAAATTCTCCCCGATCGTCCACCTATTACTGTGCGCCGCTCTAAAAATCTCCGTGACTGCCTGGTACACAGTCATTACCAATTTGAATCTGGAACTACTGCAATTTTTGATGCTTCAAGTCCTGAGTGTGGAAGTTTTCCATGCGGTCGATGTGTTGCCTGTCCGAATATAGAGAGAACTAACAATTTTTCTAATGCTGCTGGTACTGCGACCTATGTCATTAGGAGCCGCATTACATGTACCTCACGTTTTGTTATCTACTATGCCACATGTCCCTGTGGATTAATTTATGTTGGCCTAACAACGTGACAACTCAAAGTGAGAGTAAGGGAGCATGTGCTGGGGATTTTGGCGGCAGTCGACTGCATGGATCCTTCCACACTCAGGACGATACCACGACACTTTAAACTTTGCCATGACTGTGACAGTTCCCTATTGAGGGTCAGAGGGATTGACATTTTGAGGATTAGTATTCGTGGTGGTAAACTTAGCCAAAGTCTGGCTCAGTTAGAGTCCAGATGGATTTGGAGATTAGGTACAGTACATCCATATGGACTGAACGAGAGTCTTAGCTTTGCTCCTTTTCTCTGACTCTACTCTACCTGTTACATATCATTGCTGTGTTTTTAATTGGTTTTAATTTCTAATTATATGTTTTTTACAGTTTCATCCATCATAATTGGTTGTGATATTTCCTTCTGGAGGGTAGTGTTCGTATTATATCCGGTCTGATATGGATGAATAAATGTGGAGGAGAAGAACAATTTGAGATATTTTGGCACACTAATTACCATATCTACAAGTCCTTATGTTCCTTACTGTGAACTCTGTTTAATTGATGTATCTCTATCTGATGTGTTATTATTCCCCTTATAGGTGTGCTTATATTATGTGTCATCACCAGTGTATATGGGTTTGATCTCTGCCGATGCGGCGGGTGTTTGCCCTATGTCTTGGTGGGCATCCCCCATATACATGGGATTATTCTGACCACGTTTAATTGTGATCGGGATTAGAGATGAGCGTTGTTCTACTCGAACTGTTCGCCAATCTCAAATTCGAGCTGTTTTGGGCGGTGTTCGAGCCGGTCGGCGAACACGAACAATTTGAGAAAAATTCGGCTGTTCGAGGTTATGTTCGATAACTGTTCGTGCACCAAAATCATAACTGGATTTTTTCTCAGTAATGATGAAAATTAATGTTAATACGCAGTTTGAGTGTACAGCGGGGCGGGGGGAGGGGCAGGGGATGGATCTCTGCAGGAACAATGAAGATCTCCATTTTTTTTTCTCTTTCCCGCATTTGCAGTGGGGAGGTGCAATCTGTCAGCCTATCAGCAGCGCACACACGGAGCGAAGTGCTTTTTTTCACACAAGCAAGGGCATGTGTGATTGGCAGTGTATGTCACATGTCCTTGCCCTATAAGACCAAGCCATTTTCCCCGTCGCCACCATTTTCTCACTGCTGCAGCTGCGTGTTAGACGGCACCGCTGTTGCTGTGTGCGCTATACCTTGTTAATTTCAAGCCAATTTTCGCACAAATATACAGATAGCTTGGGAGTAGGGAATAGTTGTGATTGCAGTCCTTTTAAGGACTAGGTTACAGCATTTCCTACGACTTTTATCAGGCAGGTCTGTGCTCTTAAATAGATAGATTGTGGGAGTAAAGACTAATTGTAATTGGAGTCCTTTTCAGGACTAGGTTACATCAGTTCCTATCAGTTTTTGCCAGGCAGGTCTGTGCCAGTGCTGTGCAAGTTTTTTTCACAGCATTTGGCTGAATCTAGCAAAGCTAATCCTTTTTGGCCTATTGCAGAGTGTGTTAGTCAGTGGAGTAGCCTATCTGTGTTGCAAGATATACCACCTGTGTATAGAATACCAATTTTTTTACTGCACCTAGTGAAGTAAAATCTTTTGGGCATAGCATCATTCTATTAGTCCATCTATACTGACCTCCATCAGGTTGCAAACTGAATATAATTTTTTTCTGCATCTAGCTCTGAAAAAATATTTGGGCTTCTAGCAGTGTGTGGGACTTGGTCTATTAGTCCATCTATACTGACCTCCATCAGGTTGCAAATTAAAAATAATTTTTTTCTTCATTTAGCTCTGAAAAAATATTTGGGCTTCTAGCAGTGTGTGGGACTTGTTCTATTAGTCCTTCTATACTGACCTCCAGCAGGTTGCAAATTGAATATAATTTTTTTCTGCATCTAGCTCTGAAAAAATATTTGGGCTTCTAGCAGTGTGTGGGACTTGGTCTATTAGTCCATCTATACTGACCTCCATCAGGTTGCAAATTAAAAATAATTTTTTTCTTCATTTATCTCTGAAAAAATATTTGGGCTTCTAGCAGCGTGTGGGACTTGTTCTATTAGTCCATCTATACTGACCTCCATCAGGTTGCAAATTAAAAATAATTTTTTTCTTCATTTATCTCTGAAAAAATATTTGGGCTTCTAGCAGCGTGTGGGACTTGTTCTATTAGTCCATCTATACTGACCTCCATCAGGTTGCAAATTAAAAATAATTTTTTTCTGCATCTAGCTCTGAAAAAATATTTGGGCTTCTAGCAGTGTGTGGGACTTGGTCTATTAGTCCATCTATACTGACCTCCATCAGGTTGCAAATTAAAAATAATTTTTTTCTGCATCTAGCTCTGAAAAAATATTTGGGCTTCTAGCAGTGTGTGGGACTTGGTCTATTAGTCCATCTATACTGACCTCCATCAGGTTGCAAATTGAATAAAAAAATTTTCTGCATCTAGCTCTGAAAAAATATTTGGGCTTCTAGCGGTGTGTGGGACTTGGTCTATTAGTCCATCTATACTGACCTCCATCAGGTTGCAAATTAAAAATAATTTTTTTCTGCATCTAGCTCTGAAAAAATATTTGGGCTTCTAGCAGTGTGTGGGACTTGGTCTATTAGTCCATCTATACTGACCTCCATCAGGTTGCAAATTAAAAATAATTTTTTTCTGCATCTAGCTCTGAAAAAATATTTGGGCTTCTAGCGGTGTGTGGGACTTGGTCTATTAGTCCATCTATACTGACCTCCATCAGGTTGCAAATTAAAAATAATTTTTTTCTGCATCTAGCTCTGAAAAAATATTTGGGCTTCTAGCAGTGTGTGGGACTTGGTCTATTAGTCCATCTATACTGACCTCCATCAGGTTGCAAATTAAAAATAATTTTTTTCTTCATTTATCTCTGAAAAAATATTTGGGCTTCTAGCAGCGTGTGGGACTTGTTCTATTAGTCCATCTATACTGACCTCCATCAGGTTGCAAATTAAAAATAATTTTTTTCTGCATCTAGCTCTGAAAAAATATTTGGGCTTCTAGCAGTGTGTGGGACTTGGTCTATTAGTCCATCTATACTGACCTCCATCAGGTTGCAAATTAAAAATAATTTTTTTCTGCATCTAACCCAGCCAATAGTTTTGGCCTAATACCACAGTTTGGCCACTCAGCTCTGCTCGGTTACCATCCATTGTTTTTTTGTGCAAACAACTCCAGAGTTGTGAATTAGTTAACCACCAAAATGAGTGGAAAAAGGCCTGCTGCTGGTGGAAAGGGGAATAGGCGTGTTGGGAAGGGGAAAAAATGTTGTGTCCGTGGGGTAGGTGCAGAAGAAAGACCATCTTCCAGCCAAACTAAAATGTCTACTTCTTTTAGCGGACAATGTGATAAGATCCCTTTCTTACGGCCACGCCAATCGCTACAAATTCCAGATGAGGCACAAAAACAGCAGGTGCTTCAACGGATATCAAGTGCTCCTTTAAGTGGGCTCTCCTCCACATCAACTTCAACATCACAAATACTCCAGTCCTCAAAGGTGTCACCCAAATCGCACTTGCTTCCTCACAGCTCCCAAATCTCCAGCTGCCCGTCTGAGTATGAGGTAGAACAGATGGTTGAGTCTGCAGAGCTGTTTACTCATACTATAGCCTGGGAATCAGAGGTCGACTCCAGCGCTTCTGTGAATCCACACGAGGAAATGATCTGCACTGATGCCCAGAATCTTTATGAGTCGGATCCAGGACCAGACGCAGAAGGTTCTGACCATAATGTAGACCCTCATTCCCAAACTGTAACTCCTGTTGGTGGAGACAATGAGGAAGACGATGATAAGACTCAAATACCTGATTGGAGCGACAACTTTAGTTTTTTGTCAGGGCAGGAACAGGTTGGCTCTGAGGACGACGGGTGTGATAACGCACAGGGTGATGATGATGAGGTCGGAGATCCCACTTACTGTCAACCCACAGTCAGCCAAGAGATGAGGTCAGCAGAGGAGGTGGAGGAAGATGCTAGTGACGACGAGGTCAGGTTGCGCCTTCCTGGACAGAGACGTAGTACTGGAAGCACGTCAACAACTGCATCCTCAAACACAACTCTGCCTCTCACCACAAGTCGTGGTGGCTCTTCAGGTCGCATGGGTGCTAAGCCTTGCATAGCCTGGGCATTTTTTCAGATCGATAAAGATGACCCAACTCGTGTTATCTGTAACATTTGTCAGCAAAAGCTAAGTAGAGGCCAAAAAATACATAGTTTGAGTACTTCATACATGAACCGGCACATGGACATGAAGCATAAGTTGCAGTGGGAAGCTCAGTGTGCTACAATGCGGTCTAGCCGGCCGGGCCAACCACCGTCTGCCATATCTTGTGCATCCGCGGCCTCTTCATCCTCTGTGACTGGGGGGACAGCAGTCACACCTGTTTTGGGGCGCAGACCTGCCACCTCTTTACCCGCAACAGCCAGCGTGATTGGCAGGTCATCATTTTCTTTGGAGGTGGTAACACCAGCTGGTCTTGAGCGCTGTCCGACATCGATAGCACCACCTTTGGATCAAGGCAACCTAACATGTCCGCCTGCATCTTCCTCACAGACCGGCAGTTTGCCGGGGACACCCTTATCAACCCCGTCTAAGCACAATAGCCAGCCCTCGGTCCCTCAGATGTGGACAAGTAAAAGACCATTTCCTCCTAGCCATGAGAAAGCTAAGAGGTTGAATTTCACCATCTGCAAGCTCTTGGCTACAGAAATGCTGCCTTTCCGCCTGGTGGACACAGAGGATTTTCGAGACCTTATGTCCGTCGCAGTGCCCCAGTACCAGATGCCCAGTCGGCACTACTTCTCAAAGAAAGGTGTGCCTGCGCTCCACCAGCATGTCGCACACAACATCACCGCTTCTTTGAGAAACTCTGTGTGTGACAGGGTGCATTTCACCACAGACACTTGGACGAGTAGGCATGGACAGGGGCGTTACATGTCGCTGACTGGGCACTGGGTAACTATGGTGACAGCAGGACAAGGGGCTGCTGTCCAAGTCTTGCCGTCCCCACGAGTTGTGCGTCAATCCTCTTTATGTCATTTTTCCTCCACTGCTTCTGCCTCCTCAACCTCCTCTCGGTCTTCCACCTGCACCCAAAGCCTGTCTGGTCATGCCACAAGCTTTCTAACTGCGCAGAAGGGATCCTGCACACCTCCTTACTATGCTGGCAGTAGGGCTCAACGTCATCAGGCGGTTTTTACATTGAAATGTCTGGGAAATGTGAGTCACACAGCTGAGGAGTTGTGGTCAGCTCTGGAGAACCAATTTCATGAATGGTTATCTCCACTGGACCTGAAACCAGGGAAGGCCGTGTGCGACAATGCTGCAAACCTGGGTGCGGCCCTTCGCCGGGGCAATGTCACACACGTGCCTTGTATGGCTCGCGTGTTGAACCTGGTTGTCCAGCAATTTTTAGCCCACTATCCCAGACTAGATGGCCTTCTGCAGAGGGCACGGTCGCTGTGTGCTCACTTCCGCCGTTCGCATCCCGCAGCTCAGCGACTTACATCTCTACAGAAGTCGTTGGGCCTGCCACTTCACCGGCTAAAATGCGATGTGCCTACCCGGTGGAATTCAACTCTGCACATGTTGCAGCGACTGTGGCAGCACCGACAAGCCCTGGTGCAATACGTTCTGACGTATAGCCTGGGCCAACGAGATTCAGAGGTGGGGCAAATCACGCTGGAGGAGTGGTCTCAGATCAGGGACCTATGCACCCTTCTGCACAGTTTTGAAATGGCGACGAAGATGTTTAGTGCTGACGATGCCATTATCAGCATGACTATTCCGGTGATTTACATGCTGGAGCACATGTTAAACAGAATTCGGAGTCAGGTGGTGGCACAAGAGGAGGTGGAGGAAGTAGAGGAGGAGGAGTTGTATGCGGAAGGGCTAACATCTGCAAGGTCCAGACGGTCGGCAGCACCAAGGCGGCAGGCATGTGAGGGTGGGGGAGATGATTTTACCAGGGCGCATGGTAGCAGCCAAACTAGTGAGGAAGGTGCAGGAGCCCAGGAAGAAGTGGAGGACGAACTGATGGAAGACTCATCAGATGAGGGAGACCTTGATCACATTTCTGTTGTGCGAGGTTGGGGGGAGAGGACAGAGGAAGGAAGCATGATTGCTACCTCGCCACCAACACAACAGGGACTTGGTGCTCCTGGACGCGCAACACACATGAGTGCCTTCTTGCTGCACTACCTGCAACATGACCCTCGAATTGTGAGAATTAGAAATAATCCTGACTACTGGGTTGCCACACTGTTAGATCCCCGGTACAAAAGTAAATTTGCAGAAATTATTCCTGCCATAGAAAGGGATGCACGCATGCAGGAGTATCAGCAGAGACTGTTGCAGAATCTTACATGTGCTTTTCCACAAAATACCAGTGGTGCACGTAGTGAATCTCACAGTTCCAACTTGCCAACCGTGGGACCGTCAAGTGTTCAGCACTCAAACCGTAACAGAACCACAGTATCTGCTGGTAACATCAATTTTGCGGAATCATTTCACCACTTTTTTAGCCCATCCTTTGCAAGGCCACAGGAGACAAGAAGTCTGACACATAGTCAACGCCTAGAGACGATGGTACAGGAGTATCTCCTAGTAAACATTGAAGCCACGACTGTGTCACTGGACCCTTGCTCTTTTTGGGCTTCCAATCTGGATAAATGGCCGGAGCTAGCCACTTACGCCTTGGAGATCTTGTCATGCCCCGCAGCCAGCGTTCTGTCTGAACGTGTGTTCAGCGCTGCTGGTGGTGTGCTGACAGATAAGCGCACGCGGCTCTCCACTGATAATGTAGACAGACTCACGTTCATAAAGATGAACAAATCATGGATCCGAAACGACTTTTCTACCCCTGTGTCATCCTGGGGAGAGTAAAAGCTTGATGATTGGTTAAAATCACCCTACCAACCGTTTTAAGCTTTCAAATTACTAATCATGTTTATCTGTATCTTGACTGGAAAATAATTTGGGCTTTGTAGCAGTGTGCAGCACTGATCCTATTAGGCCATCTACAATAAGCTTCACCAGATTTAAAATTAAAAATAATTTTTAGCTGCATCTAGCCCGGAAAATAATTTTGGGGCTCCGAGATGCGCAAGACACATAAGTGCCTTCTTGCTGCACTACCTGCAGCATGACCCTCATATTGTCAGAATTCGAAGTAATCATGACTACTGGGTTGCCACACTCTTAGATCCCCCAAACTTTTCGATCAACCTTTTCATTTTAATAAAGACCAAAAAAATGGTCATTTTTGAAATTATAAGCATTAGCAGGTTGTTAGAAACTGAAATCAAACAGTTTTCAACTCAAAACTTTATTCTAGGTGATGTTACATTTTCACATAGGACCCCTTGTTCGAAAGGAGCTTCTGAACTCTCTCGTCCATTGAATTTGTCAGGTTTTGGATGGTTTCTGCTTCAATTGTTTTGCATGAGGACAGAATACCCTCCCAGAGCTGTTGCTTAGATGTGAACTGCCTCCCGCCATCATAGACACTCCTTTTAATGATGCTCCAAAGGTTCTGAATGGGGTAGAGGTCAGGGGAGCATGGGGGTCACACCATAAGTTTGTCCCCTTTTATGCCCATATCAGCCAGAGATGCAGATGTTTTATGTGCAGCATGAGATGGTGCATTATCATGCAGAAAAATTATCTTGCTGTGAAATACACGGTTCTTCTTCTTGAACCATGGCAGGAAGTGCTGTTTGAGAAAATCCACATACATTATGGAGTTCATCTTTAGCGCCTTCAGGGATCCTAAAGGGGCCGACAATCTCTCTCCCCATGATTCCAGCCCAAAACATTACTCCACCTCCTCCTTGTTGGCGCTGTAGCTGTGTTTGCGTGGGGTGTCCATCAACCAGCCATCCTCCACTCCATTCATCTGGACCATCGAGCGCTGCACGGCACTCATCCGTGAACAAAACAGTTTTGAAATCAGTCTTCATGTAATGTTTGGCCCACTGGAGCCGTTTCTGCTTGTGTGAAGTGGATAGAGGAGGTCGACAGGATGGCATATGCACAGCTGCAAACCTCTGAAGGACCCTGCATCTTGTTGTTCGGGGGACGTTGGAGGCACAAGCAGCTTCAAAAACTTGTCTGCTGCTATGACAAGGCTTTTTTGCCGCTGCTGTTTCAACCTGACGTAATTGCCTGTAGGAAAGAGTCCTCAATTTGCCCTTATCAGCACGCACACGTGTGTACTGTGAATCAGCTACATACTTCTTGATTGCCAAGACACTTCATCCTGATCATCGCACAATGTTGATTGTAGTCATGCCTTGACCTAAACACTCCACAATTTGTTGCTTCTCAGCAGCCGACACATCCTTTTTCTTTCCCATTTTGGCAGAAAATGTAGGCTGCTTAATAATGTGAGAGAGCCTTCTTAAGTAGTCTTGCCTTTCATTGGACACACCTGCCAAACTAATTAGCACAGGTGTCTGCAATTGCTTACAGTGATATAAAGAGCCCTGACACACATCACCATCAATGAGTTTAACTGACAAACAAACAAATTTTTCCCTTATCACTCCTAAACACTTTTTGCATAATAATTTGGAACGCGGTGTACATGTGCTTTTCCACAAAACACCAGTGGTTCACGTAGTGAATCTTACAGTTCTAACTTGCCAACCGTGGTCTGTATGGAATTGTTCAATAAAGGGCCCAAAATTAAGATAACATAGATGGGAGAGGTCTCTATGAATAGGAATTCCTAAGTATTTGATACCCTGTGAGGGCCAGGCAAAGGGAAAGTTGGACTGGATGGAATCCTATATGGATTTAGGGAGGGAGACATCGAGGGCCTCAGACTTCGCTGCATTGATTTTAAAATTTTACCATGTAACAAAGTGATCTATTTCAGCCATAACAGCAGGGATGGATATATGTGATTGAGTGATATATACTAGGACATCATCAGCAAATAGAGAGCACTTGTACTCGGTGCCTCCCACCTCAATCCACCTAATATTGGGGTTATGGCGAATTGATGAGAGCAGGTGCTCCGTCACTAGGATGTATAAGAGAGGGGACAGAGGACATCCCTGCCTTGTCCCATTGGTGATTGTGAAAGGTGATGAAAATGTTCTGACGCACCCCCTGGGCCTTGGGACACCCGGAGCCGGACCCTTTTTGGTGGATGCTGGTGGTTGTAGTCTTCGTGGCGGCGATCCGGTTCCGTGGCTCAGGGCGGTCAAACCAGTGGCGGAACTATTTATGTGGTTTTGATGTTTAAATGTCCGACTACGCCACCCGTGGATTGCGGTCAGAGTGAACCGCCGCTACAGGGCAGACCGCTAAGGCTGGTGTTGTGGGTGCAGCAGAGCGTAGCATAACTCCCCACGGGAGGAGTATAGCCTCAGGGCAGTGTATGCGGAGGATGGGGGTGATGGTGCAGGGCAGCAGCAGTAACGACACGGAGTCAGTGATGCAGTTCAGGGCCTTTACTCACAGTTCTTATTATCCAGACCACGTCTGCAGGTAACGGCTGCCCACGTCGTACTGTGCTCACCAGGTGAGGGGCTCAGACAACTCCCAGATAACTTTGGAGCGCTTCACAGGACCCCCTTTGTGTGTCCTTTGTCTGGCCTTTCTTACCAACACTTCTGTCCGGCTGCCTCGGGCCTCCTCTTGGTAAACTTGGCGCCAGTTTCCCTGACCCTATGTGGTGCCTTCCTAGCGGGTGGAGCAAGGGGCTGCGCCACATAAAATGTCAGAGCCTCCGGTTTCTAGCTGAGGGTCGTTTCCTGCCTCCACTAGTTCGGGGACCGGTCTCCCCCTTTGGCCTGACCCCTCCACGCAGGTGGATTCGGGCGTGCAGTGGCGACTCGCCCGTCCACACCCCTGGGATCCCTTCATTCCTCGTTCCTGGAGCCTTCTCCGCTCCTCTTCCTTCCTTCCTTCTCCCTCTTGCAGGCCTGGGCCTCTGTTACTAGGCCCGCCTCCGGAGCAGAGCTCATGCAGAGCCCCTGCTCCCTGCCACTTCTGCTCAGACTTCTCTGCACTGAACTAAGATGGTGCCCACCTTTTATACTCCCTTCTCAATGCACCCAGGAACTGCTTCCTCCCTGCTCCTGCACTGCAGGGTTCCCCTTCCTCAGTGTTCCCTCCCCCCACTCCAGCCAGGGACAGGGACTGTCGTGCCCATCTCAGGGGCATATTGGTCGCCCTGCCCCACGGCAATGTGGTGTAATGCATGCAGGTGTCGGGTCCTGATCCACACTCCATCCTTATCTGAGAGTGAGATATCACACCTCTGGGTGAGGTGCAATACGTCTGTAGCAACCGAGCCCTCGGTGCTACAGTTCCATTTATCTTCAGCCTAGGTGACGTATTGTGATACAGGGCCGTGATTTTGGCTATAAAAGGGTCCCCTAGACCCCTACCCCAAGCTTTTTAAGAGAATCATATATGGTGTGCCAGGAGACTCTATGGAATGCTTTCTCAGCATCCAAGGAGAGTATCTACTTACAAATTTTTAACTGCATCTAGCCCAGGAAATACTTTGTGCCTAGTAGCAGTGTCTGCTAGTCAGCGGATTATCCCGGCTGTTAAGCAAGCTACACCACCTGTAGTTTGGACACTTAATTTTTTCAAAGGAAATGCTTCGGGACCACGGGATACTTAGTGAAGAGCATCAGGAGGCACCCCAAGGCATAGGGGCTGGGACTGGCACTAGGATGCCTTGCGGTGGACAGCCGAGCTCGATCCTTATAAAAGCTTTTTAACTGCAGCAGCTTTAGTGGACGCTACTGGAGCTGGAATTACGCGGCTGCTGGCATGAGACTTGCCCTCCAATAGATCCTTGTAAATGGATTTAAAGTGTATTCATTCAAATTAGAGGGACAATTTAAATTAAAAAGCTTAGAGCTGCCTCCACCACAGGGGGGCTCTCTCGACCCACCAGCGGACAGGCACCAGTATTGGGAGAGGGGAGCTGGCCGTCAGGGTTCACCGCGGCTCTGGCACAAACCCGGCGACACGGAGGTGGCACGGGCAGGAGCGGACTGGCCGTCTCGGCTTCTCACTTTTTGGATTTTAGAAGGGCATGACATGCCTATATCTGTGTCTCCCCCTCCTTTTACTCCTCCACCTCTTTTCTTTTCGCATGACTATATGTACTTGTCACTTTTCCATGTGTTAGTTGTGTCTTCTGAGCAGTTTGTCAGCTTTTGGACACCTTTGAAGGTGTTTTCTATGTGTTTCTATGTGTTTTTGTTTGCCTGCCATTGGTTTTAACGGTGTTCGAAGGTGTTCGACGAACAGTTCGACGAACAGTTCGGCGAACACACGGGTGTTCGACGAACCGAACCGAACTCGAACACTACGGGGGTGGCTCAACACTAATCGGGATGCATGATCTCAGAAAGGTGCTCCCCATTACATATTTGTGAAACATTTTGAACGAATATGATTGCCTTGAGCATGGACTCTGATGTTAGTTTGATGGCAGATGTTCATCATCGTATCACATTTCTGTGATCTCTATCTTAATGGGGGTGGGAGGATATGATCTGGGATATGTAGTAAGTGATATGTAGCATACATTGGATGGTTAATCGTGGTTATTGGATAATGTCATTCTTGGAAGAAAAAAATTTTTTTAGATAATATTATCACTATAATCATTGTAATTTTTAATGAAGTATCTAAGTGCCACGATGATATTTTGATGTCGGCTGCAATTTGACACATATGACATGTCTCCGTGACCCAATATGTTCATGGATTGTTCCCATACTGGTGCACACTACTATATATATATAGATTTTTTGGGGGGGATTCACACTACATTCTGTTATGGAGGCGGCTGTGATCAGTAAATGAAGAAGCACCCCTACCAGGGTCACACTTCATTTGGCTCAATCTAAACAATACATTTGTGGTAATAGGACATGTACGTCCGAGCATCGCCGGCCGCTGTGAGCGTCCCATGCTGTCTGGCGTCTCTATGCTAGGACCTGCGGGTCACGTGGGCCCACGTGACTGTCGCGTGATCCTCCGCATGACGCCGGCATCGCGGGTTGCCGAGGCGACGGTGACGCTGCGTATGTCACTAGATATCCGCCCACATCATCCTATTGGCCGGTAGTATATTTAAAAGGGCACACCCCCAGATTGAAACTACGCCCCCTGAAGAAGGTAACGCCAAAACACGCATCGGGGTGGACGCGCGGTCCACGTGAGAGTATCCCCACAGACAGCCCTCTGCCCAGGTATATGTTCTTACAATTTTTAGTGGTCACTAGTGTTGAGCGAACATGCTCGACACTGCTCGGTACTCGCCCGAGCATCACCCTACTCGGGATGTTTGGCAAGCACCGAGCATTTCCGGGTTACTCGGGCGGGAGCTCGGGTCTCCGCCCTGCATGTTTGGCGCTCTTTACAGAGCCAATGAACATGCAGGGATTGCCAGCCAGTCACTGTAATGCTGCAGCCATGTTGGTTGTGGGCATTACAGTGATTGGCTGGCCGCACAGCGTCACCTCGAGTATTTAAAACCGGGCGCCGCCATCTTGGACACAGTCGCTCCGGATTAGACAGTGTAGGGACAGCGCTGCTGATTTAGGGAGAGATATAAACTGCGAAATAGTTAGTGTAGGGTCTGTAAAGGCTGCCAGAACAAACAAACAGTCCTTTTCAGGACTAATATCCATCCCAGATACCAGGCAGGCAGGCTGTATAGGAGACACAGTGGTTATACCAGCAAACGCTGCATTACAGTCCTGTGTGCTCCTGTTGCTCAAATTGCTGGATTTAGCACCAGGTGTCGGGGGCCAAGAAAAATCCTTTTTTTTCCATCTAAATCCTCCTTTTTTTTTCCTCCTTCACACTGTACAAATACCCGTCTTATTAACCTTTTGGTGTGTACCCCCTCCCCCCCCCCCCCAAAAAAAAAAGCGTGTCTCTGATTTTTCAGACACAAATATAGCTGTTGAAAATAGTCTGGTGTAGGCTAGAGAAACAGAAGTGTTGTTTTGCACTTCCACGGTTCAAACCTCTGTATTATCCATTTTGGGCCATTTGTATCTAAAAAAAAAAAAACAGGTTGAGTGTGTCGCTCACTGTTCAGCCGCAAATATCTCTATTTAAAAAAGTGTGGTATACCCCAGTAAACAATAACTGTGGTTTTGCCATCCCACGGTAAAAAATCTCTATTATTCAGCTTTTGGTAGTTTTTTCCGTAAAGAAAAACAGTAGTGTCTCCTGACTGTTGTGACACAAAAATATATCTGTTGAAAATAGTCTTGTGTAGGCCCGACATCCCAGTGTGATTTCGCAGTTCCACGGGTCAAATCGCTGTACTATCCAGTTTTGGGCCTTTGCTATCTAAAAAAAAAGCAGTTTGAGTGTGTCGCTCACTGTTCAGCCGCAAATATCTCTATTTAAAATAGTGTGGTATACCCCAGTAAACAATAACTGTGGTTTTCCTCTTCCACGGTTCTAATCTACTCTTTATTGCCCTTTTTCCATTGATAGTGCAAGTGTAAGCTATTTTACTTCATTTACAATGGGCAAGGCGCGTGGCAAGGGACGTGGAAGTGGACGTTCTGGTGATGGTTCGTGCAGAGGACGGGGCCGTGGTTAAGGTGAAAATGTGCCACAACCAACAGCCACATCTTCTCGCTCCCACTTCTTGACCGAATTACTAGGGTAGCACAGAACAACACCAGTATTGAGAACAGATCAGTGTGAACAGGTTATTAATTTAACAGGTTAATAATAATTTAACAGGTTAATACATCCCAATTCTGGGATGTATTAACAGAAGCATACAGTCTAGATCACGTGAAGTCATTATCGGTCTTTACTCCTCTTTGGTCTGACCTCATCTGGAATACTGTGTACAGTTTTGGGCACCACATTTTAAAAAAGACATAGACAAACTGGAGCAAGTTCAGAGAAGAGCGACCAGAATGGTGACTGGTCTGCAAACCATGTCCTATGAGGAACGGTTGCAGGATTTGGGAATGTTTAGCTTGCAAAAAAGAAGACTGAGAGGAGACTTAATAGCTGTCTACAAATATGTCAAGGGCTGTCACATTGTAGAAGGATCATCTTTATTCTCATTTGCACAAGGAAAGACTAGAAGCAATGGGATGAAACTAAATGGGAGGAGACACAGATTAGATATTAGAAAAAACTTTTTGACAGTTAGGGTGATTAACGAGTGGAACAGGCTGCCACGAGAGGTGGTGAGTTCCCCTTCAATGGACGTCTTCAAACAGAGGCTGGACAGACATCTGTCTGAGATGATCTAGTGAATCCTGCTTTGAGCAGGGGGTTGGACCAGATGACCCAGGAGGTCCCTTCCAACTCTACCATTCTATGATTCTATGATTCTATGATTCTATGATAGCAGACAATACTTCCAGTTACCTGGGCACCAACACTTCCGGTCTGTCTTCCACACGGTCAACTCTTAGTAGCCGTGAGTCTCGACCGCATACTCCTCCTCACCCTGATGCTCCTTCCTCCCACCATGCCGAGTGTCGTCAGACAGCAAGTGATCCCACACTTGGACACTCTGAAGAGCTGTTCACTGGTCCATTTCCATATTTGTGCCCCTCGCCTGATACGCTTGAAGTGCTGGAAGAGGAGATCCCATGTTGCGATGCCCAAACATTTGAACAGCCACGGCCACAGGAAGTCGACGTTGGCAATCTGTCACAAGAGGTGGACGATGACGAGACACAATTGCCAGGAAGTGAGGAGGAGGATCGTGGTGCGCAAGTGGAAGAGGAGGAGTTGGTGGATGATCTAGTAACTGACCCAACGTGGAAGGAGGACATGCAGAGTGAGGCCAGCAGCACACAGGGGGAGGGAGGCTGAGTACCCCAACAGGCAGGAAGAAGCAGTGTGGTGGCCGCAGACAGAAGGCAGGCAACCGTTCCCCGTAACACCAACACGAGGGACGTTGCCAGTACAAGCGGTAGGTCTTCCAGAGTCTGGAATTTTTTTAAAGACTCTGCTGATAACCCCAAAAAGGCCATATGTTCCACCTGCCATGCCAGCATCAGCAGGGGTGACAAAACTATCAGCCTGACCACCACCAGCATGATCAGGCACATGGCAGCAAAGCACCCGACTTTGTGGGGCGAAACCCAGGGTCCACGACCAGTGTCAGCGGGGGTCACCACTGCTTCTTCCACTGTTGTGCGTGCAATAGAACCCCCTGTTGTGTGTGCTAGGCAATCCCCTGTCCATACTGCATGTAAAGATGCTCCCTCCTCTCAGTTTTCACTTGTTATGGCAGTTTCTCAAGAAACAGCATCAACGTCCACGTCCACGTCCCACCACAGCGTTCAATTGTCCATATCCCAGACCTTTGAACGAAAGCGGAAATTCGCAGCTAACGCCCCACAGGCCACAGTCCTAAATTCGCACATTTCACGACTGCTTGCATTGGAAATGCTGCCTTTTAGGCTGGTGGAGACGGAATCCTTCCGCAATCTTATGGCGGTGGCCGTCCCTCGGTACTCGGTCCCCAGCCGACACTATTTTGCCCGGTGTGCCATCCCCGCACTACACAAGCACGTGTCCCAAAGCATCTGCCGTGCCCTCAACAACGCAGTTACTGGGAGAGTCCACCTGACAACGGACACGTGGACAAGTGCTTGTGGCCAGGGACGGTACATCTCTCTGACGGCACATTGGGTAATCATAGTGGAAGCCGGGACCCAGTCGGACCTTGGGACGGAACACATCCTCCCCACACCGAGGATTGCGGGCCCTATGTCAGTCAGAGTTGCCCCCACAGTGTACAGCTCCTTCGCATCCTCCTCCTCCTCCTCCTCATGTTCAGCCTCCATCTCAGATATCACCACATCAGTTACAAGCTGGAAGCATTGCAGTACTGCCTCCGCCAAGCGGCAACAGGCTGTGCTGAAACTCATAAGCTTAGGTGATAAACCTCACACTGCTTGTGAGTTGTGGACAGCTGTGAAAGAGCAGGCAGATCTGTGGCTGAGACTGCTGAACCTACATCCCAACATGGTCGTGTGTGACAATGGCCGTAACCTGGTGGCGACTCTGAGGCGAGGTGAGATCACACACGTACCATGCCTGGCTCATGTGCTTAACCTCGTGGTTCAGCGGCTTCTCAAATTGTACACCGAGTTGCCAGATCTGCTCGTGAAAGTACGCCGCCTGTCAGCTCATTTTCGCAAGTCGGCTACAGCTTCCGCTGCCCTTGCTGTGTTGCAGCAGCGTTTGCAGCTTCCGGCACACCGACTGGTGTGTGATGTCCCCACACGTTGGAACTCTACCCTCCACATGTTGCAAAGGATTTGTGAGCAGAAGAGAGCAGTTGTGGAGTACCAGCTGCAACAAGGCCGTCGATATTCAGGTCAGACTCCACACATAAGACCTCAGGAGTGGACCTGGATGTCTGACATATGTACCATCCTGACAAACTTTGAGGAGGCCACCAAGATGGTGAGTGGCGATGACGCCATCATTAGTGTCAGCATCCCACTTGTCTGTCTTTTGCAACGCTCTCTGCAGAGAATTAAAGAGGAGGCATTGCAGCCAGAGTATGATGAGATGGATCAAGAAGCCGTAGCGGGCGATTACACACAGCCCAGCCTCATCTCATCCCAACGTGCATTGGGGGACAATGAGGGAGAGGAGGAGGAGGAAGAACAGGAGCTGCTATCATGCGTTGTAGACGGTAGTACCTGTACAAGTGTCATACCGTCGGTTCAGCGTGGGTGGCCTGAGGACAGGGGGAGGAGGAAGAGGAGGAGGAGGAGAGCATGGTCAGTCGTCATCTTGGTGAGGACACGGAAATCTTGCCCGTTACCAGTCTGGCACGCATGGCTGACTTTATGTTACGCTGCCTTAACCGTGACCCTCGCGTTGTCAAAATGTTGGGTGACAGTCATTACTGGTTGGTGACACTTGTAGACCCCCGCTACAAGGAGATCTTTCGCTCTCTTATTCCTGAGGTGGAGAGGTCTACAAAAATGGGGCAATACCAGAAGGCCCTTGCTGCAGAACTCTTAAAAAATTCTCATCTGAACACGCTAGCGGCAGAGGTCACAGTTCGTTGCCAAACCAAGGCGTACAGGCGAGAGAGATGCAACTCCAATCCAGCAGAGGCAGGGGAACACTGTCAATGTTCTGGGACAGTTTTCTGACACCCGCCCAGCTTACAGGCCCTGAGGCGCGGGGTACTCTCACAAGGAGTGGAAAGTTTCAAAACATGGTGAGGGAGTACCTTGCCGATCGCACCAGCGTCCTCCGTGATTCCTCTGTGCCTTTTAATTATTGGGTATCCAAGCTGGACACTTGGAATGAACTTGCTCTGTACGCCTTGGAGGTCCTGGCCTGCCCTGCCGCTAGCGTGTTATCGGAGCGTGTTTTTAGTGCCGCTGGGGGAATTATAACTGATAAGCGCACTCGCCTGTCAACTGACAATGCTGACAAGCTGACCCTTATCAAAATGAACAAGGGCTGGATTGGGCCAGACTTCTCATCACCACCAAATGACAGCAGAGTAACATAAAGTCAAATCCACTGTGTTATTTCGGGAGGTGTATTCACATGCACCGCTTCACACCCACACATGGGTATACGCTTCCTCGTTTTGGCTGTTTAATCTTCTTCTCCTTATCCTCAGCCTCCACCACCACTATACCACCAGGGTGCCAGCATTGCAAGTTCCTCCGTCCTAATTTTTGGCAGCTTTTGCTGGGAAAGCATAAGCAAATACCATGGGACACCCACTCCCCAATAATGGGACTTATGTTTGTAATATGCTGTACTGCATGGCTCTTGTAAGGGGCATTGCAAGTTGCTCCGTCCTAATTTTTGGCAGCTTTTGCTGGGAAAGCATAAGCAAATACTATGGGAGACCCACTCCCCAATAATGGGACTTATGTTTGTAATATGCTGTACTGCATGGCTCTTGTAAGGGGCATTGCAAGTTGTTCCGTCCTAATTTTTGGCAGCTTTTGCTGGGAAAGCATAAGCAAATACCATGGGACACCCACTCCCCAATAATGGGACTTATGTTTGTAATATGCTGTACTGCATGGCTCTTGTAAGGGGCATTGCAAGTTGCACCATCCTAATTTTTGGCAGCTTTTGCTGGGAAAGCATAAGCAAATACCATGGGACACCCACTCCCCAATAATGGGACTTATGTTTGTAATATGCTGTACTGCATGGCTCTTGTAAGGGGCATTGCAAGTTGCTCCATCCTAATTTTTGGCAGCTTTTGCTGGGAAAGCATAAGCAAATACCATGGGACACCCACTCCCCAATAATGGGACTTATGTTTGTAATATGCTGTACTGCATAGCTCTTGTAAGGGGCATTGCAAGTTGCTCCGTCCTAATTTTTGGCAGCTTTTGCTTGCAAGGCATAAGCAAATACTATGGGACACCCACTCCCCAATAATGGGACTTATGTTTGTAATATGCTGTACTGCATGTGACACGCCCCCTGGGCCGTGTGTACACGTGTGTGGGATACCCGGTGCCGGGTCTCTGGGGTCTGTAGTCTCCGTGGCGGTGACCCGGTCCGTGGCTCAGGCTGGTCAAACCAGTGGCAGTCTTTCTTAGGTTTTGAGGTTAATTGTCCGACTGCGCCACCCGTGGATTGCGGTCAGGGAGTACCACCGCTGCGAGGCAGACCGCTGAGGCTGGTGTTGTGTGCGCAGCATAGAATGGGATAACTCCCCTCGGGAGGAGTATAGCCTCAGGGCAGTGAGTGTGGATGATGGGGGTGATGGTGCACGAGCGCAGCAGGAACGACTCAGAGTCTTTGCAGTGCAGTTCAGGGTCTTTACTGATGATTATAAGGTAGACCCTCCCGGGAGTACTGGCTAGCATAAGAGGCCTGGTCAGTCTGTGAGCAAGCAGGAGTTCCCCTGGTCAGGTGGAGTTGTAGGCCTCCCCTTCTGTCTGCACTCTTCCTGGCTACCTTGCTGTAAGCGGGTAGAAGTAGCCCACGTCCCTGAGTGTACCGTGTAGTGCTCACCCGTATGGCTGGTGACTTGGGGCCTTCTGTTAGCCTCCGCTCCACGACGGCGGTGCTGGTCCCTTTCTTGTGACTGAGCCTCCGGGCTTCTATGGCCAGAGGACCTGAAATCCCCTGCCGGCTGGCTTCTGCTGCTGGATATATAAGTCCTCACAGCTTCGAACTCCTGTGTCCGGTTCCTATTGTCTTCTGCCAGGGCGAGCTCTGCTCAGCTTCCAGCCCCTGGTCTTTAGCTCCTAGCTCCTACAGAGCTCCTTGCTGTTACTTTCCCTTGCTCTCACTCTGACTCTGACTGTTCTCTGACTCACTCAACCCCGCCCCAGATCCAGTTTATAAGGGCAGAATTCTCCCCTCCCAGGACTGGGGCAGGAGGATGTTGCATGTTTAAGGGATCCTGACCAGGAAACCTCCCACTTGCTCTCCGACGTAATATCTCTATTACTGTGGTGACCAGACCCCTGGGATGCCACACATGGCTCTTGTAAGGGGCATTGCAGTTCCTCATAATTTTTGGAAAGCCTTCCATTCACTGCTAATCCCAACAGTGCACGGGAGACCCAGTTGCTATAAATCGAAAAAAAGGTTTAGTTAACGCCCTCTGACCTCCATGTCATTTCCAAGGGGCATTGGAATGGCTCGAAATTTTTGGTAGGCATTGCACTCACTGTATGCCCTATAACTGTGTAGCCGAACCGCTCCTTTTGTTACAGAAACATATCCTACAAGACATATCTGGTTGACTGGCCTGATATTGATGTGAATGGTCCCTGTTCCTCCTGCTCTTTCTCCTTTGCCACCACCTCATCCATCATTTATCACCTGAAGCTTTGTTTTAACGGGAGTCATAGAACTGGGATAGTAGCAGGAAAACATCCAGCAATCCTCGGAGGAGGTAGGATATGCGCCAAAACGCGGACCACCTCAGGCCTAGCCGCTACTACATACATGCGCTTGCATTCCAAGAAAACAAAGCAGATGCTAACTTCTATCATCATCATCATGCTCCTCACCTAGGCACTCTCAACTCCCCTGATGGAGAAGCCAGGGCCCACCGGTGGAGTCTGGTTCTCTGGTGGGCTCGACCAATGCTGCCCTAAAGCAGGCCAGGCTAAGAAAAGTGTGGGGGAAGGTGACAGGAGAAATCAGGGTTGCTGGGGACCGAGTATGGACACCTGGCCGCCACCTGGCGGCTGGGGACCGAGTGTGGACACCCGGCCGCCGGGCGGCTGGGGACAGAGTATGGATACCTCGCTGCCGAAGTAAGGTATTGCAGCCTGCGGGTGGGTGGGTGGTTGGTTGCATATTTTCGCTTGCATTGCAAGGAATGGGGGAGGTACAATTGAACACTGCCCTGGGACAAGGACTTGCACGGGGATAGTTGCAAGTCTGCATCTTCTGATGCGGCAAGGATCACTTCTGATGGGCACACTTTTAGACAGTGACCTGGGGGTCAGAGATGCTTCCAGGGGTCTTCCCCATGCTGATCCCTTGTCTTTTCAGCACTGTATGCATGTGTCACACAGCACATGGCCAGATAAGGTTGTAAAATGTTAAAATGACATTTACCGGTGAACGCATTTGTCACGGTTGAAAGCAATACAAAAGTGCAAAAACGCATGAAAAATGCTACTTGTGAACATAGCCCAAGGTGTGGAGGAGTATTTTTGTTTTTGGTTATTTATCTTACCTTATACACAAGTTTTTACCCTGGAAAGGAAATTCCTTAACATATTTCACAGGAAAACCGTTTCAGTTTCGTTTTTGAACGTTTTATTGTGAGCCCGCAAAAGTGGCTTAATACCTCTGACCACGTTGTTGACAGCAGTGACCTGGGGGTCAGAAATGCTTCCAGGGGCGATCCCCATGCTGCCCCCATGTCTTTTGAGCACTGTCACTATCGTTTTGGGCACTTTTTAGGCTTTCTACAGACTGCCGGGGGTGCTGCCCCACAAATGCTCGGGTCTCTCATAGACTAACATTGGGCTCGTTGCTCGGGTCGAGCACCCGAGTATCACGGTAAGCTCGGCCCGAGCTTCGAGCACCCGAGCATTTTAGTGATCGCTCAACACTATCAGTCGTCATCTTGGTGAGGACACGGAAGTCTTGCCCGTTACCAGTCTGGCACCCATGGCTGACTTTATGTTACGCTGCCTTAACCGTGACCCTCGCATTGTCAAAATGTTGGGTGACAGTCATTACTGGTTGATGACACTTTTAGACCCCCTCTACAAGGAGAACTTTCACTCTCTTATTCCTGAGTTGGAGAGGTCTACAAAAATGGGGCAGCACCAGAAGGCCCCTGCTGCAGAACTATTAAAAAAATTCCCATCTGAACACGGTGGCGGCAGAGGTCACAGTTCGCTGCCCAACTAAGGCATACAGGAGAGCGAGACGCAACTCCAATCCAGCAGAGGCAGGGGAACACTGTCAATGTTCTAGGACAGTTTTCTGAGACCTGCCCAGCTTACAGGCCCTGAGGCGCAGGGTACTCTCACAAGGAGTGGAAAGTTTCAAAAGTTGGTGAGGGAGTACCAGCGTCCTCCGTGATTCCTCTGTGCCTTTTAATTATTGGGAATCCAAGCTGGACACTTGGAATGAACTCACTCTGTATGCCTTGGAGGTCCTGGCCTGCCCTGCCGCTAGCGTGTTATCGGAGCGTGTTTTTAGTGCCGCTGGGGGAATTATAACTGATAAGCGCACTCGCCTGTCAACTGACAATGCTGACAAGCTGACCCTTATCAAAATGAACAAGGGCTGGATTGGGCCAGACTTCTCATCACCACCAAATGACAGCAGAGTAACATAAAGTCAAATCCACTGTGTTATTTCGGGAGGTGTATTCCCATGCATCGCTTCACACCCACACATGGGTATACGCTTCCTCATTTCGGCTGTTTTTTGCTCTTATCCTTATCCTCAGCCTCCCCGACCACTATACCACCAGGGTGTCACACTGTCACAGAATACTGGAGGTAGGGGGCCTAAGCTGACCCTAAGCTGGGGCCCTGACTAATCCCTCATCCTGGAGGTACTGTTAAAGGTACAGAGGTCCAGGCCGCCAGCGTAACCCCTACCTCCTGAGGATCCCTGCACCACAGTAATCTAGTCCTGAGAAGGACCCCAATCACAACAATAGGGAACCAGCAATAATATGCCCACACACAGTATTTAGACGAACGAGACAGTACAAGGGAAAAACCAAAACCACCTTGCATACAACTTCAACAAAACTACAACAGAGGGAACACCAACGGGAAAGGAGATAAATGATAAAGCGAGGAAAGGGAAATAACACTTTCAAATACACTTATCTCAGCAACTCCAAACACCACGATCCGCTCTGTAAGTCTGAATGAAAAGCTTTCACCGACACCTCACAAACAGACCTGCAGGAATATAAAGGAGTCTCACTAACGAAGCATTGATTGCAGCTGGGCGAGGCTGGACCTCAGCTAGCCCAGAGAGAGAGAGAATTAACTCCTACACTGCCGAGAAAACACAAAGCACCAACAAGTCAGCTGCGAGAAGTCAGGCTGTGTACTCGTGACGATCTTCGTGGCAACACACCCGTGACACAGGGTGACTGTGGTCCATGTTGCCAGCATTGCAAGTTCCTCTGTCCTAATTTTTGGCAGCTTTTGCTTGGAAGGCATAGGCAAAGACTATGGGAGACCCACTCCCCAATAATGGGAATAATGTTTTTAATATGCTGTACTGCATGGCTCTTGTAAGGGACATTGCAAGTTCCCCCTTCCTAATTTTTGGCAGCTTTTGGTTGGAAGGCATAGGCAAAGACTATGGGAGACCCACTCCCCAATAATGGGAATAATGTTTTTAATATGCTGTAGTGCATGGCTCTTGTAAGGGGCATTAAAATCGTCTTGTTAAGCTACTGTGACCTCCACATCTCTTCCAAGGGTCGTTAATATTGTCTTTTTATTTCACTGCGACCTCCACCACTCTTCCAAGGGGCATTAAAAGCATCTTGTTAAGCTACTGTGACCTCCACGTCTCTTCCACAGGGCGTTGATATTGTCTTTTTATTCCACTGTAACCTCCACCACTCTTCCAAGGGGCATTGATATTGTCTTTTTATTCCACTGCGACCTCCACCACTCTTCCAAGGGGCATTAAAACCGTATTGTTAAGCTACTGTGACCTCCACGTCTCTTCCACGGGGCATTGATATTGTCTTTTTATTCCACTGTAACCTCCACCACTCTTCCAAGGAGCATTAAAACTGTCTTGTTAAACCACTCTGAACTTCACGTCTCTTCCAAGGGGCATTAAAACCATCTTGTTAAGCTACTGTGACCTCCACAACTCTTCCAAGGGGCATTAAAACTGTCTTGTTAAACCACTCTCATCTCCACGTCTCTTCTAAGGGGCATTAAAACCGTCTTGTTAAACCACTCTGAACTCCACAGCTCTTCCAAGGGGCATTGACATGTTGTTTTTAATTACCTCTAACCTCCACGACTCTTGCAACGGGCATTGCATTTCCTCCTAATTTTTGTCAGCTTTTGCTTTTCAATGCATAGGCGAACACTAAGGGAGACCCACTCCCTAATAATGGGTAGAAGGTTTTTAATACACTGTAATCCACGTCTGTTTCAAGGGGCATTGCAGTGCCTAATAATTTTTGGAAAGCCTTCCATTCCCTGCTTAGGCCAACAGTGTACAGGAGACCCAGTTGCTATAAATGGAAAAAACGGTTTAGTTAAGGCCCTCTGACCTCCATGTCACTTCCAAGGGGCATTGGAGTGCCTCGAAATTTTTGGTAGGCATTGCATTCACTGTATGCCTTATAACTGTGTAGCTGAACCGCTCCTTTTGGTACAGAAACATATCCTACAAGACATGTGTGGTTGGCTGGCCTGATATTGATGTGAATGGTCCCTGTTCCTCCTGCTCTTTCTCCTTTGCCACCACCTCATCCATCATTCATCACCTGAAGCTTTGTTTTAACGGGAGTCATAGAACTGGGATAGTAGCAGGAAAACATGCAGCAATCCTCGAAGGAGGTAGAATATGCGCCAAAACGCTGACCACCTCAGGCCTAGCTGCTACTACATACATGCGCTTGCATTCCAAGGAACAGAAAGCTAAGGAGGTGGATGGCCTCATGATCATGAATAATTTACTCGTTGTGTAGGAGGCCGACCACTGCTGCTGTCTACCTTCTGAACTTTGTGTTGTAGCCTGATTGACCCAAGACCCGCAATCCTCTATGTCTGGAGGACGTGTTGCATCCCAGTGTCCAACTGTGTCCCGGCTTCCACAATATTAACCCAGTGTGAAGGCATCAGTGAGATGGACCATTCCTGGCCACATTCACTTGTCCACGTGTTTGTGGTTAGGCTGTCCTTCCCACTAAATGCACTGGGGAGGGCACAGGTAATGTTTTGGTATGCGCGCTTGTGTATAAGGCGCACCGGGACAAATAGGGGCGGCTGAGGACCGTTTATGG